>NC_074696.1:36623279-37337469 GCF_029448725.1 Salvelinus fontinalis | reverse complement strand
AGCGAGCAAAGCATTCACTGAAGCAGTGTGTTCAGAGAGAATTTGCAGGGCTCTGTGTAAACAGCTTTGACCCACCGATGAGAAGTATGAGACTGGAAACAAAGTATACTACAAACGAGTTGACTATCAAGAGTGGAAAGGACCGGCAGTAGTCATTGGCCAAGACGGATTCACATCCGACCTCCGGCTGAAGCTAAGAGTGATTGAACACTGAGGAAACTAAAAAAAAGTGTGTGTATGGACTGGCAGATGCATCACTCTACTGGTACAACAAAGTCAAGGCAACAATGCTGAGTACAGGTGGAAAAATGTCACAAGTGGATCCTGCAGTCTTCTATTGGCTTGATCAAGACGGCAATGTGACTGGAGTACTTGCCTGTCATGTTGATGACTTCATCTGGGGTGGCTCACAGACCTTTGCTACAACTGATTCCACACCTCAAAGCTGTTTTCCAGGTCGGCCGTGAGGAGAATGATAATTTTGGTAATGTTGGCAGAGTTTGTTACAGTTGATGGAACAATACTGATGCAACAGGAGAGCTATATCAAGAATCTTCAACCCATCCACATGGATTCTTCAAGAGCTTTCAAGAGCCCTCTGCGGAATTGAAGCTGATCAATTGAGGTCAAAGATAGGTCAAATTCTATGGGTTGCGAGACAGAGTAGACCTGATGTCATGTTTGATGGCTGCAACTTGGCATCCAACACAAAACACGCCACTGTACAAACCATTCATGGGGCAAACAAAGTTGTTCGTAAACTGAAATCGCAACAGGTGACTCTAAAGTTTAAGCATATTGGAAAAGATGACTCTTTGAAGCTAGTTGTCTTCAGTGATGCTTCGCTAGGGAACCTTACAGATGGAGGCACACAAGGTGGACATCTAATCGTGTTATTGGGTGAAGCAGGAAGATTCTCACCTATCTGTTGGCAGTCAAAAAGGATCAGAAGGGTTGTCCGAAGCACACTTGCTGGAGAAACACTTGCTCTTACAGATGGAATTGACAATGCTATCTTTCTTGCAACTCTGTTCTCAGAGCTTACCACTGGTGAGACAAAACGGCACATTCTACCTGTAGTTTGTGTCACTGACAACTACTCCTTAGTTGATGCTGTAAAGTCAACCAAGTCTGTCACAAGAAAATACTTCGTCTTGAGATTAGCAGCATCAAGGAACTTATTACATAATGTTGCTGACTCTCATTTTCTCTCTTTCAGGAGTCCACATTCTGCAGTACATGTATGGCTGCACATGGGATGATGAGACTGGACAGACAGGGGGGTTTAGACAGCATGGTTATGATGGGGAGGACTTCCTTGTGTACGACATGAAGACCTTCACTTGGATCGCTCCTAAACAGCAAGCTGAGATCACTCTGCGCAAGTGGAACCGTGACCAATCTGGACTGGCATTCCGGCAGAACTACCTCACCCAGGAGTGCATTGTGTGGCTGAAGAGGTATCTGGACTATGGGAAGAGTACTCTGATGAGAACAGGTAAACATTCAGAAATGTCACTTTATTTTGTCCTTAGATTTCAAGTGTTGCATAAATACATCTTTTGATTTGTCAATTAAGTCCAGTAGTACATAATTATAGATTCCTGAACAACAGTGAAATATGTCTGGTTAATGATCCAGAATGCACCATATTGTGACATCATCTCTACCACCAACATCCTTTATCTTTACTGATTCTGTGTTATCTACAGAAATCACCATCATTTATGGTATCATTTGGATACATTTTAATTGGTCTCTTTTCAAAATATCACCACTGAAATGTCTGAACTCTCTCATTCTCTCCAGTCCCCCCCTCAGTGTCTCTGCTCCAGAAGACCCCCTCCTCTCCAGTGACCTGCCACGCTACAGGTTTCTACCCCAGTGGAGTCATGGTGGTCTGGCAGAAAAACGGACAAGATCACCATGAAGATGTGGAGCATGGAGAGACTCTCCACAACGATGATGGAACCTTCCAGAAAAGCACCCACCTCACAGTGACGCCTGAGGAGTGGAAGAACAACAAGTATCAGTGTGTGGTTCAGGTCACTGGTATCAAGGAGGACTTCATCAAGGTTCTGATTGAGTCTGAGATCCAGACCAACAGGGGTAAGAGGGAGATTCAAATATACACTATACCCAACCGTCTTGCTGAATGTGCCCAATATTCCTAGTTTCTAAATTCACCAATTTGCTCGGTAGCACTACTTATTTGATTGCATGTTCTAATTCACCTCATTAATTATTTATATTTTTTACATGAATATGCATGCTACTTGGATTTCATTTGAGATGGAAATGTATTATCTAGCACTGTAGTCTGAATGCTCTGTTCTGATGATTACAGGTGACCCAGCCCCCAACTTTGTCCCCATCATTGGAGGGGTGGTGGCTCTCCTCCTGGTCGTTGTTGTTGTTGTTCTTGGGGTCGTCATTTGGAAGAAGAAGAGTAAGAAAGGTGAATGAGGAAAGAAGGAAATATGTTATTAGCAGTATTTCACTTGGTAGTTTAGAAGTAGTAGTCAGGTCATAGTACTGGTTTAAAAGCATTAGTATAGTAGTGATGGTAGAAGTACAGTATGTTTTGATTTTAATCTGTTGTAAATAAAGAATCTTGTCACGTAGGCATTATGTCAAGTCTGCAGTAGGAATACAGGATTCGGCATAATCTCAAACATTATATTCTCTTGTATTCAAATAAAGTAAGCTATCAGAGTCAATAATAACGTCATGTTTATCTCTGTTTCAGGCTTTGTTCCAGCCAGCAGTAAGTGTCTCAGTTCATATTGTTCACTATTTTGTTTTGTGTTTGATTGTATCCATTTGTGGTTGTCTCTTTTCCTTGTAGATTGTGATGCGGGTTCAAACTTAGATGTGAATTGATGTAGTTACTTAGTTAATATGGAAGGTTTTATTTACTGTGAACCATGCAATAGGAACTTGTAAATTAACCTGAACTCATATCTTTCAATCAGTCTCTTTCTAACATTGGTGTTTTATTTCTGTTTTAGCTTCTGACACTGACTCTGAGAACTCTGGGAAAGGTGCCCAGAAGATTTGATAAACCTCTGCACTTCTGTGACATCAGAGTAAGTCACTTAAGATATCCTCATATTAATGACCAAACTAGAGAAACAACCACTACCACACTGGAACACACTGCTACTGTTTGGAATGTGTTTGTGTGTAACCTCTCTCTTCTCATGTGTTTTAGGAAGCAACAAACGTTAAAACGTCAAACGTTAAACACACACATCAGTCACACACACTCCATATATACTGAACAAAAATATAAACAATTTCAAAGATTTTGCTGAATTACAGTTCATATAAGGAAATTGGTCAATTTGAAATAAATTCATTAGGGCCTGATCTATAGATTTCACATGACTGGGAAGGGGTGGGCCTGGGAGGGCATAGAACCACCCACAGGAGAGCCAGGCCCAGCCAATCAGAATTACCCCCCCCCCCCCCCCCAAGGGCTTTATTGCTTTATTACAGACCAAAAATACTCCCCAATAATTGGTGTAAGCAAATTGAGCACAACATTTGAGAGAAATGCTATTTGTACATATGGAACATTTCTGGGATCTTTTATTTCAGCTCATGAAACCTGGGACCAACACTTTAAATGTTGTGTTTATATTTTTGGTCAGTGTGATAAAAATAAAAAAATCCGCTGTCAAAATTATTCTTTGGTGATTTCATTGAACACTTTTACTTTCATTTAATCATTGGTTTGGCTTTTTAAAAGTTGTGCTGTACTATAATTTTGAGTTATAAAATGTTATATTGCCACTGTGTGATAGACTTATCTCAGTCTTACAGTTATAATCAATTAAACACCATGAAAATGTGTTTCTGGAAAGGATTAGATTGTTGCGAGATGTTGAATTAAGATTTTAAATTCTGTTATTCTAACTGAAGCCAACAAAACAATCACATTTGAAAATATAATAATTTTAACTGGAAACACTCAATTATTTCGTTTGAATGTGTAGTGTAGCAGCACGTGTTGGTGGTATAAGATACAGTAATTGTGTGACGTTATAACTTTGCTCACACTAACTTGTTTAATTGCATGGCTATAAACCAGACAAGGCCTGTCCACATGTTCCATTTGTACATTTTTCTCTTACTGAAAGGCGCTTTATTTTTCTATCTTTTTAGATTTGATGATGTGTTTGATTATCATGGGCCATAACACTGTTTTTGACTGTACCTTCTGTAGTTGGTGATGGAAAGTGAACATGTATTGTAAGTGTTTCTACTTTGTACCTTATGGATGCGCTACACATTTGAAGAAAAGTGCCATACTGGGCCTTTTTTAAATAATGTTTTCAGTAAGATATGTTTTAAACAGAAAAGAATTTGAAGTGAAACAATATAAATGTGTATATGGGCTTAAGAAGTAATATAATATACTGCTCTTTTCATGACATACTAACCAGGTGAAAGCTATGATCCCTTACTGATGTCACCTGTTAAATCCACTTCAATCAGTGTAGATGAAGGGGAGGAGACATGTTAAAGAGGGATTTTTAGACATGGATCATTGAGAGAGGGATGTGTGCCATTCAGAGGGTGAATGGACAACATATTTAAGTGCCTTAGAACGGGGTATGGTAGTAGATGCCAGGTGTACTGGTTTGAGTATGTCAAGAACTGCAACGCTGCTGGGTTTTTCATGCGCAACAGTTTCCCGTGTGTACCAGGAATGGGCCACCACCCAAAGGACTTCCAGCCAACTTGACACAACTATTGGAAGCATTGGAGTCAACATGGGCCAGCAACGCTTTCAACACCTTGTAGAGTCTATGCCCAGATGATTTGAGGCTGTTCTGAGGGCAAAAGGGGGTGCAACTCAATATTAGGAAGGTGTATATTCTGATGACCTGTATGAAGGTTGATGGGGCGGCAGGTAGCCTAGTGGTTAAGTGCTTCGGGCAAGTAACCGAGAGGTTGCTGGTTTGAATCCTACCCTTACAACAACAAAAAGAGTACTGCACTTTCAACAATGCAACTGCAGTTGACTGGTATTTTGCAGAACAGTTGAACTGCAGTTATACTGCATTTGGGATTTTTTTTAAAGCATACTGCGCTCTTGACTGCAGCTGACTAGGTGAGAAATTTGTCGATGTGTCTTTGAGCAAGGCACTTAACACTAATTACTCTTGAGAGTGTCTAGTAAATGACATGTAGATGTTTGAATAAAATGCTTATTTAAAAAGGGAATCTGCGCTGTTTATTTTGTCCTCTAAACAATCATATATAGAGACTAGAATAAATCATGTTCAGTATCTTTACTTGTCTGGAGGTCCACATCACTGCTGGTTTTCATTCTCTTCTAATCAGGGACTGATTCAGACCTGGAAAACAATGAATCAATGCTATGTATTGATCAATAAACAGCCAGGCAGAAAATAGCACTAGCAGTACTTTGGCCCTCTAGAGATGAAATGAACAGCTAAAATGCTGAAGTTGTCTGTGGTGAGATTTAAACCCTCAACATTTGGGTTGCTAGATATTTGCGCTATACACCCACCAATCCAACCACCCTCCTTATCTTTTTGCCTTAAGTAACCTTTTGTCTTCTGTAAACATATCAAACGTAACATCATACTAATTTGAGTGGCCCGGATATACATTTACTATGTAAATAATGATTTATTTTATGAGACTAGGCTGTTTGAATAGGACTTGCAACAGTTGCAACAAACATTTTTAGGCATGTAAGACCTTCAGATTAAACAATTGAGTTTGCAGTTTGAAACGGTCTTTATTTGGAGCAGTGTTGGGATCAGTTGAGAGAGAACATAGTGTGTCTGTGTAGATGTGAAGGCTGATCTGGGATCAGAACATGCCCTTCCTGTAGCAGTGGATCAGTTCTGACACTCCAATGGTACTAAAAAATGTTGGGAACCATGAGGATGAAAATGTAGGCTATAAAACAAGGCTTTCAAATAAACATACACACACATACATACACACACATTCCCCCCCCCCCCCCCCCCCCCCATGTACCTTGTTGTCCCAGCCAACGATCATGCTGCCCATGGAGAGGCCCATGCCTCTGTATCCCAGCATCATGTCACACAGCAGCTTAGAGGCTGCAGACACTGATATCCTCTGCTTGTTCCTCAGTTTGTACAGCCTGAGACACAAAGAGATGGTCAGTCACTGTATGAGACAAGGCGGTCAGAGTGCTGAAACACTGGTTTATTTCCAGATACATTATAACACCCCAGAGACATGAAGGCATTAATTTGGCTTGGAAGCAGACCAAGAAGTTAAATACAGGAGAGGGCTAGTCTAGATAAGCATTATGGCCAAAACGTTAAGTAGATGGTAACTACAAAGTTACTGGTTGATACTGATTTGGTTGTATGCTGCTTACTTTATTTTTTGCATTTGTTTTGAGTGTATAGAAATTGATTGGTTCATTTTCTCTTCACCCCCCCCCCCCCCCCCCCCCCCCTTGCCCACAGTAGCAGTGCGAGGGTAAAATCACCAGGGAAGCCAAACCAGGGAAAAAAGCCATATTACAACCTATGTGTTGTGATAATTGTGTTGTTTGCTCTATAACCTGTCGGTTCATATGCCTTGTGACTGTGAAATATATGCCTAAGACCGAGACAATAAGAAGACACAGTGGCAGAATAAATTCAACCAAATCTTTGTTTCATCATAAAACCAGAAAGTAGCCTCTGTCCAGTGAAGTCCATAAAGCATATTGCATGTACGAACAGTTACATGACCTACAGCATGGTCAAGCAAGTTAATGTTTCCGACATTTTCGGACTAGTGAACAACTATTTATTTAGAACAAGTTGCAAAGAAACAGCCGATGCCTCCACTATTCCAGGACCATTTCAACTTCAACATCATTAAATCACCTCTGCTTAGTCTAATACAGTGACAACTAAAAGATTCTAAAAACAATTTAGTCAAATCAACATATGCTAAACATTATGTGGCTGTCCATGGTACTGATTTCTGTTTGTGTGTGTGTGTATGTGTGCATAAGTAGAAGTAAAACACGCTACTTGTAGAGAAACACCAATGCCATCCTCTATTTCATGTTGACGAAACGGCCTATCACCCTGTCATACAGTACACTTTTAGTTTTTGTTGTCCTAGTCTACCTGGCTAAAATGCTTGCTCGCTAGCCTAATTTCCTTTCATGCATGGACAATGATTATCTACTACATCTAGCTACATGTCCCTGATTGAGTCTGTAATACCAACATGTTTCAAGCAGACCACCATAGTCCCTGTACCCAAGAACACGAAGGCAACCTGCCTAAATGACTACAGACCCGTAGCATTCACGTCCGTAGCCATGAAGTGCTTTGAAAGGCTGGTAATGGCTCTCAACGTTCAACACCATAGTACCCTCAAAGCTCATCACTAAGCTAAGGATCCTGGGACTAAACACCTCCCTCTGCAACTGGATCCTGGACTTCCTGACGGACCGTCCACAGGTGGTGAAGGTAGGTAGCAACACATCTACCACGGTGATCCTAAACACTCGAGCCCCCCAGGGGTGCGTGCTCAGTCCCCTCCTGTACTCCCTGTTCACCCACGACTGCATGGCTAAGCACGACTCCAACACCATCATTAAGTTTGCTGACGACACAACAGTGGTAGGCCTGATCACCGACAACGGCGAGACAGCCTATAGGGAGGAGGTCAGAGACCTGGCCAAGTGGTGCCAGAATAACAACCTATCCCTCAACGTAACCAAGACTAAGGAGCTGATTGTGGACTACAGGAAAAGGAGGACCGAGCACATCTCCATTCTCATCGATGGGGCTGTAGTGGAGCAGGTTGAGAGCTTCAAGTTCCTTGGTGTCCACATCACCAACAAACTAGAATGGTCCAAACACACCAAGACAGTCGCGAAGAGGGCACGACAAAGCCTATTCCCCCTCAGGAAACTAAAAAGATTTGGCATGGGTCCTGAGATCCTCAAAAGGTTTTACATCTGCATCATCGAGAGCATCCTGACTGGTTGCATCACTGCCTGATATGGCAATTGCTCGGCCTCTGACCGCAAGGCACTACAGAGGGTAGTGCGTACGGCCCAGTACATCACTGGGGCTAAGCTGCCTGCCATCCAGGACCTCTACACCAGGCGGTGTCAGAAGAAGGCCCTAAAAATTGTCAAAGACCCCAGCCACCCCAGTCATAGACTGTTCTCTCTACTACAGCATGGCAAGCGGTACCGGAGTGCCAAGTCTAGGACAAAAAGGCTTCTCAACAGTTTTTACCCCCAAGCAATAAGACTCCTGAACAGGTAATCAAATGGCTACCAGGACTATTTGCATTGTGTGCCCCCCCCCCCCCAACCCCTCTTTTACGCTGCTGCTACTCTCTGTTTATCATATATGCATAGTCACTTTAACTATACATTCATGTACATACTACCTCAATTGGCCCGACCACACATTGGCTAACCGGGCTATCTGCATTGTGTCCCGCCAACCCCTCTTTTACACTACTGCTACTCTCTGTTCATCATATATGCATAGTCACTTTAACCGTATCTACATGTACATACTATCTCAATCAGCCCGACTAACCGGTGTCTGTATGCAGCCTCGCTACTGTTACAGCCTCGCTACTGTATATAGCCTCGCTATTGTTATTTTTCACTTCTTTACTTACCTATTGTTCACATAATACCTTTTTTGCACTGGTGGTTAGAGCCTGTAAGTAAGCATTTCACTGTAAGGTCTACACCTGTTGTATTCGGCGCACGTGACAAATAAACTTGATTTGATACGGAACATCCTCTCAGGCCAGAGGCACAATGTATGAATATATGGTTGGATCAGAATTTACATTATAATCATTGTCCAGTTCGGAGAATTAAGAAAAACCACCAGTTCAAATCCCTATCTCCATCCATGGCTAATTTAGGAAAGGGACAATTTTAGCTAGCTAGCCACCGCAGGACAACAACACAACGAGGTGCAACAATTCAAGTTTCTTTTCTGTCAAAATAAGTTTGGATTGATGTGATGTTGGGGGGGGGGGGGGCTGTACTCCCTTGGCATCCATGAATACACACCACTGCATAGCGGGACTCTATCCCACAAAAACAAGCTCTAACAGACCTGCACTCCTTAGCCAGCAGTCTCTCCCAGTACTGGCAGTCAGCAGCACTACCAGACATGGTCCCCAGCAGGTAAGGGTTGATCTCTATCACCTTGTTAGTTTCCTTCAACACTGTTTTGAAGATGAACAAATACTTAATTACATCCCATCACAAAAAGTCCTAATTTGCTCAACGTTGTTGCTCATTCCTGACAATACACTAATCTAACAGCTCTGATGGTAAGACCATCAATAAGAAAACATTTTTAAACATTCATTAAAAATAGCCTATAGAAGGCAAGATAAACCGTAACCAAAATATTAAAAACAAACTAAATGAAAACAATATTTCTAGTTTTATTGCCACATGCAAGTACAGTGAAATGCTTAACTTGCAAGCTTAATCCAACAGCAGAGTATTCAATATCAAAAATTATTGAATAAATTATTGAATACCCCCCCCCCCCTTGCCCTCAGAACAGCCTCAATTCTTCGGGGCATGGACTCTTCAAGGTGTTGAAAGTGTTCCACAGGGATGGCCCATGTTAACTCCAATGCTTCCCACAGTTGTGTCAAGTTGGCTGGAAGTACCATGTCAAGTCCCTAAGAAACGTGAAACCCATGACACATACCTCCAGGGAATTTTTATAAATACAACACATTTTCTTGAAACACAAAAATTATATTCCAATTGAATTTTGTCTTATACTCACATGTACCATCCGAATCAATAGAAAGCAATGACAGGGTTCAATCTTTAATTACACAAAAGAGCCACTAATTACACAACACACAATTATCTGCATCCACGTACACAAATCCTTTGAGTTCCTCTAGAGATTAATTCTCAAACAGACAGTGTTTTAATTTGTCAATATTTGAATCGGTCTCATATTAACATATCCTTTGTCAGATGATTCATTGTCAACTGCTGTCAGACATTCAATATCTTCTTTCAGGATATACTGTACATGTACCACCTTCCACAATGGTAACATTTTATTCCTGAAATTCCAGCTTTGTTCCATTACACTTTCCCCTGTGAATCCCAGGTGTTTCCACATTTACTTCACAGCCTGTAATTGAGAGAGGATAAGGATGAGCCAAATGTGTGTAAACTAACAAGAACAGACACAAGGATAAATTGAAATACCTGATTCAAATTCACTGTTACATAAAACATAATGTCATCATATTACATAGTAATCCACGGGTTGGAGTTTTAACTAGAGGGACACAGATTGAGAGAAATAAATATTTGAGCAAGGCAGTGCTATTTGAAGGTAAGTCGGCCTTTTAATAGATTGACTGTTGTTCCCTGTTACGAATCGATGAAACATATTGCCCTTAAGTAGACTACAATTTCTACAAGTAGTCTAATACAATGGAAAGTGGTCTACCAGGTGTTCATTCTGTTGTGCAGCTGCATGTTTAGGATGTTAGGTGATAATTAGTCTTTATCATCCTTTATTGACGTTGCTTGACGTTGTATGTTTCTCTGACTTCTTGTCTGTCTTTCATACCCAAATGCCAATTCATCAGGGGAAAGTAGGCCAACGGGATGCTCGCGCTCCCGGCTGTAGCAACATTCAGCCCCTCCAAAACGCGAGACACATTTTAGAAAGGTGTTATTGTACAGTGTTGCAATGGGCAGAAATGTCTTTATACAGCAAAATAATTCACACACACATACACACTTGCTTATGTGGACAATATCTCCATAGTCTAGGATCAGAAGCAAAGTTGATTGAATGATCTGCTTCTACTACTCAGTGAGAGAACTCCAGCACACCCTTTATCTGGTGAGATGTAGATATTGTAGATTGTCATTTACAGCCCATTAGTTAACATCCTAAATCATCATGTGAGAAACATGCAGTTTAAAGTCATTAGTCAATGGATTGGGAAAGGAAGATGTTACGTCCATCACAATAGATCAACACATGATTCATATCTGGTTTTTGCATCCCTAAATATATTGTGACATTTTCATTGTTTTCACAGTCCTTTAAGTAATGACAATAAGGACAGTGATCGGAGTAAAGGTAGTATGCATGTGTGATATGCCTACTGCTTCCAGAATTTATTCAGCTAAGATGATTATAAGAAACGTTTACAGTAAAATGTCATTCTCTCTGGACCATGGATGACAGAGCTGACAGTTTTAATCATATGTGTCACGTCCTGACCTTAGAGATCCTTTTTATGTCTCTATTTTGGTTGGTCAGGGCGTGAGTTGGTGTGGGCATTCTATGTTCTGTGTTCTATGTTTTGTATTTCTTTGTTGGTTGGCCGGGTGTGGTTCTCAATCAGAGGCAGCTGTCTATCGTTGTCTCTGATTGAGAACCATACTTAAGTAGCTCTTGCCCACATGGGTTTTGTGGGTAGTTGTTTTCTGTCTTTGTGTCTGCACCAGACATAACTGTTTCGTGTTGGTCTATTTTTTGTTATTTTATCTTAGTGTTCTGAGTTAAAATAAATATCATGAACACGTACCACGCTCTTCATCAGACGAAGAAGATCATTACAATATGGTTCGGTTGGTATGAGCAATCTGAATACTAATTTAAAAAAAGAATGGGCAGATTGTTAAAAAAATGTATTATCTTTATTTATAATATTATGAATAGGATGTATACATATATGAAACCAACTTATTGCAGCCTTACTGCAAAAAATGCGGTGGCAAGTGAGAAGTGGACAAAGTAGATAACTTGACTGTTAACCCTATATTAACAACCAAAATATGAAAAAACAAATAGAAATATTTGTTTTATTTGAAATGTTCATAAAGTTGGGAGATGTCCAAAGTCACCAGGGTGTCTGGGGATATCTGTAACACAAATGTATGTATTAGGACTCATTATAACCAACTGCATATTTAATGTAAAGTTATAAAATTGACTAAAATACTAACATGTACTGCCATGCAGTTAAATACTATCACATGTACAACACATACATAAAGCAATTCATTTTACTTTCATTCATTGTTCTTTCTCACATAAACAGCAGGTAGATTATTCTCATATGATGGAAGCATTTCATTTCAATATACTGGACACTTCATTTCAAGATATTTTTGTGACTCAATCCCCACCATTATAAACAAGGCAAACAACCACATTTTTAGGGCTTACATCTGACACCAGTGTGGCCTGGGCAAGAGTGTCAGTGATTGGTCCCACTCACCCAGCAAATGCAGGACCTGGGGGGCCGGGGGGTCCAGGCAAGACAGGCAGTCCCTACCCCCCAAGAACACAAGAGAAGACATGTTGATTTTTGTACACCTCATTTTGGCCCATTCTACCCCTCACCTTTCCATGCACGCAAATGGTCCCCAGTATGTTGCTGTAATACAGCTTGTGTTCTCAGTCAAGGTGCTTGGTAAAAAAAAGAGCCAATAAGGAAATATAAACTGCTGAAAGATGTCATAAAGAACAACATAGCTAAAAAGGAATATATACATTTCTGGGTTAGACAAAATACAGCTAGGAATGCGTTCAGCTCAACATTAGCAAATTATTTACATGCAAATTGCGTTCTACTTGGAGATTCGGACGCTGTGGGCTACTTCAGTCAAGGTTTGGTCTTGAATACAAACATCTGTAATGGTTCAGGGTTGTTTATACTAGTGACAGGTGTAGTGGACTACTAGCTGAACCAGCTAGGATAATAAGGAAATATATGGCCTTTCATGGGAGCGAAGAGAAGTGGACCCACCAGAAAAGTCTCCACAGCAGGATACCCAGAAGAAACCACAAAGCTGAAGATTGTGTGATATTATTGCGGAGCGCTCCAATGATGATTATAGAGATGTGACTCAATAATATTGTCGCTGAAAGATATTGGTGCTTCAGAAAATAAATCTGCTGTCTATTTGAAATCTATCTCAGGCAGATACAACTAACTGCATTAGGCTGTATCAGGTGTGATAGTGCCGGGCTGGATGAAAATGCTTTCTTACTGTTCACTTGGAAACAAATGAGGAAACATGGTACTTTGTACTTACATAATAACTGCTATGTAACGGCTATGTAATTACAGTTGGTATTGGTTGTTAGATAACAACCAACATGTTTCAGAACAAAGTTGATACTGCATTTATTACTGTGTATTAGATGTCTATGTTTGAGGGCAGCTTGATGTAGTGGGACTAGATACACTGTCATTACTACTTAAATAGGCATCCATCTCACAGTTGCTGAATGATTATGAATGTGGATAAATGATTTGTAGTGAACCGCATCGTTTTAAGGAATGGATTTCTGAATACATTTTGCTTATGATTCAAACCTCATCAATCCTCATTCCTGTTAATCACTAATTAATGTGCAAATACCTTCCTCAACCATGAATGCTTATTGTCAGAAGAATCCATACACCTCCTACCCTTGGGCAACATCATCTAACATCACAAAGTTCACTTCCACTGCTATGCTGATGACACACAGCTCTACCTCTCCACCCAACCCACCACTCCCCTCCCTCCCTCCTCCTCATCAGCTGCCTTCAAGACATCCAGAGCTGGATGAGCATGAGCCTCCTCAAACTCCATAGCAACAAGACAGAGGTCATGCCCATCGGCTCCAAATCCACTCTCTCCAAGCATCACCATTGTTGGTTCCCCAGTCCCTCTGTAAACACAAGTTAAAAGCCTCGGTGTCTCCCTGGATAGTTCCCTCTCTATTCGAACCCCACATAAAAAGCAGCACCCGGACAGCATTCTTCCACCTCCGCAATGTGTCCAGGCTTCGCCGCTCACAGTCACACTCCAGCACCGAAACCCTCATCCATGCTTTTGTTACTTCCTGACCCAGTACCACTGTAACACTCTTCTCATCGGATCCCCACCAAACTCATCAATAGACTGGTTCTGAACTCTGCTGCCAGAATCCACACCCATACCAGATCAACCGAACACATCAAACCCATCCTCAAACACTCCTCCTCAGCTACAAAGCCCTCTACAACCTGGCACCCACCTACCTCTCTGATCTTCTCCCAGTCTATGCCCTCTCCTGCTCCCTCCCTCCTCCTTTGCTGGCCTCCTTGTCTCCCCCCATTCCACCTCTCCACCATGGGTGCCCAGGCCTTTAGCTCCTATTCCCAACCCTACCACCTTAAACCAAACCCTTACCCTAAACCGTGTACCCTACCACCTTAAACCAAACCCTTACCCTAAACCAACCCTACCACCTTAAACCAAACCCTTTCCCTAAACAAATCCTACCACCTTAAACCAAACCCTTACCCTAAACCAACCCGACCACCTTAAACCAAACCCTTTCCCTAAACCAACCCGACCACCTTAAACCAAACCCTTACCCTAAACCAACCCTAACACCTTAAACCAAACCCTTACCCTAAACCGTGTACCCTACCACCTTAAGCCAAACCCTTACCCTAAACAAATCCTACCACCTTAAACCAAACCCTTTCCCTAAACCAACCCTAACACCTTAAACCAAACCCTTACCCTAAACCAACCCTAACACCTTAAACCAAACCCTTACCCTACACCGTGTACCCTACCACCTTAAACCAAACCCTTACCCTAAACCAACCCTACCACCTTAAACCAAACCCTTACCCTAAACCGTGTACCCTACCACTTTTAACCAAACCCTTACCCTAAACTGTGTACCCTACCACCTTAAACCAAACCCTTACCCTAAACCGTGTACCCTACCACCTTAAACCAAACCCTTACCCTAAACCAAACCCTTACCCTTACCCTAAACCGTGTACCCTACCACCTTAAACCAAACCCTTACCCTTACCCTAAACCGTGTACCCTACCACCTTAAACCAAACCCTTACCCTAAACTGTGTACCCTACCACCTTAAACCAAACCTTACCCTAAACCAGGTGTGTATCCTCTTCCCAACCCCTCCCTTCTCTTTTTATCTGTCCTGTTTTGTCTGGTCCTTTGAATTTAGATTGTTTAGATGTTATATTCCACTGTTGATTGATGCACTTGATTTTATGGCTTTTTATGACCTTACAAACCCTTACCCTAAACCAACCCTACCACCTTAAACCCTTACCCTAAACCAGCCCTACCACCTTAAACCCTTACCCTAAACCAACCCTACCACCTTGGGCAGTAAATAATACTTTTACTTTAAAACCTTTAAAAAAATCACACTTAATGTTATGTAGGCCTACTTTTAATGTAAGATGTCCTTGAGTGTTCTGAAAGGCTTCTGGCAAATTAAAATGAATTATTATTATGATTATTGTCATTGGGCAGTTAATATAGTTTTTAAATAATACTTTTACTTTAAAACCTCTTTTTTTTTAATCCAGCAGGAAACAGTCTTATTTGAAATGAGGAACATATCATATTTTTCAGACTAAAAAAGGAATACTCATTATAGAATGGAGAGATGAAAATGATTCTAAACATTTCACATCTGAATGTAGGACTACATTTTTTATGTTGGGATACACATTAATCTGAGAATACATATCTTGCCCCTTCAGCACCTCTGAGCAAAACAAGTTACAGGCAGACACACTGTGCTTATAACCAGCAGCTTTGTGGCGCTGGGTGTTGCTGGAGGCGTTAAGTGAACGCCCATAGTTACCAATCTGGTTCTGTAATTTCAAAGGAAAGCATTGTCATTAGATGTAACTCAACTAAAACCATTAAAACATAACACTGTTTAACTTCTGTGTTAATAAAATGCAGTTTACAGTGAGCATTTCACTGTAAGGTCTACTACACCTGTTATATTCGGCGCATGTGACAAGTAAGATTTGATTTGTAATTAATCATGATTTTACACTGTTGCCTGATTCTGCCTCATCTGCAGTGTTTTAGGTGGTGAATTGTTTATTCTTTTTTCACAATATTCAAATAAAACAGGGGGTTAGGAAAGCACTTGGCCTGGGGTCGTCCAGTGGTCTTGTGCTGTGGTGGAATGTCTCCATACTTTGCTTGTACCAATCCAATGCTTTTAAATGCATGAGGTCAAATGAAAGTGTGAACACTTCTGGATGCAGGGTATTGGAACGCAGCCTATTTCTTTCCCCACTCTCCCATAAATCAATTTGTCCCCCTAACCCCTTTTGCCACTGACCCTTCAAAATCCACCATCCCTGTCGTCACATGTGTAATGATGGGGCGGTGAGTCGGAAGCAGGTGAAACATTTTAATAAACAACAAAACCAAGAACACGACACTAACATAAGACACAAGAACAATACCAACCGGTGAGTGAACATGGGAGAGTGACATATAAAGGGGAGGAGATGATGAAGGTAATGGAGTCCAGGTGTGAATCATAATGATTAACAGGTGCACGTAATGATGAATCCCAGGACCGGTGGTTAGTACTCTGGCAACGTCAGAGGGGAGGAGCAGGAGCAGACGTGACATGTCCCTAATTCCACCTCCCTCTCACTCCCCACCCACCTCTTCCCTCCATTTCATACCTTAACTACAGACACATGTAGTCCTGTAGCAGCAGCAGCCTCCGTCACCAAGACTGACTGTCTCCTTTTCATACCCCGTTCATGACACAAGGGTATCCCTGATGTTAGCCGTTATGAGGTGTCTCCTACAACAACAACAAAGATATAGGAAATATTAAATTGTAACATGGGTGTATGTAGGTGTTTCCTAGTCTTTCAACTAGAGCTTTCAGTCCTTTGGTCTAACTGACAGGGAATAAGCCTTTGCCAGCAAGACCAAAAGCCCTTGGTCAGGGTAGTAGGGGCCAGTCTTTTCATCATACTGCACTAACATAGACAGCGTACTGCTGGTTACAATATGAAGCAGTAGAAACAATAAGGGGTCTTCCATGTCCCTGTTTTGGTAAAAAGCTATGGGGCTGGAGAAATGTTACCACTCTCAAATTCATAGACAGAGCTATGGATGTAAGGACTGACCATCCATGATATAGCTCGAGGCATACAGATATCTGTTATAACTATAAACAAGCTATAATGTTATTTATTCATCAGTATCATCATTTAACATCTCAATAATCAATGAAATTTACTAGCATTTCCTATTGGATCATAAGCGTTGGACTAGTTAACTGGAAGGTTGCGAGATCGAATCCCCGAGCTGACAAGGTAATAATCTGTCATTCTGCCTCTGAACAAGGCAGTTAACCCACTGTTCCTAGGCCGTCAATGTAAATAAGAATTGTTCTTAACTGACTTGCCTAGTTAAATAAAGGTAAAAAATATAAATAAATACCAATAAAATAAAAAATAACTGGTGTGTTTCCATGTCACCTACAGTACAACATCATACCCAACAGTCACTCATTATTCCATGATGTATTATTTTTTGTGTGTGAAATAACAAACTAAATACCATAGCAAAGATTTGAACCCTAAATACTTTTATAGAATTATTTTATTTTATTTTTATTTTTTTTTACTTCTAATGGCATTGAGATATGGCTTAATATGTTTTGTATATCCAGTCAACAGATAAATCAGCTGCTTTTCAATAGAGAATATCTTGTTTTTTATTCTTCCTGAGTTGGAATGTCACATCATTTCCTGACTGTTTGCAGAATGCAGAGAAACAAGGTGGCCAGAAGGATTCCATGACCTGGGACTTTTATCTGATAAACAAGGCAAGCTAGGTCTCTGCTCTGGCCATCTTACTTCCTGGTGTGTGTCCAATCAAATGCCAGTTCTCTGTTGACAATAAAGATAGACTATGCCAGAGGGAGTTGGTAGAAGTTGATACAGGGTCAGATATTTCTTTCACCACGCACAGTTAAGGTCAGGATTGTGGGAGGTGAATCTGATCCTAGATCTGTACCTAAGGGAAACTTTACCCCGGAGCGACAGAGACACACAAAAGTCAAGTGACTCATCATGTTAGAATAACGGAAGGTCTTCTATGCACTGTTGTGTCACTCCTTAAAGATTACATTTGATGGCTAAACATTAACAAGTTATGACCCTGTTTGTTTGCCATGATGGAGAGAATAGTGATAGAAAGTACACAGTTGTGTTGTTCAACCCAGCGTTACCACACACACACACACACACACACACACACACACACACACACACACACACACACACACACACACACACACACACACACACACACACACACACAAATGAATAAAGTAGTTTATATCTAGTGGCCGTTGCCCGGGTAATACATGTTTACTGTAGATAGACCTCTCTCTCTCTTTCTCAGGTGTTCACACAATCCAGAACTTGTACGGGTGTGAGTGGAATGATGAGACTGAACTCAAAGATTATTTCCATCACTACGGATACGATGGTGAGGATTTCATTTCATTGGACATGAAGACCGTAAGATGGATAACCTTCGTACAGCAGGCAGACACCATCAAACAGAAGTGGGACAACAACAGCAAGGATCTGAAATATCTCAAATGGTACTTCACTAAGGAGTGTATTGACACTTTGAAGAAGTATTTGAACTTCGCCAGCAGCATATTGAAGCGGATAGGTACAGAGACACTGTCTGAGACACATGGCGTCCTATTCAATCAATCAGCTCAGCTCAGCAGAGGAGTGATGTTATTTGGGATGCTGTTCTGTTTAGAAACATGATCTTAGTGTAACAGAGCAGCAACAGAACAGAGATGAAGAACAGAACACTGTGTGTAACAGAGCAGAAACAGAACAGGGATGAAGAACAGAACACTCTGTGTGAAAAGCTGACAGGTGATCAAACCCTAAACACTGAAACTGAACCCTCAACATCAGCATGTATGTTCAGCATGTTTATCTCTGTTTCAGGCTTTGTTCAGGCCAACAGTAAGTGGTTGAAAGTCACTGAGCTCTTCAGTAAGGCCATTCTACTGCCAATGTTTTTTTATGGAGATTGCATGGCTGTGTGCTTGATTTATACACCTATCAGCAACAGGTGTGGCTAAAATAGCCAAATCCACTCATTTGAAGGGGTGTCCACATACTTCTGTATATGTGGTGTATCTCAAGGTAGGATTTGGCTCAAGTCAGCCTCCCGGGTGGCACAGTGGTCTAAGGCACTGCATCGCAGTGCTAGCTGTGCCACCAGAGACTCAGGGTTTGAGCCCAGGCTCTGTCGCAGCCGGGAGGCCCATGGGGCGGCGACATGCGTCGTCCAGGTTAGGGAGGGTTTGGCCGGCAGGGATATCCTTGTCTCATCGCGCACTAGCGATTCCTGTGGCAGGCCGGGTGCAGTGCACGCTGACCAGGTCGCCAGGTGTACGGTGTTTCCTCCGACACATTGGTGCGGCTGGCTTCCGGGTTGGATGTGCATTGTGTCAAGAGGCAGTGCGGCTTGGTTGGGTGGTGGATAGCTCTCGACCTTCGCATCTCCCGAGTCCGTACAGGAGTTGCAGCGATGAGATAAGACTGTAACTACTACCAATTTTATTGTATAACCCATATTATAACAGGTTATGACAAGTTAGGTCAGCTGTTATGACATACTATGACATGGTCATGACCCTGTCATAATGTGTTATGACGCTGGGTGTCAAGGAAATTGTTACCACTTCTTGTAACTAATAACTGCACAACTAAAATCCACAAAGTAATGTGCACCCAGCCACAAAGACACATTTCTCTAAAATAGCAATATCTGGTGATAACTTCTTTGGTAACACTTTACTTGACATCCAGTGTCATAACACATTATAACTATGTCATAATATGTCATAACAGCTGACTTAACCTGTCATAATAGGGTCATAACACTGTCATGACCCATATATTTACACCTGTTGTGACATATATTGCGTTATTTTATTGCTGTTTATGACACCTACAATCATTATTTTCATTACCAAGATGTTTCCTTTTGTTTGAAAGTTTCTCTTAAATCCTTTGTTTTTGATGTAATGAATTCTTTCAGTCATGTTTTTTTGATAATATTTTAAATAACTTGTAGAAAATACACTTTATGACACTGTCATGAAGCATTATGAACATCATAATCATATAAGCCAAATATGCCTATCACAAATATGCCCTTATATCAGTCACCAGTCAAAAATAGTGTGCCTTGTCCTGCTTCTGAAATCTGCTCCTGAATTCATCCCATTCATCAGCAACAGAGCATAGGGGTAGGTGCATGTCTGACATCAATTTGTGCACAATTACAATGATCATTTAATATGGTCAATTTAAAATATATATATCAGAAACATACTGTTGACACATAGGCTACGATGTAGTGGAATGTTTAGCATTGTGTGATAGGTTGTGCGGGTTTTTACAGTCTTATGTAGGTGTCACAACCAGCCATAAAATAACGCAATACATATCAACACAGGCCTAAAACAATGTGTCACGACAGTGTTATGACCATATTATAACAGGTTATGACAAGTTATGTCAGCTGTTATGACATATTATGAAATGGTCATGACCCTGTCATAACGTGTTATGACGCTGGGTGTCAAGGAAATTGTTACCACTTCTTGTAACTAATAACTGCACAACTAAAATCCACAATGACAAAAATCTATTTTTTTTTTTACAATAACTGGGTCTCATATTGGGGTTATAGGTTTTAAAATAGTTTGAAAATCAAAAACAGATGGGTTTTCACTGAAAATGAGTTATTTCAATTTTTGCTAATCTGAAGCAGTGAAGTTGTTAGATGTTACAAACTAAGTTCTAAAGCTATGATGTGCCACACTGTCAACATCCTGGAATAAGGAGAATCACTATTGTCTTAATAATTAGACAATAACAAAAACTTCTGAGCTTTTGGATTATCTTTCTGCTACACAGGTAAACTTGGAAGTGTTAACATCAATGATAAAACTATTGATAAAACTATAATGATGCTACCTTTTTAGACCCCATGTATCCCGGGGGTTTTGTGATCCGTACTCCATGGTGTCCATTAATACTCTACAATATCATTCAATAGTAGTTTTATTCTTAACAATGGTGTACAAATTATTTTCTCAGATCTTTACAGTTTTATAACAGACATATTGGAGGTAGCCTGAGTGTCAGTATGTTTGTCTCTCTGATTTCAGAGGGGTTGAGTTAAATGCGGAAGACGCATTTCAGTTGAATGCATTCAGTTGTACAACTGACTAGATATCCCCTTTCCCTTCCCTTTTCACTTTCTGCTATCATGCCAAGGAGTTGGAAAGAGAGCAGAAACCAACTGGCACTCAGGCTATGTTGGAGGAGGTTAGTTATATTTCTTGTGTGATTAAATGTTTTATTTGACAGTTGATTTTCAGAAACAAATGCTTGCTAACTTACTAAATGTGTCTTTGTGCTTCATATTGAGCTTTGGGGAGCTTCAATCAGGAGCCAAACAGAGAACTTGCACCCTGGTCACATGCTTTAGTGCTGAAGAGACTTACAGTAATTCACTAGTGTTTAATACTATGAATGGGCAGATGTTTCATACTTGAAATCACACCTCATCATCCTTCAGGTACCATCCCCTTCAATCTTTGGTACATAGGCTATACTGTAGTACTCTCTGTGCTCCTCTCATCTATACTAAATTCCAAACTGAATTTGGAGTTCCAAATTAAGCAGCAGCAGCTGAAAAGATGAGCTCCTACAAATATTGAAATTTAAATGTTTTTTTAGAGTAAAGTACATCGAAAAAAATCAAAAGAAAACTGCAAACTGAATAGGAGACCAAACAAGCAGCAAACAAAGAAGAAAGGCTTTTGAAAAAGTAACAATTTTTCATAAAATTATACCGTTTTCTTAGCTAGCTAAGTTGTTTACCTGTTGCTAGGCAGTTGCTAGGGACATTCCTGAAAGAAGCTAGCTAGCTAACAAGGAGTGTCTAGTTGGCAGAAGAGAAGAAGGGACAAAGAAGGGACAAAGTGGGACAAAATAAGGACAGAAGAAAAGGGAAAGGGGACATTAAGGTGAAGCAGTCCTCTAAAGACACAAAAGACAATAATACAAGAAACAACACTTCTATTGCCTCTCCCTCTACGATACGCACTTCCGGTTTGGTTTGGAGCGAGTAGTTGCATTCCGCTTTGCGCCACAGGTAGTATTACAGGTAGTATTACATTTCATTTCATTACAGTACAACAGTTTGATTTGTTTGATCTTAGCTGGCTACATAGCCGTCTTTGTATCCAAGATAATTGTGTAGTCTAGAGTAATTGTCGAGGTTACCTAGCCAGTTAGAGGTTACCTAGCCAGCTACACTTTCAAACAAAGTCAACAACGCAGCCACTGCTAGCTAGCCTATTTCACCAGCCAGCAGTACTATATCATTTTAGTCAATAAGATTTTTTGCAACGTAAGCTTAACTTTCTGAACATTCGAGACGTGTAGTCCACTTGTCATTCCAATCTCCTTTGCATTAGCGTAGCCTCTTCTGTAGCCTGTCAACTATGTGTCTGTCTATCCCTGTTCTCTCCTCTCTGCACAGACCATACAAACGCTTCACACCGCGTGGCCGCTGCTACTCTAACCTGGTGGTCCCAGCGCGCACGACCCACGTGGAGTTCCAGGTCTCAGGCAGCCTCTGGAACTGCCGATCTGCGGCCAACAAGGCAGAGTTCATCTCAGCCTATGCTTCCCTCCAGTCCCTCGACTTCTTGGCACTGACGGAAACATGGATTACCACTGATAACACTGCTACTCCTACTGCTCTCTCCTCGTCTGCCCACGTGTTCTCGCACACCCCGAGAGCTTCTGGTCAGCGGGGTGGTGGCACTGGGATCCTCATCTCTCCCAAGTGGACATTCTCTCTTTCTCCCCTGACCCATCTGTCTATCGCCTCCTTTGAATTCCATGCTGTCACAGTTACCAGCCCTTTCAAGCTTAACATCCTTATCATTTATCGCCCTCCAGGTTCCCTTGGAGAGTTCATCAATGAGCTTGACGCCCTGATAAGTTCCTTTCCTGAGGATGGCTCACCTCTCACAGTTCTGGGTGACTTTAACCTCCCCACGTCTACCTTTGACTCATTCCTCTCTGCCTCCTTCTTTCCACTCCTCTCCTCTTTTGACCTCACCCTCTCACCTTCCCCCCCTACTCACAAGGCAGGCAATACGCTTGACCTCATCTTTACTAGATGCTGTTCTTCCACTAATCTCATTGCAACTCCCCTCCAAGTCTCCGACCACTACCTTGTATCCTTTTCCCTCTCGCTCTCATCCAACACTTCCCACACTGCCCCTACTCGGATGGTATCGCGCCGTCCCAACCTTCGCTCTCTCTCCCCCGCTACTCTCTCCTCTTCCATCCTATCATCTCTTCCCTCTGCTCAAACCTTCTCCAACCTATCTCCTGATTCTGCCTCCTCAACCCTCCTCTCCTCCCTTTCTGCATCCTTTGACTCTCTATGTCCCCTATCCTCCAGGCCGGCTCGGTCCTCCCCTCCTGCTCCGTGGCTCGACGACTCATTGCGAGCTCACAGAACAGGGCTCCGGGCAGCCGAGCGGAAATGGAGGAAAACTCGCCTCCCTGCGGACCTGGCATCCTTTCACTCCCTCCTCTCTACATTCTCCTCTTCTGTCTCTGCTGCTAAAGCCAATTTCTACCACTCTAAATTCCAAGCATCTGCCTCTAACCCTAGGAAGCTCTTTGCCACCTTCTCCTCCCTCCTGAATCCTCCTCCCCCTCCTCCCCCCTCCTCCCTCTCTGCTGATGACTTCGTCAACCATTTTGAAAAGAAGGTCGACGACATCCGATCCTCGTTTGCTAAGTCAAACGACACCGCTGGTTCTGCTCACACTGCCCTACCCTGTGCTTTGACCTCTTTCTCCCCTCTCTCTCCAGATGAAATCTCGCGTCTTGTGACGGCCGGCCGCCCAACAACCTGCCCGCTTGACCCTATCCCCTCCTCTCTTCTCCAGACCATTTCCGGAGACCTTCTCCCTTACCTCACCTCGCTCATCAACTCATCCTTGACCGCTGGCTACGTCCCTTCCGTCTTCAAGAGAGCGAGAGTTGCACCCCTTCTGAAAAAACCTACACTCGATCCCTCCGATGTCAAC
Source organism: Salvelinus fontinalis (assembly GCF_029448725.1). Lineage (NCBI taxonomy): Eukaryota > Metazoa > Chordata > Actinopteri > Salmoniformes > Salmonidae > Salvelinus > Salvelinus fontinalis. The sequence continues at coordinate 37,313,415 of NC_074696.1, read as the reverse complement.
AACTACAGACCAGTATCCCTTCTTTCTTTTCTCTCCAAAACTCTTGAACGTGCCGTCCTTGGCCAGCTCTCCTGCTATCTCTCTCAGAATGACCTTCTTGATCCAAATCAGTCAGGTTTCAAGACTAGTCATTCAACTGAGACTGCTCTTCTCTGTGTCACGGAGGCGCTCCGCACTGCTAAAGCTAACTCTCTCTCCTCTGCTCTCATCCTTCTAGACCTATCGGCTGCCTTTGATACTGTGAACCATCAGATCCTCCTCTCCACCCTCTCCGAGCTGGGCATCTCCGGCGCGGCCCACGCTTGGATTGCGTCCTACCTGACAGGTCGCTCCTACCAGGTGGCGTGGCGAGAATCTGTCTCCGCACCACGTGCTCTCACCACTGGTGTCCCCCAGGGCTCTGTTCTAGGCCCTCTCCTATTCTCGCTATACACCAAGTCACTTGGCTCTGTCATATCCTCACATGGTCTCTCCTATCATTGCTATGCAGACGACACACAATTAATCTTCTCCTTTCCCCCCTCTGATAACCAGGTGGTGAATCGCATCTCTGCATGTCTGGCAGACATATCAGTGTGGATGACGGATCACCACCTCAAGCTGAACCTCGGCAAGACGGAGCTGCTCTTCCTCCCGGGGAAGGACTGCCCGTTCCATGATCTCGCCATCACGGTTGACAACTCCATTGTGTCCTCCTCCCAGAGTGCTAAGAACCTTGGCGTGATCCTGGACAACACCCTGTCGTTCTCAACTAACATCAAGGCGGTGACCCGTTCCTGTAGGTTCATGCTCTACAACATTCGCAGAGTACGACCCTGCCTCACGCAGGAAGCGGCGCAGGTCCTAATCCAGGCACTTGTCATCTCCCGTCTGGATTACTGCAACTCGCTGTTGGCTGGGCTCCCTGCCTGTGCCATTAAACCCCTACAACTCATCCAGAACGCCGCAGCCCGTCTGGTGTTCAACTTTCCCAAGTTCTCTCACGTCACCCCGCTACTCCGCTCTCTCCACTGGCTTCCAGTTGAAGCTCGCATCCGTTACAAGACCATGGTGCTTGCCTACGGAGCTGTGAGGGGAACGGCACCTCCGTACCTTCAGGCTCTGATCAGGCCCTACACCCAAACAAGGGCACTGCGTTCATCCACCTCTGGCCTGCTCGCCTCCCTACCTCTGAGGAAGTACAGTTCCCGCTCAGCCCAGTCAAAACTGTTCGCTGCTCTGGCACCCCAATGGTGGAACAAACTCCCTCACGACGCCAGGTCAGCGGAGTCAATCACCACCTTCCGGAGACACCTGAAACCCCTCTTTAAGGAATACCTAGGATAGGATAAAGTAATCCTTCTAACCCCCCCCCCCCCTTAAAAGAGTTAGATGCACTATTGTAAAGTGGTTGTTCCACTGGATATCATAAGGTGAATGCACCAATTTGTAAGTCGCTCTGGATAAGAGCGTCTGCTAAATGACTTAAATGTAATGTAAATGTACTACATGACCTTTGACACCTCAGGCCAGTCAGCAGCAGGGCTGTTCAGCCACAGTTACTGTAATCACTAATAAGATGTGTATGGAAAAAAACACAACTACAACCCTCATTATAGTTCACCCATGGGAACAAACATGGCAGACCAGCCAGACCTACAGATGTAGGATCTTCATTTGATCACCCTGTTGCAGGAGAACTTTCCTGAAATGCAGGAAATGTTAAACGTGTAGTGTATTTGAGGTTTAAAAAGGCTTCTGAAGATTGTAATTTCCACTTTGACTTTTCAGACGTGATTCCCATGAATTATAATCCACATAATAATTCCCATTTCCTGTTGCAGCAGGATTATTTTCCTGCTGTAGCAAACTGGCTCAAACAAGATCCTACATCTGTATGTCAAAGACAGGATTTGAATGACCGGTTGCCTACTGGAGGAAGACTAGTGAACTGGTGAAGGCTGTTAGAATTAGTGAGGCCTACGTTTAACATATTTGTTACTGCTATAATATAAATATAAACAAGCTATAAAGTGATTTATTCATCAGTGTCACCATTAAAACATGTCAATAATCAATGGCATTTACTTTTACTTTCTATTTCAATTTTTTTTGCTCATTTCACTCTGGTGCCTGATGACGTTGTACTTCTTTCATCTCCTATTGGATTATAATTCCTCCACTGGTGTGTTTTCATGTCACCTACAACCTCATACCCAGCAGTCACTCCTTCTTCCATTATGTTTTATTTTTGATGTTTTTATTGGCAAAAAAAACGTTTTACTTCTAATGCCATTCATATATGGCTTAACATGTTTTGTGTATAAAGTCAACAGATTAAATCAACTGCATTTTCAATAGATTGTACTTCCTGAGTCGGAATGTCGCAGAATGCAGATAAAAAGGTAACAAGATGGATTCCATGACCCGATACATTTATCTGATAAACAAGCTATGGCCTCTGCTCTGCCTGTCTTACTTCCTGGTGTATGTGCCAAATCAAATGGCAGTTCTCTGTTGATAATAAAGGCGACTATGACAGAGGGAGTTGGTAAAAGTTGCCTTAACCACTGATACAGGGTCGGATGTGTTTTACCCATCAAATGGTTTATATTAGGATGGGGTTAGAGTAATCTGATCTAAGATCTGTGGTGAGAGGCAACTTCTTCTTTCAGCATGGCAGGCAGAGACATCAGGTGATTTCTCTGAAACAGTGTTGAGTAGAGTTACAGTCTACCTATAGATGGCACTGTGGCATTGTTCATCCTTCACTGTAGCCTTTGTGACTGATGGTTTGTTCCTTTCATGATTCTTATCAGGGACTTTCCATTCACAGATGTATTAGCTAACTGAACTTGATGTGGTTATCCCCTCCACACACGTACCAGAACACACTGTGGGAGTGTTAAAGAATTCCAGAACATGGTTCCATCTTGGAGAGAATTGGAGTAATTATAGGTGAACAAAAACATGTGACCTTGTTAGCGATGTAGTTACTTTACATCTATGGTAAAATAGTTATCTACTGCCACTATTTCATTTAGCATATGTGTTTACATCGAGTGAGACAAAAACCCTTGTTGAATGGCAAGATTGGAATGTTCATGACAATAACAAACAAATAATATGTATCACGATAATGCATCCCACACAGCAGTATGGATATGAAAAACCATGTTTACTAGAACTAGTTGATGGGTCAGTGTGTCAGCCATCTCATGATGGAGGATAGATAGACACAAGATGGCTGCATCCTGACTCTTACAGGAAAGGGTATAGAATTTACCTCAACGCTGTTGGACTCCACCCCTCTTGTGTGTGTGCGCGTGTGAGCTACTTTTCATTGCATTTCTATGCTGTATTATTTTATTGCTGTGTTTTTCAATGTGATGCTATAAAAGATCATATCAAATGGAGCTAGATCCAACATGATGCACCTCCTATGGGTCATATACAGTACGCCAAATAAAGCTCCATAGACCTTAACCTGAGATACATGTTGCTCTATTATGCCATTCTACCAATCCACACAAGCCCTCTGAGAATACTATAGGAAGAATACATTGTTCCTCCTCTTTCACATCAAAGTGATCCTCCTTCCATGGTATTGATTTGAGTCAAGGTCATTTTAAGAACTAAACTTACAGAAGGAAGTTGCTGCAAGACCTTCCTCTATATCCAGGCCCCCAGCCCCAATGAGATCACTATTTTGGGCTTAATGAATGAATGATGAAACACAACTTACTTTCAGTTTCGTAAGTCAACCTTTGCTGCTTAGTTCCACCCGTATTCTAATGACGCTTGAGCTGGCTAAATTGTCATTGGCTCAAAAACAATATACATGCTCATTTTAACTTGGCACTCAGGAGAGTGAGGTTGCCAGAGAGAACCTTTATATATATAGTATATATAAACATCCAATGTAATTATCTTTATAATAACCCACTGGGAACTATAGTATACTCCTCATGTAACTACTGCCACACTATTCATATCCACAGTGACTCATTTATCAACCTGAGAAAATTAACATTTTACAGGAGGAATAGGCCACATCAGGTTTTATGGCAAATTCATGCCATTAATTTAAGCTCCTAATTAGAACATGTCACAGTAAAAGTCCTTTGATAGCACAAACATCTTGTTTGTAGAATTTGTACAATGAACTCCTACATTAAGGTGGAAATGTACAGTATGTTGCCAACCAAAAGATATATGGGCGAACACATCCGATTGGTTGGGGGCATGTATGTGTGTTTCAGGAAACAGTTGGTTAGACTGAATTTTACTTCCTACTTAAACTGTTGCTTATGAAGTTGTTATTTGACCTTTTAGTATGCAAAAGCATTTGACTAAACCTCTTCAAGTTACTAAGTTGTCAAGTCACAACTCAACACACTTTAGAGAAAATTAAAGGTTTATATGAAACAATCCTACAAATGTTTTCCAATAACTGGCACTAGGAAATAACTAGTAGATTCTCATATACTGTACATTTGTGCTTATTATCCAAGATGGCGTAGCAGTCAGACGTCTTGTGGTGTCCCATGTATATATCTTTAATATCTTTTTCTTCGCAAATCTTTTTCTTCGCATATCTTTTTTCTAAACCTCATCTTCAAAATACTCTCCTGCAACCCACCTCATCCAATGTGGTGTGGATCTGCTTTTTCTAAAGTATTTTTCTTTACCTCTGAATCGGAACCCCAACAGAAGCTTGCCAGTTAACTAGCTACTAGCTAGTAGTCAGCTAACCACTGCTAGCGGTCATCAGCTACCTTTAGCTCGGAGAGCTCTCGCTAGTTTGTACAATGCTTTAGCACACTCTGCCAACCCGGATGTCTTAGCCGTGTCTGAATCCTGGCTTAGGAAGACCACCAAAACCCCTGAAATTTCCATCCCTAACTATAACATTTTCCTCCAAGATAGAACTGCCAAAGGGGGCGGAGTTGCAATCTACTGCAGAGATAGCCTGCAGAGTTCTGTCTTACTATCCAGGTCTGTAGCCAAACAATTCGAGCTTCTACTTTTAAAAACCCACCTTTCCAGAAACAAGTCTCTCACCGTTGCCGCTTGCTATAGACCACCCTCTGCCCCCAGCTGTGCCCTGGACACCATATGTGAATTGATTGCCCCCCATCTATCTTCAGAGCTCGTGCTGCTAGGTGACCTAAACTGGGACATGCTTAACACCCCGGCCATCCTACAATCTAAGCTTGATGCCCTCAATCTCACACAAATTATCAATGAACCTACCAGATACAACCCCAAATCGGTGAACACGGACACCTTCATAGATATCATCCTAACCAACCTGCTCTCCAAATACACTTCTGCTATTTTCAACCAAGATCTCAGCGATCACTGCCTAATTGCCTGCATCCGTAATGGGTCTGCGGTCAAACGGCCACCCCATATCACTGACAAACGTTCCCTAAAACACTTCAGCGAGCAGGCCTTTCTAATCGACCTGGCCGGGGTATCCTGGAATGATATTGACCTCATCCCATCAGTAGAGGATGCCTGGTTATTCTTTAAAAATGCTTTCCACCTGGCTACCACTACCCCGGTCAACTGCCCGGCACCCCCCACAGCAACTTGCCCAAGCCTCCCCCATTTCTCCTCCACCCAAATCCAGATAGCTGATGTTCTGAAAGAGCTGCAAAATCTAGACCCCTACAAATCAGCCAGGCTAGACAATCTGGACCCTCTCTTTCTAAAAGTATCTGCCGAAATTGTTGCAACCCCTATTACTAGCCTGTTCAACCTCTCTTTCGTATCATCTGAGATTCCCAAAGATTGGAAAGCTGCCGCGATCATCCCCCTCTTCAAAGGGGAAGACACTCTAGAACCAAACTGCTACAGACCTATATCTATCCTACCCTGCCTTTCTAAGGTCTTCGAAAGCCAAGTTAACAAACAGATTACCGACCATTTCGAATCCCACCGTACCTTCTCTGCTATGCAATCTGGTTTCAGAGCTGGTCATGGGTGCACCTCAGCCACGCTCAAGGTCCTAAACGATATCATAACCGCCATCCATAAGAGACATTACTGTGCAGCCGTCTTCAACAACCTGGCCAAGGCTTTCAACTCTGTCAATCACCACATTCTTATCGGCAGACTAAACAGCCTTGGTTTCTCAAATGACTGCCTCGCCTGGTTCACCAACTACTTGTCAGATAGAGTTCAGTGTGTCAAATCGGAGGGCCTGTTGTCTGGACCTCTGGCAGTCTCTATGGGGGTACCCCAGGGTTAAATTCTCAGGCCGACTCCTCTCTGTATACATCAATGTCGCACTTGCTGCTGGTGATTCTCTGATCCACCTCTACGCATACGACACTGTATACCTCTACACAGACGACATTCTGTATACATCTGGCCCTTCTTTGGACACTGTTAACTAACCTCCAGACGAGCTTCAATGCCATACAACTCTCCTTCCGTTGCCTCCAACTGCTCTTAAATGCAAGTAAAACTAAATGCATGCTATTCAACCGATCGCTGCCCACACCTACCCGCCCGTCCAGCATCACCACCCTGGACGGTTCTGACTTAGAATATGTGGACAACTACAAATACCTAGGTGTCTGGTTAGACTGTAAACTCTCCTTCTAGACTCACATTAAGCATCTCCAATCCAAAACTAAATCTAGAATCGGCTTCCTATATCGCAACAAAGCATCCTTCACTCATGCTGTCAAACATACCCTCGTAAAACTGACCATCCTACCGATCCTCGACTTTGGCGATGTCATTTACAAAATAGCCTCCAACACGCTACTCAACAAATTGGATGCAGTCTATCACAGTGCAATCCGTTTTGCCACCAAAGCCCCATATACTACGCTCTCGTTGGCTGGCCCTCCCTACATACTCGTCGCCAAACCCACTGGCTCCAGGTCATCTACAAGTCTCTGCTAGGTAAAGCCCCGCCTTATCTCAGCTCACTGGCCACCATAGCAGCACCCACCCGTAGCACACGCTCAGTGCAAAAATCACTGAGGCTGGAGACACATATCTCCCTCATTAGCTTTAAGCACCAGCTGTCAGAGCAGCTCACAGATCACTTCACCTGTACATAGCCCATCTGTAATATAGCCCATCCAACTACCTCATTCCCATACTGTATTTATTTATTTATCTTGCTCCTTTGCACCCCAGTATCTCTATTTGCACATTCATCTTCTGCAAATCAACCAGTCCAGTGTTTAATTGGTATATTGTATTTACTTCGCCACCATGGCCTATTTATTGCCTTACCTCCCTTATCTTACCTCATTTGCACACACTGTATATGCATTTTTTCTACTGTATTATTGACTGTTTGTTTATTCCATGTGTAACTCTGTGTTGTTGTATGTGTCGAATTGCTTTGCTTTATTCTTGGCCACTAATACATAAAATATGTCATCATACTACATAGTAATCCACCGGTTGGAGTTTTAACTAGAGGGACGCAGCTTGAGAGAAATAAATTGACTGGCCCAGGCGACTGTGCTGCGGCCCACTGCCACTGCGGTTGGGTATTACATCGGTCAGCCTCTCTCTCCCAGCCAATTACTTTTGGTCCAGTCCATTCTAACATTACTTGGGCCCCGCCCCTTCCCATCTTTGTTAAGTGGTGACATTTGGATAAATAGTGGAGTGGAGCAAGATGGACAAACAAAAAGAGGAAACGTAAAGGTGGTGCAGAAAAGCGGAGAGAGAAGAGGTTGAAGTCCCTTGAGGCTGATGCAGCCAAATGTTTTAAAATAACAAATTATTAATTTCGCGGCGTTACCAGTCAATCATCTCAGCCTAGTGAGCCTGAAGGCACTGGCAGCAGAGAGAGAGAGGAGCCCGGCGATACCAGTTCAACTGTTAGTCAAGGTTTTGCAGCTGAATCGGTAAGAGGGGTGAGTTAAGCAATGTTTGTGTTTAGCTAGCTGGCTATTTTTGTTGAAACAAGCGCTCGTCAATGTCACTTTTCGTGAACCGACCAATCATAGCCTGGATGAGGCGGGACATTAAAAAAAGGTTGACGTGCTACAGCAAACCTTCGAAATGTTGAACTCATTGTTAGGCATGAATGGTTATGATTGACAAGTTAGTACTTAGCATTAACACATTAGAGACTAACCAGCAATTTAGAAAATTTATCGCACAAGGATTTAATGACAGAACAAAACCTACAAAAATTATAAATGTTGGTTGTGTATTTCTTAAACTGCTGTATTGTCCAATTTGAATTAATATTATACGAGTGATATACAATATACTATTATATGAAATTACTAACATAGTTAATATTATACTAACATTACACTATTATATTAACATTCTACTTTTTATTTAATGTTCTAATATTATACTAATTACTCATCCAAATTGAGGATAGTGCATCTGCAGTGGACAGATGTAGATTGAGCCAGAGCCAGGATGCCACTGCCACCCCAATTGTTGTTTATTTTAAGAAGCCAAAGTCAGGGGACCTAGATATGTTTTTTTAGTTTCAGCCTCCCAAAAAAGTGTGAAAAGTCTGTGGTGCAGAAGGTTTTCTTTTGTAAAGATGGGACCAACAGGAAGTGGCTGTCATACAGTGAAGAGAACCATGCTTTATTCTGCTTAATTTGTATGGCATTTGCAAAGCCCATAGAGAACAGCCCTTTCATGAATGGAATGACAGACTGGAAGCATATCCATCAGAGAGTGGAATGCATGAAAAGAGCATTATGCATAGAGGTTATGCTGAGGCCTACTTTTAAGGTCCTCCAAAGGTATCATTGAGAGCCTGTTCATCGGCAGTCTGATGTCTGCTCATAGAGAGCAAGTGAACAGAAGGCAAGTGGTAGAGCCCATTATAGATGTTGTTAAAGTCAAAGGCAAGAGGGATCTGAGCCAGAGGCCTGCAGTCTGAAGCAGCTTATACGCTAGATGACAGCAGCATTGACCATGGCAACTTTATAGAGATGATCATTCTGCTGAGAAAGTACGACCTGGGTAGGAAAGAGCATCTCACTGCCTGCATAGAGAAAAGTAAAACACTGCATGTGTCTGGGTCAAGAGGGGGCAGAGGCTCTCTAATCACTCTTATCAAAGACTACCATCAATAACGTCATTACAACCATCCAACACACAATGCAAGCCACCACTGGGATTCTCTGCCTAACCCTATTACTGGGGCTGAGTCACTGGCGTTCTTCCTGTCCAGGTTGGCACCCCCCTCGGGCTTTGGGGGAGATCTTTGTGGGCTATACTCTGCATTATCTCAGGGTAGTAAGTTGCTGGTTGAAGATATCCCTCTAGTGGTGTGGGGGCTGTGCTATGGCAAAGTGGGTGGGGTTATATCCTGCCTGGTTGGCCCTGTCCGAGGGTATTGTCGGACGAAGTTGCAGTGTCTCCTTACCCCTCCTGTCTCAGCCTCCCATAATTACGCTGCGATAGTTTGTGTCGGGGGCTAGGGTCAGTGTGTTATTTCTGTGAGTATTTCTCCTGTCTTTTCCGGTGTCATGTATGCTCCCTCTAACTCTGAGGACCTGAGCCCTAGGACCATGCCTCAGGACTACCTGGCCTGATGACTCCTTGTTGTCCCCAGTCCACCTGTTCGTGCTGCTGCTCCAGTTTCAACTGTTCTGCCTGCGGCTATGGAACCTTGATTTGTTCACCGGACGTGCTATTTTGTCCCGGATATCCTGTTTTCGACCGCACCTGCTGTCTCAACCTCTGAATGATTGGCTATTTTTTATTTTTTATTTATTCGTTATTTTACCAGGTAAGTTGACTGAGAACACATTCTCATTTGCAGCAACGACCTGGGGAATAGTTACAGGGGAGAGGAGGGGGATGAATGAGCCAATTGTAAACTGGGGATTATTAGGTGACCGTGATGGTTGAGGGCCAGATTGGGAATTTAGCCAGGACACCGGGGTTAACACCCCTACTCTTACGATAAGTGCCATGGGATCTTTAATGACCTCAGAGAGTCAGGACACCCGTTTAACGTCCCATCCGAAAGACGGCACCCTACACAGAGCAGTGTCCCCAATCACTGCCCTGGGGCATTGGGATCTTTGTTTAGACCAGAGGAAAGAGTGCCTCCTACTGGCCCTCCAACACCACTTCCAGCAGCATCTGGTCTCCCATCCAGGGACTGACCAGGACCAACCCTGCTTAGCTTCAGAAGCAAGCCAGCAGTGGTATGCAGGGTGGTATGCTGCTGGCTATGACAAGCCAACTGACATTTACTCCTGAGGTGCTGACACTGTTGCACCCTCTACAACCACTGTGATTATTATTTGACCCTGCTGGTCATCTATGAACATTTATAACAGTACATGGCCAAGATGGTCAATCTCCACCCGTCACAGCTAGAAGAGGACTGGCCACCCCTCAGAGCCTGGTTCCCCTCTAGGTTTCTGCCTTTCTAGGGAGTTTTTTTCTAGCCACCGCGCTCCTACATCTGCATTGCTTGCCGTTTGGAGTTTTATGCTGGGTTTCTGTATAGCACTTTGACATCGGCTGATGTAAAAAGGGTTTTATAAATCAATTTGATTGATTGACCATAGCAAGTGAAATCCAGGAAGCCCGATTGATACTACGCAGGACATTACAACACAAGATCAATGCTCTGTCATAGATATGTGACGAACATCATCCATGAGGCTTGTGGCTGTGGTGAAATGGGAGGCATCCAGTGGACAATACTTTGTAAAACATGAAGCTTGCCATCAGCAAGTGCAGTGGCAATTCCACTGATGGAGCCTCCAGTATGCAAGGCCAGTGTAAAGGCTTCTCTGCCCTGCTCTCTGCAAAGTCCACCAATCAAGTGCATGTGTGGTGCTATGCACACATTTTGAACCTTGTTTTGGCAGACACAACAGAGAGTGTCTTGGCAAGTAACAACAAAATCTGTTTTATTCCGTGAATCCTACCAGAGGATGAACATTTGGGAGAAGGAGAGCAAGGACCCAAGATACAGACGTCTTGCTTAAATTGATGAGACGCTGGTGGGCTAAAGACAGAGCCTTAAAGGTCTTTGGAGCTTTTGGAAATCCAGATGAGGGTCTGTATGTTGATGTCCTTCTCACTTTTTCAACCATATAAGATCAGAAAAACATCAACACTACTGCACGGGTCAAGGCACAAGGATACATTGAGGGGTTGCTGAAGTATGAAACAATACTTACAGCTCAGATATTCCTCAGAATATTTCAGGTCACCTCACCAGTCTCAAAATATCTTTAAACAAGTGGAATGGACATTCTGTCTGAGCATCGTATGGTTGTGTCTACAGAGGAGCAGCTGAAGGAATGGCAAAGATTGAAAGAGTCAAGGCAGCTGTAGACACATTTGTTCAGTGGGCCAACAGGAAGTTACAGGAACGGGATGAGGAAACAGAGCTGGAGTTAGAGACCACTCTGCCAATGAAAAGGGCTCGAAAGAAGAAACCCATGCCTGGAGAGTTGGCACAAGATAAGACTTACTGGGGCAGAGAGTGTGTACAGGATTGGTGTCCATTCTGGATATAGTTATAGATAGCATCCATCAACGATTTCTGAGTAGTGGCACTTTGTATGCCGACATGGCTCTTCTGGACCCTAAAAACTTTAGTCAGCTACCATCCAGTGCCAGTGGCCTTTGTTACGTACGCCTCTAGGAAGAGGGAACGCAACACCTTGCTACAACTCAACTCCCCGTGGAGTAAGAGGTATGGGATTGTAGGTGCGAGTAAGGATGACAGAGGCAGAGAATTTACCGTTTACTGGGAATGTATTCCTTTACACGGTAAATTTGGGGAAAAGGGGCTGAAAGGAACCAAAGCAAAGAAAGTAAATGTCAAAGCCCCCTCTCCTACCTTACCTGCCTACCCACTACTTACCTAGCTTAGCACCACCTGGTGCGCTATCCAAAATACAGGGGGTGGTCCACCCAGGTCTTACCTGGAGTATAGACAGTAAATACTACGGGTTATGTATACCTGCAGGCCTCTTGCCTAAGCACTCCCTAGGTGCCTTCCTCTTCCCCCTGGAAACAAAAACAGAATACAAACGTAAGTAAACAATTTCAATAATCAAAAACACTGCCTCCTATGGGGACACACATACCTTAAAAGCAGCAGCTACAACGGAATTAACAAAAACGTGTCTCTCAGCAAAAAAACAACACAGGACATATCAAATCTCTCTCCTAACAACAACCAACACAGGACACACTCATCATCCCTCTTCTGAGCAACAGAACACTGGCTTATATAGCTGGAGAAGGAGTCTGTAATGGGATACAGCTGTATCCTGACTAGGGGGCGGGGTCAGCTCTCCAATCATCATTGGGGCTGACAAATCAGCTGCTTGGGGGAATCCAGGAAGACATTTTCCTGAAACACACACATACAAACAAAACCACAACACAGGAACTGGGGAACGTAACACCTTCCACAGACAGCCCTTCAGGAACTAAGCAAATGTTTGATCAAATTTGACAGCAGAGCGACAGTGGCCAATTTACAGGGTGAGCTCATGGGTCTGGCTGAACAGTGTACTAGGTTAAATCAATTGGGATTTGAAAAATAAACAACCAGGACTATGGAGGATCATGGACCTGAAGGAAATTAAGACGAGGTGGAGATGGTGAACAAGAGCTGTTCATCTTGCAAGGACTGTCCAGTGTGTTGCTACGGTATTCTTAGTCAGTACAACCTATTGACTGACGCATACAACATCCTGGGCCTTTCTTACAAATTCCTACTTACCCTGTCAGTAACCCAGGTAACTTGCGAGCGGAGCTTCTCTACTTTGAAATTCATGAAGAGTAGACTCTCCTCTATCTCAACAGCAGCTGGAGGCTTTTATGCTCATGGCTACTAAGCAAGATGTTTTAATGGCCCTGGACAGTGACCTGGTTATAGATGGCATTGCTGAGAGAAGTGAGCTGCTGCAGAAATTGCTAATCTAAGGAGGTAGGAAATATGTTTATTTTAATTTTATTCTGACTTGCCTACTTACCAGTCTTTTCACCAACAAATTTCTTCCTGTATTATTTATTTTACTGGTCAGATGGTTCCAGAGATTCTTGCCACCTTGCTGCCAGTGCCATTGTGCCAATATGTGCTCCTTCTAGCCAGCCTCCTCCTAAGAGCAACATATTCCCCTTGTTCTATTTTACATATATTTTAATAAAGTTATTGTTATAAATATTGTTCAGTAATCTTGTTTTCATAAAGTGTGGCATGGGTGGTGGTGTATATCTGGGGGGGTTTTGGTGGGCCGGTCTGAATCAAAAAGTAAATTTTTCATTCCCAGTCCGTCCCTGCCGGTAACTGAGTGTACAAAATATTAGGAACCCCTTCCTAATATTGAGTTGTACCCCCTTTTGCCTTCAGAACAGCCTCAATTCGTCGGGGCATGGACTCTACAAGGTGTTCGAAGCATTCCACAGGGATGCTGGCCCATGTTGACTCCAGTGCTTCCCACAGTTGTGTCAAGTTGGCTGGATGTCCTTTGGGTGATGGATCATTCTTGATGCACTCTGGAAACTGTTGAGTATGAAAAACCCAGCAGCGCTGCAGTTCTTGACACACTCTAACAGGTGCGCCTGGCACCTACTTCCATAGCCGTTCAAAGGCACTTAAATATGTTGTCCATTCACCCTATGAATGGCCCACATACACAATCCATGTCACAATTGTCTCAAGGCTTAAAAATGCCTCTTTAACCTGTCTCCTTCCCTTCATCTACTCTGATTGAAGTGGATTTAAGTGACATCAATAAGGGATCATAGCTTTCACCTGGATTCACCAGGTCATTCTGTCATGGAAAGAGCAGGCGTTCCTCATGTTTTTTACACTCAGTGTATACATGTAACTACATGTAACTACAAAATATGTCTGACAACATTTATGAAAGCGTAATTACCTTCTCTTGTGCGTTAGCATCATCAAACCCTATAAAGACAAGAAAAGGACAAGCATTAGATTGACAAACAAGATCCAAATTCATTCTTTGGATGGGCAGTCGCTTTACGGCTTCAACATCTTACGTTACATTAGTGTAGTTTTTGTGTATCTTAGTTGAAACTGATTGTAGTTACCAGAGCTAAAAGTCCAGGAGACGACCTTGATCAAACCATAGATCCCCAGGGCCACAGCAACCATCGCCATATAGTCCTCAATGGAGGGAGCACTGACACCTGATTGGGGTGAAGAGCGAGGGAGTCAATTTAAGACATACTCAGGATCAGTTGTGTTGTATCAAGTCAAATTTATTTGACTTTTCAGATCAACATAATTGCATATCAGAAATTATCTTAGTAGGCTTAAAGACACTGCCCCTAACCACAGAGCGAGGATCAGCTTCCCTTAAAACCTGTTAAGGCTGCAAGCCCGAGGCCGGTACACCTATGACAACATCCAGCTCAAGTGCAGGGCGGAAATTCAAAATATATATTTTTTTAATATTTAACTTTCACACATTAACAAGTCCAATACAGCATTTGAAAGATAAACATCTTGTGAATCCAGCCAACATGTCCGATTTTTTAAATGTTTTACAGCGAAAACACCACGTATATTTATGTTAGTTCACCACCAAATACAAAAAAGGACAGACATTTTTCACAGCACAGGTAGCATGCACAAAGCCAACCTAACTATCCAAGATCGAACCAAACAAACCTAGAAACAACTTCCTCAGATGACAGTCTTATAACATGTTATACAATAAATCTATGTTTTGTTCGAAAAATGTGCATATTTGAGCTATAAATCAGTTTTACATTGATGCTACCATCACAGCTACCGTCAAAAATAGCACGGAAGCAGCCAGCGTAATTATAGAGACCAACGTCAAATAGCTAATTACTCATCATAAAACATTTCTGAAAAATATATGGTGTATAGAGAATGAAAGACAAAGATCTTGTGAATACAGCAAATATTTCCGATTTTTTTTAAGTGTTTTACAGCGAAAACACAATATAGCGTTATATTAGCTTACTACAATAGCCAACACACAACAACATCGAATCAAGGTAAACGTAAGCGATAGCACAGTTCGACAGACATATGAAATGGCATCCCAAATTGGGTTCTACCTTTGTTGATCTTCCATCAGAATGTTGTACAAGGGGTCCTTTGTCCAGAACCGTCTTTGTTTGGATTCAGAACCACCTCTTTCCCTCTTGAATTAGCAAGCACACTGGCCATGCTGCGCTAAGCTGTCCATCCTGACCAAAACCAGACAACGCAACACGCCTAATGTCCCGAATAAATTTCGAAAATCTAATGAAACTATATTGAAAAAACATACTTTAGGATGATATTGTAACATGTATCAAATAAAATCTAAACCGGAGATTGTATTCGCCCATAACGACAGGTTTCCAGGTGGCGATTCCAGGTTCAACTACGCACTTTCGAAAAAAAAAAAAAATGGTGGTCCTCTCACTCCAAGTTCAACCTCAGAACAAGATAATCAACTAATTTCTGCTCTCACTTCCGCTTGACATCCAGGGGAAGGTGTATGACGTGTCTGTAGACTCCTAAGTCTAATGCCCATTTATAGACAAGCGCTTGAACAGAGACCTCACGTTCAGAAAACTCACTTCCGGTTAGGAAATGGGCTGCAGAAGGAGTTCTGTTTCACTTAGAGAAATAATTCAAACGGTTTTAGAAACTAGAGAGTGTTTTCTATCCAATAGTAATAATAATATGCATATTGTACGAGCAAGAATTGAGTACGAGGCCGTTTGAAATGGGCACCCTTTTCCAGGTTACTCAATACTGCCCCTTCAGCCATAAGAAGTTAACCCAATCCTAACCTTTGTGGCCGACCGGCTCGATTCGGTCTTATGAAGCAAAATTTGAAATTGTGTTTTTCACAAAGTAGAGATTCAGAGATAGAAAAGGGTATATCATACACAACATGTATATCTCTGTCTGTCTATCTGATACATATTTCCACCCACAATTTACTTATTTTCACCAGGTTGTGCTTTTTTAGCAATGGCTAAATTATTGAAACCAAGCCCCAACTCTTAACCAATACAGTTCCTCTTAAGGATGGTCAATTTAAAAGGACCCTTCCCAGGGCCCTTCCCATTTGCTTTCGAATGGCACTGGAGTCAGAGAGATGGCCATTAGTGCTCACTCTACGACAGAAGACTTCTGGGGGTATTTGATGACTTTGGTAAGAAATAAAGCATTTTTGTGTAATATCTTACAGTAAACAAAAACCTTTCAACTTCATCTTTACATGAACATTTTGAAAAACACTAAAAAGGTTAAGGCAATTTTGTTTGCATTTTCAAATGATATACACTGAATATACAAAATATCAAGAATAAAAACTATTTCCATGACATAGACTGACCAGATGAATCCAGGTGAAATATATTACCCTTTATTGATGTCACATGTTAAATCCACTTCAATCAGTTTAAATGAAGGGGAGGAGACAGGTTAAATAAAAAAATGTAAGCCTTGAGACAATTGAGACATGAATTTTGTATGTGTGCCATTCAGAGGGTGAATGGGCAAGACAACAAAATGTAAGTGCCTTTGAACGGGGTATAGAAGTAGGTGTCTGGCGCACCGGTTTGTGTCAAGAACTGCAACGCTACTGGGTTTTTCATGCTCAACAGTTTCCTGTGTGTCTCAAGAATGGTACACCAGCCAAAGGACATCCAGCCAACTTGATACAATTGTGGAAATCATTGGAGTCAACATGAGCCAACTTTCGACACCTTGTAGAGTCAATGCCCTGATGAATTGAGGCTGTTCTGAGGGCAAAAGGGAGGGGGGGTGCAACTCAATATTAGGAAGGTGTTCCTAATGTTTGGTATTCTCAGTGTATACTCTTTGATTATGGCTCATGCCTTCATTGTAGTAGAGTAACTGTTATGGTATCATAACTAGAACAATAAGAAACTATTACTGGATATAGTCAATGGGATATTTTTGATGTCATGGGAGACTTTTAAAAACAAATAATGTGGCTGGCCACCCCTTTACAACTCAGAAGGCATGGTTTTGCAGATATTAAAAGTGAACGAGACAGTTTCAGTAAGCGTTTGCCCTCAAACAACTCGTTTTAAGGTGAAATCATTGAAGGAGAAAACCTAAAACCAAATGTTTTAGTTACAGCAGCTGACAATCAGCAGCGGATGTTGTTTATTTAAACCAGAATGCACCCATCAACTCAGTGGCCTTGGGGTTAGTGTCGGCCCTGAGATTGGAAGGTTGGGTTACATCCCCAGTTTAGTCAGACCAAAGACTCTAAAAAGCGGAGCCTAATACATCTCTGCTTGGCACTCCGCATTAAGCAGATGGATTCGGGGTAAGGCATTGTGATAGACTAGCCTCCTGTCCAGGGGGTATACTTGTGTATCAAGTTGCCTCACGCTAATGAAACAGGAGATAGGCTTCTGCCCTATGGGCTGTCATGGCTGGGACAATGCTAATTATAATGCACCCAGAGGTAATGTTATTTCCCATACATTTTTCACCAAACCTAAACTGCTTAAGCTTGTTGATTATGTTTACAATGTGAAATGCTAAGTTTTCTACTTTGTTGACCCCAAATGATGGTGCAACTGAATTCCAGACTGCGGATTGTGCCTTTACGCATCACAGTCTAACAATTTTTCTTCTTTCAGGCTGAGTGCATGATGTGAGAGTAGAGCTCTGCCAGTATCAGCTAGGAGCAGTGTCATTGGTCAGGTACATGAGCAGGAAGCAATGTCATTGGTCAGGTACATGCTCTGGCCTTGCACAGCCCACCAGCCTCAGACTGCAGTGGTCTGCTCACTACTCAAGGTGAATAACCAGCCTGCAGCTTGAGAGTGGTGTTTCACTGAGGACCATATGCCTGTCATTACATTTTCCTCATATTACAGGAAGTAATCACTTTTATAATCTGATTCCATAATATGTCATCTTTGTCTGCAAAAGTTCATAACCAAAATCCTGTTTTGATGAACAGATGTGTCATAGAAACCATGTGCTACTTGTATGTAAAGATGCATTTGCTGAATGTGATGATGTTCTACTCTGATGGAATGTAGTAATGAATCAGAGTGTTGATGTCCTACTCTGATGGAATGCAGTAATGAATCAGAGTTTATGTCCTACTCTGATGGAATGTAGTAATGAATCAGAGTGTTGATGGTCTACTCTGATGGAATATAGTAATGAATCAGAGTGTTGATGTTCTACTCTGATGGAATGTAGTAATGAATCAGAGTGTTGATGTCCTACTCTGATGGAATGCAGTAATGAATCAGAGTGTTGATGGTCTACTCTGATGGAATGTAGTAATGAATAACCATTTTACCATGGTATGACATGATTTTATATTTCTAGATGAAATTCAACACATGATTTGTTGAAGGTGCTTGACTGCAGATGGGGAGCAGATGTGATCGTAGCTTTGGGAAGGTCACCAAAGAGATGACGCCATCCCATCGTATTGACTTCCTGACTGTTGCCTTTCTCCACCATTGGAAAAGGATATGCCAGAGGCAAAACCTGGACCCGTACAAATCAGCTGGGCTAGACAATCTGGACCCTCTCTTTCTAAAACTATACACCGCCATTGTTGCAACCCCTATTACCAGCCTGTTCAACCTCTCTTTCGTATCGTCCGAGATCCCTAAAGATTGGAAAGCGGCCGCGGTCATCCCCCTCTTCAAAGGGAGTGACACCCTAG
Source organism: Salvelinus fontinalis (assembly GCF_029448725.1). Classification (NCBI taxonomy): domain Eukaryota; kingdom Metazoa; phylum Chordata; class Actinopteri; order Salmoniformes; family Salmonidae; genus Salvelinus; species Salvelinus fontinalis. The sequence goes on along the minus strand of NC_074696.1, from coordinate 37,294,753 downwards.
ACCCAAACTGTTACAGACCTATATCCATCCTGCCCTGCCTATCTAAAGTCTTTGAAAGCCAAGTTAATAAACAGATCACTGACCATTTCGAATCCCACCGTACCTTCTCCGCTGTGCAATCCGGTTTCCGAGCCGGTCACGGGTGCACCTCAGCCACGCTCAACGTACTGAACGATATCATAACCGCCATCGATAAAAGACAGTACTGTGCAGCCGTCTTCATCGACCTGGCCAAGGCTTTCGACTCTGTCAATCACCGTATTCTTATCGGCAGACTCAATAGCCTTGGTTTTTCTAATGACTGCCTCGCCTGGTTCACCAACTATTTTGCAGACAGAGTTCAGTGTGTCAAATCGGAGGGCATGTTGTCCGGACCTCTGGCAGTGTCTATGGGGGTACCACAGGGTTCAATTCTCGGGCCGACTCTTTTCTCTGTATACATCAATGATGTCGCTCTTGCTGATGGCGATTCCCTGATCCACCTCTACGCAGACGACACCATTCTGTATACTTCTGGCCCTTCCTTGGATACTATGCTAACTAACCTCCAAACGAGCTTCAATGCCATACAACACTCTTTCTGTGGCCTCCAACTGCTCTTAAACGCTAGTAAAACCAAATGCATGCTCTTCAACCGTTCGCTGCCCGCACCTGCCCGCCCGACTAGCATCACCACCCTGGACGTTCCGACCTGGAATATGTGGACAACTATAAATACCTAGGTGTCTGGTTAGACTGTAACTCTCCTTCCAGACTCATATTAAACATCTCCAATCCAAAATAAAATCTAGAATCGGCTTTCTATTTCGCAACAAAGCCTCCTTCACTCACGCCGCCAAACTTACCCTAGTAAAACTGACTATACTACCGATCCTCGACTTCGGCGATGTCATCTACAAAATAGCTTCCAATAATCTACTCAGCAAACTGGATGCAGTCTATCACAGTGCCATCCGTTTTGTTACCAAATCACCTTATACCACCCACCACTGCGACCTGTATGCTCCCTCGCTACATATTCGTCGCCAGACCCACTGGCTGCAGGTCATCTATAAGTCTATGCTAGGTAAAGCTCCGCCTTATCTCAGTTCACTGGTCACCATAACAACACCCTGTAGCACACATTCCAGCAGGTATATCTCACTGATCATCCCCAAAGCCAACACCTAATTTGGCTGCCTTTCCTTCCAGTTCTCTGCTGCCAATGACTGGAACGAATTGCAAAAATCGCTGAAGTTGGAGACTTATTTCTCTCACCAACTTTAAAAATCATCTATCTGAGCAGCTAACCGATCGCTGCAGCTGTACATAGTCCATCTGTAAATAGCCCACCCAATCTACCTACCTCATCCCCATACTCATCCCCATTGCCAGCAGCATACCACCCTGCATACCACTGCTGGCTTGCTTCTGAAGCTAAGCAGCGTTGGTCCTGGTCAGTCCCTGGATGGGAGACCAGGTGCTGCTGGAAGTGGTGTTGGAGGGCCAGTAGGAGGCACTCTTTCCTCTGGTCTAAACAAAGATCCCAATGCCCCAGGGCAGTGATTGGGGACACTGCTCTGTGTCGGGTGCCGTCTTTCGGATGGGACGTTAAACGGGTGTCCTGACTCTCTGAGGTCATTAAAGATCCCATGGCACTTATCGTAAGAGTAGGGGTGTTAACCCCGGTGTCCTGGCTAAATTCCCAATCTGGCCTTCAACCATCACGGTCACCTAATAACCCCCAGTTTACAATTGGCTCATTCATCCCCCTCCTCTCCCCTGTAACTATTCCCCAGGTCGTTGCTGCAAATGAGAACGTGTTCTCAGTCAACTTACCTGGTAAAATAAAAAATAAATAAATAAAATACTGTTTTTATTTACTTTTCTGCTCTTTTGCACACCAGTATCTCTATTTGCACATCATCATCTGCTCATTTATCACTCCAATGTTAATCTGCTAAATTGTAATTATTCGCTCCTATGGCCTATTTATTGCCTACCTCCTCATGCCTTTTGCACACACTGAATATAGACTTTCTTTTTTTCCTATTGTGTCATTGACTTGTTTATTGTGTTATTGGCTTGTTTATTCCATGTGTAACTCTGTGTTGTTGTCTGTGTCACACTGCTTTGCTTTATCTTGGCCAGGTCACAGTTGTAAATGAGAACTTGTTCTCAACTAGCCTACCTGGTTAAATAAAAAAATAAAAGTACTCCTGGAATTGTTATTAATTTACTTGATGCTGGTTGACTCTAGTGATGTTCCTAACATTTCCAGTTTTTTTGTTTTAGTGGACTCTCTCCCAAGGACTCTCTCCCGAGCAACAGAAGTTGCAACAGAGGCAAACAGGGAAATGGCAGAAATTGGTCAGTCTCTTCCAGGTAAACCATTGTAACCATTGTATCAATAATCTAAGCATATCATTTCAGTATTGATTACAGATGTTGTCACATCTGTCACTGTTCTTATGTTTTAGGAACAACACCGGACACAATTAGGGATTGGGGCAGGAATGTCAGTGTTTGTTTATCCTGTTGTTTATCTCTTTATTTGTCTCACAGGAGAGAAGCAGAGAAAATCGGTATTTTATTGAAGAACAGTGAGGCCAGCTGAAAATGACTTCCGACTGATTGGATGTTACATGTCATGATGAATATAATATGATGTCTGCTCAAATCTGGCATCGCAGCTAACATGAATATGCCATTCATAACAGCTGAGTACTGTGTTTATGCAGTATAAAAAAATCCAACAAAACATATCATACTGAGTACCACTCTTCATATTTTCAAGCATGGTGGTGGCCAGTGGGCCTGTCTAACTTGGGTTTTTTGCATAATATGATCATTATCTGGCTAATACTGGGGGACTCAAGGGGAAATAAAATTGGCCGGTGTGGGGGCCTCAAGGAACTAAAGTGATTGGTGTGTTAGAAATACCAGGGCCGATTTCTGGTCCCAGTCCGCCCCTGGTGGTGGCTGCATTATGTTATGGGTAAGCTTATCATCGGCAAGGACTAGGGAAAACCTGGTTCAGTCTGCTTTCCAATAGACAGGACAATAACCTAAAACACAAGGCCAAATCTACAATGGAGTTGCTTACCACGACTACAATGTTCCTGAGTGGCCTAGTTACAGTTCTTGTCCTAAATCGTCTTGAAAATCTACGGCAAGATTTGAAAATGGCTAACTAGCATTGATCAACAACCAACTTGACAGAGCTTGAAGAATTCTAAAAATAATGGGCAAATATTGTACAATACCCAAAAAGACTCACAGCTGTAATCACTGTCAAAGATGTTTCTATCACACCTTTCATTCATTTGTAATAAATGTTATAATTTTTCTAACACTTTGACAGTGTTGTGTAGATTGACCAAAAATGTAATAAAATCCATTTGAATCCCACTTTGTAACACAACAAAATGTGGAAAGAGTCAAGGAGTGTGTCAGAGTCGTGTGTGTATAGGTGGCAGGGAAGTCAGGCGCAGGAGAGTCAAATGGAGTGTAATGGAGTCTCTTTAATTAGCAGTCCACTAAACATACGCCAAATACAAAAGTGGGTACGAGGACCCGTCACCTATACAGACATAGATACAACACTGACATAAAAACAATCTCTGACAAAGACATGAGGGGAAACAGAGGGTTAAATACACAACAGGTAATGAATGGGATTGAAACCAGGTGTGTAGGAAGACAAGACAAAACCAATGGAAAATGAAAAATGGATCAATGATGGCTAGAAGACCGGTGACGTCGACCGCCGAACAAGGAGAGGCAACAACTTCGGTAGAAGTCGTGACAGAGTGTGAATACTTTCTGAAGGCACTGTACATGATCTCAATGTAACAGCCACACAGAGCATTGAAGAGGACATGCTCTGACATATCAACACCGAAGTGACTCAGGACTGCCTACTGGAAGTTACTCCAGTCCAAGGGGTATTTCATTATTCTGTCAGACTGATGATATTTGATCAATGTTTTTTTTAACTTAAATCGGTCACACATTATAATATGAATTAACTGAATAAAAAGTATCTGAAGTAATTAACTTTATTAGAAAAAGCCCTATATTAGGCTATGTAGGCCTAGTGTTACTGTTAATTCTACACTGAAATTGTCACGTTCTGACCTTTATTTTCCCTTGTTTTGTCTTTATTTAGTATGGTCAGGGCGTGAGTTGGGGTGGGCAGTCTATGTTATTTGTTTCTATGTTTAGGTTTGTTCATTTAGCCTGATATGGTTCTCAATCAGAGGCAGGTGTTTTGCATTGTCTCTGATTGGGAGCCATATTTAGGTTGCCTGTTTGCACTGTTGGTTTGTGGGTGTTTGTCTTCTGTGTCAGTGTTTGTCGCCACAAGGGACTGTTTCGGTTACTTCTTTAGTTATTTTGTATTGTGTCTTGTTTTCGTGGATTATATTAAAACATGGAAATTTATCACTCTGCGTATTGGTCCTCCGATCCTTCTCGCCTCTCCTAGTCAGATGAGGATGAAGAGATATACAGCCATTACAGAAATATTTTACACATTGAATTTGTTTCTTTTTCATTGATGTACTCACACATAATACTCCAAATAATCTGCTAGAAACCAGTTTCTAATTGATGTTAAAGGGCCAATCTGCGATCAACCAATAATAAAGCCAATATTTTGGCAATTTGGCTGAAGAAAGCTAACCACTCTCATATTCATAGACCCGAGCTATGGATGCAAGGACTGTCCATCCATGATATCAAAATTAGTTTTAGCCACGTTTTCAGGCTACACAGTGTTTGATTACAATTACGTAAAGTAAAACAAGCATGTATGGGTTCTGATGAGGTATGAGAGTTGAACTAAGCTTATGAGGCATGGATCAATCAAGGGGTAGGACTATTAGAAATTAATTTCAAAGACCATAAATTGATGTACAAATCGCAAGTTGCCCCTTTAATTGTATGCAGGCTACACACTCCGGATAATACTTTCAGTTTCGAGATTCTACTTAAGAAGCTTCACCCATCCTAGTTTTTAATGATGCAGCTGACTACTGAATTTTCATTGGCTCAAAAGTAATAGTATATTAATGCCAAGCCATTCTGTCCCTGGTTAGTTGCTTTCGGCGCAAAACATCGGCGGAGGACTAAGGTGCTCAGGAGTATAGGACGCAATTTCACTTGAATGTAATTTAATATTTTTCAACAACGAATCAAGATGAGGAGCTTTGTCGTTTTAGGCATAGGCCTACTATTTTTCGTTCACGCGGCATATGCAGGTAAAGTATATAGCCTAGGCTATAATTCTGCTTTAAAATGTCACATTTAAAATTAGATGAATGTGTTGTTTGCACCTCACGTTTTTGTTTAGATGTCATAATTTTCCCGAAGAGATAATCCACAACTAACGTTATTACATATACAGTGTTACACAGTCAATGCTAATACCAGTTAAGGCCTAGATGTTTAGATACATGTGTCCAGTGAAAACAAGGTGCCATCAAATGTTTTTAGAAGGTCATGATGGCATTCGGTCATTTTTACCCTGTTTTTAATATACCCCTTTAATTAAGGTAGCCTACAATACTGCTGTTCAATTAATATTTCAATGGGCCTATTGATTATTGAAGAATATAACTTAAATGCTGCATATGACATAGAATTGAGACTCTGTGGGATACATTTGTTTTCTCAGATGTATGTCTTGGTTGGTAACGTAAGTGAGAATCTTATGTGTTTTACATTAGAAGCCAACAACGTGTTCTGCCAGAAGTTTATAATCAGGAAATGACATTAATTTACTCAGAGGAGCAAATCGTTTCATGGCTCATTATGTGTAAGCGAATTGTAATTATGTTTAATAAACACATTACTCCCAATGATCTGTACTTGCAGTGAAACATACAGCGGTAACGTTACTCTGTTTAATGTCTATGAGTTTAATGCCAAGTACCAACAATGGCCACTACTGCACCACAAAATTAATTTCAGTCATTGTGACCCATAGAGAACGATAGAGGCCTCTAGTGTCCAAAAGGTCATATTAGCATTGTCAGCGCGATTGAAGGATTCCATCATTAATGTAGTCAACTACATTTAGATTTGAGTCATTTAGCAGACGTTCTTATCCAGAGCGACTTACAGAAGCAATTAGTGTTAATTGCCTTGCTCAAGAGCACATTGACAGATTTTTCACCTAATCGGTTTAGGAATTCAAAACAGCAACCTTTTGGTTATTGGCCCAACACTCTTAACCACTAGACTACCTGCCGTGGGAATTCCAACTTCATTGGCTGATCCCTCCTGGTGACCATGTTAGTCATGTCCAACCAGGTGTTTCTGGTATGATACTGTATCAAGGGGGAAATAATTTTTAACTTTGTTTTAATCTTTCAACAATTGTAGTGCAAGCTATTCAAACCCTGGCGAATTAAAAGCTTCAAATAAAATTGTACTTTTAGATACATTTATAAACATGCTAAACCATTCAGTTAAGATCGGTTTATTGCCACCCTTTTAATCAGTTCAGGAGCTTGTACTGTGGTAGGTGGAGTTCAAATAGGGAATCAACTGCAAATGCAACACTAGGCATTGCATTAAATCAAAAAGGAATGGTAAATAGCGAGCATATCATAATGAGTGACTCGTACACTACTCTTTTCCAGGAGTACATTCCTATCAGTACATCTACACAGCAACATTTGGAATACCAGAGTTTCCAGAATTTGTAGTTGTGGGTTCAGTGGATGGGCAACAGGTCAATTACTTTGACAACGAAATCAAGGAGGTGATCCCCCGACAGGAGTGGGTGAAAGGAGCAGTTGATGCAGACTTCTGGAAGAGAAATGCACAGATTTTTGGTGGATCGCAGCAGGTCTTTAAAACTGACGTAGAGATTCTAAAACAACGCTTCAATCAGACTGGAGGTGAGTTAACCCTAACTATGTTTTTGGGGATAAATGTATTCATTATTTGGACTGTTTTTCTTGGTTATTACAGTAGTAATACTGTAAGTGTTAAACTAATTTGTTTGTTTATTCAAAGTGGTGGGTTGTTTGATAGCTAAGCGGATGCTTTATTATAGCGCTAGGTGTGCTCAGTCAGTTGTCTTATGCTTTAGTCCGCAGGGTTGCATTGTGGGACAGTAGATCAGATAAATAGACCCCCACTTACTGTAGAACTGTGTTATCCACACGGCTCAGCCGTGTGTTCCCCCTCTGGCCCCCGCAGTAGAGCTGTAGTCTCCTCAGCCTCTGAGTGTCTCTCTGATCTGATGGGACAGTAGAGAGAAGCAGAGCACTAGTACATGATGATGATGATGTCTTTGGTCTTCTCTGTTCTAATGGACCAAAGCTCCCAGTGACTCCCTGTGGGCTCTGCTGCTGGAGCTGATCAGGTCTCTCAGGGGAACTCTCTTCTAAGGGCTTACCCCATTTTAGTCGACTGTTTGGTCGAAAGGCTTTTGGTTGACCGAGATTTCTTTATTCAAGCAGTTTTTTTCATGTTGCACAAACCACCTGTCTGATTGGCTCCTGTCTCAGTAGACTCATCCATTGGGTGATGGCACAGTCCATCAAAGACATGTGTTACTGAAATTGTATATGTTTCTATTATCTAAGAATAATGGTGCAACACTAATAAATATAGTGTTATTTTATAACAAATGCTCTTTCTCCCGCTTTGGAGAGCGGTCGCATTCCAGGATTCTGAAACGTGTGCTGTTGAATTGGCGCCTTTCCCTATATGTTGCTATATCCATAATAGCAAAGTTAACCAGCATATTGGTGTTGAGAACCATGCAGAGGAGATGAGGAAACAGGCCCTGCCTTAATTGTCTAACAAAATTGAGGAGAAAGGAAACCCTAACTTAATTAGGTCTATAATCAATATCCTAACTTTTAAATGTTTCTTTACTTCATAAATCACCCATAAATAAGACAGATACAAATTCCTTTGCCTGTTTGAGTGTTTGTTTAATAGCCTACTGATTCCATGAGCACCAAGCCTCATGCAACTGCAAAATGTCAGAATTTAAAAAAAGTCTCTAAATATTTGTTGTGCTTTAAAAATGTTTTTCATTAGAAGAGACTCTCTGATATTACTTATAATTGAATGAGTGTTTAAACTGTTAAAAAGAAAAATGCTATTGCAACCTTTTTGCAATAAGGAATTCAGACTTAAAGCTCAAGATAAGTGTTTACTACCAAGGATACAGTCAGCTGAGAACTTTCTAAATGTTTACACAACACATTTTATACTCTTCTCTTGTAGGTGTCAACTCTCCAGCTATACATTTTATTATACTCTTCCCTTGTAGGCGTCACCTCCCCAGCTATACATTTTATTATACTCTTCTCTTGTAGGAGTCACCTCCCCAGCTATACATTTTATTATACTCTTCCCTTGTAGGCGTCACCTCCCCAGCTGTACGTTTTATTATACTCTTCCCTTGTAGGAGTCACCTCCCCAGCTATACATTTTATTATACTCTTCCCTTGTAGGCGTCACCTCCCCAGCTGTACGTTTTATTATACTCTTCCCTTGTAGGCGTCACCTCTCCAGCTATACGTTTTATTATACTCTTCCCTTGTAGGAGTCACCTCCCCAGCTATACATTTTATTATACTCTTCCCTTGTAGGCGTCACCTCCCCAGCTATACGTTTTATTATACTCTTCCCTTGTAGGAGTCACCTCCCCAGCTATACATTTTATTATACTCTTCCCTTGTAGGCGTCACCTCCCCAGCTGTACGTTTTATTATACTCTTCCCTTGTAGGCGTCACCTCTCCAGCTATACATTTTATTATACTCTTCTCTTGTAGGCGTCATCTCCCCAGCTAGACATTTTATTATACTCTTCTCTTGTAGGCGTCATCTCCCCAGCTAGACATTTTATTATACTCTTCTCTTGTAGGCGTCACCTCCCCAGCTGTACGTTTTATTATACTCTTCCCTTGTAGGAGTCACCTCCCCAGCTATACATTTTATTATACTCTTCCCTTGTAGGCGTCACCTCCCCAGCTGTACGTTTTATTATACTCTTCCCTTGTAGGCGTCACCTCTCCAGCTATACGTTTTATTATACTCTTCCCTTGTAGGAGTCACCTCCCCAGCTATACATTTTATTATACTCTTCCCTTGTAGGCGTCACCTCCCCAGCTATACGTTTTATTATACTCTTCCCTTGTAGGAGTCACCTCCCCAGCTATACATTTTATTATACTCTTCCCTTGTAGGCGTCACCTCCCCAGCTGTACGTTTTATTATACTCTTCCCTTGTAGGCGTCACCTCTCCAGCTATACATTTTATTATACTCTTCTCTTGTAGGCGTCATCTCCCCAGCTAGACATTTTATTATACTCTTCTCTTGTAGGCGTCATCTCCCCAGCTAGACATTTTATTATACTCTTCTCTTGTAGGCGTCATCTCCCCAGCTAGACATTTTATTATACTCTTCTTTTGTAGGCGTCACCTCCCCAGCTAGACATTTTATTATACTCTTCCCTTGTAGGCGTCACCTTTCCAGCTATACGTTTTATTATACTCTTCCCTTGTAGGCGTCACCTCTCCAGCTGTACGTTTTATTATACTCTTCTCTTGTAGGCGTCATCTCCCCAGCTAGACATTTTATTATACTCTTCTCTTGTAGGCGTCACCTCCCCAGCTGTACATTTTATTATACTCTTCCCTTGTAGGAGTCACCTCTCCAGCTATACATTTTATTATACTCTTCCCTTGTAGGCGTCACCTCCCCAGCTGTACATTTTATTATACTCTTCCCTTGTAGGAGTCACCTCCCCAGGTATACGTTTTGTTATACTCTTCCCTTGTAGGTGTCACCTCTCCAACTGTCACGACTCCGACCGAAGGTGACTCCCCTTCCCGTTCGAGTGGCGCTCGGCGGTCGTCGTCACCAGCCTACTAGCTGCCACTGACTCTTTTTACTCCCCCTCCTTTTGTGTTTATTTGTTGCACCTGTGTTTAGGTAATTATAATTAGTTGGGCTTTATTAGTCAGCCAGCCCGTACGTTTCTTTGTGCGGGATTGTTCAGTTGTAGTTTTGGATTCGGGAGTAGATGAACGTGTTTGTATCGTTCCTCGATTGTATTTTGGACTGTGTATTGGGACATTTGTTTGGTACACCCAGTGTTTCCGTGTGGACATTGTTTTGCCGGTTGTGCATTAAAAGGCACTATATTGAACTCTCTGCTGTTCCTGCGTCTGACTTCACACCCCCCGACACCCAGAGCGTTACACCAGCTATACATTTTATGACCCCAATGAGTTTCCCTTCTCTCCCCTGTGGAATGTCCATGGTCCTCTCTTTGTTTAACCAGATGTCAGAATCACACCCTGTCCATCTTCATTGTCCTGGGCCTGACACTGCTCTCTGATCCTAGGCAATTTCCTCTTATCTGATTAGGTCAACCTTACTAAATTAGTATTCACACAGTTTCATGGTCTAAACTCCATTAATACTCACAGTAATCATTCACTAAACAGGATACAAACTAACTACAGTTTAACTTGAAGCGTGTTACATTCTAACAGGATCCATCAAAACTGTTCCAAACGGGCAGAACAATTACATTGTAATTTAACGGCACCTGTTTGTCACACAATATGCAGGCAGCTCTTGTTCCTATACCCTCCTTTTCTTGATCTCCTCCTCGTTGTTATTATTACTATTATTATTATGATCATCATTATAATACGAATGTCATTATCATTAGTAGGCTTAGTAAAGTAGTATCCTTGTATAATCACCATCGAGCTGTAGGGCTAAGAGCGTGTCCTGTTTATTATTAATACCGTAACTTACTGAGGCTTATTTCAACATATAGGCTACTGTATCAATCAATCATTGGTTCATGTCATCACACAGACGAGTCATTCGTGCTTCGAAATGCAATTAAGCATTTTTGTTTTAAAACAAAATAACAAAGGGAGCTTTGAATAATTAGCCTAAACAAGAAATAAACCGTAATTCACGAATGCATGCAACTGTTTTTAGTCTTTGTTGTAATAAAGGCTTTATATATTTATTTATCTCGTTAGAACAGACCCTCTGGTACACTTATAATTTATTCAGTGTTGTTCCAAATAATATTGTAATCTAACAGCACCTGTTTGTCACACATAATACTCAGACAGTACTTGCTCCTCCACCCTCCTTTTTCATGATCTGCAGTAGTTTCTACAACTAAGTCACATGTCTTCCACACATCTGACTTCCCCTTTCCCATCAGAGCAAACAGTAAACATTCCCCTGTTTCAAGTTTCTTTTTCACGTCCTCCACATCCATTTTGCTGTGTTTTGGTGTTCGGAGTTTGTGAAAACCAATTTATTCATGGGATTATGATAGGCTAGGTCATGCTCTATTTGTCACGTGCATGCCGAGCATACCTGTTGCACGTAAAGAGAGCAAGGGTTGAGAGAATAGGGAATGTTTTTTCTAAACGATTTCATATCTTTTCAGTCAGAGAAACAAGTAAGAAACTAAATGGCTGTAATTATGTTGCATCTTCAGCAGCACGGACAGCGTGATAAACACTTGCTGTGTTGTGGTGCCTGTTTGCTGCAGCAGGGAGGAGAGGAGACAACGTGCGCCATTGAGAGATAATCTTCCTCATGTTAGTCTCTCCATCTCTCTCTCCTGTTGTACCTGACTGACCAGAGGATCCTCTTGCACTTCCTCTATCTCTGACATCATCACTAGAGGACGGTCTTCATTTATCAACAGTGTTTTATTCATTTACACACCTCACTGAAAACTACAGTCCTACACAACATCCATTTGTTAGAATAACACTACTGTACTGAACACAATGTGGATCTTCAACACAGTAGATAGAACCAAGCCAACATCAGCTGGTGTAGAATGGATCCACACTGAGTCTCCTCATCACCTCTCTGTCTCTGTGGTGAAGGTGTGACATCATCATCACACTGTAGAGGTCTGAGCTGATCTGTTTTATTCCAGTCTGGTTGAACAACTAATACATGATGATATAGATCCCACTGGCAGACTGAATCTGAAGAACAGATGGAGCAATGCACAGTGTTAATGATCCTCCCCCCTCTGTCTCTCAGGTGTGCATATTGTTCAGAATATGTACGGCTGTGAGTGGGACGAGGACACTGGAGTCACAGAGGGGTTTATGCAGTTTGGATATGATGGAGAGGATTGTGTGGCATTTGACCTGAAGACCAAGACATGGATCGCTCCAACACCACAGGCAGTCATCACCAAACACAAGTGGGACAGAGACATAGCTTACAATGAGCAGCAGAAACGCTACCTCACCCAGACCTGCATTGATTGGCTGAAGAAGTATCTGGACTATGGGAAGAGCACTCTGAAGAGGACAGGTACAGAGACGCATGACGTGACGGAACTCCACTGACAGGAATTATGTGATATTTCATTTTCAGGAATCATTTCAAAATCAGTTGTTTTTAAGTCACATGAGATTAGCATTATCTTTAAAAACATGTATCATTTATCTGTCATTCTCTTTCTACTGCTACCATCTCTGTCATTTTCTCTCTACTGTTACCCTCTGTCATTTTATCTCTACTGCTACCCTCTCTGTAATTTTCTCTCTACTGCTAACCTGTCTGTGATTTTCTCTCTACTGCTACCCTCTCTGTAATTTTCTCTCTACTGCTAACCTGTCTGTGATTTTCTCTCTACTGCTACCCTCTCTTTCATTTTCTTTCCCATCTCTATCTGTGTGCGTCTGTGTAACGGATTTCCTCCTCTTCATCCGAAGAGCAGGGATTCGACCAAAACGCAGCGTTGTGAAATGACATATTATTTATTTAAACAAGACAAAAAACGAACTATCCTTGATACTAAACAAAATAACAAAACGATGTAGACAGACCTGGACGTAAGAACTTACATGTAACGAAGAACGCACGAACAGGAAAAATGACTACACAGAACGAACAAACAAACCGAAACAGTCCCGTGTGGCGCAACATACACAGACACAGGAAACAACCACCCACAACAAACAATGTGAAACCACCTACCTTAATATGGCTCTCAATCAGAGGAAACGTAAACCACCTGCCTCTAATTGAGAACCATATCAGGTCACCCATCAACCAACATAGAAACACATAACATAGACTGCCCACCCAAACTCACGCCCTGACCGACTAACACATACAACAATAACAGAAAACAGGTCAGGAACGTGACAGTCTGTCTATTACCCCTCTCAACATTACACTACACTCTCTTCCGTTCCCCCCTTCTCTCTCTCCAGTCCCTCCCTCAGTGTCTCTGCTCCAGAAGACTCCCTCCTCTCCAGTGACCTGCCACGCTACAGGTTTCTACCCCAGTGGAGTCAAGGTAGTCTGGATAAAAGATGGACAAGAACACCATGAAGATGTGGAGAATGGAGAGACTCTTCCCAACGATGATGGAACCTTCCAGAAAAGCACCCACCTCACAGTGACGTCTGAGGAGTGGAAGAACAACAAGTATCAGTGTGTGGTTCAGGTCACTGGTATCAAGGAGGACTTCATCAAGGTTCTGACTGAGTCTGAGATCCAGACCAACAGGGGTAAGAGGGAGATATTAAAATGTACACTATACCCAACCCTCCTACTGAATGTACCCATTATTCCTCATTTGTTCACTCATCTGCTCAGTACAGCTACCTGTCTGACTGCATGTTCTCATTGACCTCCTGACATTTTTATCAACATTGAGGGATGCTGCTTGGAATTAATTTGAGATAAAAATGTATAATCTAGCATTATTGTCTGAATGCTCTGTTCTGATTATTACAGGTGCAAATGAACCAAACACCATTGGCTCCGGCCCCATCATTGGAGTTGCTGTAGCTCTCCTGGTCGTTGTTGTTGTTGTTGTTGGGGTCGTCATGTGGAGGAAGATGTAGAAGAACGAGAAAGGTGTGAGGAGAGAAAGACCTCTTTCTATTGTCATATGTAGGATACACTGTCATATTAGATATTATCAGTTGTGATGTAGTTTAGAAGTAGTAGCCATAGTACTGGTTTACAAGTAATACTATTGTACAGTCTAATTAGTGATGGTAGAAGTGTGTTTGATTTGATCTGATTCATGTAAATAAAGAGTCATGTTGTGTGACGTCTGCAGTAGGAATACAGGATTCAGAATACTGTCATACATGATGTTCTCTTGTAATATTTCAACAAAGCCAGAGTCAATAATAACATGACGTTTATCTCTGTTTCAGGCTTTGTTCCAGACAGCTGTATGTGGGGACCTTCATGCCATCAGAGCCTGACGTATGTTGAACGTTGAACAAGAGACCTCGGTTTATTGTTTTTGTAAAGTTGTGTCTGTTTCCTTGTAAAGTTTGATTTGATATACTTTTAGATTTTGGATCCCACGACTTGGGCTCAGTTGCTGTGAACGCAACTGTCTGATCCTGCCAGATTCCATGTAAAGAGAGAGATAGCCTAGTTGGCTCTGCAGTCTCAAATGGAGGTCCTATTGAACGTTTTAAACGCTGCAGGAGCTGTGTTAATTTTGCCTTATCCCGTTACAACGTGGAACGCCCAGACTTTATTTTATTTAAATGTTTTTATTTAACCTTTATTTAACTAGGCAAGTCAGTTAAGAACAAATTATTATTTTACAATGACAGCCTACCCCGGCCTAACCCGGACGACGCTGGGCAAACTGTGAGCCGCCCTATGGGACTCCCAATCACGGCCGGTTGTGATACAGCGCGGGATCAAACCAGGGTCTGTAGTGACGCCTCTAGCGCTGAGATGCAGTGCCTTAGACCGCTGCGCCACTCAGGAGCACCACTTTGACAGCCCCCCAAAATATCACACAAAAACGTATAAAAACTGGCACAAATCTCCAGTTCTTGTACAGATGTGGTGGTACAAGACAATGAGTGCTCTTTCTCCAGCTCCACGGGCTACAGTTCTACTGTGACAGAGCTAAGGCGCATGCTGTTTCACTTTTTAACCAGATATTCAACTGACTAACAGGCCAGATACAGTAGTGTCGTGTCTTTACTATCATTAAATTGAAGACTTATAGTTTTTATCAAAGATTCTCTGTAATTAGTTATTAAACTGATTAACTGATTAACTGATTAATAACGTAACTAATTAACTATGAAGTTGGGGCACCAAAGAAAAATATTCAGATTACAAAGTTATCATTTCCTAAAATAACTTTTCAGATATTTTATCTGATCAATTAGTCTTTGAATTAATTATTTACTTTACCTCACGTTAGTCTCATTCCAAACGTCGTAAATTGTTGGTTATCTGCACGAACCCAGTCTTCACTATGAGTCATCCCTACATCAATTGTCTTAAATCATTTATTTATTACTAACTAAGTAATTCACAGAAATGCATAAGCAAACAAACAAACTTAAAATGGTTACATGAAATGGTAGGAGAATAAGCCCTAGTGGGCTGAACCGGCATGGCGGCTTGTTCGACTAAGAAGTTACTACAGAGTTCATAATTATAACAATTGACATGCTAATCCTTTACACATGAACGCTCACTCATTAGGGAACAACTGCAATCAATATATATATATTTACGCTCAGTGTGTCGTCTTGATCGCTGGAGAAAAGTTTGTTTCTGTTGGAGAGTTTCGTCCGTCTTTCTCTGTCTTGGTTAGAGGAGATAGTTCAGAGTGACATTCGTTATAGAATGGATGTTTCGGCGGTTGTCGTTCTTCGCGTTCAATGATACCGAATTCCTAGCTGCAGACTAGTAGTCAATATCAAAGACTTGTTCTTATTCGTCTAAGAGTTTAACCACGTGGTATGGTTAACAGATTCAGCAGTGGTACACAACCTTCGTTCTCCTCCTAATGGAGAAAAAACATGGTCTAGTGATAATTTCTCAAGTTGAGTTTTTATTAGGAATTGCAGAAAGGGGCTGTCCCAGCATGTCTTACCCAACTGGGCTCAGGGGCGGGTCCTCAGATTTAGTTCAAATCAAAAGGGATTGGATTTTTCTTCATTAAACAGTCCAAAATCATATTACACAATTATACAAACAGTATCATACTCACTCATTCATCGTATACAACAATTAGATGTAAACCTCATATCTGAGGCTATTATATAAACAGTGGTATGGTACTGTAGCCACACAGTCTCCCAAGTTGTGACAAACGGACCAGTTAATAGCTGGAATCTTCACCGATCCTTTATACTTTTTCAGGAACATGAAATGTGTTCGTACCTCAAGTTCTGTGACGTGGAAGAAATCCCTTTGTTCTGAAAGTGTACCCTCTCTCTAATACTGTTTGGCCATGAGGAGATTCTCAGGAATTTACAACGTCTCTCTGTGACCACAGCAGCCTAGTTGTAGGGGGCAGGGAGAGGGGGATGGGGCTTGCTATACCCAAGCAGGCAACGTCATGACAGTAGGTTATAAAACACACGTGACCCATGACTGTTTCAGTATTATAAAGATATAGTCCACATATAATATATGGTAATATACAGCATTAAACAGACACTTAAGCGATTTAGTCATGCGTAGCTTAACCTCTTTCTAAATACAGTGGGGCAAAAAAGTATTTAGTCAGCCACCAATTGTGCAAGTTTTCCGACTTAAAAATATGAGAGAGGCCATTTTCATCATAGGTACACTTCAACTATGACAGACAAAATGAGAAAAACAATTCCAGAAAATCACATTGTAGGATTTTTAATGAATTTATTTGCAAATTATGGTGGAAAATAAGTATTTGGTCAATAACAAAAGTTTCTCAATACTTTGTTATATACCCTTTGTTGGCAATGACAGAGGTCAAACGTTTTCTGAAAACCTTGTGAAGACTTAAACACACTGTTGCTGGTATTTTGGCCCATTCCTCCATGCAGATCTCCTCTAGAGCAGTGGTGTTTTGGGGCTGTTGCTGGGCAACACAGACTTTTAACTCCCTCCAAAGATTTATGGGGTTGAGATCTGGAGACTGGCTAGGCCACTCCAGGACCTTGAAATGCTTCTTACGAAGCCACTCCTTCGTTGCCCGGGCGGTGTGTTTGGGATCATTGTCATGCTGAAAGACCCAGCCACATTTCATCTTCAATGCCCTTGCTGATGGAAGGAGGTTTTCACTCAAAATCTCACGATACATGGCCCCATTCATTCTTTCCTTTACACGGATCAGTCGTCCTGGTCCCTTTGCAGAAAAACAGCCCCAAAGCATGATGTTTCCACCCCCATGCTTCACAGTAGGTATGGTGTTCTTTGGATGCAACTCAGCATTCTTTGTCCTCCAAACACGGCGAGTTGAGTTTTTACCAAAAAGTTATATTTTGGTTTCATCTGACCATATGACATTCTCCCAATCTTCTTCTGGATCATCCAAATGCTCTCTAGCAAACTTCAGACGGGCCTGGACATGTACTGGCTTAAGCAGGGGGACACGTCTGGCACTGCAGGATTTGAATCCCTGGCGGCGTAGTGTGTTACTGATGGTAGGCTTTGTTACTTTGGTCCCAGCTCTCTGCAGGTCATTCACTAGGTCCCCCCGTGTGGTTCTTTTTGCTCACCCTTCTTGTGATCATTTTGACCCCACGGGGTGAGATCTTGCGTGGAGCCCCAGATCAAGGGAGATTATCAGTGGTCTTGTATGTCTTCTATTCCTAATAATTGCTCCCACAGTTGATTTCTTCAAACCAAGCTGCTTACCTATTGCAGATTCAGTCTTCCCAGCCTGGTGCAGGTCTACAATTTTGTTTCTGGTGTCCTTTGACAGCTCTTTGGTCTTGGCCATAGTGGAGTTTGGAGTGTGACTGTTTGAGGTTGTGGACAGGTGTCTTTTATACTGATAACAAGTTCAAACAGGTGCCATTAATACAGGTAACGAGTGTAGGACAGAGGAGCCTCTTAAAGAAGAAGTTACAGGTCTGCGAGAGCCAGAAATCTTGCTTGTTTGTAGGTGACCAAATGCTTATTTTCCGCCATAATTTGCAAATAAATTCATTAAAAATCCTACAATGGGATTTTCTGGATTTTTTTTTCTAATTTTGTCTGTCATAGTTGAAGTGTACCTATGATGAAAATTACAGGCCTCTCTCATATTTTTAAGTGGGAGAACTTGCACAATTGGTGGCTGACTAAATACTTTTTTGCCCCACTGTATGTTGGAAAACAAATTGCTTTATGAAATGAAGAGTACATGTGTAATAAAACAATTAACTTTTAAATTGTTCTCTAATTGAACATTGTGGAATACCCAAGTCGATTATTTATTGGTGTGAAATCCGTCACCTAACTGTGATTGTGCCCAGGTGTGTCTCGTTATTGGTGTGTGGGGTTCTCTCTATAAATTGCCAGTGTTTCCCAGTGGCCAGAAGATTCCCATTATTTGTAAAGGTTGGCATGCCTTGAGAGGACAAGAGAAGAAGTTGAATCATAAATATGGCAAAAGTATGACCTCCAGCCCTCCAACTCTCCTTCTCCATCTTAAACCAAACCCTTACCCTAAACCAACCCTACCACCTTAAACCAAACCCTTACCCTAAACCAGGTGTGTATCCTCTTCCCAACCCCTCCCTTCTCTTTTGATCTGTCCTGTTTTGTCTGGTCCTTTGAATTTAGATTATTTAGATGTTATATTCCACTGTTGATTGATGCACTTGATTTTATGACTTCATGTATCACACTTCACTTTATGTAGGCCTCCTTTTAATGTAAGATGTCCTTGAGTGTCCTGAAAGGCGTCCGCCAAATTAAAATGAATGATTATTATTATGATTATTGTCGTTGGGCAGTTAATATAGTTTTTAAATAATACTTTTACTTTAAAACCCCTTTTAAAAAAGAATCCAGCAGGAAACAGTCTTATTTAAAACCTGCTGTTTTCAACTCTCTAGAGACCGCAGGAGTGGTAGAGATACTCTTAATGATCGGCTATGAAAAGCCAACTGACATTTACTCCTGAGGTGCTGACTTGCTGCACCCTCGACAACTACTGTGATTATTATTATTTGACCATGCTGGTCATTTATGAACATTTGAACATCTTGGCCATGTTCTGTTATAATCTCCACCCGGCACAGCCAGAAGAGGACTGGCCACCCCTCATAGCCTGGTTCCTCTCTAGGTTTCTTCCTAGGTTTTGGCCTTTCTAGGGAGTTTTTCCTAGCCACCGTGCTTCTACACCTGCATTGCTTGCTGTTAGGGGTTTTAGGCTGGGTTTCTGTACAGCACTTTGAGATATCAGCTGATGTACGAAGGGCTATATAAATACATTTGATTTGATTTGAAATGAGGAATATATCATATTTTTCTGACTAAAAAAGGAATACTGTGGAAAGACTCATCATAGAATGGAGAGATGAAAATGATTCTAAACATTTCACATCTGAATGTAGGACTACATTTTCTATGTTGGGATACACATTCATCGGAGAATACATACCTTTCCCCTTCAGCACCTCTGAGCAAAACAAGTTACATGCAGACACACTGTGTCACTCCCTGACATTAGAGCTTTTTATGTCTCTATTTTGGTTTGGTCAGGGTGTGATTAGGGTGGGCATTCTATGTTCTTTTTTTCTATGTTTTTGTATTTCTTTGTTTTGGCCGGGTATGGTTCTCAATCCGGGACAGCTGTCTATCGTTGTCTCTGATTGGGAACCATACTTAGGTAGCTTTTTCCCACATAGTATTTGTGGGTAGTTCATTTCTGTTTGGTGTTTTGCTCCTTACAGGACTGTTTCGGTTATTCTCTTTGTTATTTTTGTTATAGTGTTCAGTTAAAAATAAAAGCATGAACACTTACCATGCTGCGCTTTGGTCCGATGATTCCTCTTCCTCTTCTTCAGACAACGAAAACCGTTACGCACTGCGCTTATAACCAGCAGCTTTGCGGCGCTGAGTGCTGCAGGAGGCATTAAGTGAATGCCCATAGTTTCCAATCTGGTTCTGTAATTTGAAAGGAAAGCATTGTCATTAGATGTAACTCAACTAAAAACATTAAAACATAACACTGTTTAACTTCTGTGTTAATAAAATGCCGTTTACAGTGAGCATTTCACTGTAAGGTCTACACCTGTTATATTCGGTGCATGTGACAAATAAGATTTGATTTGTAATTAAACATGATTTTACACTGTTGCCTGATTCTGCCTCATCTGCAGTGTTTTAGGTGGTGAATTGTTTATTATTTTTTCACAATATTCAAATTAAACAGGGGGTTAGGAAAGCAAACACTTGGCCTGGGGTCGTCCAGTGGTCTTGTGCTGTGGTGGAATGTCTCCATATTATGTTTGCACCAATCCAATGCTTTTAAATACATGAGGTCAAATGAAAGTGTGAACACTTCTGGATGCAGGGTATTGGAGCGCAGCCTATTTCTTTCCCCACTCTCCCATAAATCAATTTGTCCCCCTAACCCCTTTTGTCACTGACCCCTCAAAATCCACCATCCCTGTCGTCACATGTGTAATGATGGGGCGGTGAGTCGGAAGCAGGTGAAACATTTTAATAAAACAACAAAACCAAGAACATGACACTAACATAAGGCAGAATGCCGATACACAAGAACAATACCAACTGGTGAGTGAACATGGGACGAGTGACATATAAAGGGGAGGAGATGAGGAAGGTAATGGAGTCATAATGATAACAGGTGAGCGTAATGATGAATCCCAGGACTGGTGGCTAGTACTCTGGCGAAGTAAGAGGGGAGGAGCAGACGTGACAACATGTCCCTAATTCCACCTCTATCTCACTCCCCACCCATACCTTAACTACAGACACATGTAGTCCTGTAACAGCAGCAGCCGCTGTCATCGGGGCTGAGGACCTCCTTTTCATACCCCGTTCATGACACAAGGGTACCCCTGATGTTAGCCGTTATGAGGTGTCTTCCTACATCAACAACAACAAAGATATATGAAATATTAAATTGTAACATGGGTGTATGTAGGTGTTTCTTACATACAAGGCTCTAGTCTTTCAACTAGAGCCTTCAGTCCTTTGGTCTAACTGACAGGGAATTAGCTGTCACGCCCTGACCTTAGAGATCCTTTTTATGTCTCTATTTTGGTTGGTCAGGGCGTGAGTTGGGGTGGGCATTCTATGTTGTGTTCTATGTGTTTGGCGGGGTGTGGTTCTCAATCAGAGGCAGCTGTCAATCGTTGTCTCTGATTGAGAACCATACTTAGGTAGCCTTTTCCCACCTCTGTTTGTGTGTAGTTGTTTTCTGTGTTGCGTGTTTTCACCATACAGAACTGTTTCGTTTTCGTTCTTCCTCGTTGTTATTTTGTTTAGTGTTCAGTCTTAATTAAATTATAACATGAACACTTACCACGCTGCACCTTGGTCCTCTCCTTCTTCCCAGGACGATCGTTAACATTAGCTTTTGCCAGCAAGACCAAAAGCCCTTGGTCAGGGTAGTAGGGGCCAGTCTTTTCATTAAACTGCACTAAAATAGACAGCGTACTGCAGGTTACAATATGAAGCAGTAGAAACAATAAGGGGACGTCCATGTCCCTGTTTTGGTAAAAAGCTATGGGGCTGGAGAAATGTTACCACTCTCAAATTCATAGACAGAGCTATGGATGTAAGGATTGACCATCCATGATATAGCTTGAGACATATAGATATTTGTTCTAACTATAAACAAGCTATAAAATTATTTTTATCAGTATCATCATTTAACATCTCAATAATCAATGACATTTACTAGCATTTCCTATTGGATCATAAGTGTTGGACTAGTAACTGGAAGGTTGCGAGATCGAATCCCCGAGCTGACAAGGTAATAATCTGTCATTCTGCCTCTGAACAAGGCAGTTAACCCACTGTTCCTAGGCCGTCAATGTAAATAAGAATTGTTCTTAACTGACTTGCCTAGTTAAATAAAGGTAAAAAATATGAATAAATACAAATAAAATAAAAAATAACTGGTGTATTTTCATGTCACCTACAGTACAACATCATACCCAACAGTCACTCATTATTCCATGATGTGTTCTTTTTTATGTGTGAAATAACAAGCTAAATACCATAGCAAAGATTTTAACCCTAAATACTTTTATAGATTTTTTTTATTTTTTATTATTTTTTACTTCTAATGGCATTGAGATATGGCTTAATATGTTTTGTATATCCAGTCAACAGAAATCAGCTGCTTTTCAATAGAAAATATCTTGTTTTTATTCTTCCTGAGTTGGAATGTCACATCATTTCCTGACTGTTTGCAGAATGCAGAGAAACAAGGTGGCCAGAAGGATTCTATGACCTGGGACTTTTATCTGATAAACAAGGCAAGCTAGGTCTCTGCTCTGGCCATCTTACTTCCTGGTGTGTGTCCAATCAAATGCCAGTTCTCTGTTGACAATAAAGATAGACTATGCCAGAGGGAGTTTGCCAGAGGGGCTTCCGGGTTGGATGTGCATTGTGTCAAGAGGCAGTGCGGCTTGGTTGGGTGGTGGATGGCTCTCGACCTTCGCATCTCCCGAGTCCGTACAGGAGTTGCAGCGATGAGATAAGACTGTAACTACGACCAATTGGATACCATGAAATTGGGGAGAAAAAAGGGGGTAGCATTTAAAAAATATATATATTTAAAAAAAGGATTTGTTTCAAGTCTTTTCAGTGGAATATGCTGTATTAGCTTCAGTCATCTTATTCACTGACCTCTGTCTGTCTGTCTGTCTGTCTGTCTGTCTGTCTGTCTGTCTGTCTGTCTGTCTGTCTGTCTGTCTTTACAGCAGAGAAGCAGAGACAAGAAAAGAAAGACAGAAAACTCTTCTAGAAGTTTGAGTCAAAGTAATGTTCACCCAGCCACAAAGACACATTTCTCTAAAACAGCAATATCTGGTGATAACTTCTTGGGTAACACTTTACTTGACATCCAGTGTCATAACATGTTATAACTATGTCATAATATGTCATAACAGCTGACTTAACTTGTCATAATATGGTCATAACACTGTCATGACCCATATATTTACACCTGTTGTGACATATATTGCGTTATTTTATTGCTGTTTATGACACCTACAATCATTATTTTCATTACCAAGATGTTTCCTTTTGTTTGAAAGTTTGTCTCTTAAATCCTTTGTTTTTGATGTAATGAATTCTTTCAGTCATGTTTTTTTGATAATATTTTTAATAACTTGTAGAAAATACACTTTATGACACTGTCATGAAGCATTATGAACATCATAATCATATAAGCCAAATATGCCTATCACAAATATGCCCTTATATCAGTCACCAGTCAAAAATAGTGTGCCTTGTCCTGCTTCTGAAATCTGCTCCTGAATTCATCCCATTCATCAGCAACAGAGCATAGGGGTAGGTGCATGTCTGACATCAATTTGTGCACAATTACAATGATCATTTAATATGGTCAATTTAAAATATATATATCAGAAACATACTGTTGACACACAGGCTACGATGTAGTGAAATGTTTAGCATTGTGTGGTAGGTTGTGCGGGTTTTTACAGTCTTATGTAGGTGTCACAACCAGCCATAAAATAACGCAATACATATCAACACGCCCTAAAACAATGTGTCATGACAGTGTTATGACCATATTATAACAGGTTATGACATACTATGACATGGTCATGACCCTGTCATAATGTGTTATGACGCTGGGTGTCAAGGAAATTGTTACCACTTCTTGTAACTAATAACTGCACAACTAAAATCTACAATAACAAAAATCTTTTCTTTTCTTTTTTACAATAACTGGGTCTGATTTTGGGTTTATAGGTTTTAAAATAGTTTGAAAATCAAAAACATGGGTTTTTACTGAAAATGTGTTATTTCAACTTTTGCTAATCTGAAGCAGTGAAGTTGTTAGATGTTACAAACTAAGTTCTAAAGCTATGATGTGCCACACTGTCAACATCCTGGAATAAGGAGAATCACTATTGTCTTAATAATTAGACAATAACAAAAACTTCTGAGCTTTTGGATTATCTTTCTGCTACACAGGTAAACCTGGAAGTGTTAACATCAGTGATAAAACTAGTGATAAAACTATAATGATGCCACCTTTTTAGACCCCATGTATCCCGGGGGTTTTGTGATCCGTACTCCATGGTGTTCAGTAATGCTCTACTACATCATTCAATAGCAGTTTTATTCTTAACAATGGTATTCAAATTATTTTCTCAGATCTTTACAGTTTTATAACAGACATATTGGAGGTGGCCTGAGTGCCAGTATGTTGTCTCTCTGATTTCAGAGGGGTTGAGTTAAATGCAGAAGACACATTTCAGTTGAATGCATTCAGATGTATAACTGACTAGATATCCCCTTTCCCTTCCCTTTTCTTTTCACTGTCTGCTATCATGCCAAGGAGTTGGAAAGAGAGCAGAAACCAACCGGCACTCAGGCTATGTTGGAGGAGGTAAGTTATATTTTTTGTGTGATTACATTTTTTATTTGACAGTTGATTTTCAGAAACAAATGCTTGCTAACTTACTAAATGTGTCTTTGTGCTTCATATTGAGCTTTGAGGAACTTCAATCAGGAGCCAAACAGAAAACATGCACCCTGGTCACATTCTTTAGTGCTGAAGAGACTTACAGTAATTCACTAGCGTTTGTTACTGTGAATGGGCAGATGTTTCATACTAGACATCACACCTCATCAGATATCCTCCCCTTAAATCTTTGGTACATAGGCTATACTGTAGTCCTCTCATCTATACTACATGACCTTTGACACCTCAGGCCAGTCACCAGCAGAGCTGTTCAGCCACAGTTACTGTAATCACTAATAAGATATGTATGGAAAAAAACACAACTACAACCCTCATTATAGTTCACCCATGGGAACAAACATGGCAGACAAGCCGGACCTACAGATGTAGGATCTTAATTTGATCACCCTGTTGCAGGAGAACTTTCCTGAAATGCAGGAAATGTTAAACGTGTAGTGTATTTGAGGTTTAAAAAGGCGTCTGAAGATTGTAATTTCCACTTTGACTTTTCAGACGTGATTCCCATGAATTATAATCCACATAATAATTCCCATTTCCTGTTGCAGCAGGATTATTTTCCTGCTGTAGCAAACTGTCTCAAACAAGATCCTACATTTGTATGTCAAAGACAGGATTTGAATGACCGGTTGCCTACTGGAGGAAGACTAGTGAACTGGTGAAGGCTATGTTAGAATTAGTGAGGCCTACGTTTAACATATTTGTTACTGCTATAATATAAATATAAACAAGCTATAATGTGATTTATTCATCAGTGTCACCATTAAAACATGTCAATAATCAATGGCATTTACTTTTACTTTCTATTTCAATTTATTTTTGCTCATTTCACTCTGGTGCCTGATGACGTTGTACTTCTTTCATCTCCTATTGGATTATAATTCCTCCACTGGTGTGTTTTCATGTCACCTACAACCTCATACCCAACAGTCACTCCTTCTTCCATTCTGTTTTATTTTTGATGTTTTTATTGGCAAAAAAAACGTTTTACTTCTAATGCCATTCATATATGGCTTAACATGTTTTGTGTATAAAGTCAACAGATTAAATCAACTGCATTTTCAATAGATTGTACTTCCTGAGTCGGAATGTCACAGAATGTCCTGATTGTTGCAGAATGCAGATAAAAAGGTAACAAGATGGATTCCATGACCCGATACATTTATCTGATAAACAAGCTATGGCCTCTGCTCTGTCTGTCTTACTTCCTGGTGTATGTGCCAAATCAAATGGCAGTTCTCTGTTGACAATAAAGGCGACTATGACAGAGGGAGTTGGTAAAAGTTGCCTTAACCACTGATACAGGGTCGGATGTGTTTTACCCATCAAATGGTTTATATTAGGATGGGGTTAGAGTAATCTGATCTAAGATCTGTGGTGAGAGGGAACTTCTTCTTTCAGCATGGCAGGCAGAGACATCAGGTGATTTCTCTGAAACAGTGTTGAGTAGAGTTACAGTCTACCTGTAGATGGCACTGTGGCATTGTTCATCCTTCACTGTAGCCTTTGTGACTGATGGTTTGTCCCTTTCATGATTCTTATCAGGGACTTTCCATTCACAGACATATTAGTTAACTGAACTTGATGTGGTTATCCCCTCCACACACATACCAGAACACACTGTGGGAGTGTTAAAGAATTCCAGAACATGGTTCCATCTGGGAGAGAATTGGAGTAATTATTGGTGAACAAAAACATTTGAACTGGTTAGCGATGTAGTTACTTTACATCGATGGTAAAAGAGTTTTTCTACTGTTCTCTTTTATCTACTGCCACTGTATTTCATTTTGCATAAGTGTTTACATGGAGTGATACAAAAACCCTGGTTGAATGGCAAGATTGTAATGTTCATGACAATAACAAACAGAACCTTTATCAATGTAATGCATCCCACTCAGCGGTATGGAGATGAAAAACCATGTTTACTAGAACTAGTTGATGGGTCAGTGTGTCAGCCGTCTCATGATGGAGGATAGATAGACACAAGATGGCTGCATGCTGACCCTCTTACAGGAAAGGGCGTGATACTTACCTCAACACTGTTGGACTCCACCCCTCTTGTGTTTGTTTGTGTGTGTGTGTGTGTGTGTGTGTGTGTGTGTGTGTGTGTGTGTGTGTGTGTGTGTGTGTGTGTGTGTGTGTGTGTGTGTGTGTGTGTGTGTGTGTGTGTGTGTGTGTGTGTGTGTGTGTGTGTGTGTGTGTGTGTGTGTGTGTACGATTATATACATTTTACAGATGGCAGAGAAAAGCAGAGCACCAGTGTGGGACTATTACATTGAATTGGCACCAGGGAAAGCAAGGTGTCTTATTTGTGATAAAGATGTAAGCATGGGGTCAGCAACGGATAAATAAAAAAAAGTACCACCAACCTGTGGAATCACCTTAGGAACAGCCATCCAAAAGCCCATAAGGAAGCAATAATGAAAAAAGCTAACGCAAATTCTTCACTAGGAAAAAGTGATACAGACAGTTCACAGACATCGCAGACTACAATCTTTCAACTTTTTAATAAACAAGCAAAATGGCAGGACAAAGACCCAAGGGCCAAGAAGATGGATGAAGCAATTATTGAGATGATTGCCACTGACAACCAGCCATTCACAGTGGTGTCTGACGTTGGTTTTCAGCGGCTGATTACTATTGCTCAACGGTACAGGATCAAAGATGAAAAATTATTTTGCACAGGAATGCTAGATAAAACACATGAAAGAGTTGTGATGAAAGTGAAGAATCTGGTGGCAGCAGGGAACGCTCCACACATGGCATTCACAACTGACTGCTGGTCAGGCACTACAGAGTCCCTGATGAGCCTTACTGGACATTTCATTGACAGTGTCTGGACAAGAAAGCAGGTTGTGCTGAATGTCAAGACTATGATTGGATCACACACAGGAAACTACATCAGAGAGATGTTTTTGACCATGTTGGAATACTGGGAAATCCCCACAGAACGTGTAGTGCTGGTCCTCAGGGACAGTGGGGCAAACATGGTGAAAGGTATGAGACTGGCAGAGCTTCCAGACGTCAGCTGCAGTGCACACACCCTACAGCTTGTAATCAATGATGGACTATCCAGTCAGAGAGCTGTGCTAGACATTATTGCCATGTTGAAGAGCTGTGCAACTCCCTTTGACCACTATGTACTGGCCAAACAGAGGCTGAGGGCTATTCAGGAAGAGCTTGGCCTTCCCAAACACAGCATCATCCAAGCAGTTCAAACTCGCTGGAACTCAACACATGTTGCAGAGGATGTTTGAACAGAGGCGTGCACTGAATGTGTATGCAGGTGAATACGGACACATCAGCAGTTTGTCTGCTGCACAGTTGGACATTGTCTCTAACCTAATTGAGACTCTGGCACCTATGGAGGAGGTGACACTGGAGATGAGCCACTCCAACTCTACAGCAGCATGCCTCATCCCCAGTGTGTTGGTGCTGAAGCTGATGCTGCAGCAGGAGGGTTCTTCTACTCAAGGCATCAAAACTTTACGGAAGACCATGTTGGACAGTCTGACAAGGCGGTTCTCCAAGGCCGAGGAGACCAAGTGCCTGGTGCTGGCAACTGTCCTGGATCCACGTTACAAGAGCTACGCCTTCACCTCAGGGACAGCACTAGAGACAGCAAACGAGTGGCTGAAGGAGGAATCTGACCTACTAAGGAAACCAAATCCCAGAGCCACAGCATATGGGACGAGTGAAGAGGAGGACCCAGATCCAGGTGCAAAAGGCAAAGAGTCCGGGTAGATCAGCCACCCAGTCTGGTGGACAGCCTCTATGCTAGAATCCTTGGAAGCCAAGAGGGCAGGGCTGAAGTCCAGTGCAGTTTTGAAATTGAGTTGGAGCGTTACCTCACAGAGCCTGTCATTGACAGAAAGAGTGGCTTGCCTTTGGTGTGGTGGAAGCAGAATGAGGACAGACTTCAATCACTTGCTCTACTGGCAAATAAGTTGTTCTGTCCTCCACCGTCTTCGGTCCCAAGCGAGAGAGTGTTCAGTGAGGTGGGGATCATTTATGATAAGCGGAGGAGCAGACTGACAGGGGACCATGCAGACAAGCTCTGCTTTCTGCACTACAACCTAAAACTTCTTAACTGGGAATATTGAAGACTCCTGAAAGCTGGTGAATAATTTTAACATTTGTTCTCATGTTCTGAGCAAGGAACTTAAACGTTAGCTTTTTTACATGGCACATATTGCACTTTTACTTTCTTGTCCAACACTGTTTCTTTAGCATTATTTAAACCAAATTGAACTTTTCATTATTTATTGAGACTAAATAGATTGTATTTATGTATCATATTAAGTTAAAATAAAGTGTTCATTTTTCATTCAGTATTGTTGTAATTGTCAATATTATAAATCTATAAGTCAGCTTTTTTGGTCCTCCAATAATCGGCATCGGTATCGGCATTGAAAAATCATAATCAGTCGACCTCTAGTCAATACAGAACTAAAATTGAATCCTACTACACCGGCTGTAACGCTCATCAGATATGGCAGGGCTTGCAAACTATTATGGACTACAAAGAGAAACCCAGCTGCGAGCTGCCCAGTGACGCGAGCCTACCAGACGGGCTAAATGCCTTTTATGATCACTTCAAGGCAAGCAACACTGAAGTGCATGAGAGCACCAGCTGTTCCGGACGACTGTGTGATCACGCTCTCCGTAGCTGATGTGAGCAAGACCTTTAAACAGGTCAAAATTCACAAGGCCACAAGGCCAGACGGATTAACAGGACATGTACTCAGAGCATGCACGGACCAACTGGCAAGTGTCTTCACTGACATTTTCAACCTGTCCCTGACTGAGTTTGTACCAACATGTTTCAAGCAGACCACCATGGTCCCTGTGCCCAAGAACACTAAGGAAACCTGCCGAAATGACTACCGACCCGTAGCACTCACGTCTGTAGCCATGAAGTGCTTTGAAAGGCTGGTAATGGCTCACATCAACACCATTATCCCAGAAACCCGAGACCCACTCCAATTTGCATACCGCCCCAACAGATCCACAGATTATGCAATCTCTATTGCACTTAACACTGCCCTTTCCCACCTGGACAAAAGGAACACCTACAGTTGAAGTTGGAAGTTTACATACACCTTAGCCAAATACATTTAAACTCAGTTTTCTATGGGATTGAGGTCAGGGCTTTGTGATGGCCACTCCAATACCTTGACTTTTTTGTCTTTAAGCCATTTTGCCGCAACTTTGGATGTATGCTTGGGTTCATTGTCCATTTGGAAGATCCATTTGCGACCAAGCTTCAACTTCCTGACTGATGTCTTGAGATGTTGCTTCAATATATCCACATAATTTTCCTCCCTCATGATGCCATCTATTTTGTGAAGTGCATCTGTCCCTCCTGCAGCAAAGCACCAACACAACATGATGCTGCCACCCCCGTGCTTCACAGTTGGGATGGTGTTCTTCGGCTTGCAAGCATCCCCCTTTCTCCTCCAAACATAACAATACATTTTTTTTCACCTTTATTTAACCAGGTAAGCTAGTTGAAAACAAGTTCTCATTTACAAGATAAAGCAAAGCAGTGTGACTGTCACGTTCCTGACCTTATTTCCTTTGTTCTGTATTGTTTAGTTGGTCAGGACATGAGCTGGGCGGGCATTCTATGTTATGTGTTTCTATGTTGGGTTCATTGTCAACTAGCCTGATATGGTTCTCAATCAGGGGCAGGTGTTTTACGTTTCCTCTGATTGAGAACCATATTAAGGTAGGCTGTTCTCATTGTTTGTTTGTGGGTGATTGTTGCTGTGTCTGTGTTTGTTTCACCACACGGTACTGTTTCGTTTCGTTCGTTCGTTCGTTTGTTCCTACCTGTTCGTGCATTCATGTTTTATGTGTTCTCAAGTTCAGGTCTGTTAACGTCGTTTATTATTTTGTAGTTTGTTCAAGTGTTTTTTTCGTCTTCGTCTTATGTATTCAATGTATTCAACCCACGCTGCGTTTTGGTCCGATCCTTGCTCCTCTTCAGACGAGGAGGAAGACGAGCGTTACAGAATCACCCACCACACTCGGACCAAGCAGCGTGGTAAGCGGCAGCAGCAGCAGGAGCAGCGATCGCGGGACTTTTGGAATTGGGAGGAAATTCTGGACAACGGTGGACCCTGGGCACAACCGGGAGAATATCGCCGCCCTCGTGAAGAGCTGGAGGCAGCTAAAGCCGAGAGGCGGTGGTATGAGGAGGCAGCACGGAAGCGAGGCTGGAAGCCTGAGAGTCAAGCCCAAACATTTCTTGGGGAGGGGCTACAAGGGAGTGTGGCGAAGGCAGTTAGGAAACCTGCGCCAACTCCTCGAGCTTACCGTGGAGAGCGAAAGTACGGGCAGACACCGTGTTATGCGGTAAAGTCTCCTGTACGTGTGCTTAGCCCGGTGCGGTACATTCCAGCTCCTCGTATCGGCCGGGCTAGATTGAGCATTGAGCCAGGTGCCATGAAGCCGGCTCAACGCGTCTGGTCTCCAGTGCGTCTCCTCGGGCCGGCATACATGGCACCAGCCTTACGCATGGTGTTCCCGATTCGCCAACACAGCCCAGTGCGGGTTATTCCACCTCCCCGCACTGGTCGGGCTATGGGGAGCATTCAACCAGGTAAGGTTGGGCAGGCTCGGTGCTCAAGGGAGCCAGTACGCCTGCACGGTCCGGTATATCCGGCGCCACCTCCCCACCCCAGCCCATTACCACCAGTGCCTACACCACGCACCAGGCTTCCAGTGCATCTCCAGAGCCCTGTTCCTCCTCCACGCACTCGCCCTGTGGTGCGTGTCTCCAGCCCGGTACCACCAGTTCCGGCACCACGCACCAAGCCTCCTGTGTGTCTCCAGAGCCCTGTGCGCCCTGTTGCTGCTCCCCGCACTAGCCTTAAGGTGCGTGTCCTTAGCCCGGTACCACCAGTTCCGGCACCACGCACTAGGCCTACTGTGCGCCTCAGCCGGCCAGAGTCTGCAGTCTGCCCAGCGCCGTCTGAACTGCCCATCTGTCCTGAGCCTTCAAAGCCGCCCATCTGTCCTGAGCCTTCAGAGCCGTCCATCAGTCAGGAGCCGCTAGAGCCGTCCATCAGTCAGGAGCCGCTAGAGCCGTCCGCCAGACAGGAGCCGCTAGAGCCGCCCGCCAGACAGGAGCTGCCAGAGCCGCCCGCCAGACAGGAGCTGCCAGAGCCGCCCGCCAGACAGGAGCTGCCAGAGCCACCCGCCAGACAGGAGCTGCCAGAGCCGCCAGCCAGCCATGACCTGCCAGAGCCGTCAGCCAGCCATGACCTGCCAGAGCCGTCAGCCAGCCATGACCTGTCAGAGCCGTCAGCCAGCCATGACCTGTCAGAGCCGTCAGCCAGCCATGACCTGTCAGAGCCGTCAGCCAGCCATGACCTGCCAGAGCCGTCACTCAGTCCGGAGCTGCCCCTCAGTCCGGAGCTGCCCCTCAGTACGGAGCTGCCCCTCAGTCCGGTGCTGCCCCTCAGTCCGGTGCTGCCCCTCAGTCCGGTGCTGCCCCTCAGTCCGGTGCTGCTGATATGGAGGGTCGCCATTAAAAGGAGGCCACGGAAGCAGGGATTAACTATGGTGGGGTGGGGGCCACGTCCAGAGCCAGAGCCAGAGCCGTGGACAGATGCCCACCCAGACCCTCCCCTATAGGTTCAGGTTTTGCGGCCGGAGTCCGCACCTTGGGGGGGGGGGGGGGGGGGTACTGTCACGTTCCTGACCTTATTTCCTTTGTTCTGTATTGTTTAGTTGGTCAGGACGTGAGCTGGGTGGGCATTCTATGTTATGTGTTTCTATGTTGGGTTCATTGTCAACAAGCCTGATATGGTTCTCAATCAGGGGCAGGTGTTTTACGTTTCCTCTGATTGAGAACCATATTAAGGTAGACTGTTCTCACTGTTTGTTTGTGGGTGATTGTTGCTGTGTCTGTGTTTGTGTTTGTTTCACCACACGGTACTGTTTCGTTTCGTTCGTTCGTTCGTTCGTTTGTTCCTACCTGTTCGTGCGTTCATGTTTT
Organism: Salvelinus fontinalis; assembly: GCF_029448725.1. Taxonomy (NCBI): domain Eukaryota; kingdom Metazoa; phylum Chordata; class Actinopteri; order Salmoniformes; family Salmonidae; genus Salvelinus; species Salvelinus fontinalis. The sequence continues at coordinate 37,262,294 of NC_074696.1, read as the reverse complement.
ATGTGTTCTCAAGTTCAGGTCTGTTAACGTCGTTTATTATTTTGTAGTTTGTTCAAGTGTTTTTTTCGTCATCGTTATTATTATTAAAATTATTATGTATTCAACCCACGCTGCGTTTTGGTCCGATCCTTGCTCCTCTTCAGACGAGGAGGAAGACGAGCGTTACAGTGACACAGATAACAACACAGAGTTACACATGGAATAAACAAGCCAATAACACAATAAACAAGTCAAAGACACTGTAGAAAAAAAGAAAGTCTATATATAGTGTGTGCAAAAGGCATGAGGAGGTAGGCAATAAATAGGCCATAGGAGCGAATAATTACAATTTAGCAGATTAACACTGGAGTGATAAATGAGCAGATGATGATGTGCAAGTAGAGATACTGGTGTGCAAAAGAGCAGAAAAGTAAATAAAAACAGTATGGGTGTAACGGCGTTCCTCCTCCTCTTCATCCGAAGAGGAGGAGCAGGGATTAAACCAAGGCGCAGCGTAGTGAAATGACATGATTTATTAAACAAACAAAACAGACGAAAACGAACTATACTTGATAACTAATAAAACAACAAACGATGTAGACAGACCTGAAACGACGAACTTACATATAACGTGAAGAACGCAAATAACAGGAACAGACTACATGAAACGAACAAACCGCAAACAGTCCCATATGGTGTAACATCGACACAGACACAGGAGACAACCACCCACAACGAACACAGTGAAACAACCTACCTAAATATGACTCTTAATTAGAGGAACGCCAAACACCTGCCTCTAATCAAGAGCCATACCAGGCAACCCTAAACCAACATAGAAACACACAACATAGAATGCCCACCCAAACTCACGTCCTGACCAACTAACACATACAACAAACTAACAGAAATAGGTCAGGAACGTGACATAACCCCCCCCATAAGGTGCGAACTCCGGGCGCACCAGCACAAAGTCTAGGGGAGGGTCTGGGTGGGCATCTGACCACGGTGGTGGCTCAGGCTCAGGGCGAGGTCCCCACCCCACCATAGTCAATCCCAGCTTCCATCTCCCCCTACAAATGACCACCCTCATACTACACCCACTTAATCCTTTGGGTAACATCAATACAAGGGGCAGCCCCGGGATAGAGGGATAGCTCAGGACAGAGGGATAGCTCAGGACAGAGGGATAGCTCAGGATAGAGAGGTAGCTCAGGATAGAGAGGTAGCTCAGGATAGAGGGGCAACTCCGGACTGAAAGGCAGCTCCGGACAGAGAGACAGCTCTGGACTGAGGGGCAGTTCTGGGTAAATAGCCCCTCTGGGCTAAGGGACAGCTCATGACTGGCTGACGGCTCTGGACGCTCATGGCTCGCTGACGGCTCTGGACGCTCATGGCTGGCTGACGGCTCTGGACGCTCATGGCTGGCTGACGGCTCTGGACGCTCATGGCTGGCTGACGGCTCTGGACGCTCATGGCTGGCTGACGGCTCTGGACGCTCATGGCTCGCTGACGGCTCTGGACGCTCATGGCTGGCTGACGGCTCTGGACGCTCATGGCTGGCTGACGGCTCTGGACGCTCATGGCTGGCTGACGGCTCTGGACGCTCATGGCTGGCTGACGGCTCTGGACGCTCATGGCTCACTGGCGGTTCTGGACGCTCATGGCTCACTGGCGGTTCTGGCAGATCCTGTCTGGTTGGCGGCTCTGGCAGATCCTGTCTGGTTGGCGGCTCTGGCAGATCCTGTCTGGTTGGCGGCTCTGGCAGATCCTGTCTGGTTGGCGGCTCTGGCAGATCCTGTCTGGTTGGCGGCTCTGGCAGATCCTGTCTGGTTGGCGGCTCTGGCAGATCCTGTCTGGTTGGCGGCTCTGGCAGATCCTGACTGACGAATGGCTCTAGCGGCTCCTGACTGACGATCGGCTCTGACGGCTCGGGACAGACGGGCGGCTCTAATGGCACTGGGCAGACGGATGGCTCAGATGGCGCTGGAGAGACGGATGGCTCAGATGGCGCTGGGGAGACGGATGGCTCAGATGGCGCTGGGGAGACGGATGGCTCAGATGGCGCTGGGGAGACGGATGGCTCAGATGGCGCTGGGGAGACGGATGGCTCAGATGGCGCTGCGGAGACGGATGGCTCAGATGGCGCTGCGGAGACGGATGGCTCAGACTGATCCTGTCTAGCGGAAGGCTTTGGCTGCTCCTGTCTGGCGGAAGGCTCTAGCGGCTCCTGTCTGGCGGAAGGCTCTAGCGGCTCCAGTCTGGCGGAAGGCTCTGTAGGCTCATAGCAGACGGGCGGCTTTGCAGGCTCATGGCAGACGGGCAGTTCATGCGGCGCTTGGCAGACGGACAGTTCAGGCGCCGTTGGGCAGACGGCAGACTCTGGCCGGCTGAGACGCACTGTAGGCCTGGTACGTGGTGCCGGAACTGGAAGCACCGGACTGGAGACACGCACTTCAAGCCTAGTGCGGGGAGCAGGGACAGGGCACACTGGACTCTCAAAGCGTACTCTGTGCCTGGTGCGTGGTACCGGCACTGGTGGCACCGGGCTGAGTACACGCACATCAGGACTAGTACGGGGAGAAGTAACAGTGTGTACAGGACTCAGGAGACGCACAGGAGGCTTAGTGCGTGTTGTCGGAACTGGAGGCACCGAACTGGATACACGCACTACATGGAGAGTGCGTGGAGGAGGAACAGGTGGTACTGGGCTGGAGCGGGGAGGTAGCGCCGGAAATACCGGACCGTGCAAGCGTACTGGCTCTCTTGAGCATTGAGCCTGCCCAACCTTACCTGGTTGAATGCTCCCGGTCGCCCGACCAGTGCGGGGAGGTGGAATAACCCGCACCGGGCTATGTAGGCGAACCGGGGAAACCATGCGTAAGGCAGGTGCCATGTATGCCGGCCCGAGGAGACGCACTGGAGACCAGACGAGTTGAGCCGGCCTCATGACACCTGGCTCAATGCCCAATCTAGCCCTACCAGTGCGGGGAGGTGGAATAACCCGCACCGGGCTATGCACACGTACAGGAGACACCGTGCGCTCTACTGCGTAACACGGCGTCTGCCCGTACTCCCGCTCTCCACGGTAAGCCTGGGAAGTGGGCGCAGGTCTCCTACCTGCCCTAGGCCCACTATCTCTTAGCCCCCCCCCAAGAAATTTTTGGGTGTTACTCACGGGCTTTTCGGGCTTCCGTGCAAGACGCGTCCCCTCATAACGCCGGTTCCTCTCTCTCTTTTCCTCCGCTCTCCGAACTGCCTCCAGCTGTTCCCATGGACTGTTATTCACTTTAGCCCATGGTCCTTCTCCGTTAAATACCAACTCCACAAGTCCTGTATACTCTCCCGTTGCTCGAAATTACGCTGCTTGGTTCTGGATTGGTGGGTGGTTCTGTAACGATACTCTAAATCCTCCTCCTCCTCAGACGAGGAGAGGAGAGAGGGATCTGAAGACCAATGTGCAGCGAGGTATGATGACATGATTTATTAAACAAACAAAACAGATGAAAACGAACTATACTTGATAACTAATAAAACAACAAACGATGTAGACAGACCTGAAACGACGAACTTACATATAACGTGAAGAACACAAATAACAGGAACAGACTACATGAAATGAACAAACCGCAAACAGTCCCGTATGGTGTAACATCGACACAGACACAGGAGACAACCACCCACAACGAACACAGTGAAACAACCTACCTAAATATGACTCTTAATTAGAGGAACGCCAAACACCTGCCTCTAATCAAGAGCCATACCAGGCAACCCTAAACCAACATAGAAACACACAACATAGAATGCCCACCCAAACTCACGTCCTGACCAACTAACACATACAACAAACTAACAGAAATAGGTCAGGAACGTGACAATGGGGATGAGGTAGGTAGATTGGGTGGGCTATTTACAGATGAGCTACGTACAGCTGCAGCGATCGGTTAGCTGCTCAGATAGCTGATGTTTAAAGTTCTTGAGGGAAATATGTCTACAACTTCAGCGATTTTTGCAAATGTTCCAGTCACTTGCAGCGATGGTCATTATGGCCAAACAGTTCTATTTTTGTTTTTTTATGGCGGGTTTGGAGCAGTGGCTTCTTCCTTGCTCAGCGGCCTTTCAGGTTATATCGATATAGGACTCGTTTTAATGTGGATATAGATACTTTTGTACCTGTTTCCTCCAGCATGTTAACAAGGTCCTTTGCTGTTGTTCTGGGATTGATTTGCACTTTTCGCACCAAAGTACGTTCATCTCTAGGAGACAGAACACATCTCCTTCCTGAGCGGTATGACGGCTGCATGGTCCCATGGTGTTTATACTTGCGTACTATTGTTTGTACAGATGAATGTGGTACCTTCAGGCGTTTGGAAATTGCTCCCAAGGCTGAACCAGACTTGTGGAGGTCTACAATTTTGGCTGATTGGCTGATTTCTTTTGATTTTCCTATGATGTCAAGCAAAGAGGCACTGAGTTTGAAGGTAGGCCTTGAAATACATCTACAGGTACACCTCCAATTGACTCAAATGATGTCAATTAGCCTATCAGAAGCTTCTAAAGCCATGACATCATTTTCTGGAATTTTCCAAGCTTTTTAAAGGCACTGTCGACTTAGTGTATGTCAACTTCTGACCCACTGGAATTGTGATACAGTGAATTATAAGTGAAATAATCTGTCTGTAAACAATTGTTCGACAAATTACTTGTGCCATGCACAAAGTGATGTTCTAACCGACTTGCCAAAACTATATTTTGTTAACAAGAAATTTGTGGAGTGGTTAAAAAATGAGTTTTAATGACTCCAACCTAAGCGTATGTAAACTTCAACTGTACGTGAGAATGCTATTCATTGACAACAGCTCAGCGTTCAACACCATAGGGCCATTAAAGCTCAACACTAAGTTAAAGACCCTGGTACTAAACACCTCCCTCTGCAGCTGGATCCTGGACTTCCTGACGGCCCGCCCCCAGGGGGTAACGGAAGGTAACAACACATCCGCCACACTGATCCTCAACACGGGGGCCCTTCAGGGGTGCGTGCTCAGTCCCCTCCTGTACTCCCTGTTCACTCATGACTGCATGGCCAGGCACGACTCCAACACCATCATCAAGTTTGCCAATGACACAACAGTGGTAGGCCTGATCACCGACAATGATGAGACGGCCTATAGGGAGAAGGTCAGAGACCTGGCCGTGTGGTGCCAGGACAACAACCTCTCCCTCAACGTGATCAAGACAAAGGAGATGATTGTGGACTACAGGAAAAAGAGGACCGAGCACGCTCCCATTCTCATCGACGGGGCTGTAGTGGAGCAGGTTCCTTGGTGTCCACATTACCAACAAACTATCATGGTCCAAACACACTAAGACAGGCGTAAATAGGGCACAACAAAGCCTATTCCCCCTCAGGAGACTGAAAAGATTTGGCATGGGTCCTCAGATCCACAAAAGGTTCTACAACTGCAACATCGAGAGTATCCTGTGCTGGTTGCATCACTGCCTGGTATGGCAACTGCTCGGCCTCCGACCGCAAGGCACTACAGAGGGTAGTGGGTGCATCACTGCTCCACAAAAGCGATGGGTAACGGCAGAGCAAGGGGAACAACTACTTCAAGGTCTCGCACACCCCGCTAACCATTTCACACCGGTTACACATAGTCACTTTAACTCTACCTACATGTACATACCTCAATTACCTCGACTAACTGGTGCCCCCGCACATTGACTCTATACCGGTACCCCCTGTATATAGCCTCGCTATTGTTATTTTACTGTTGCTGTTTAATTATTTGTTACTTTGATTTTCTATTTTTTACTTTATCTATTTTTTACTTAACACTTATGTTTCTTAAAACTTCTTAAAGAATTGTTGGTTAAGGGCTTGTAACTAAGCATTTCACTGTTGTATTCGGCGCATGTGAAAAATACACTTTGATTTGATTTATCTGACAAGGCAGGCTATGGCCTCTGCTCTGCTTATCTTATTTCCCGATGTGTGCCCAATCAAATGCCAGTTCTCTGTTGACAATAAAGATTAACTATGTTGGCAGAAGTTTATACAGGGTAAGATTTCTTTCACCACCCACAGTTAAGGTAGGACAGTGGGAGGGGAAGATGATCCTAGATCTGTACCTAGGGGAAACATTACCCCGGAGCAACAGAGATACACAAAAGTCAAGAGACTCATCAGGTGATTTCTCTGAGACAGTGGTGAGGAGAGTTACCATCTACCTATAGATGGCACTGTGGTATTATTCATCCTTCACTGTAGCCTATGTGACTTTCTATTTCAATATATGTTGCTCAGTTCACTTGCTCAAACCCTACACCCGAACCCGTGCACTCCATTTTGCCACCTCTGGTCTCTTGGCCCTCCCACCCCTACGGGAGAGCAGCTCCCGCTCAGCCCAGTCAAAACTCTTCTCTGTTGTGGCAACCCAATGGTGGAACCAGCTTCCCCTGAAGCTAAGACAGCATATTCCTTGCTGATCTTCCAAAAACATCTGAAACACTACCTCTTCAAATAGTATCTTCAATAATCCCACAGCACCCACCCCTTGCACCCCCTTCTCACCCCCCTTCTTTCATGAACTAACACTCACACTTCACTTTATTTTTTTCTTACTTGCTCTGACTTTGCTGATAGCTACTTTTTTGAGGAAAAATGTTCTTCTATGGCTGTGATATGTGGTTGTCTCGCCTAGCTACTCTATCTTAAGATGAATGCGCTAACTGTAAGTCGCTCTAAATAAGAGTGTCTGCTAAATGACTAAAATGTAAAATTATGACATTGTACTTCTTTCATCTCCTATTGGATCATAATTCCTCCACTGGTGTGTTTTCATTTCACCTACAACTTCGTACCCAACAGTCATCTATGGCAACCCATCAGGGACATAAAATATAAAACAGTGCACATCAGACAGAATAAAACTCATTATGACATTACGGCAAGAACATGAAAATATTTGAATTGTAAACTATCTTAATTAGTCCTTGTTGTCTTTGTTGAATAACAGAAGGTGTTTTATGCACCATTGTGTCACTCGTTAAAGATTAAACTTGATAACAAAACATAAACAAGTTATGACCCCGTTTGTTGGCCATGTTGGAGAGATTATTGAAAGAAAATTATACAGTTGTGTTGTTCAACCCAGCGTTACTGTAACGGTCATCGTTGCATGAAGAAGTGGACCAAAGCGCAGTGTGGTAAGTGTTCATGATTTAATAATACAACTGAACACTAAGTAACAAAACAACAAAGAGAACGAACGAAACCGAAACAGTTCTGTCTGGTGCAGACACAAAAACAGAAAACAACTACCCACAAAACACAGGTTGGAAAAGGCTACCTAAGTATGGTTCTCAATCAGAGACAATGATAGACAGCTGCCTCTGATTGAGAACCACACCCGGCCAAACACACAGAAATAGAAAACATAGAACACAAAACATAGAATGCCCGCCCCAACTCACGCCCTGACCAAACCAAAATAGAGACATAAAAAGGATCTCTAAGGTCAGGGCGTGACAGTTACCATTCAGTCTCATCTAAACTGATAAAGAAATGATTTCTTCCAGTCTCTAGTTTCTCTGGATTCCTATAACTTCTGCAGGTCAGTACAGATACAGTGTTGCTAGAATTATGTTGCTAGTTATTTGAACTTCAGAAAACTACTTGGGCAGTTCTTAGTCTCCAGACTAAATGACATGTTTACTACATTTCATTGTAGAGTGAGGATCTGTGTTTAAACATAGGCCGAGCGGTAGGTATACAATCAATTGCCGATAGGGGTTTTACAAACATGTCAGAAATTACAAAGACTCGCAGATCATGTATGTTACATTATTGAATTATAATATTCTATTCACAGCTCCATGCTGTATGATATTACATGGTCAATCATATAATTATAATATTCTATTCACAGCTTCATACTGTATGATATTACATGGTCAATCATATAATTATAATATTTTATCAACAGCTCCATACTGTATGATATTACAAGATCACTTATCTCTTATCTCTCTCCAGTCCCTCCCGCAGTGTCTCTGCTCCAGAAGACCCCCTCCTCTCCAGTGACCTGCCACGCTACAGGTTTCTACCCCAGAGGAGTCATGGTGGTCTGGCAGAAAGATGGACAAGAACAGCATGAAGATGTGGAGCATGGAGAGATTCTCCCCAACGATGATGGAACCTTCCAGAAAAGTGCTCACCTCACAATGGACTGTGATGAGTGTGAGAACAACAACTACACCTGTGTGGTTGAACACAAAGAAAACATCAGCACCATCAAACTGGATCAGTCTGTGATAAAAACAAACAGTGGTAAGAGGATTCATATCTTACATGATGACAGAGAATTCAGTGATTTACAGTAATATTCACTGTGTGTGCATGCGTGTACGTTCATAACTCAGTCAAGCCTCCTGAATCTGGCCCCATCATTATTGGAGTAGTGGTAGCTGTCATCCTCCCTGCCCTAATCACCATAGCTGGGTTTATTATGTGGAACAGGAAGAGGACAGGTGAGCAAGAACAGAAATAATATGGGACTGAGTACAGTACATTACAAATATTTCTCAAGCTGTCTCAGTGTCACATACAGAGTTGAAGAAGCCTGGAGAAGCCCACATTTATTTAAACCTGGTGTGGGTTGGTATTATGGTGGAGAAATTACAAGATTATGTTATAATACTGGTATTCCATTAAATGGTTGTTTTATGCAACAGAATAGGGGGTATAGGAAAACTTTCATCTGTGTGTGTTCTACTGAGGATTGGCCTCTGGGAGATTCAACACTGACAGAAGATTTACGATGTCTTTGAGTGATAAGCCTAACAAGACCGCATTCCATAGCATAAGTTAATGTTTCTGTACTGGGGTACCAGGAGGAGATGGCTCTAGGGCCAGTATTTACAGAAGATACTGTTTGCTGTAAATTATTAGTAACCTTGTGACCGGTTGGTGGTGACGTCGGGTCCGGGGGCCGCCACCGATGGAAACGGGGGTGCCTAAGCCAGCTTGTCAGGCTGTCATGCCCTAGCTGGCTCGAGAGGTTTCTTGCCCCGGTTGACTCGGATTGCGCCCATCCCACGTCAGGCCTCAGCCGGATCGCCAGAGTTTTACGCCTCAGCCGGCTTGCCAGGCATCTACACTTCAGCCAGCTCATCAGGCTCCCTTAGCCCAGCGGGATCCTCAGGCTGTCACGCCTCAACCGGGTCGCCAGGCTCCCACGCCTCAGCCGGTTCATCGGGATTTTACACCCAGCCGGTTTGTCCAGCGCCCGTGCCTTGGCCGGCCGTCAGGCTCGCCCATGTGGGATGCCGGGTTGCGCCCCTAGAGGGGGGTGGCTGTCACGCCTGCTGCCGCTCCCTGGCGCACGAAGGATTACGCACTCCTGTCACCATCAGTAACCACACCTGCCTTTCCCCGTCACACACATCAGCGTATTATTGGACTCACCTGGACTCAATCACCTGTTTATTACCTCCCCTATATTTGTCAGTTCCCCATCTCTGTTCCCCACTGCTGCATTGTTTGTCATTTGTCATTGTGTATCCGGGTGCTGAAGCTGTTTCTGTCTTGGTCTTTGTCTGTTCATAATTAAATGTCAACTCCCCGTACCTGCTTCTCATCTCCGGCGTCGGTCCTTACAAATGTAATGCTATACAACTATTTTATATCAAATGGAGCGATATCCAACACGATGCACCTCCTTCAATGGGTCATACTGTATACATTTTGCCAAATAAAGCTCCATAGACCTTAGCCTGAGATAGCTCTAATGTGTCATCCTCCCAAACCACAGCAAGCCCTCTGAGAATACTATAGGAAGAATAGATTGTTCCTCTTTCACATCAAAGTTATTCTCCTTCCATGTTATTGATTTAAGGCCATTGTAAGAACTAAACCTACAGCAGCAGGTTGCTGCAAGACCTTCCTGTATTTAGGTCTACCACAATACACTTGCAGGATCTAGATTGGCTTGTTTTAGATTAGAAATATATACATTTATTGTCAATTATCACAAAGACTTTTACTCTTTTTCTTTTATCCCAATACATCTGATATATGCCAATACTTTGTGGTGAATTTCAATGATGGGAATCTGCAACTACATAAACCTTGCAAAGATCAAGATATGGCTTCTCATTCACAAGTCTGGCCATAATACAGAATCATTCTAAAGAGTGTAGGGACCTCTCAGTGAGGTGGTGGCCTCTTACTGTATGTTTCTGAATTAACGCTATATGCCAATCATACACTTGGTGTAATTACATGACTGTAATCAGCCATTTTCAGACCAAATAAAGTTTTCAATTAGTTGGCTTGTCTGACATTTAGGATTTTGTATTGCTCCTCAATCCTATGTGAGTGTCCTTGGTCCTACAACAAACATGTGCTGTGTTTTCATGACACATCAATACTGAAACCTACAAACTCATATCCGTGCTCTGGGTAATGCTGTTTGGGGCGCTGCTCTGTTTATATACATGATATCAGTGTAACAGAGAGAACAGATATGGAGAACAGCCTCAAACTAATACCGATGGCCATGAAAATGAATATGTATGCCTAGAGACAATTTTACGGGGCATGTGACATGTTAAAAGTTATAAGAGTACATGGTCATTAAGGCCAGATTGTTCTTCATGATGTTCAAACGTTCATAGATGACCAGCAGGGTCAACTAATAATCACAGTAGTTGTACAGGGTGCAACAGGTCAGCACCTCAGGAGTAAATGTCAGTTGGCTTTTCATAGCTGACAATTCAGAGGTCGTGTCACACCAACCTTCGCTTTGGCTCCCCCTCCTGTCCAGCTCAGGCGTTCAGCGTCGCCGGCCTTCTAGTTGCTGCCGAACCTGCTGCCGAACCTGCTGCTGGCAAACGCCCTTCACTCATCAACCCCGGACTTGTCTCATCATCATTACACACACCTGGTTCCATTCCACACTCTATCTGTATATATACTCCCTCTGTTATTTGTCTTTGTCAGTCATTGTATATGTTGCTTGTTTTACTGAGAGGAATCTCTTCTACAATTCCTGAGTACTTTATTATTTTTGCACTTTGGGTTTCGTCCAGCTTTTATATACGTATGGTGCTTTAATAAATTCAGTAGTTCTCAACCTGCAACTCCTTCCTGCCTACTCCTCTCTACACTTGTGACAGGTCGAGACAGCAGGTGCGGTAGAGAGAGAGAGAGAGAGTAAGAGAGGGAGAGGGTCTAAAACAGCAGTTCTGGGACAAGGTAGCACGTCCGGTGATCAGGTCAGGATTACATAGCCGCAGGCAGAAAGAACAGTTGAAACTGGTGCAGCAGCACGACAAGGTAGCACGTCTGGGAACAGGTCAGGGTTCCATAGCTACAGGCAAAACAGTAGAAACTGGATCAGCAGCATGACCAGGTGGACTGGGGACAGCCAGGAATCATCAGGCCAGGTAGTCCTGAGGCATGGTCCTAGGGATCAGGTCATGCTCCTCCACCTCCGAGAGAGCGAGAGAGAGAGAGAGAGAGAGAGAGAGAGAGATGGGAGAATGAGAGGGAGAGAGAGATGGGAGAATGAGAGAGAGAGAGAGATGTGAGAATTAGAGGGAGCATACTTAAGTTCACACAGGACACCAGATAAGACAGACGTACCCTAGCCCCCCGGCACATAGACTATTGCAGCGTAGATACTGGAGAAGGGGGGGTCGGGGATACTGTGGCTCTGTCCGAAAATACATCTGGACAGGGCCAACCAGCTAGGATATAACCCCACCCACTTTGTCAAAGCACAGCCACCACACCACTAGAGGGATATCAGCAGACCACCAATTTACTACCCTAAGACAAGGCTGAGTATAGCCCACAAAGATCTCCTCCACCGCACGAGCCCGAGGCGGCACAAAATCGGACAGGGAGATCACGTAAGTGACTCAACCCACTCAAGTGACGCACCCCTCCTAGGGATGGCATGGAAGAGCACAAGTAAGCCAGTGACTCAGCCCCTATAATAGGGTCAGAGGCAAAGAATCCCAGTGGAGAGAGGGGAGCCGACCAGGCAGAGACAGTGAGGGCGGTTCGTCACTCCAGTGCCTTGCCGTTCACCATCGCACTCCTGGACCAGACTACACTCAATCATAGGACCTACTGAAGAGATGAGTAAAGACTCAAAGGTTGAGACCGAGTCTGCGTCTCTCACATTGATAGGCAGCCCGTTCCATAAAAATGGAGCGCTATAGGAGAAAACCCTGCCTCCAGTTGTTTGCTTAGAGAGAGATTCTAAGGAGGCCTGCGTCTTGTGACCATAGGTATGTACGGCAGGACCAAATCAGAGAGATAGGTAGGAGCAAGTCCATGTAATGCTATGTTTTTTGTCTGAGTTTGAAAGCAAAAAGTTTTCCACCATCCACTTCCTTATGTCTGAAACACAGGATTCCAGGCTAGGCAATTTTGGGGCTTCACCATGTTTCATCGAAATGTACAGAAATGTAATCCGCATAGCAATGAACGTTGACATTGTGTTTCCGAATGACATCACCAAGAGGTAGAATATATAGTGAAAACAATAGTGGTCCAAAACAGGAACCTTGAGGAACACCAAAACGTACAGTACAATTGATTTGTCAGAAGATAAACAAACAGATATTTTTCCAACAGATAAGATCTAAACCAGACAAGAACTTGTCCGTGTAGACCAGGGGTGTCAGAGTCAAGGCCCGCGGGCCACATCCGGCCCGCGAGAAGGTTTTTTACGGCCCCTGGGATGATCTTGATTTATTATTAGAACCGGCCCGCAGACCGCAGCAAGCCGGCAGCCCGCAGATCTTTTACACGCACCAATACTACATTTCCCACAATGCAACGGTGACGCACCGAGCAGTAGGCTGCTTCATTTCAATATTTATTGGCACAGCAGTCGTCAGCATCACAGTAAAATTAACTTTCAGATACCCATCAAAAATGGCAAAACGGAAGGTGGACACTGAGAACCGGGGGTTTCAAACAAGGTGGGAGTCGGAGTATATGTTCACGGAGGTAGCTGGAAAACCTGTGTGTCTTCTGTGTGGAGAAAGTGTGGCGGTACTGAAAGAGTATAATCTGAGACGACATTATGAAACGAAACACGCGGACAAAAACAAGAATATGGACATGGAACAAAGGCTACAAAAGGCAGAGGAATTAAAACGAGGCCTCAAATCTCGACAGGCTCTGTTCAAAAAAGCCAAATCACAAGGCCAGGCTGCTGTCAAGGCCAGTTTTATTTTGGCAGAAGAGATCGCTAAATCAGCCCGGCCATTTACGGAGGGGGATTTCATCAAAAACTGCATGATTAAAGTTTGTGACGAAGTTTGCCCAGAAAAAAGGCAACTCTTTTTAAATGTGAGTCTGAGCAGAAACACCATTGCCGTAGGTTTTCAGTAGGTTCAATTAGGTTCACTAGACTATATGCGTCATTTAAAAAATTTTCAATGAACATTCGAACAGTCCGGCCCTCGGCTTGTAGCTAAATTTTTTATTTGGCCCTCCGTCCATTTGACTTTGACACCCCTGGTGTAGACTAATTAGGATTTTCAATCTCACCAAAAGAATGTGGTGATCGATGGTGGCAAATGCAGCTCTAAGGTCTAAGAGCACGAGGACAGAACAGAGCCTTGGTCTGACATCATTAAAAGGTAATTTACCACCACATTTTGAGAGAAATTGGAGATTTGATATAGGCTGATAGTTTTTTACATTTTCTGGGTCAAGGTTTGGCTTTTCAGGAGAGGCTTTATGAATGCCAATTTATTTATGACTGCCACGTTTAGTGAGTTTGGTACACATCCGGGAGACGTTTTTTTGTGTTCAACATAGGAGGGCCAAGCACAGGAAGTAGCTCTTTCAGTAGTTTAGTTTGAATAGGGTCTAGTAGGCAGCTGGAAGGTTAGAGGCCATGGCTATTTTCGTGAATGTTTCAAGAGATACAGGATTAAAACACTTGAGTGTTTCGATTAATCTTAAATCCTGGCAGTTCTGTGCAGACTCAGGACAACTGAGTTTTGGAGAAATATGCAGATTCGAAGAGGAGTCCGTAATTTGCACCCTAACTCATTGTGGAGCCAGAGGTGTTAGAGCCCTGTCTATGTTGATAGATAAAATGAGAGCACTCCTCCGGCTAGGATGGAGTCCGTCACTCCTCAGCAGGCCAGGCTTAGTCTTGTTTGTGGGTGAATCCCAGAAAGAGGTCAATTTATTGACAAATTCTATATTTTGGTAGGGGCAAACAAAAATGTTTTCAAAAAAGATTGAATTGTGAGACTCTGCTGTAGAGCTCATCACTCCCCCTAACTGGGCGGAGGCCACATAAATATTGCATAATTTCAGTAAAATCAGATTGAAGGCATACTATATAATATAAAATATTTGCTTTGACAAACACTTTAAAATATGTCTATTTATTTAATAAAAAAATAAGAAAAGGCTTTGGTTATATGCCTTTTCGCACTATAACTAAAACTGAATGCACTATGTAGACACAGAAGTTATCTGCAATGACCAAGCCGTGTATCGACTACCAAGCCTCTAGACCCAACATGGTTGATTGCATAGATATAGGTATAGGATGCGGCCCAAACACTTAAAAGACACACCCTCGTCCACTTCCCCTCTCCTTATGCCCTTGAGGAATCCCTGTTGCCATCTTGGAGGATGGTCCAAATGATTAGCCAAGAAAGGAAAGTTTGCAACGTAAGCCCCTCAGCCCTCGTTTTTAGGCGGCTTTGCGAGTGTACAATTATGTAAGCCCCTCAGCGCTCGTTTTTAGGCGGCTTTGCGAGTGTACAATTATGTAAGCCCCTCAGCGCTCGTTTTTAGGCGGCTTTGCGAGTGTACAATTATGTTCACTCCGGGCCTGAAACCCCCTCATAATTAAATTCTCGATGATTGTACATCGCTAAGAAAAGTCAGGGGAAACATTAAAATAACATCAATGGAGAAGTAAACATACAAGTGTAAGTAAAAACGAATGCAAATAAGTTTAAAATGTTGCTACTTGTAACTGCTTTCTTCCTGGGAAGGAGAGGACCAAAATGCAGCGCGGCTAGTGTTCAACATGATTTAATAAAGAAGAGACAATAACTTGAACACTATACAAAAATGTGAAAACCAAGACAGTCCTATCTGGTGCAGAACACAAAGACAGAAGACAACCACCCACAATCCCCAACACAAAACAAGCCACCTATATATGATTCTCAATCAGGGACAACGATTGACAGCTGCCTCTGATTGAGAACCATATTATGCTGAACACAGAAACAGACAAACTAGACACACAACATAGAATTCCCACCTAGCTCACGTCCTGACCAACACTAAACAAGCAAAACACATAAGAACTATGGTCAGGACGTGACACTATTACGTAAAAAGTAAATATGTTTTTGTTTGGTTATCTTTTGGAAATTGTAGAAATAAAACAGTTTCCTTCTTCAGAAGTTCCAGCTAGGCAGGCTAAAGTTAGTTAGTTATTTAATTTGCTAGCTATCATACAGTAGGCGTATATTAATAATTATATATTTAATATAAGTAGACATGGACTCATAAATGACTGTAGCGCATATAAAGCACCCACAAGTGGCTGAAAACACAACCATCGCGGAATGAACGAGTGACGAACTTCCGGCCAGGGTGGTCCATTTAAAAACCATTCCTTCCTCCCTCGCCCCTTGCCCTGCAAGTGTATACTCGTCAGGCGTCATGATAGTGCAACAGAAGTGTCCACTTAATTTGAGGATTGAGGGGATAGGGTGTGTCTTTTAAGTGTTTGGACGTTAATCATAGAACCCTGAACTGAACTGATATTGTCTATGGTTCTTACTTTCAGTTTCGGGAACCGAACCTTTGCTGTTTAGTTCATCCTAGATTTGACTGACGCTTGAGTTAGCTGAATTCCGATTGGCTCTAAAACCATCCATAATATAATTTCAACTCGGCGAGAGACAATATTCTCGTCATTTATGCCTGCTGCTCAACAAAGTGAGATTGCCGGAGAAAACGTCGCGAATTATATAACACTTCAACATTGACGGGCCAACTTCAATATGAAGCCTTTTATACTTTTGTTCTTGGGAATTAATGTAGCATCTGCAGGTCAGTAGACGAATTGTTATATATTTTTTTACTCATTTTCAGTATAATCTTTTTACGCAATGTCTTCTAAACCGTTGCTTCGAAGATACAGGGCAGTAATAATTTATTTATACGTGAATAATAGGCTACTGTAATTGATAAAATGACTAATGAGTTTAGTAGAACTTTAACCATTGCGATACAGTATAATAGCAATTCTATTTAATTATGTGACCATAACCCAATGTTAACTGCAATGTATAAACATGAAGACATGTCATTTGGTAACATGGTTTTCTCGGTCCTGCCTAGAAATTAGTTATGCCCCTTGATTGATGACAGTACGTTTTTGTCATATGGAGGCAGTGGTAGAATTGTCATACTTGAGTAAAGGTAGATAGATACCATAATAGAAAATTACTCAAGTAAAAGTGAAAGTCACCCATTAAAATACTACTTTAGTTAAACTCTAAAGTATTTGGTTTTAAATATACTTAAGTATCAAAAGTAAATGTAATTGCTCCAATATACTTACGTATCAAAAGTATAAATAATTTCAAATATCTTATTAAGTAAACCAGATGGCACAATTGTCTTGTTTAAAAATGAACGCAAGAGAAGTGACACAATTTCCCTAGTTAATATTGCCTGCTAACATGAATTTATTTTAACTAAATATGCATGTTTAAAAAATATATACTTCTGTGTATTGATTTTAAGAAAGGCAAAAGATGTTTATGGTTAGGTACATTCATGCAACGATTGTGCTTTTTTCGCGAATGCGCTTTTGATAAATCATCACCTGTTTGGCGAAGTTGAAGTAGGCTGCGATTCGATGATAAATTAACAGGCACCGCATTGATTATATGCAACGCAGGACAAGCTAGTTAACCTAGTAATATCATCAACTATGTGTAGTTAACTAGTGATTATGTGAAGATTGATTGTTTTTTATAAAATAAGTTTATAGCTAGCTATCAACTTACCTTGGCTCTTTGCTGCACTCGCATAACAGGTGGTCAGCCTGCCATGCAGTTTCCTCGTGGAATGCAATGTAATCGGGCTATAATCAGTGTCCAAAAATGCTGATTACCGATTGTTATGAGAACTTGAAATCGGCCATGCCGATTAATCGGTGACCTCTAAGCCAGGGGCACACTCCAACACTCAGACATAATAAACAATGATAGCATTTGTGTTTAGTGAATCCGCCAGATCTGAGGCAGTAGAGATGACAAGGAGTGCTCACTTGATAAGTGTGTGAATTGGACCATTTCCCCATCCTGCTTAGCATTCAAACTGTAATGAGTACTTTTGGGTGGCAGGGGGAAAAGTACATTATTTCCTTTAGGAATGTAGGGAAGTTAAAGTAGTCAAATATAAATAGTAAAGTACAGATACCCCAAAAAACTACTTAAGCAGTACTTTAAAGTATTTTCACTTAAGTACTCTACACCACTGTATGGAGGGGGTGTCCACTTTAGCCCTTTAGTTTTGCTGATAAGGCATGCAATCCCAGTAATATTTTTTATTTAAAAATTGTATTTGACTGTTATTTTACCAGGTAAGTTGACTGAGAACATATTGTCATTTACAGCAACGACCTGGGGAATAGTTACAGGGGAGAGGAGGGGGATGAATGAGCCAATTGTATGCTGGGGGTGATTAGGTGATCGTGATGGTATGATGGACAGCTTGGGAATTTAGCCAGGAGACCAGGGTTAACACCCCTACTCTTACGATAAGTGCCATGGAATCTTTAGTGACCACAGAGAGCCAGGACACCCGTTTAACGTCCCATCCAAAAGACGGCACCCTACACAGGGCAGTGCCCTGGGGCATTGGGATATTTTTTTATTTTTTAAAAATTATTTTTAGACCTGAGGATAGAGTGCCTCCTGCTGCCCCTCCAACACCACTTCCAGCAGCATCTGGTCTCCCATCTAGGGTCCGACCAGGACCAACCCTGCTTAGCTTCAGATATATGATATATTAGGTGGCACCACAACACTACCAAGATCACACCAGCATACAGTACTAATGATTATAAAGTACAGTATGTAGGCCTACTGAACCTATCTTGCCTAGTTGAGTTCTCCTCAATAATTGTGCTACGCCTGTGATGACTGACATGCTGACCGGACACGTCGCGTGCGCGAGCATTGCAAAATAGATTGAGAAATTCATGTTATTCAATTATTGCACCCACACTGCTCGTGCGCGCCAACGAGCGTCTGCGACGCCAAGGGCTAAAATAGAAGTCGTTCCTATTTCTGACGCAGATCGCGCTGAAAGTCATCTCATTGGTTTATAGAAGCAGGTACCCACGTGCCATCTCATTGGTTATACCCACGTGGGTGATTGAAAGACGAACTTTGTTGCCGGTTGTCGTGGGAATACAATGAAAGTTTAGATGCGATCACCATATAAGTTCAAAGATGAAAAAGCCTGGAAGGAAGAGAGATGACTAGAAACGATTCGGTTGGCCGTTTTATGAGTGGATTATTTGTCGGAGTAGAGGTCCTTGTGCTCATCAGAATGAGTTTTCCCCCACAAAAGGGCTTTATTACAGACAGAAATACTCCTCAGAACCCCCCACCCCCCCTCAGACGATCCCGCAGGTGAAGAAGCCGGATATGCGTGGTCAAACGTGGGCTGGCGTGCTATGCGGTTGTGAGGTGGATGGATTATCTTGGCAAAGGAGAAATGCTCACTAACAGGAATGTAAACAAATTTGTGCAGAAAATTTGAGAGAAATTAGTTTTCTGTGCGTGTGGAACAACTCTGGGATTTTTTCAGCTCATGAAACACGGGACCAACGCTTTGTACGTGTAAAACATTTTTTTTTTTTATGTTTCCTTATCTCAGATATAGGAGGGACACTAAAGAACAAACTTCCTTTTGATCTTTTTTTAGGACTTCCTGTTCACTGTAGTGAATATGTTATTCAATGTGTTTGTATCGGCTAATACCAACAAATAATTAATTTGTACATAAATATTTTTTATATTTCAAGGGATCTTAGTATTCAAAATCAAATAGCTAAATGATCCTTGGTTTGATCTTCTTAAAACAATTCCATATAGCTTAGTAGAGCAGTGGCAGGGCAAGAGTTAGGGTGTAAATAACATTTAAATAACCATTATTTCACAATTGTCTGTACTACAATGTAACTTTCTATGAGAATCTCAGGAGTGTTCTTCTTTCTCTTGCAGTAACCCACTCTCTGAAATATTTCTACACTGGAAGTACTGGCATTAAGGGGTTACCACAGTTTGTTGCAGTGGGCATCGTAGATGGAATGAACATTGACTACTTTGATAGTGTGTCTGAGAAGAATATTCTGAAGCAGTCTTGGATGGAGGGGGCACGTGATGAAAAAAGAATCACAGACGTAAGAAAGGTCATTCAGCAAAGCTTTATTGCCGGTGTCAAAATCATAATGCCACGTTTCAACCAGACAACAGGTAAGAAACCGTGTAGTCATATATTCATTGTGTGTGCGCATGTGTGTTAATGATGATGGTAGTGATGATCGTGATAATGATGTGTCAGGGGAACTCTACACACACACACACTCACCTATCACCCTCAGGATCTGGGGATCATACACACAGCTTCAGTAGGCTGACATTATTGAGAGATAATCTTTCTCATGTTAGTCTCTCCATCTCTCTCTCCTGTTGTTCCCGACTGAACAGAGGATCCTCTCTCACTTACTCTATTTATCTCTGACATCATCACTAGAGGACAGTCTTCATTTATCAACAGTACACTACTGTACTGAACACAGTGTGTATCTTCAACACAGTAGATGTATCTCCAACATCAGCTGGTGTAGAATAGATCCACACTCTGAGTCTCTTCATCACCTCTGTCTCTGTGGTGAAGGTGTGACATCATCATCACACTGTAGAGGTCTGAGCTGATCTGTTTTATTCCCGTCTGGTTGAACAACTAATACATGATGATAGAGATCCCACTGGCAGACTGAATCTGGAGAACAGATGGAGCCCCAAAATGTCTGATAAAGAAATGTAATTTAAAAATATATATTTGCTATGCTTTAAAAATGTTTTTCATTAGAACAGACTCTCTGGTATTACTTACAATTGATTTAGTGTTAATTAAACTGTTAAAAAAAATGCTATTGCAACCTCTTTGCAATAAGGAATTAAGACCAAAAGCTCAAGAGAAGTTTCAAGTGTTTAATACCAAGGATACATTCAGCTGAGTGTATTATGCTTTTCCTCAGTCCTCTATCATGGTCTACAGGATCACAATAGATGTTTTTCAGCCAAGTCCTCCTCACTGCGTTCACCTCCTAAAGCTACCCTAAAGACACGAGCCGTAGCCTGAATCAATTTCACCTCCTCTTGTGACAGATCCACACTATAGTTGCATTTCAACAACAAAGCTTTTACTATATGGAATCCAAACAATGCCACCAGAGCTACCCCCGCTGCCAACACTGCCCATGCTGCATACTCCAAAATCCACCTTATTTGATCAATAGTCCAATACCATGCTGTTCCTACAGCATCTCCCACAACCTTAAAAGTCTCTCTTGTTATTTTTTTTTTTTTTTTTTTTTTTCACCTTTATTTAACCAGGTAGGCTAGTTGAGAACAAGTTCTCATTTGCAACTGCGACCTGGCCAAGATAAAGCATAGCAGTGTGAACAGACAACAACACAGAGTTACACATGGAGTAAACAATAAACAAGTCAATAACATGGTAGAAAAAAGAAAAAAAGAGAATCTATATACAATGTGTGCAAAAGGCATGAGGAGGTAGGCAATAAATCAGATAATTACAATTTAGCAGATTAACACTGGAGTGGTAAATCATCAGATGATCATGTGCAAGTAGAGATACTGGTGTGCAAAAAAAGCAGAAAAGGAAATAAACGCAGTATGGGGAGGGTGAGGTAGGTAAATTGGGTGGGCTATATACCGATGGACTATGTACAGCTGCAGCGATCGGTTAGCTGCTCGGATAGCAGATGTTTAAAGTTGTTGAGGGAGATAAAAGTCTCCAACTTCAGAGATTTTTGCAATTCGTTCCAGTCGCAGGCAGCAGAGAACTGGAAGGAAAGGCGTCCAAATGAGGTTTTGGCTTTAGGGATGATCAGTGAGATACACCTGCTAGAGCGCGTGCTACGGGTGGGTGTAGCCATCGTGACCAGTGAACTGAGATAAGGCGGCACTTTACCTAGCATAGCCTTGTAGATGACCTGGAGCCAGTGGGTCTGACGGCGAACATGTAGCGAGGGCCAGCCGACTAGGGCATACAGGTCGCAGTGGTGGGTCGAATAAGGTGCTTTAGTAACAAAACGGATGGCACTGTGATAAACTGCATCCAGTTTGCTGAGTAGAGTTTTGGAAGCCATTTTGTAGATGACATCGCCGAAGTCGAGGATCGGTAGGATAGTCAGTTTCACTAGGGTGAGTTTGGCGGCGTTATTACTCCCAATGTAACAGCAGTAAGTATTGTTACCGCTTTAACTCTGTCACTGTCAGTAACTTTCATCACCGGCTTTACCGTTAGATCTACGATTGAGTTTGAGATATTCTCTGCCTCTTTCCCAGTCCTCTCCTAACGTTTTCCTGACCAGCTTATCTATTGCCTCCTTATGTTGTGCTACAGTAGAGACTGGCGGGTAATAATTACTATGACTCAGATCTGGATCACATCTCTCATCCCACGGCATCCCCATCCCCCACCCCCCTGTGAAAACCCTGTGTGTGACATAGGTTTTAGGGCCTGAAAGTTGTTTTCCCACAATCCCTCAACAAATTCCTGTTAACGTGTGTTGGTCCCAGTTCTCTGGCAGGTATGTCATTATCTGCCCTTTGATATGGAGGTGTCACGTTCCTGACCTGTTTTCTGTTAGTTTGTGTATGTGTTAGCTGGTCAGGACGTGAGTTTGGGTGGGCAGTCTATGTTTTCTGTTTCTATGTTGGTTAATGGGTACCTAATATGGTTCTCAATTAGAAGCAGGTGGTTTTCATCTCCTCTGATTGAGAATCATATTAAGGTAGGTGGTGTCACATTGTTTGTTTGTGGGTGGTTGTCTCCTGTGTTAGTGTCTGTCTATGTTGCACCATACGGGACTGTTTCGGTTTGTTTGTTCATTTTGTTCGTTCGGTTTTTATGTAGTCATTTCCCTGTTCGTGCGTTCTTCGTGTTACATGTAAGTTCTTACGTCCAGGTCTGTCTACATCGTTTGTTGTTTTGTTAGTTATATCAAGTATAGTTCGTTTTTGTCTTCGTCTGTTTTGTTTAATAAATTATCATGTCTTATCACAACGCTGCGCCTTGGTTCAATCCATGCTCCTCCTCTTCGGATGAAGAGGAGGAGGAGAACCGTTACAGGAGGAGAGAGCAGTGGGGTTGAGAGAGTGTCCAGTTCTCCATATCTCTGGGTCACATGCTTCCTGATCGTCCCCTGCAACAGATGGGCTGCCACCACTACTGCAAGCTTTTTCTCTGGGAATACAGCTTCCTGTATACATGGGTCTGTGGCAACCCTCTCAATTGTTGTCCTTTCATCAGTAAAACCTTCTCCATATGTGGCTATTAAAGTCTGAAATGATACAACTATTTCAGCCTCCCAGAGTCCTTCCACTCGGCACAGACCACTGTCTTTCCCACACTGCACATTATTCCCTGTATAACTCTACACAGTGGAGTGGTATCATTCTCTAATGAGTCTTATCACCCATTTTCTTAGTTTATAGGCGAGGCATCCCTCCGCCTCTGTCACATTTATTTCTCTATTTCCTGTACCTGTAAAGACTATGGCCTTGGTATTCGAGATACCCTGGAGAGGGTAACATGTGTTACCCTGGAGAGGGTAACATGTGTTACCCTGGAGAGGGTAACATGTGTTACCCTGGAGAGGGTAACATGTGTTACCCTGGAGAGGGTAACATGTGTTACCCTGGAGAGGGTAACATGTGTTACCCTGGAGAGGGTAACATGTGTTACCCTGGAGAGGGTAACATGTGTTACCCTGGAGAGGGTAACATGTGTTACCCTGGAGAGGGTAACATGTGTTACCCTGGAGAGGGTAACATGTGTTACCCTGGAGAGGGTAACATGTGTTACCCCCACATCCGACACCAACACTCCATAGGAATGTCCTGTACTTTCCCCACTCTGCCACAGACATTGGTGTATATTTGTCTCATGAACTAAAGTAGGGGCTAACCGAGCCTATAAATAAGCCTTCATCTGCTCATATCTCTCACTTTCCTCATGTCTTTTAACAACAAGGACTATCTGGTCATTAAACTCTCTTTGCATAATATCGTCCAGGGTCTGATTGCCCCAACAAGCTATTTCTCCCCAGGTCCTCGGTCTCTCACTATCTAACATCTTCCCAGACCATTTCATTCCTGTTGGTGTTGGGTAATACGGAGTGACAGGTATGTAAAACCTCTTGCTCCAATATAATCCCATCTCTTTCGTGTCTAGCTTCACCTGGCTTGACGTCTGGTGTCGTAGAACTCTCTGAAGTTTTGTCCTCTGCCCACACTAACTTAAAGGTTACTATCTGCTTTTATTTTAACTGCAGTCTATTGCACACAATGCCAAGTTGAGGGAGGGACGAGAATCTGGTTTCATTCCTCAAACTATCTGTTTGCGTTCTTTCCAAATTCCTGTTTGTAAGAGAACCATTCCCTTATCAGAACATCCTACGTCTATGACACTAGACCTAGACATTTCCTAATGGAGCCACCTATATTACCATGCCCTTATGATTAGTTACTCTCACGTCTTCAGCAACTTTAGATGTTACCCTCTCCCAATGAACCCGAGTATCTCCGTATCGAGCTATCCACTCTATATAAAGTGTTATTTGATTTTCTCCCCTTGGAGTTGTAGTGATTACAAACACCACCCCAACTAAAAATGTCCCTAGTCCCCACATTATTGCCCTTTTACAGTGTGATCTACACTCCTCCTGTTTTTCCATCATTACCTCCTCTATCAAAACCTGTTCTAGCCTCTCCCTCTTGCTCGGCCTCTCCCAAGTCTCCCAAGGTGTTGGTTCAGCTTTCACCTGGGACACGTGGATCCAGGCCTTCCTTCCTGACCCCTTTACTGCTGTGCCAGTCACTGGTAGGACAGTGTGGGGTCCGGTCCACCTGGGCTGAAAGGTACCCGGTTGATGGACCTTCAAGTACACCTCGTCTCCTACGGTGGGTCTTTTTCACCTGGGAAGATACACACTGCCAACGCATGGATAATTTCCTGACATTAGGACAACATAGACTCTCCCATTATGGCCAGATGACTAATTTGTGACGTGAATAACAGCACCTGGTACTCCCATTGGTCTCCCAGTTAGTTACCACTTCATGTGGAGTCCTGTGGTGGCGTTGGAAGAGTATCCAACCTAATAAAACTCAGAGTCCCGTTTTTTAATCACACTCTTCAGATGTGATGCTATTATTACAGAGAACTTCCCTTCCGGTGATGTGGCTTCCTGTATAGATGAATCTGTGGCTTTCCTTTCAAGTGTTATTACGTTCTTTGACAAACCCCTCATTGAATGTTGACAATAGTGTCTGAAATTACAACACTATCTGTGCTACTATCACCATGATCTGGGTCTGTGTGACAATCAATTTACTTCATACTAGTCTCTATATTCTGTATTGTGCAGCTAGCGGTCCTCTCCTACGATCTATCCCAGAGACTCTATTACCCACTTCCTTAATTTATGAGCCACCCCCAGTCACATTCCATTCCGCTCTCCCAATTCCATATAACGTTCATTTCAAAGAGCATAACCACACAGTATCGGTATCTGCTGTGTCTACCTCACAGCAGATACCGGGTCAGGGAGTTATATCGCTAAACTCTCGGGAGAAATCCCAACAATACAACATCCCCAATCTGGTGACAGAAACACTAACCAACATAATAACACTGCCTGTTAAATCAAAGATAAACAACTTCGAGTATTAACATCCAATTAGAATTACAACTCTTGATGACTTCATGAGGAAATAATTGTATCCAATAAGGTAATGGTAAAATAGACTACGCATAAACAATCATATTGTCCATTATTTCTATAAAGGTTGATCAGGCCTCACCAGAAAGTCAGGACAAAGGTCATTCACCACCATTAAGTATTTCCTTTCCCTTTTTTCCTCTTTCCTTCAGAAACCATTTAAAACATTTCAATCATTCTGCGTACCCAGTTTAAAACCACATTGAAAAGACCTCACACAATAAATCCCATGGTATTAACACCATTAACCCATATTCATAACCGGTACGTTGTGTTTGCGTGCTGGTGTGTGTGTGTGTGATAAACCGTATGGCGAAAACACACATGGCCAGACCTTACTTATCTGGGAGCTCATTTTACAGCATAATCTGCATACCTTTATACTTACAACACTGCAGAATTTCACTAACTGCTCTCCCAAGACCATAGCCTCGGAAAACCTTCCAAAGAGAAAGAAAATGACACCCCCTCCTCTCCTGGAAGAGAAAGTGTACATTTCGTTAGCATTCGCTATGCTACATCTTAATCAGCAACTTGTACGTTTTAATTACAAACCAAACTCGATAATGATAAATCCACTGTCCTCCCTCCAATCATTAATGGTTTGTTTTAATCCACCCCATTGTTTATGTGCCCTTAATTTAGCATGTACTACCCTTATACACAGCCACATTTATCTCTCCACCGAGTCCAACAATTCACTCCCGTAATGACTGGTCTCTCTAATCCATGATTTTCCATAACCACAGCACTACAACATTTTTCTGTAAATCTATTTCAGAATAAAACTAAATAAAATGTGTCACGAGATTAAAAACCCCCAAGGTTTTCTGAGTTTGCAAGGAGTATTTTTCCGTTCCGGTTCTAACTTGTTACCTTTTAGACTCCATTGTCTTTGATTCTCGCAAGGATTATCCAACCCCCAAAATCGGCTCCACTTCTATCCATGTAAAATGATCTGGGTATTGTTACTGGACCTATGTTCAAAGAAGTGTAATAGCTGTATCGCCTTAGATGATGCCCCTATTACCCTGCTAAATGTAATAATTTTTCCTGTCGCAAATTTAGCATATATCTCATCGTAAGGAATCAGTGATATTTGATTCAAGGCATCTATTAGAAAGTTGCGTGATATGTGGTCTCCTATGTCTCCCTTCACATAGAAACTGTCATCTCTATGTACCACTATTGATCGAACTGAGGCCATACACCGCTATTTGAAAGTTTCCTGCCCCGCTGCCTTTAACAGTGTTTGCTGCTGTTCTTTTGTCAAAGATGCAAACACTTGCATTGCTGCATTCCCCCCGAATGCACCGGGTGCAGTAGGCTCCATTATCACTCTACACTCATTCTTCCAATGACCAACGGCCCCACATCTAAAACAGGGATCTGTCGCCTTACACTTTGATGTTTTTTCGCTTCTTTTGCCTCCATGTTTCTTTGTCCTACCTTGGCCATTAAACCACCATTAGTGACTTTCACTGTGGCTGTATTAACCCCTCGCACGACTGCACAGTGAGCGGAGTTACATTCCACTCTCAAAGCATCCTGCTCTATTTCATCCACTACCCTCTGCAACTGCTGTTTTGATAACAGGTTTCAAACCTGCCATCAAAGCAGATGTATACATTCTATCAATGTACTCACCTACCCAGTCTTTTGCAGCTGAGTACATCTACTAATTTAGGGTTTAAACCTCTCCTGACGGTATCCAGGGTGTTTAAATCTCTGCACCCACACTTTTAACTATTGTTACTATTTTCTTCTCACAAATGTTCCAGTTATTTATCTACTTATTTCCACAAATTCCAAAATATATATATATACTGTATATATTCACCTGTGGATGCTTGCATTAAATACATCTCTAACCCATGAAAACCAGCACACAAAGTCATTGTTTTCACCTATATTAAGTACACGTCTCCACTCCTGAATCCCCCTTCCCCTGAACTCTGTCTTTGCGGCGAACACGGCACAACCGTACATATATTCTCTACGATGGTACAACCCGACCGTAATGCCCTCACCGGAGCACCTCGGCCCCCGCCCCAGACCATACGATGGTACAACCTGACCGTAATGCCCTCACCGGAGCACCTCGGCCCCCGCCCCAGACCATACGATGGTACAACCTGACCGTAATGCCCTCACCGGAGCACCTCGGCCCCCGCCCCAGACCATACGATGGTACAACCCGACTGTAATGCCCTCACCGGAGCACCTCGGCCCCCGCCCCAGACCATACGATGGTACAACCCGACTGTAATGCCCTCACCGGAGCACCTCGGCCCCCGCCCCAGACCATACGATGGTACAACCCGACTGTAATGCCCTCACCGGAGCACCTCGGCCCCCGCCCCAGACCATACGATGGTACAACCCGACTGTAATGCCCTCACCGGAGCACCTCGGCCCCCGCCCCAGACCATACGATGGTACAACCCGACTGTAATGCCCTCACCGGAGCACCTCGGCCCCCGCCCCAGACCATACGATGGTACAACCCGACTGTAATGCCCTCACCGGAGCACCTCGACCCCCGCCCCAGACCATACGATGGTACAACCCAACTGTAATGCCCTCACCGGAGCACCTCGGCCCCCGCCCCAGACCATACGATGGTACAACAACGGACTGCTAGACAGTCCGGATATGTCCTAGTCACAGTCCTTCCCCCAAATTCAAAACTACTACCTTATGTTGACCAGACTCTCTTTCGGGGTGCCCCTCCCACCAACAATGGTTTCACATAAACAAATGTAAACTTCACTCTCCTACAGATACTTTTTTATTCAGCAACTTCAAAAAACATAACTGAGGGATCAAACAGAAAGGGTAGATGATCCTTATAGGGCACAGGAGGTATTGCTAAGAAACTAGCTTACCTTTTTTATTTTAGGCAAGCCACCTCCACTACCGATTCTCCTTCCCACCAAGTCTGTCTCTCAAGGATGAATCCTTGTTCGTCCGACGCCAACTGTTAAAAAGAAACATGCTATTGCAACCTCTTTGCAATAAGGAATTGAGACCAAAAGATCAAGAGAAGTTTCAAGTGTTTAATACCAAGGATACAGTCAGTTGAATGCATACTTTTAGAAAATTCACAACACATTTTATACTCTTCCCTTGTAGGTGTCACCTCTCCAGCTATACATTTTATTATTCTCTTCCCTTATAGGTGTCACATCCCCAGCTAGACATTTTATGACCCCAATGAGTTTCCCTTATCTCCCCTGTGGAATGTCCATGGTCCTCTCTTTGTTTAGCTAGATGTCAGAATCACACCCCATCCATCTTCATTGTCCTGGGCCTGACCCTGCTCTCTGATCCTAGGCAGTTTCCTCATATCTGATTAGGTCAACCTTTCTAAATTAGTATTCACACAGTTTCATGGTCTAAACTCCATTAATACTCCCAGTAATCATTCACTAAACAGGATACAAACTAACTACAGTTTAACTTGAAACATGTTACATTTTAATAGGATCCATCAAAACTGTTCCAAACGGGCAGAACAATTACATTGTAATTTAACGGCACCTGTTTGTCACACAATATGCAGGCAGCTCTTGTTCCTATACCCTCCTTTTCTTGATCTCCTCCTCGTTGTTATTATTATGATCATCATTATCATCATTATATGTATAATCGCATCAAGCTGTAGGGCTAAGAGCATCCTGTTTATTATTAATACCGTAACTTGCTTATTTCAATATATAGGCTACTGTATCAATTAATCATTGGTTCATGTCATCACACAGACGAGTCATTCGTGCTTTGAATGCAATCAAGCATTTTTGTTTTAAAACAAAATAACAAAGGGAGCTTTGAATAATTAGCCTAAACAAGAAATAAACCGTAATTCTCGATTGCATGCAACTGTTTTTTTGTGTTTGTGGTAATAAAGGCTTTATATATTTATTTATCTCGTTAGAACAGACCCTCTGGTACACTTATAATTTATTTAGTGTTGTCCCAAATGGTCAGGAAAAATAATATTGTAATCTAACAGCACCTGTTTGTCACACATAATACTCAGACAGTTCTTGCTCCTCTACCCTCCTTTTTCATCATCTGCAGTAGTTTCCACAACTAAGTCAAGTCTTCCACACGTCTGTCTTCCCCTTTCCCATCAGAGCAAACAGTAAACATTCCCCTGTTTCAAGTTTCTTTTTCATGTCCTCCACATCCATTTTGCTGTGTTTGGAGTTTGTTATAACCAATTTGTTGATGGGATTATGATAGGCTAGGGCTGGGTGATATATCTAATTAATTTTATTAACTCGAATGTATGTTTTTGCGCGGTATTCCAAATGCCTGTATCGCAAGAACCAAGGTTTTGTTCTTTTTCGTTTTTATGAGCGTTTGTCCGCTTGTTCTTGTTGTATTTTTGGTCTCTTTCACTCATTCTGTGCTGTGTGCACCTCCCCATTTACACCAGAGATCTGTATATACTGAAGAGATGCACATCTTTCCGCCCTAGCAATGGGAGTCGTTGTCCCAAAGGCGGGAAGGCAGGTGACGAGCTTAGGTCCAAAATAAGCCCATAGAAACTCATTGGGCTTATTTTAGACAGATTTTATCGGGAGTGAAACCTCTCGCTTTGCCTCTTCCTCTCTGTTTACACACACACCAAGCCCCCCCTCCCCCCTGCCTCTCACGCCAACAGAGATGAGAGATCACATCTTCCTCTCTGACAAGCGGTTTCAACTCGCAATTTGCATTTGAGTTTTGGTCCAACAGAATCGGTCATATGGACACTAAAGCACATTGAGACATTACTGTAGTAGAGGAGAAGTCAACTTCTCTAACGATTCCCTTTTTATGTCTCAACACTCAAATTGCACACAGAGCAGACATTACTAAAACGAGTGTATCGATGAACGTTGATTCTGGAAAATGAATGCTCAGTTTGTCGCGTGCTGCGTTGGTGTACCGCTAGCAGCATTTTAGCCAGAGACTGTTATACTAGCTGTCTAGTCTGTGTTTTATAAATGTGCAATAACCATCAAACACAATTATACAAGGAATTGGCAACCCGTTCTCATTCTGAGAAATAAGGTAGACAACTTGATTTCAACATCTGAACAAAGTGGACAGGCTAACATGCTGTTCAAACAGTTGGAGACGGACAGAAGGGTGTGGTCATAACAATTCAACTGTTCTACCTTGTTAGCTAGCAAATAGATCCAAGTTGGATAATCTTGAAATATAAAGATTAGCTGGTTAATCACTGGCACATGGGCTTGAGAGACATGTGATGAGACCTGTGTTTATGTTCTACAGCCTAATGCCTGCTACAAGAAGTTAGTCATTAATAGTGAATGTGCATTATGCATGGTTCTAGGTACATTTGTAACAAAAAATTGCATTTTATTAGACAGACTTGAAAGCCAGATCAGTGATTATTGCAACAACAAAAAAGCAAGTTAAACTATTTTGATAAAATAATAAAATTATTAGTGGGTCTTATGGTTGTGAAAGGCTTGTGAAAGGCCCAGGTATAACTTCACAAGCCCTGAGTTCATTAGATCACTGCTGACTGTTTGAAATGCACTGTATTTGACCTCTAATTGTACAACAACGCATATTAAGAGACAACATCAAAAATATTGATGTATATTGTGAATTGCCAATAAGTTTGAAAAAAATCACAATATGATTTTCAGTCCATATCGCCCAGCCCTATGATTGGCTATAGGTCAGGTCCTATTGGTCACGTCCATGCGATGCATACCTGTTTCACGTAAAGAGAGCAAGGGGTTCAGGGTATAGGGAATGTTTTTCCTAAACTAATGAGGGTCTTCGGTAACAACTTTTCAGTCAGAGAAACAAGTAAGAAACTAAATGACTGTAATTATGTTTCAGCTTCAGCACCACGGACAGCGTGATAAACACTTGCTGTGTTGTGGTGCCTGTTTGCTGCAGCAGGGAGGAGAGGAGACAGCGTGCGCCAGTCACAGGCACTCACTGTCATTTATTTAACACAGCGTGGCCATCTGACTCCCTCTTGAGTCATTTATTTGTCTTAAATATTTCATGAAACAGTGCGCCTAACCTTTTCACGTGTGAGTTCCAAATATCTTTTTTTATGTGTGTGAAGTCAGAATGCACTCACTGTTCCAAAACGTGATTGTTAAGCAACAGGACAGTTACGCCTCGATCACACTGACTGCGTCATTGTGTTTTGGTACACCAGAAGTACATTCATTTCCAATGGAGCATTTCGTTACAGGGGCAGTTGCAGTACGTTCTGTGTGGTGCATACGTTGGATTTATCCAACGTATGCATAAAACTATGTCTGGACTTGACAGAAAGTAGCAAAATGTGAAGGTTGAACTTTTGTTGCACACATATCCAGTAAAACATATAATAGATTACATAATAAAACAAATATTTATTTGAATTTTATATTAATACATTTGCCAAGTAGCATACATATTATTTATTCAATGACATCTACGCATTTATTGTGACAGCCTATAATATAATTTCTCTCAAATGCATCGTTTTGGAGGGAATTGCAATGATAAATAGTCTAGATAGCAGAGAGTAGGCTCTTTCAACAATGAGACCAATGTTGAGGAAGGTGGTCTTGATTGCGCTGTTGGACCGGGACCAGCCTCGCCGAAAGCGCAGGTCTGTGTGGGTCCAGGGATGGTTGAAGTCCCGATAGCAGGCAGGTGGAGTCCCATTAACATCAGTATTATACACACCTGGCATGCTACATCAGGTGAGCAGGAGCTCTAATTTAAGGTTAGAGGACATACAGTTAGTATGATAACAATGGGAAAGGCTAACCTAGGGTCCATACAAATAGTACAGTTTTCCACCAGCTTCACTGGTCTGACAACATGCAGGTGGAGAAAAAACTAATTAGGAAGAGAATGGGTTTTTACTTTAATATTTTCTGAGATCCAGTGGTGTAAAATACTTACGTAAAAATGTTTTAAAGTACTACTTTAGTATTTTTTGGGGCATCTGTACTTTACTTTACTATATTTTTGACAGCTTCTACATTTACTTCTTTACATTCCTAAAGAAAATCATGTACTTTTTACTCCATACATTTTCTCTCACACCCAAAAGTACTCATTACATTTTGAAAGCTTAGCAGGACTGGAAAATGGTAGAATTCACGCACTTCTCAAGAGAACTTCTCTGGTCGTCCCTACTGCCTCTGATCTGGCGGACTCACTAAACACACATGCTTTGTTTGTAAATGATGTCTGAGTGTTGAAGTGTGCCCCTGGCCATGCGTTAATTTAAAAAAAATTTAAAAAAAAAATGGTGCCGTCTGGTTCGCTTAATATAAGGAATTATTGAAATGATTTATACATTTACTTTTGATACTTAAGTATATTTAAAACCAAATACTTTTAGACTTTTACTCAAGTAGTATTTTACTGGGTGACTTTCACTTTTACTTGAGTCTTTTTCTATTATGGCATCTTTACTTTTACTCAAGTATGACAATTGGGTACTTTTTCCACCACTGCTTAGATCTGCAAAGGTGTAGGGAGGAAATAAGAAGATTAGGTCTAAACGAGATACTAATAAACAAATGAAACTGCCTTTGAAAAAATGGGAAAGAACATGACAGGTGTTAGGTTCTAAATGAACCGAGTAAAACTCACAGACGATTAGTAAAGCTTAAACCAAGTTTATTCACCCATTGGGTCATACAACTGCATAAGACAAAAACATATTTCCATCAGTGGTAGTATATGTACCCCAGTTTGGGTGGTGTCTCCTCCTTCTCTTTAAACATAACTTCCTGCCTAGCCATAGAGATGTAAAGTGGTTCGAGCAATAAACTGTTCCTTCTCTCTTAACGTGACCTGACCTTGACCCCCTTTCTCACATATCTCTCTAGCCTTTTCAGTTCCTGCCACGTGGGATCACCCTTACTTTAAACAATACATTCCAGAAGTAATTGCCTCCACCATATACACTCCTCCTACAGATACCCATTCACTTCTGGTGTAGACCCTAGACTATAGCCCTCAATATTTCAATAGGATACCTGATAATTAACAGTGTTCCAGGTTTTGGTCAGAACTCATCAAAATGTTTACAAAAAATAAAAAGTATTGAAAGAGGTGTGTGTGTGTGTGTGCATGTATGTGCGTCTAAAAATACAAAAATGTATGTGTAGCTAAACACACAAATCACCTGTAATCTGTAAGAGAACAACAAGATCATGTATTTTTGGCACAACTGCAGACAGATACAGGGACAACTCATAAAGCCTAGACGTAGTAGGGGTCTTCAGACATAAAGAGAGAGAGGGCAGGGCACTGGAGATCTGAGGTGGAGAGATGAGTGGAGAGGTGTGTGTGTGTGTGTGTGTGTGTGTGTCAAATGTCACCTTTTGAAAAACAACAAGATCATCTGAATTCTCTGCTGTGTGAGTTTCAACTCAGTCAATTTTCATGCAATCTATGTACAACGAATAATGGATGCTATACTATAGAGTAACTATTTACTTTATGAATTCCATGAATTTTGTACTCAAAAACGTAGGACATAATAAGGACATAATAAGCAGAATAAGGACAGTTGGAAAATCTCAATTGAGGACATTTGGAAAAACTCAGTTGCATTTCATTGTTTCCTCACGTCCTCTCTCCTCACCTCCCGCTCAAAACCCATTGGAGGAGAAGGTCAGCGTGAAGGAACCTGACATTCCCTCTCTCTGACCTTCTCCTCAAATGGGCTTTGAGAAGGAGGCGAGGAGAGCTTACATGAGTCAAGGAAATACAGTTTAGATTCTCCCATGGAGAGAGATAGTAATACAGACAGTCAACCTACCCCCTCACCAGTCTGCCTGCCTTCTCCCCTCTACCTGCCTCTGCTCCATCCCTATGGTTACCCACCACCATTCATGTCAACAGCCTCCTCAGGCAGAGGGAGATAAAAGGGCGGGGCACTGGACATGTGAGGTGCCTCGAGGAGAAGAACAGAGTCTCAGTCTCTGAAAAAAAGAAAATAACGTGTAGCCATAACACAGCTAAACAAACGAATAGTCCCTGGACGTCATGGACCAGTCCATGGAACATAACTTCACAGCACGTTTCAACACCATGGTTTTCAGGTGGTTTTAAATGAAAGAAATACTTTCAACTTTAGTCTTGTAAGAGACCAACAAGAGCATCTGTGAGTTCTCCGGTGTGTGAGTTTCAATTCAGTCAATTCAGAAATCTATGTAACACTAATAATGAATGCTATCCTAAATATGTTGTTACAATTGACTTGATGAATTGACTGAATTGAAACAGATTGACACGTGTGAAAGGAAAGGTACAGTAAGGGAGGTCTAAACAACACCCAGACACCTCTCCTCTTCCTGTCCTTCCTGTGAGCTGCTCGGCTAATTTGACTCCATCTCCATCTCATTACATAGTATAACACCATAGAAGGTGAGATGTGTGTTAACTAAATACTGCTTGTATAGTGTAGTTAATGGCATAAATATTGGAACAGTGTGGTAAATTTGGTCATTCTTGCGGTTTACTCAAGGAATTTGTATTTCAGATCAAAAGATGGATATGACAGGCAAATATTTAGACAGCTAACTGTTGTTTTATGATATTTTCTAACCCAGAAACAACAGCTATACATTTGCCTCATATTAATACTTTGATCTGAAATACCAATTAGCCTACATGAGTATACTGTAAAAATGACCCCCTTCACTTCACTATCTCAGTACTTATGACACTACCTGTGTTGTGGGGGGGGGGGGGGGAAACGAACCGTTGAACTCGGCTTCGAAAAGCAGCTGATGAATTTGAACCTTGACTGCTGCTTTTCTTGGCTGAGGCAGCCTCGTCAGGGTTGGCATGGCAACAAGGGTCTCTTCACCCTCCTCTCTGTGGTTGGGCATCAGGTTGGGCTGCATCCCTCTCGACGGCTTGGAGGAGCCTCTGCTGAAATGAGTTGAGTGGATCTGGGGGCTGGTACTATACCTCTGATGACGCCTGGTGTGACGTTGTTCCTCTTCGTTTCTCCCTGTTTCCTCATTTGTCTCCACGGCCACATCCTGTTCAACAAGGTCCTCAGTGGTCACTTCCGTGAGGGTCTTAATAATCACCGGGTCTCCGATCCACAGGTGCTTCCTCCATTTCAGCATCTTCCATGGCTGCACCGGTGGTGGTCATACTTGTGGATGTCGTAGAGGGTCTCACTGCACCGGTGGTGGTCATACTTGTAGATGACGTAGAGCAGGGGTGTCAAAGTCAAATGGACGGAGGGCCAAATAAAAAATTTAGCTACAAGCCGAGGGCCGGACTGTTCGAATGTTCATTGAAAAATGTTTAAATGACGCATATAGTCTAGTGAACCTAATTGAACCTACTGAAAACCTAACAAATATATTCCAATATGATCAGATAAATAAAGCAATATTTTCTTATGGCTCTGTCAGTAATCTTTAATTTTCAACAGACACAAAAGACAAATTTCCTTTATATAAAAATCCCCATAACATGAACATTAAATGAAAGAAACCGGTATTCAAGGCACCATCAGTAGCCTATATTTTCTATTTTAGCAAAAGTGGGCTAAATTTACTTCAAAGAAAAAAACAATAATAGCAATTTTCTATCATCCACTCAACTGAAATATTTTTAAAATATAATTGGATTGAAATACAATAAAATAAAGTGCAAAAATCTATTAATCAAAAACAACACTTTGTTTAAGGAGAAGTAACATGCAGTGAAAACAAATATTAAACTTTAACTTTTAAACTTGAACTGAGTAAAAACTCTAAATATGTGATTGCACAGTAATGTTCACTTGTTTGAGGTTGAGGGTGATACTTGGTGGTGTCCCATCTTTTCCACAAGTTCATCAATGTTCGGGGTAAGGCTCTGAGCTGAGGAAATCCTCAGAATTGAGTGGAGGTGTTCAGCAGTAAGTCGACTTCTGTGTGATGTTTTGTTCAGGTTCATCAAAGAAAACAGTTGTTCACACAGGTATGTGCTGCCAAACATAGACAACGTTTGAGCAGCCTGGATGCGCAGCTGGGGCATTGTGTCGGGGAGGAAACGGGCGAACTCCGCAGCACCCACTGCCGCATATTTTGCCCTCAGTGCATCATTGCATTGGAGGTCAATCAACTCCATTTGGAGGTTTGGTGGTGAGCTTTCCACGTCAACAGCAAATGGGTTACCGAGCAGTTCCAACCTGCTTTTTTGTGCTTCAAAGTCAGCAAATCGGCGTCGAAAGTCAGCGGCAAGCATACCTATTTTATCAGCCAACTGTGCGCTCGGGAACGCACTGGTAGAGAGCTTCTCTTTCATGGTCTGGCAGCTGGGAAAGTGGCTCAAATTTTCTTTCCGCATCTGCGTCTCCCACAGAGTCAGTTTGGTTTTAAATGCCTTCACTGTACTGTACATATCAGAGATGACATGATCCCGACCCTGCAGCTGCAAGTTCATTGCATTCAGATGACTCGTAATGTCACACAGAAAAGCCATTTCACACAGAAACATTTCGTCTCGGAGTTGTGTTGTGTCTTTCCCTTTGCTGTCCAAGAACAGACAAATCTCCTCACGAAGCTCGAAACATCTTTGAAGCACCTTTCCCTGGCTTAGCCATCGCACCTCTGTGTGATAAGGCAAATCACCATGCTCCGTTTCTAACTCCGTCAGAAATGCCTTGAACTGGCGGTGATTCAAACCTTTGGCTCTGATAAAGTTAACTGTGCGCGTGATGATGCTCATTACATGCTCCATTTTCAAGGCTTTACCGCACAACGCTTCCTGGTGTATGATACAATGATAAGCTGTCAGCTCACCTGTCGCGTTTTCCTCTTGCATCTTTTCCCGTATCTTCGCCACCAGTCCGCTCCTGTGTCCACACATCGCAGGTGCTCCGTCGGTTGTCAAACCCACGAGTTTTTCCCAAGGCAGCTCCATCTCATTTACACATCTTGACACCTCTTCATACAAATCATGCCCCGTAGTTGTGCCATGCATAGGACGTAAAGCCAAAAACTCCTCTGTCACGCTTAGGCTGGAGTCCACTCCGCGGATGAAAATTGACAACTGGGCAATGTCAGAAATGTCGGTGCTCTCATCCACAGCCAAGGAATATGCAATGAAATCTTTTCCCTTTTTCACAAGCTGCTCTTTTAGATTGATGGACAACTGGTCTACTCTCTCGGCAATGGTGTTTCTGCTCAGACTCACATTTAAAAAGAGTTGCCTTTTTTCTGGGCAAACTTCGTCACAAACTTTAATCATGCAGTTTTTGATGAAATCCCCCTCCGTAAATGGCCGGGCTGATTTAGCGATCTCTTCTGCCAAAATAAAACTGGCCTTGACAGCAGCCTGGCCTTGTGATTTGGCTTTTTTGAACAGAGCCTGTCGAGATTTGAGGCCTCGTTTTAATTCCTCTGCCTTTTGTAGCCTTTGTTCCATGTCCATATTCTTGTTTTTGTCCGCGTGTTTCGTTTCATAATGTCGTCTCAGATTATACTCTTTCAGTACCGCCACACTTTCTCCACACAGAAGACACACAGGTTTTCCAGCTACCTCCGTGAACATATACTCCGACTCCCACCTTGTTTGAAACCCCCGGTTCTCAGTGTCCACCTTCCGTTTTGCCATTTTTGATGGGTATCTGAAAGTTAATTTTACTGTGATGCTGACGACTGCTGTGCCAATAAATATTGAAATGAAGCAGCCTACTGCTCGGTGCGTCACCGTTGCATTGTGGGAAATGTAGTATTGGTGCGTGTAAAAGATCTGCGGGCTGCCGGCTTGCTGCGGTCTGCGGGCCGGTTCTAATAATAAATCAAGATCATCCCAGGGGCCGTAAAAAACCTTCTCGCGGGCCGGATGTGGCCCGCGGGCCTTGACTCTGACATATGTGACGTAGAGGGTCTCACTGCACCGGTGGTGGTCATACTTGTAGATGACGTAGAGGTCGTAGAGGGTCTCACTGCACCGGTGGTGGTCATACTTGTAGATGACGTAGAGGTCGTAGAGGGTCTCACTGCACCGGTGGTGGTCATACTTGTGGATGACGTAGAGATCGTAGAGTGTCTCACTGCACTGGTGGTGGTCATACTTGTGGATGACGTAGAGCAGGGGTGCACAATTAGAGTTCAAAGAGGTCCAGTGACTAACATTTTCTCCCCCGAAAAGGTCCAAACCATTAAAATGTCTAACGTGCGCTATGATTTGGGGGCATATGTAGTTCTTGTAAATGTATAGCTAATAAACAAAAGTACTACATTTCAATAACATTTCAACAATATGTATTGCGCATTTTCAATGCAGACACATTAAACATGAGGTAAAATAAATATGCAGCTTAATCATAAATAAAAGTAGGCCAATCACAAATGTTCTCATTTCAAGCAAAACAAGACTGCATCTTCACAAAAAAATTAACAAATAAGAAACCACAGGTTTAATATTTATCGTTCCTACTCTCTCCCACTTCACTTCTCCATCTCTCTTTAGTGAGAGAAATGGGCTGTTTCTTGTCCTGCCAGTCATTTGAACCTTGGCTGGAATGGAGTCAGTGTCATTGTCATGCACATATGTAGGTGCTCATTGGTGAGTCTAGAACAGTACTTATTGTTAATGATGTTCATAGTGGAGAAAGAAGATTCACAACTGTATGTGGAGCCGAACATGATCAAGGTGTGTAGTGCTACTTTGGGTCGACCAGGGGAACACAGTCTCAGACACGGCCTGCACCCAGAAAGTGTAATGATCAGTTAGTTGAAAGTGCTCTCTTAGTGCAACATTTGCTTGCAGATCAATCAGTTCCATCTGTAGAGATCCAGCATGGGCCCACTTGAAGGTCTGTGTCACCTCCTTTGAAAATCACCTGACATCTGTGATGAGGAATGGATTCTCAATTAGAAGAAGAAAATCTAACATACACCAGAAGCTGGACATTATCACTCACATCAGTAGATTCATCAACAGCATAATGCTCTGCATGGTGCACTCCGTATAGCTCCATCAAGCTGTGTTAATACGTCCTCTGTTAGTATTTCACTCTTTCTTGCTGCTGTTGTACGCGACGTTGGGATTTGCTTGATCTTTTCACACAGCTCGTCTTTTTGTTTACCGTCAAGTTTCAGCAACAGCTTTCACGCACTCCATCACCACTCCCCCGTCAGTAAATGGCCTTTGGTGTTGACCCAAAATCCAAGCAATTTTTAGTGAACATTCACTTGCACGTTGTTGGGCAGTGAATGCATGGGAGAGGACTCTAGTGAACCGATCATACTGGGCTTTGAGTTAGTTTATTTTGCGTGTCCTCACCTCAGACTGCTGTGGATATGTTTGTTCAAAAGATCTGTGCTTTGTCTCGTAGTGGCGCTTCACGTTGGCACCTTTTATTAGAGCCACGGTCTCTGAACATATCAGGCAGAGTGGTTTGACACTCGCTGCGGGAAGGATAAAGGCATATTTGTCTGTCCACTCCTCTTTGAAACCTCGGTTTTCTGTATCGGGTGTCCTGACTTTTGTGCACGCCATTAGTTTCTCCTCTCGCTTCCATTTTTGCTTCTCTCGCTGTCTCTCTCTCTGACAACATCAGTCTCCTAACATGCATGTTAAACATTCACTTTGATTGGCTGAGTTTCGTGAAGTGATTTAAATAACTCACGTGATTGGACAACACACAGTAGTATGGGCCGCTATCTGGGACCTTCCCAACTGTGCTGAGCCAGTGCAGTACGTGTACATCAGTATTTAATTAACAATTATTTCTGAGAAATGTTTCGAGGTCCAGATAGAACCTTCTGGTCTGCCAATTGTGTGACGGCGATGATCACACTTGTGGAGGACGTAGACGTCGTAGAGGGCCTCGCTGCACCGGTTGCGGTGCTGGTCACACTTGTGGATGACATAGATGGTTTTGATGCACCGGTGGCGTCCCACTTGTGGATGACATAGAGGGTCTGGCTGTAAAATTGCCACTTGTTGTCCTAGGCACAATAAATGGATCCAGAAAAGAAAGAATGTGGCAGAAGCGCCAAGACTGCTGGCCTGAAGCTGCTGACCCAGACCTCTTCTTCTCTCTCTCTGATACCTGTCCCTGAGTCCTCTCTACTTCCTCCTACTGTCTTCTTCTACATAGACAATGATGAGCCAAACCACCACCTAACATAACTACAGTTATTAGATAGCTGTCATGGACATGTCACCTACTGTACACACAGACACACAAATGGTTATTTGGCCAAATGATCATGGGTAGTAACTACCATCATTTATATTACTATTTTTCACACACACACACACACACACACACACACACACAGACTTAATTGGCTAGGTTAGTTAGCTGGCCACATCTAGAACAAGCTCACTACTAAACTGACCTGGCAATCTAATCGTGTGTTTATGTCCCTGTAGCTGTCAGCAGTTGTGTCTAAAAGACATGGTCTTGTGGATAGTGCGAAAATGATTCTCTCCTCCATGTGTCTAACAACGGCATGCGACCGTCTGCAACACGTGTGTATATAGATACCTGCATTCAATATAGTTGCCTAGCTGCGCAAAATGTTACGCAGCATTGATGCTGTTGGTGTGATCAAGGCGTTAACCCTCGCCTCCCTCAAACCAAGGCACGCTGCCTGCCCGTTATCTGTAGGCTGTTACAACTTGTTTCAAATTTCTAATTATTTTCTAACAAGTTTTATTTTGTAACAACAGTTTGAATTGAGGTGTGTTCCACCTCCTCATTAATTCACATAGAAGTAGCCCATTTCACTGTTGCAGACAATTAGTTTGAAGCATTATTATGGTGATCATTATAATAATAAGTAATGTCATTGTAACGATCGTCTAAGGGAGGAGACCAAAACGCAGCGTTGTAAGTGTTCATTTTAAATTTAATAAATAAACTGAACACTGAAACAACAAAAACAACAAAGAGAGTGAACGAAACGAAACAGTTCTGTCTGGTGCAACAACACAAAACAGAAAACAACCACCCACAAACACAGGTGGGAACAGGCTACCTAAGTATGGTTCTCAATCAGAGACAACGATAGACAGCTGCCTCTGACTGCGAACCACACCTGGCCAAACACAGAAAAGGACAACATAGAACAAACATAGAATGCCCACCCCAACTCACGCCCTGACCAACCAAAATAGAGACGTAAAAAATAACTAAGGTCAGGGCGTGACAGTCATTATCATTAGTAGGCTTAGTATAGCAACATTGTATAACCTCCATCAAGCTGTAGACCTAAGGGCGCGTCCTGTTTAGATGTGTTAATACCGTAACTTACTTAGGCTTACATTTCAATATAGGCTACTGTATCAATCAATAATTTGTTCATGTCATCACACAGACAAGTCATACATGCTTTGAAATGCAATCAAGCGTTTTAGTTTTTAAACTAAATGTCAAAGGGAGCTTTGAATTAATTAGCCTAAACAATAAATGAATCACAATTCACGAATGCATGCAACTGTTTTTAGTCTTTGTTGTAATAAAGGCTTTATATACTGAACAAAAATATAAACGCAGCTTTTAACAATTTCAAAGATTTTACTGAGTCACAATACAAATAAATTCATTAGTGTCACGTTCTGACCATTATTTCCTTTGTTTTGTCTTTATTTAGTATGGTCAGGGCGTGAGTTGGGGTGGGCAGTCTATGTGTGTTTTTCTATGTTGGGGTTTTGAGTTTGGCCTGGTATGGTTCTCAATCAGAGGCAGCTGTCAATCGTTGTCCCTGATTGAGAATCATATTTAGGTAGCCTGGGTTTCACTTTTGGTTTGTGGGTGTTTGTTTCCGTGTGAGAGTTTGTTGCCACTCGGTACTGTTTCGGTTTCGTTCATGGTCACATTTATTGTTTTGTATTTCATAGTGTTCAGTTTGTTTTAAAATAAACGTTATGGACACTTACCACGCTGCGCATTGGTCTTCCGATCCTTCAAACTTCTCCTCCTCAGATGAGGAGGCCATCTGACTCCCTCTTGAGTTGTTTGTCTTAATTATTTCATCAAACAGTGTGTTTAAAGCATCAAACTACTCTCGTCGACCAAGATTGTTTTTAGTCGGGGACAGCCCAACTCTCTAGACACACACACACACACACACACACACACACACCTGTCACCTTCAGGATCTGGGTGTCACACACACATAGCTCCAGCAGGCTCACATTATTGAGAGATAATCTTCCTCATGTTAGTCTCTCCATCTCTCCTGTTGTTCCTGACTGAACAGAGGATCCTCTCTCACTTCCTCTATCTCTGACATTTTTATTTATTTTATTTCACCTTTATTTAACCAGGTAGGCAAGTTGAGAACAAGTTCTCATTTACAATTGCGACCTGGCCAAAATAAAGCAAAGCAGTTCGAGGACAGTCTTCATTTATCAACAGTGTTTTATTCATTTACACACCTCACTGAACTACAGTCCTACACAACGACCATTTGTCAGAATAACACTACTGTACTGTACAGAATGTGTATCTTCAACACAGTAGATAGAACCAAGTCAACACCAGCTGGTGTAGAATAGATCCACACTCTCTGAGTGAAGCAGAGGAGTAGAACATGCTGATGATAGTGATGATGATATTGATGATAATGATGATATGTTTGGTCTTCTCTGCTCTAATGGACCAAAGCTCCCAGTGACTCCCTGTGGGGTCTGCTGCTGGAGCTGATCAGGCCTAGTGCTGTGGCGGTCATGAAATTTTGTCAGCCGGTGATTGTCAAGCACGTAACTGCCCGTCGCACGGTAATTGACCGTTGATTAACATAAACACATTCAGCATCTCCTGGCTTCCACACAGACTACAAGCCACTGATGCAGACCTTTGGAACATCTACATTTTAAAACATCTAATAACTCCATGTAATATAGCATACACCTTCACAAAAAAATCCATTATTTATTTTAGACAGGTCTAAAGAAACATGATATGAAGAAAATGTAGTGTATTTCAAAAGAACAGAATAGCATACTCTGAGTTGTCCTTATGTAGGTCCTGATCTGGCTATGCCATATGGCTGTGGGCTACACTAGTTCACTTAGCAGACAAGATTTGCTTAGAATTCCGTGGCATTATTTGATATAATTTTGTAGTATGAAGAATACAATTGAACATAGCTGAATAAAATAGAAAGGATATGGCTCTGACATGGCTCTCTTAGAAAGCTCAATTCTCCTTAGCCAATACCCGTCACGTGATCGGGTCTTTCTCACAGGCTACAAGTGAAGACAGACACATCGGGGACACAACTGCACGGCACGCGTCCTTATCCAATTCCGAGGCGCATATTGAAGATATTGGAAGAACTGTCGTCATTTACATTTCTTCAGTCAACAAGATGAGTAGGCTTCCCGAACAGCAAACGCACTAGCCTTTGTCAATTTACTATCCCCCATAGTACAAACGTCGACCTATTTTATTAAGTGCAATAAATAAATATTCCAAACATCTGGGCACTAGTGGTTCTGGGGGGGGCAGTGCCCCTCTGACAACAATTTTGGACCCCCTTGTGGCCCCCCTAAATGTGGTTATGAAATCATACCAAATCATGAAATCAACTAATTTTTGCTATCGTTCTTTTTTTACATCCGTTATTAGACAGTGGCAACGATGATGATTATGAACATGGTATTTTGCCTGCTAATGCCTGCAATGCAGTGAAGAAAACAATATGACAACAATAACGTCTAATGTAACTGGCCCCTCTAACAGTACAACTGGCCCCTCTAACAGTACAACTGGCCCCGGCTTGGCCCCCCCAGTTGAAATGGTCTAGAACTGCAACGGAGTCTGGGACAGTTGTGGGATGCGATAGATCCCAAACTAATACAACCATTAGCATAACAAAAAAAAATTAAGCAATGAGGCTGACTCAACAGATCAGAACGTTTAGCTTAAAATATTGATAAACTATGAGGCTATTTCTTCATATTACAAGCGCAGCAATGCGCACGGCAGTAGGCTAAAAGCAAAATGCAATCAATTAGTTGGAAAACACCATTCTCAAAAGTGACCGCAAATGCAAGTATGCATGTAATGCTTTTATAATAAAGGTGCATTTTTATGGTGAAAATTATCTTCCCCCAAAACTTGAAACTCACATGCTGCTTATGTATGCCAGTTAGGTTCTACACCCCTTGTAAAGCAGATTAAAGTGCTTAATTTTAAGAAGTTATTTGGCAACGTTAGTTGTGATACAAACCTTATGAAATGTCATTTATGCACTTAAATTGTGAATGGAGGACGCTTTTCCCCATGGTTTATTTTCATGCCAGCCAGGTAGGATATACTCCTGTTGTAAATTGAAGCAATATGCTTAATATTAGGAAAGTTGAGAAATAAATATAGTAGCCTAGCCTATAGAAAGCTGATGAGATCCTATTTTTAATAGAGGCCACCACTCTGTTTAATTGCATAGCCTATAGAAATGTTGCCCAACATGAGAACATGGGCTCTCATTAAGTGTTTGATTAGATTTTTGATTATGTTTGCATTGATGTCAGAGTGATTACAGGGACAATAGAGTGCTGAGTACCAGGCAGTTAGCAAGTTTGGTAGGCTACTAATGACCAGCAGCAGCATCAGAGCTTGGATAAGACTAATTACCGTGACTAAACGGTCACATGGGAATTTGGCTGCCGG
This sequence comes from Salvelinus fontinalis, assembly GCF_029448725.1. Lineage (NCBI taxonomy): Eukaryota > Metazoa > Chordata > Actinopteri > Salmoniformes > Salmonidae > Salvelinus > Salvelinus fontinalis. The sequence continues at coordinate 37,217,528 of NC_074696.1, read as the reverse complement.
TGTGGCACACTCACCTGTCACCCTCAGGATCAGGGGAACACACACACACAGGAAACGTTTTGTTCCTCAAGGTGGCATTCATTAAGATAACTAGTATTGTATTTGTGAGTAACATTTTTTATTTTAGGTAGTCCTCAGGATCTGAGCACGGAAATCCCCTTTTTCCTTCAAAATGTACAAGTAAATTGAGACAAACACAGACAGAGGCACATGGATCAGTTTCTTTATCATGTTAGGTTAGTGTGACCTGTAGTCATTTGACTCATCACAGATCTGAAACACTCGCTAAGAGAAGGCTTCACCGGCAGGAACGCAACCCCAAATTACAGCCAGCTAACTATTAGAGTGTATTACATTGTGAGCTCATACATGCCTGTTTGTTCCCTCTAGGAGTTCACGTCCTCCAGCAGATGTATGGCTGTGAGCTGGATGATGACGGCATCACTCGAGGATACTTCCAGTATGGTTATGATGGCGCAGATTTCCTCAGTCTGGACAAGAGCTCTCGTACCTGGACTGCTGCCAACCAGAAAGCTGTCATCAGCAAGCTTAAGTGGGATGCAACTGGAGTTGACGCTAACATCTATAAGAATTATCTAGAAAACACATGCATTGAGTGGATTAAGACGTATGTCAACTACGGCAAAGACACTTTGGAAAGGAAAGGTACAGTATAATCACTTTGGAACTTCTTCCTTTTAGCTGAACACAACTTGGGTAGTGTTAACAAATATGAAACATATCTCCCTTTCATCATAAGGTGTCCATTACATACATGGTTGTAGAACTATGATATAGACAAATATTTATGTATATTCAGTATTTATTAAAATGTTCACTTTATCTGTCTCTCTTTATCTCTATCTATCTCTCTCTCTCTCCTTCTCTCCAGTCCCTCCCTCAGTGTCTCTGCTCCAGAAGAACCCCTCCTCTCCAGTGACCTGCCACGCTACAGGTTTCTACCCCAGTGGAGTCATGGTGTTCTGGCAGAAAGACGGACAAGAACAACATGAAGATGTGGAGAATGGAGAGACTCTCCCCAATGATGACGGAACCTTCCAGAAAAGCGCCCACCTCACAGTGACGCCTGAGGAGTGGAAGAACAACAAGTATCAGTGTGTGGTTCAGGTCACTGGTATCAAGAAGGACTTCAACACGGTTTTGACTGAGTCTGAGATCCAGACCAACTGGGGAAAGACCAACAGGGGTAAGAGGGATATAGATTTAAATATACACTATACCCAACCTCCTACTGAATGTGCCCAATATTCCTAATTTAAGTTCACTCATCTGCTTAGTAAAGCTACCTTTCTGACTGCATGTTCTCATTGACCTCCTGACCTTTTATTGTCATTGAGTGATGCTGCTTGGAGTTCATTTTAGATGAAAATGTACCATCTAGAACTGTAGTCTGAATGCTCTGTTCTGATGATTACAGGTGTGAACACCATTGGCTCCGCCCCCATCATTGGAGTCGTTGTAGCTCTCCTCCTGGCCGTTGTTGTTGTTGTTGGGGTCGTCATTTGGAGGAAGAAGAAGAAGAGCGAGAAAGGTGTATCTTTATATATAATCTTCCTATTGTCCTATGTAGCTTACACTGTCATCTTAGATATTACCAGCTGTGATATAGTTAGTGGTTTAGAAGTAGTAGTCATAGTACTGGTTTACAAGTAATAGTATTGTACAGTGAAGTTAGTGATGGTAGAAGTATGTTTGATTTGATCTGATTCATGTAAATAAAGAGTCATGTCACTCATATTGTGTGATGTCTGCAGTAGGAAAACAAGACTCTGAATACTGTCAAACATGTTCTCTTGTAATATTCCACCAAAGCAGAATCAATAATAACACAATGTTTATCTCTGTTTCAGGGTTTGTTCCGGCCAGCAGTAAGTGGGGACCTTAATATTGTTCATTATTCTGAAAAGATTACATGTTTTTGACTGTATCCATTTTATAGTGTGGTTGTGTCTCTATTCCTTGTAGATTGTGATGCTTGTTCTAATTTAGATGTGAATTGATGTAGCTACTTAGTTAATATGGAAGGTTTTATTTATGCTTTTGGAACTTGATAATGAACCTGGACTCATTATCTTTCAATCAGTCTCTTTCTAACATTGAGGTTTTATTTCTGTTTTAGCTTCTGACACTGACTCTGAGAACTCTGGGAAAGGTGCCCAGAAGATTTGATAAACCTTTGCACTTCTGTAACATCAGAGTAAGTCACTTAAGGTGTCCTCATATTAATGAGCAAACTAGAGAAACAACCACTACCACACTGGAACACACTGCTACTGTTTGGAATGTGTTTATGTGTGTAACCTCTCTTCTCATGTGTTTTAGGAAGGAGCTGAAGAGGACAGCAACAAAATGGAAATAACAAACAAACTTCCCGAAAACATAACACATTCATGTACATACACACACATCAGTCTCACAGACAATGTAAACACAGAATCCATATATAAAAAATATCTGCTGTCAGAAATGTTCTTTGGTGATTTCCTTGAAACAGTTGTACTTTCATTTATTCCTTTTTTTTTGCTTTTGAAAAGTTGTGCTGTAATTTTGTTGAATTATAAAATGAAATATTTCCACTGTGTGATAGACATATCTCAGTCTTACAGGTATATTAGAATCAATGGAACATGAAAGTGTTTATGGAAAGGATACATTCGTTGTGCGATGTTAAATAAAAATTTGAATGTATATTATTATACAAATAAAACATACATTTGCTTGATTTTCCCCTAACTGAAGCCACCAAAACAATGTAAACTGGAAAAACATAATTATGTTGTTTGAATGTGTAGTGTAGCAACACGTGTAGGTTTTGGGGGTATAAGATACAGTAATTGTGTGACATGTTATAACTTTGCTCACAATAACTTGTTTAATTGCATGGCCATAAGCCAGTCAAGGCCTATCCACATGTTTAATTTGTACATTTTTCTCTTTTACTGAAAGTGGTGTTATTTTTCTAGCTGTTTTAATTTCATGATATTTTTGATGGGGCATAACACTTTTTGACTATACGTTCTGTTGAAATAAGTTGGTGATGGGGCAAGTGATCAAGTATTTTATTGCAATTGTAAATGTGACCCATTTAAGAGCTACATAATCAACCAGCCAAACAAAACATATTAGAGACTAAATTCATGTATTCTGTATGTTCTTACACTTCTCAATAAAGTCCACAAAATTGGAATGAAAGTGTCATACTGGGCCTTTTAATAATGTTCGCAGTAAGATATTTTCTAAACAGCAAAGGTCTTGAAGTGGAACAATAGAATTTTGTATATGGCCTTAAGAAGTAATATATATTTTGATGACCTGTATGAAAAACGATGGAGTCTAGGTGTCAATACTCCTTTTGGGTGCGGTACTGTTTACATTTATTTTTATAATTATTTTGTAACGATATAATAGGCTTTTGAATAAAGGTAATTCTAGACAATGTTGCTGTCCTGTATGAAAGATAAAATGCTTATTAAAATAGGGCATAATCTCTGCACTGTCTCTTTTGTCCTGAACATGATCATATGATAGAGACCAGAATAAATCATGTTCAGTATCTTTACTTGTCTGGAGGTCCACATCACTGCTCATGTTCATTCTCCTAATGAGGGACTGATTCAGACCTGGAAAAACAGGTGGGTGAACTCTGGCCTATGAATCAATTATATTTATTGATCAATAAACTGCCAGGGAGAACAGAGCAGCTGTAGTAGTACTTCTGCCCTCTAGGGCTGAAATGTATCATGGTATTCACCAAGACCTGTTGCACAGAATCCTGCCTGGCAACAGATATTTATGTTGGTAGACTATTTTATGGAATGTAGTTTCTGTAAGGGATGTAATTCTTTATAATAACCCACTGGGAATTGTAGAGTACTCCCCATGTAACTACAGCACACACTATTCATATCCAGTGACTCATTTATCAAGCTGAGAAAATGAACATAATATGGGCAAAATAGGCTTCTTCAGGTTTCTTGGCAAATTCATTCCATTAATTTAAAACTTCCTCTGATATCACAAACATTTTGGTTGTAGAATTTAATTTGTACAGTGAACTCCTATACTGAGGTGGACATTTACAGAACTATGCCAACCAAAAGATACCCAGGCAAACATCTGACTGGTTTGGGACATGTATTTGTGTTTCAGGAAACAGTTTGTTGGAGGCAGATACGCCAGACAAAACAATAAGGACTCTGCATTTTACTTCCTCCAACTGTCGGTTATGAGGTTATGTTATTTGAATGTTTAGTAGGCTAAAACATTTGACTAAAACGCTTCAAGTCACAAAGTTGTCAAGTGTATTTCACAAGTCTCAACAGACTTTACAGAGAAAATTAAAATCAGGGTTTGTAGTATTGTATTAAACAATCCTACAAATATTTTCCAATGACCGGCACTGCTAAATAACTAGTAGATTATAATACTGTACATTTGAATAGGACTGGTAACAGTTGCAGCAAGTTGTGACAGCATGTAAGACCTTCAGGTTAAACAATCCAGAGGATGCAGTTTGAAAACGGTCTTTATTTGGAGCAGTGCTGGGATCAGTTGATAGAGAACACAGTGTGTCTGTGTGGGTGTAGAAACTGATCTATGATCAGAACATGCCCTTCCTGTAGCGGTGGATCAGCTCTGACACATCCTCCTTACACACCTTTATCCAGCCGTCCTCCTGCATGTGGTACACTGGACAAACACAGACACAGTTACACAAATACATTTTGAAAGGTATTGTTTACATTTAAATTTCCTATGGATTCAGCATATGACTACTTTTTAATATGGATAAATCCTTATGAGATTAGATTATAATTGTATATTTAGTTATAACCTCTTGAATGGAATTCACACCTGGAATTTACACAACAAACAATATCTCAACATACATCAAACTCAATCCTGCACCTATCTATTCTTCACATGGTCTCACATGAACTGACTTAGTTAAGTCCAATCAAATGAATCGTTACAGAATGAGTATAGGTTCAGAACAAGGTCACTCACGGTTGACCACTCCTCCAGAGTATGCGTCCCTGTGCGTGGCGTGGGTGATGCCACGGCGGCCCAACTCGTACGCCTCCTCTACCGTCATGTCCTCACGGTAGCCGCTGTCCATCACTCCGTACGCATAGCTGCTACCACAACCAGTAGAGAACATACGACCAGAGAGACGTGTGGCGTTATCGTCCACGTAGTACAAACCAGGGCCCTGGACAGCAAGACACAAATATATCAATACTCATCAACAGACATGTGAACTGGAGACACTCCAATGGTACTCAAACATCTTGGGTAGCATCAGGATGAAAATGTAATCTATAAAACAAGGCTTTCAAATAAACATCCGCACACACAAACACACACACACACGTACCACACCACACATGCACCCAAACTCCACTCCCTCCCTCCCTGTACCTTGTTGTCCCAGCCAACGATCATGCTGCCCATGGAGAGGCCCATGCCTCTGTATCCCAGCATCATGTTACACAGCAGCTTAGAGGCTGCAGACACTGAGATCCTCTGCTTGTTCCTCAGTTTGTACAGCCTGAGACACAAAGAGATGGTCAGTCACTGTATGAGACAAGGCAGTCAGAGTGCTGAAACAGTGGTTTACATCCAGATACATTTTAACACCCCAGAGACATGAAGGCATTCATTTGGATTGGAAGCAGACCAAGAAGTTCAATACAGGAGAGGGCTAGTCTAGATAAGCGTTATGGCCAAAACGTAAAGTAGATGGTAACTACAAAGTTACTGGTTGATACTGATTTGGTTGTATGCTGCTTACTTTATGTCCCATGCATTTGTTTTGAGTGTATAGAAATTACATTAATTAGTACATTTTATGGCCATCCAACCCCCGCTGGCCCTCCCCCTGTGCAAAAGCCAGACAGACAGACAGATTTACCCAGACAGGCATAAGTGATTATGATATTAACACCATGTAACTGTATAGCGGGACTCAATCCAACAGAGACAAGCTCTAACAGACCTGCACTCCTTAGCCAGCAGTCTCTCCCAGTACTGGCAGTCAGCAGCACTGCCAGACATGGTCCCCAGCAGGTAAGGGTTGATCTCTATCACCTTGTTAGCCTCCTTCGAGGCTGCAGGGAAAGACAAATGCATGGCAAAGGGGTTAGAGAATGATTGCTTTATGTTTGGTTGTAGATCTCCGAGATCCATTCTGCATCTGACGTGTCGGATGTGTCTACGACTGCTGCTGGAACAAAAATCTAATGGACCAACTCAAGGCTGATCACATCAACTTTCCAAGGTAAATCACATCCAAATGGATGATCTTACAATTACCACTTGTAGATGTTTTAGTACTCACAATACAGTAGGCAGTTAACAGTAGAATGCTTTTACTAGTTTACTAGTTTCTTACTGTGTATAGGCACTGTATTGTCGGATGAACACAAGTGTCTGACAGAAACGAGAGACTAAAAACGAATCCCTATGGAATGTGATGTTTACCAATGTAGCTGCCAGCTGAGGCCCTGGAGTCCACAGCCACAATGACGCCATGGCGAAATTTGAAAGCCAGTGTAGTTGTTCCGTGGTTCAGATCAATGGACACACCACCTTCACGGCTGCATGACTTCAGGAACCCTGAAGGCTGGAGAGAAAGAGCGCAATATAGAGGGGGACTGAGAAATAGATTGATCCAATCTTTTAAAAATGTGAGAGAGCAGCTCTTGTCTTCGTTTTGTCAGGTGGTATACATGCGTGTGCGCGTATGTTTGTGCGTGCGTAAAAATGTGCTTGAGGTGAGTTGTGAGTCTCCATTGAACCATGTTTTAGTAAGGTATAGTTCACTTCACATAGGACACATTAGATCACCATATCATTGTCACAAAAGAAACAGAAACGAACTGCAGATTGAAAGACGCGTAAAATACTCACATCCACTCCAACTGGGACAGCAAATTCCTGATTCGGTCGGTCAATAAGATGCCCTACTCCTGTTCCAAGAATCTGCCCACGAAGTCCCGCGTGGGACTTATAACCACTTACGTCGAAAAGTGCCATAATGATTAAATAAAATATAAGAATGTAGACTGTATCTTAATAATACAATTTGAAAGCGAAAATACAACTTGACTTCGTTCTGACGCGTCAAGGAAATATATGTCCTAATGCAAACGAAACCGAAAGGGTTTTAAATACACATTTTCATTCCTAATCGAAAAAGTAACCCAACTGTTGCTTATAATATGCGTACTCATTCCGACTATTATTTGACAATAGCCTAACCACCCCTAGTCATACGGATAAACAATTGTTAATAGTCATTACGTTTTTACATGATTGTTCACAACAATGTACAGTACAGACTGAAAACGTTTCACACATTTAGCCAATCGCAGAGCATCATTTGTGGGTCGTCATCAGTAAATATGAAGACTTACCTGTTAGAGGTTTACCGTGCTCAAGGAGTCACTCACAAAGAGTCAGGGAGAGAACTACAATGAACGAAAATATAAATGCAACATGTAAAGTGCTCGTCCCATGTTTCATGAGCTGAAATAAAAGATACCAGAAAATGTCCAACTTATTTCTCTCAAATGTTGTGCACAAATGTGTTTACATCCATGTTAGTGAGCATTTTATATTTTGTCAAGATAATCCATCCATCTGGCATATCAAGAAGCTGATTAAACAACATGATCATTACACAGGTGGACCTTGTGCTGGGGACAATAAAAGTCCACTCTAAAATGTGCAGTTTTGTCACAAAAAATGTGCAACAGATGTCTCAAGTTTTGAGGGAGCATGCAATTGGCATTCTGACTGCAGGAATGTCCACCAGAGCTTTTTCCCACCCATGGCTGCGCCCCTGCCCAGTCATGTGAAATCAATAGATTAGGGCCTAATGCATTTATTTCAATTGACTGATTTCCTTACATGAACTGTAACTCAGCAAAATCATTGAAATTGTTGCATGTTGCATTTATATTTTTGTTCAGTATAAATGTTATGCTGTATTACATTTTAAATATCTAAATCCCCTGGATTGTAATTGCAGACATATTCTTCATTGGTGAACCATGGAAATAATATATTTTTTAAACATTAAGATTCTGTGAGCTGAAACTGCTATAAGGAAAGTGGAAAGCTAAAAGTGAGGAGGGAAAACTCAAACACGTATTCATGAAAAATAATGTAGACCTTTTATTCAATCAATCATTTTCCAATATTTCACCCAGTGCCTATAGACACAGCTATAGCCTAGACCTACTATACCTGTTCAACATGTATTGGTGACTTCAGTTCATTGAACTAAGATCTTTATGTGACAATGTTTTTTATGGCTTTGCATTGTAGTGTCACCTAGTAGTCACATCTAGTCATTATTAGGTGTATTGTATTCACTGATTTTATGTCTGAATATTGTGAAAAGCCTCTCTGTGTGACCGTATCTTTGTTGTTTCTGAGTGGTCAGGTTCAGGCGGTATCCATCCGCTGGACTGTCTCCTGCACTACCTCCAGCTCCAGAGGGACTATTTTCTCTGTCAAAATAGACGTTGTCCCTGGGCGATACTTGTATCTTCTCTGCCTGAGTAAGAGAAAGAGAGAAGAGAGAGAGAGAGAGAGAAGATAAGATAGAAATGAATCACTGTTCTGTCAAAAAAAAAAGTTTTCTCAAATATGCTGTCTAGAATAATTGTTGAAGCAGAATCTGAGGATGGTGACATCATTTACCTCTTGTCTTTGTACTCTGACTCCTGATATGGCCTGATGTAGTCCACCCCCTGTTTAGTGATGACACAGATATCTATGTTGTTGCCTGAGCCCAGGTCACTCATGATGCCAGAGTGGATGGCATCCCGGACCAACTTCTTAGCGTCCTCCAACTAGAAGGGCATAGGGATGAGGAGTGAGTGAAGGGACTGGAATGGGGGAGGTAGGTTTGTAATACATCCAGCTTAATGTAAACAAATCTGATGCCTTCTTTATGGTGAGTCCAATGACTTAACTCTTGAGACTTGAAGTCTATCGATGTGATGGCATATGAACTACATGCATGACAACCCCTAGCCTGCCTAAGGAAAAGTCACTCACCTCCATATTAGGTTTGAATCTATCCTCCAGAATCCCCAGAGCGGCCAAGTCACCAGACCCTACACAAAACACAAATCGGAATCAACTAAATGTCATCATTTATAGATTATTCATGACTAGTCGATTAATCAACTAATAATGGCCCACACAATAACAGTATATGGATGTATGCTTATGTATGCTTGACACAGTAGCAGTCCCTCACCCATTGCAACGTATGGCACGCTAACATCTATAACATCTTACCAATGTAGCTGCCAGCTGAGGCCCTGGAGTCCACAGCCACAATGACGCCATGGCGAAATTTGAAAGCCAGTGTAGTTGTTCCGTGGTTCAGATCAATGGACACACCACCTTCACGGCTGCATGACTTCAGGAACCCTGAAGGCTGGAGAGAAAGAGCGCAATATAGAGGGGGACTGAGAAATAGATTGATCCAATCTTTTAAAAATGTGAGAGAGCAGCTCTTGTCTTCGTTTTGTCAGGTGGTATACATGCGTGTGCGCGTATGTTTGTGCGTGCGTAAAAATGTGCTTGAGGTGAGTTGTGAGTCTCCATTGAACCATGTTTTAGTAAGGTATAGTTCACTTCACATAGGACACATTAGATCACCATATCATTGTCACAAAAGAAACAGAAACGAACTGCAGATTGAAAGACGCGTAAAATACTCACATCCACTCCAACTGGGACAGCAAATTCCTGATTCGGTCGGTCAATAAGATGCCCTACTCCTGTTCCAAGAATCTGCCCACGAAGTCCCGCGTGGGACTTATAACCACTTACGTCGAAAAGTGCCATAATGATTAAATAAAATATAAGAATGTAGACTGTATCTTAATAATACAATTTGAAAGCGAAAATACAACTTGACTTCGTTCTGACGCGTCAAGGAAATATATGTCCTAATGCAAACGAAACCGAAAGGGTTTTAAATACACATTTTCATTCCTAATCGAAAAAGTAACCCAACTGTTGCTTATAATATGCGTACTCATTCCGACTATTATTTGACAATAGCCTAACCACCCCTAGTCATACGGATAAACAATTGTTAATAGTCATTACGTTTTTACATGATTGTTCACAACAATGTACAGTACAGACTGAAAACGTTTCACACATTTAGCCAATCGCAGAGCATCATTTGTGGGTCGTCATCAGTAAATATGAAGACTTACCTGTTAGAGGTTTACCGTGCTCAAGGAGTCACTCACAAAGAGTCAGGGAGAGAACTACAATGAACGAAAATATAAATGCAACATGTAAAGTGCTCGTCCCATGTTTCATGAGCTGAAATAAAAGATACCAGAAAATGTCCAACTTATTTCTCTCAAATGTTGTGCACAAATGTGTTTACATCCATGTTAGTGAGCATTTTATATTTTGTCAAGATAATCCATCCATCTGGCATATCAAGAAGCTGATTAAACAACATGATCATTACACAGGTGGACCTTGTGCTGGGGACAATAAAAGTCCACTCTAAAATGTGCAGTTTTGTCACAAAAAATGTGCAACAGATGTCTCAAGTTTTGAGGGAGCATGCAATTGGCATTCTGACTGCAGGAATGTCCACCAGAGCTTTTTCCCACCCATGGCTGCGCCCCTGCCCAGTCATGTGAAATCAATAGATTAGGGCCTAATGCATTTATTTCAATTGACTGATTTCCTTACATGAACTGTAACTCAGCAAAATCATTGAAATTGTTGCATGTTGCATTTATATTTTTGTTCAGTATAAATGTTATGCTGTATTACATTTTAAATATCTAAATCCCCTGGATTGTAATTGCAGACATATTCTTCATTGGTGAACCATGGAAATAATATATTTTTTAAACATTAAGATTCTGTGAGCTGAAACTGCTATAAGGAAAGTGGAAAGCTAAAAGTGAGGAGGGAAAACTCAAACACGTATTCATGAAAAATAATGTAGACCTTTTATTCAATCAATCATTTTCCAATATTTCACCCAGTGCCTATAGACACAGCTATAGCCTAGACCTACTATACCTGTTCAACATGTATTGGTGACTTCAGTTCATTGAACTAAGATCTTTATGTGACAATGTTTTTTATGGCTTTGCATTGTAGTGTCACCTAGTAGTCACATCTAGTCATTATTAGGTGTATTGTATTCACTGATTTTATGTCTGAATATTGTGAAAAGCCTCTCTGTGTGACCGTATCTTTGTTGTTTCTGAGTGGTCAGGTTCAGGCGGTATCCATCCGCTGGACTGTCTCCTGCACTACCTCCAGCTCCAGAGGGACTATTTTCTCTGTCAAAATAGACGTTGTCCCTGGGCGATACTTGTATCTTCTCTGCCTGAGTAAGAGAAAGAGAGAAGAGAGAGAGAGAGAGAGAAGATAAGATAGAAATGAATCACTGTTCTGTCAAAAAAAAAAGTTTTCTCAAATATGCTGTCTAGAATAATTGTTGAAGCAGAATCTGAGGATGGTGACATCATTTACCTCTTGTCTTTGTACTCTGACTCCTGATATGGCCTGATGTAGTCCACCCCCTGTTTAGTGATGACACAGATATCTATGTTGTTGCCTGAGCCCAGGTCACTCATGATGCCAGAGTGGATGGCATCCCGGACCAACTTCTTAGCGTCCTCCAACTAGAAGGGCATAGGGATGAGGAGTGAGTGAAGGGACTGGAATGGGGGAGGTAGGTTTGTAATACATCCAGCTTAATGTAAACAAATCTGATGCCTTCTTTATGGTGAGTCCAATGACTTAACTCTTGAGACTTGAAGTCTATCGATGTGATGGCATATGAACTACATGCATGACAACCCCTAGCCTGCCTAAGGAAAAGTCACTCACCTCCATATTAGGTTTGAATCTATCCTCCAGAATCCCCAGAGCGGCCAAGTCACCAGACCCTACACAAAACACAAATCGGAATCAACTAAATGTCATCATTTATAGATTATTCATGACTAGTCGATTAATCAACTAATAATGGCCCACACAATAACAGTATATGGATGTATGCTTATGTATGCTTGACACAGTAGCAGTCCCTCACCCATTGCAACGTATGGCACATTGTCTATGCTCCCATAGGGCCCCACTGTGTAGAGGTGATTGCCGGTGCAGTCCACCCCTCCTAGGATTAGACTGGCCCCTATCTGGCCCCGGTACCTAAACATACACATATGAGATACATTATGAACAAACAAGAATGACTATTTTGAATCAAACCTATCTGACATGAAAGGCGGTTACATTGGAGCGGCTATAGTGGTGGATGAGGTGAGTTATTTGTTTAAAGGGGCCATCTGCATTTGCTACATCCATTTTTGGACTTTTAAATCAATGATATGTACCCATTGATTCTTGAAGAATATAACTTATAAATGCCTCATGAGCTTAGTTCAACTGTCGTACCCGTATCAGAACCCAAAATAGAATACTTTTTTATTCCAATGTTTGTAAACAATGTAATTCTAAATAAACATTGAATAGCCTCAAAACATGGGCCTAAATTCAATCAGTTCAGCTTTAACCCGCAATAACCGACAACTGCATAGCATATCATTGTTTTTGTTTAGGCGATGTCAGAGGTGTAACTGCATTGGAGCTGTCAAACCCAGAAGCGGCACCGGGCGTTATACTGTACATATGGCAGACATTGCCACAGGATGCATTAGTAGAAATACCATGCAGCCGTGTTTGAACACTGGAATGTGTGATGTAATCTATTCTATTCCTTGATTAGGCTGATAAAAATCCTTATTATTTTGTTTAGTGATTTTCTATTCGACCACACGAGCAGCTGCTCACCGATTTGACAGCTCCAACGCAGTTACACTTCTGACATCGCCTGAATTGCTCTGCAATTATAAACTGGGTGGTTCGAGTCCTAAATGTTGATTGGCTGACATAACAGACCGTATACCACAGATATGACAAAAACATTTTTTTTACTGCTCTAATGATGTTGGTAACCAGTTTATAATAGTAATAAGGCACCTTGGAGTTTGGTGGTATATGGCCAATATACGGTATCACGGCTAAGGGCTGTATCCAGGCACTCCGCGTTGCGTCGTGATTAAGAACAGCCCTTAGCCGTGGTATATTGGCCATATACCACACCTTCTCTGAACTTATTCCTTAATTATATGCTATGTGATTGTTGGTTATCGCTGGTTAATGCTGAACTGATTGAATCTAGGACATGGTAAAACCTCACGGTTTGGTCAGTTCTTCCATCCATAGCTCTGTGTATGAATTTGAGAGTGGTTACATTTCTCCAGCCCCATCCCCCAGCTGTTTACCAAATCAGCGGCTGGGTGCCCGCTTTTTAGTTTTTTGAACTGCAGATTGCAGTTGTTCTAATGCAGTGGTTCTCAACTCCGGTTCTTGAGTACCCCCAACAGTACACATTTCTGTTGTGGCTCCGGACAAACACACCTGATTCTACTAATCATCAACCCCTTGACAAGTTGAATGAGGTGTGTTTGTCTGGTGCTTCAACAAAAATGTATACTGTTGGGGATACACTAGAACCGGAGTTGGGAACCACTGCTGTAATGGAGAGTGTTAAAGATATACACACACGCACGCACGCACGCACGCACGCACGCACGCACGCACGCACGCACGCACGCACGCACGCACGCACGCACGCACGCACACACACACACACACACACACACACACACACACACACACACACACACACACACACACACGCACACCTGAATAGCATGTCCTGTAATATGTTTACTGCCATCACGACACGTGGGTTCCTGCCGCTGTTCATAGAAAAGATGGTAAGGTTGGAGGAGAGCAGGTCGGTGGTCTTCTCTGTATCCGCTGCAGTTCCTGCACCACAGCAGCTGAGCGAGGGAGTAGACAGGAGAGGTCAGGAGAACAATGGATGTGTGGGCATGGCTATCTCAAATTAAAGTGACAGCCTACATTTGTTCACTACTCTTTCACTTCTCTCTTCCACACATGACAATCAATTCCATTCTAAACATGTCACACATGGACAATCCCTTAAACAGGTGTAGGCCTACTCACTACATATTGGGGGAGATGTAGTGGATCTTGGCACACATCTTATCAGCCACGACTTCACCCGAGGTGGCCCGCGTGTCTGCTCCCAGAACCACTCCATCCTGCACAAACAAGGACCCAAAGAACACTCCATTTTACTATCAGTAAACACAATTCATTTCCATAATTATTGTATTTTTTTTAAGTCACATAACGACAGGCAAGGATCATAATAATATATCACTGTGTAAAAGGAACTGAAATGCTCCCACTATGTGGAATCTTCCACTTGTTAGAGATGCCTGCCCTTTATCAGAGGACATCGCTCTCACCTTGCACACTAGTCCAGCTATGGTGGTCCCTGTCTTCATAGGCTTAGGTGCCTTGCTATGTCCTCCCTCCAGCAGACCCTTCAGAGCAACATTTCTGTTTGATAAAGATATAGACAAATCAAACACACTTTAACACAATACCAATAGTGTACCACAAATTCTTACTAAGAAAAGCCCTATCTAATGATGACCAGATCAATAAAATTACAATCAGCTGATTAACACATAGAAGTATGACTTTCATTAGAAGAAAATGCAGAAAGAATCAAATTCAACCTTTACAATTATGTAGAATTGCTGGTCTTTTTAGAAAAAATATTTGTACGATTATACAAGATACGTTACTTTCACTTTTGATATAGGCTTGGTATGAGAAGAGATAAATAATAAATACGAAGTTTACTATTTACCCAAAAAATACGAAATGCTATTATCCTTAAAAGATAAAAGGGAAATCCTACCTGGAGACGTTCTCAAAATTAAATCCCGATGCAGGTGTTTCGACAACATTTGATAGCGCCATACCTGAAGAACCTTATTTTGCACTCAGTGCTTAGATTTTGACTTCACTACAATCGCGCATTTCAAGTCCCTGAAGAGGTCGCTGTTTTCTTGACATTGTGTGACCGTATGTGACTGAGGGACGCAGTTTTATCCGTATTTTTCATCGGTTTTCGGGAAATACTGGAAAGACACTTTATGGACTCTCAAATCAAAGGAGTTAGCACAGGCGTAAGTTAATTGTTTTTCATATTTTGTACCTGATAATGTTACATTTTCATAAATTGAAGCTGCGATTAACAGTACATTTTGGGACGCACGTAGCCGAATTTACACTTTTAATTCTAGGTTGCCTTGTTGATTTTGTCATTGATTCATCTTAGTCGCCTAAAGCTGAACCTTCAAGGAAAACGTTTATACATTTAACTTGATAATAATAGACGTATTTAATATTTTCCGACGAACAAAGTGCTGAATTTACTTTCGTTTTCGAGTCATTCATCTGCAACTCAAGCTCAGGGTAGAAATTAGCTCACACTTTACCACTGATCTAGGATCAGTTTAGCCTCCCAAATCCCAACCATAGTTTATCCATTGACTGTAAACTTTATCATAAGGAAAACTAACCTTAGATAATGTATTATAAATATGTCATAAATATATTATCCTACAAATATATTATTATATATTATATTGTAATTGTATGCTCACCCCATCTAACTGATTATTCATTTATTAATGATTTTAAAAAATCTCCTACAGACCACCATCTTGGCGGTGACGTTCAATGGAGGGGTTATCATTGGCTCAGATTCCAGGGCGTCCATCGGAGGGTAAGGAGGATCTTCCAAATTAATCATATTGCCCCTCCTTTCCTCTATGTCTTTATGATCAAATACAAGTCTGTGACACGCAACATATTAAATAAATCAGCCATCACTTATAGCAATATATACATTGGAACATGTCACCGGGAGTCTCTACCTAATGTGTCACAAGGAGTCTCTATCTAATGTGTCTCCAGGAGTCTCTATCTAATGTGTCTCCTGGAGTCTCTATCTAATGTGTCTCAAAGAGTCTCTATCTAATATGTCTCCAGGAGTCTATATCTAATGTGTCTCCTGGAGTCTCTATCTAATGTGTCTCCAGGAGTCTCTATCTAATGTGTCTCCAGGAGTCTCTATTTAATGTGTCACAAGGAGTCTCTGTCTAATCTGTCTCAAAGAGTCTCTATCTAATATGTCTCCTGGAGTCTCTATCTAATGTGTCTCCTGGAGTCTCTATCTAATGTGTCTCCTGGAGTCTCTATCTAATGTGTCTCCTGGAGTCTCTATCTAATGTGTCACAAGGAGTCTCTGTCTAATGTGTCTCAAAGAGTCTCTATCTAATATGTCTCCTGGAGTCTCTATCTAATGTGTCTCCTGGAGTCTCTATCTAATGTGTCTCCTGGAGTCTCTATCTAATGTGTCACCAGGAGTCTCTATCTAATGTGTCACCAGGAGTCTCTATCTAATGTGTCACCAGGAGTCTCTATCTAATATGTCACCAGGAGTCTCTATCTAATGTGTCTCCAGGAGTCTCTATCTAATGTGTCTCCAGGAGTCTCTATCTAATATGTCACCAGGAGTCTCTATCTAATGTGTCACCAGGAATCTTTATCTAATGTGTCTCCAGGAGTCTCTATCTAATATGTCACCAGGAGTCTATCTAATGTGTCACCAGGAGTCTCTATCTAATATGTCTACAGGAGTCTATCTAATGTGTCTCCTGGAGTCTCTATCTAATGTGTCTACAGGAGTCTCTATCTAATGTGTCACCAGGAGTCTCTATCTAATGTGTCTCCAGGAGTCTCTATCTAGTGTGTCTCCCGGAGTCTCTATCTAATGTGTCTCCTGGAGTCTCTATCTAATGTGTCTCCTGGAGTCTCTATCTAATGTGTCTCCTGGATTCTCTATCTAATGTGTCTCCTGTAGTCTCTATCTAATGTCTCCAGGAGTCTCTATCTAATGTGTCTCCTGGAGTCTCTATCGAATGTGTCTCCTGGCGTCTCTATCTAATGTGTCTCCAGGAGTCTCTATCTAATGTGTCTCCTGGAGTCTCTTATCTAATGTGTCTCCAAAAGTCTCTATCTAATGTGTCTCCAGGAGTCTCTATCTAATGTGTCTCCTGGAGTCTCTATCTAATGTGTCTCCAGGAGTCTCTATCTAATGTGTCTCTATCGCCACTTCACCCACAGGAGCTACGTGTCCTCTAAGACCATCAACAAGCTGATCCAGGTTCATGACAGGATATTCTGCTGCATCGCCGGCTCCCTGGCAGACGCTCAGGCTGTCACCAAGGCTGCCAAGTTCCAGATCTCCTTTCACAGGTATGGACCACCCTGTCCCTGTCTCTGTCTCTGTCCTTGTCTGGTTCAACATAGCTCATGATTGTTCATATCAAACGAATGAAGCTTGATTGATGTGTGATTGATTTGTATTATTAACAGCAATAGGGAGACCTCCATTTTAGAACTGGTCTTAGTAGTAATGTGCAGCCTACATTTACCAGAAGCTCTTATCCAGAAAGCAATTAGGGTTAAGTGCCTTGCTCAACGGCAGATTTTTTTCACCTAGTCGGCTCAGGGATTCGAACCAGCAAATGTTCGGTTACTGGCCCAAATCTCTTAACCTCTAGGCTACTGCCTCTTGAACTACAATAGACATAGAAACAAACTGTGGAATAATCCTGATCCTGAATGATGACATGTCTTCTCTGTGTCTATCCTGTGTGGTAAGTATCCAGATGGAGTCCCCTCCTCTGGTGAAGGCAGCAGCGTCCGTGTTGAAGGAGCTGTGCTACAACAACAAGGAGGAGCTGCAGGCCGGCTTCATCACTGCAGGCTGGGACAGGAAGAAAGGGCCACAGGTGACGCCATGGGGCGTAACAAACAGACATAGAATAGAGCACGATAGAATAGAACACACACCATTTCTAACCGTTATTTCACCTGTAGGTTTACACGGTGGCCTTGGGCGGTATGTTACTCAGTCAGCCGTTCACCATCGGAGGATCAGGGAGCACGTACATCTACGGTTACGCCGACGCCAAATACAAACCTGACATGAGCAAAGAGGAGTGCCTGCAGTTTGCTACAAATGGTAAAAGTAGATTTTTTTCCTGTAGAATCTCATAGGCTTCATTGTTTTATTAGAATGGCACTGTTTTCATATAGGATAAAAGACGTCAGATAAGACATTTTATTTTATTGGAAACGTCTTCCGGTGGGACAGGAGAGTGATTGTAGGATGGGTTTGCTATGGGATTATTGGCACTGGAACACAAGAGAGCTGTTCCTGAAAAAGTGGACAGATATGGTCTCATACCCATCTCTATCTGCCTTCTGATCTATTTTCCTCTCTTTCCTCCCCTTTGTTTTTCTCCTGTTCACCCCACCTAGCTCTGGCCCTAGCTATGGGCAGAGACAATGTCAGCGGAGGCGTGGCACACCTGGTGGTGATCACCGAGGAGGGGGTGGAGCATATGGTCATCCCTGGAGACAAGCTACCCAAGTTCCACGATGAGTAGAGTGACACTACAATCAACCAATCAGTGACACTGTGAGATGAATGTTCACTCAATCATTCACGGTTGTTCATACATGCAGATCTTGGTGTTCATATGCCTGACTATTCACATCAGTTTTGGGACTGCGGATTGAAAAACAGTCATGATTTCCAAGAGACCAATGTGAAAATCTTCTCTGGTTCTGCCTATGTGTTTCATAATTTACACGGTGTCCATTTTGTTTATGTGCATTATATTTTGTTTACTTAATGACCTCTGGGTGGAATCAATAAAATCTTAAGAAAAAATATGTTTACACAGCATGTAAGTGTGTTTGATTATAAGTATGTAAATCTGACGGTCCCCACTATAATTGAGTAGGCTATGTCTGAGGGAATGCGCCCTATTTAATTTGAGGCATCATTAGCAATAGATAATTAGTAAATATTATAAGCCTGTTATAACTAATGCATAACTGTCTGTATCTAAACCTATATATTTACAAGACAGCAACATACAAATCATTACAATTAATACATATTGGTACAACTTAAAACTTTTATATGATGAGTGAGAAAGTTACAGATGCACAAAATAGCATATACCCCCAAGATATGCTAACCCCTCACCATTACAATAACAGGGGAGGTTGGCACTTTCTCACTGATTATTCACGATTCATTCAGGATTATCTGTAATCATGGTAGCATCTACATGAATGTAGAACGTTTATAAACATATTCTATTCTTATTTACAATAAAAGTGACTCCAAAATGACACAATACATTATTTACCATTCATTTCTATTGGGCCCAAAATAATCTGAAACACACCCGAAACAAACAGAAAATGCATCCAACACATTTAGAGTCACACGTTTGATGTAGTCATTGCGTGTATTACATATGAGCCCAAATACTTAACTTTTTAATAGTTTTAATACACATATAAGTGAATTTGTCCCAATACTTCTGGTCCCCTAAAATGGGGGACTATGTTCAAAAAGTGCTGTAATTTCTAAACGGTTTACCCGATATGGATGAAAACACCCTCAAATGAAAGCGGACAGTCTACACTTTAGCCTCGTAGTCATTGTATCATTTTAAATACAAATTGTTGGAGTACAGAGCCAAACCAAAAACTAAAACGTTTCTTGCGAAATTATATCAGCCTCTCACCGGCAGGTTTGTGACTGACAACGTAACTTTCATTTTCAGTTTATTCCAGAAAATG
The DNA here is from genome assembly GCF_029448725.1 of Salvelinus fontinalis. Taxonomy (NCBI): domain Eukaryota; kingdom Metazoa; phylum Chordata; class Actinopteri; order Salmoniformes; family Salmonidae; genus Salvelinus; species Salvelinus fontinalis. The sequence goes on along the minus strand of NC_074696.1, from coordinate 37,197,803 downwards.
GTGGACCAGACAGAAAGAAATGACGGCTCCTTGCTCAAATATATTTAAGAGTTGATTCTTAATACAACAGTACTGTTGAATAGTAATAATTTGTGTATGTCCTAAATGAGGCGTCGTTTGGGGTTTTCTTTTTCTTTTCGCGTTGATTCAGTAGGCTTCTAACACACCGTGCGCACAGCACAGGTATCAACGCGACCAGCCACTTATTATCTATCGCTTGCAAAACTAAAGTGCTTCAATATGTTAGAAGAATCATCAGAGCCAGGGTGGCTATCCGAAGAAGTCAAAACTGGGGTGAGTATAATTTAATGACATGTTTGGACCTGGAATTGATGTTAGCCTAGAGAAGTGTTCTCATTGTAAAATGTTGGGATGTGCATTCTGTTTTTTGTTTATTTTTATTAACGTATAAACACAGTCTATTGCCTTTTCCAAATGGTTAGTGTCAAAGTGAACTTAACTGTGTTGAGTCATTCAATTGAGTCATTTAATTAGGCCCTCAAGCCAGTTTGGAAAGCACTTAATCAAAATTGTGTCTGTGCTTTGCTTTCAGACCACCATCATTGCTATTGAGTTTGATGGAGGTGTGGTGCTGGGCTCTGACTCTCGAGTGTCTGCTGGGTAAGTCGCTGTTCCAAGTCTTAGAGAGCCAACCATTTACTATGAACATTAAAAAAGTCCTCCCTCAAACCTCAGTTTTCCCTCCACCCATCCTCCCTCTTCCCTCCATCCCTCACAGGGAGACTGTGGTGAACCGGGTGATGAACAAGCTCTCTCTCCTCCATGACAAGATCTACTGCGCCCTGTCAGGCTCGGCTGCGGACGCCCAGACCATCGCTGAGATGGTCAACTACCAGCTGGATGTGCACAGGTATTACCCACTGCATGGCTATTTATTGTGGTCGGCAATAGCTCTAGTGCTATGTGTAACACATTTGGTTGAGTTAAATGTATGGAAAAGGTTTCTATGCTTACAATGTGCATTTTCACGTGTTCTCATGGGGGTTTGCTTATATAGACGCAGTTAAAGAATTCTGCTATTGAGCTGTGACTTGTGACCTCTTTAATAACTCAGCATTGAGGTTGGAGAGGATCCCCAAGTTCGTTCAGCTGCCACTCTGGTGAAAAACATCTCGTACAAGTACAAAGAAGAGCTGTCAGCACATCTCATTGTTGCCGGGTGGGACAAGAGAGCAGGGGGACAGGTTAGTCATTACATTGGTATTTGTATTTATTAGGGATCCATCAGCTACTCTTTCTGGGGCCCAAACACATTAAGGCACTTACATCACACATAACACAAAAGATAAAACAGTTCATCATATTACATTATTACACCACTACATATCTACAATACTACATGTAGATTTACAAAATGTAGAATATTACAGTGTACGTGTGTGTAGAGTGCCTGAGTTAGCATTTGTGTGCGTATGTGTGTGTCTGTACCTGTGTGTGTCTCTTCACAGTCCCTGCTGTTCCATAAGGTGTATTATTATTTATTTTTTATCTGATTCTACTGCTTGCATCAGTAACCTGATGTGGAATAGAGTTCCATGTAGTCAATACTCTAAGTAGTACTGTCCGCCTCCCATAGACTTGGGGATTGTGAAGAGACCTCTGGTGGGGTATGCATGGGTGTCTGAGCTGTGTGCTAGTAGCCCAAACTAGGGCCTGTAGGACCTGCCTTGTTGATAATGTTGTTAAGAAGGTAGAGTAGCGCTTTATTATGGACAGACTTCTACCCATCTTAGCTACCAATACGTTTCGACCATTACAGTTTACAATCCAGGGTTACTCTAAGCAGTTTAGTCACCTCAACTTGCTCAATTTCCACATTATTATTTTTTATCCCCCCGTTTTATGGTATCCAATTGCTGGTAGTTACTGTCTTGTCTCATCGCTACAACTCCCTCACTGACTCGGGAGAGCCACGGGTCCTCCGAAACACAACCCAACCCAACCAAGCCGCACTGCTTCTTAACACAGCACGCATCCAACCCAGAAGCCAGCCGCACCAATGTGCTAGAGGAAACACCGTACACCTAGCGACCTGGTCAGCGTGCACTGTGCCCAGCCAACCACAGGAGTCGTAGTGCACGATGAGACAAGGATATCCCTGCAGGCCAAACCGTCACCTAACCCGGACGACGCTAGGCCAATTGTGCACCCCCCATGGGCCTCCCGGTCGCAGCCGGCTGCGATAGAGCCTGGGCTCAAACCCAGAGTCTCTGGTGGCACAGCTAGCACTGTGATGCAGTGCCTTAGACCACTGCGCCACCCGGGAGGCCTCAATTTCCACATTCATTATAAGATTTAGTTGAGGTTTTGTCCCAAAATGATTTGTCCCAAATTCAATGCTGTATGTTTTTGAAATATTTAGGACTAACTTATTCCTTACCACCCATTCTGAAACTAACTTCAGCTCTTTGTTAAGTGTTGCGGTCATTTCAGTCACTGTAGTAGCTGATGTGTATAGTGTTGAGTCATCCGCATACATAGACACACTGGCTTTACTCAAAGACAGAGGCATGTCGTTAGTAAAGATTTTTTTAAAGTATGGGGCCTAAACAGCTGGATTATGTTGGAGAAGCTTCCATTAAAGAACACCCTCTGTGGCGGCAGGTAGCCTAGTGGTTAAAGCATTGGACTAGTAACCGGGAGGTTGCCAGATCAAATCCCCGAGCTGACAAGGTAAAACGCTGTTGTTCTGCCCCTGAACAAGTTCCTAGTCCATCATTGAAAATAAGAATTTGTTCTTAACTGACTTGCCTAATTAAATAAAGGGAAGATATATATATTTTTTAAAAGACAGATAACTCTTTATCCACAATATAGCATGGGGTGTAAAGCCATAACGCATATGTTTTTCCAGCAGCAGACTAGGATCGATAATTTCAAAAGCCGCACTGAAGTCTAACAAAACAGCCCCCACAATCTTTTTATCATACATTTCTCTTTTCCAATCATCAGTAATTTGTGTAGGTGTTGTGCTTGTTGAGTGTCCTTCCCTATAAGCGTGCTGAAAGTCTGTTGTCAATTTGTTTGCTGTAAAACAGCATTGTATCTGGTCAAACACAAATCTTTCTAAAAGTTGACTAAGGGTTGGTAAAAGGCTGATTAAATAGAATATAAACACTAGTCCAATCAGTATTAATAGATTTTTGTGTCCCTTTCAGGAAATGTTCTTGCATCTGGAACATTTTAACTGATCCCTGAAGCTTAGAAGAGGTCATTTTAAATATAATTTTTTTGTAATAGTTTTGAATGTTTGCTCAACAAAATGTACCATGAGTACAATTACAGAATCAAACTCAGCTGCCCCAAACTCACAGTTCTTCACTAGTCAACATAATATTGAACTTTTTCAGAGTTTGCTAGGTTGCTGTGCTCAAGCATTCCCCTCTCGTTGACCCCTCCCAGGTCTATGTGACCCTGAATGGACTGTTGTCCAGACAACCCTTTGCGGTCGGCGGCTCCGGAAGCTCCTATGTCTATGGGTTTGTTGATGCAGAGTACCGGAAGGCCATGAGCAAAGAGGACTGCCAACAGTTTGTTGTCAACAGTGAGTGACCAAAAGCGTACTTTTAAAATAAAATAAATGTGTTGATATACAGGTATAACCTAAACAGCATGAATTAGAAGCTATTAAGATGTGTCATTTGTCAATAATATGCTCTCACTCGCTCTCTTTCTTCACCTCTCCTCTCTCAGCACTTTCATTGGCCATGGGTCGAGATGGTTCCAGCGGAGGTGTGGCCTACCTTGTCACTATTGATGAAAAGGGTGCAGAGGAGAAATGCATCCTGGGCAACGAGTTGCCCACTTTTTATGATCAGTGAAAACTGGGTTGTGAAAACAGTAACACTGAAGTTGTCGTAGTTATGAAACAGTGGGTGGACATATGGCCACCTTACGAACAAACAGTACTATTAAATCTACACAGGATATAGAATGTTTGCATAGGGGTATGAATCATGCTGGCACAATGTCAAATATTCTCACTACACATGCCATTTTCAAAATTATTCATAATTGTTATGTCCTCTGTTGAAAACAACTGATTTTATTTTGGGTGATTCTGTCTTTGGGTGATTCACAAGTAAATTAAACTTCCCTTGGATATTTCTCAGCATGTTTTTTTCAACCCCAAAACAACTATTCAATAAGTCTTCTGCCACCATCAAAAGTTATGATCATTTGAGTTATTATGATTATGTCTACCATATATAATGCCGCGTTCAAAGCAACTGGGAACTCGGATATCTCTGACTTCCGACTTCAGTGCGTTCAAAACAACTGGGAACTTGGAAAAAAACTAGCTCCGAGTGGGAAAAATCGTTTTGAATGTTCATCCAACTCGGAATTCCAACTCAGGAACTCTGGCCTCTTTCTAGAGCTCCGAACTTTCTGACCTGAAGATCACCGACGTCATGATTTCACCTCGTATTTTTCTGAGTTCCCAGTTGCACTGGTGAGGCCATGGGAATATTCATAGCAAATTGTATTAATTTTAGGTGATTAGTCATCAGTTACAAAGTGGATATGAAGCCGGGCTTAAAATAATTATCCTAACCTGCTGCGTAAGTTCTCCTGCTACGAAAAGTCAAATCTGACGTTCATTTGACAAAAGCTGGATTCCTTCAAGCCACGACCGGTTCTTAGGAGGAGAACCCTTTGTGGTTCCAGGTATAACCTTTTTTGGTTCCAGGTAGAACTATTTTGGGTTCCATGTAGAACCTTCTGTGGAAAGGGATCTACGTGAAACCCAAAAGGGTTCTTCAAAAGGTTCTCCTCTGGGGACAGCCGAAGAGCCCTTTAAGGTTCTAGATAGCACTTTTTTTCTAAGAATGTAGGGTAAACCTGTTACCATAGAGTACCACAGTAGAGTCATAATACCCATAAAACCTAGTGGTCAAACAGTGAAATTGTTCCAATCGCTTTTCCCCCATTCATATTTCCCATAGGGGATTTTAGAAACACTTAAAATAAGGGCTGTGTTTCATTTAGGCTTACCCTGGCGGGACGTTTTTTTAACTGTGTAAATCTCTCTAGGACAAGGGGACATTTATCAATATACTGTATTCACGTGTATTTACCCCCCCCCCCTAATGTGGCTATCATAAAGAATTACAAATGCCATGATGATCTGGACAAGGCTTCCGATTCAAGGCAAAGGTAAGAATCTCTGGATTATCTATCTAATGTTAGTTAAATGTAGTAATTAATAAATTGGCTACATTTCTTTAAATGGGACAATTCTGTAAACTGTCTTGTGCAAGTTTTAAATTGACATAATACCTGTAAACAAAGGTGTCAGGTAGATATGATGTGCAGGAGCTTGCATGGATTTGTAGTTTTGCATTATGTCTACTTTAATGCTGATTAGCATTTTCAAATATGAGAGTAAATAGAGCCGAATATATCGATAAAAGTCACCTTGTCCAAGAGAGATTTACATGGTTATCAAAATGTAACCCCAGGGTAAGCCTACAGGAAACACTGCCCTGGCCTCATAGACAACCTTTTAACTACTTACTACTTTTTTGCTATTTAGCAACTACTTGGCATGTTAGCTAACCCTTCCCCTAACCCAAACCCTTTAACCTAACTCCTAAACTTAACCCTAACCTTAACCCCTAGCCCAGCTAACGTTAGCCACCTAGCTAGAATTAGTAACATCATACGTTTAGCAAATTCGTAACATATAGTACGAAATGGGTGATGGAAATCCACAAATGAATACATACCATTTGAGTGTTGTGGATTTATGTACAGAATAATATGAAATGCTATGAGACCAGGTTGAAAAAATGAATGGTGGAAAAACGATGCTGTTCGATGCTAGGTTTTATGGGTATTATGACACCTCCACTGTGGGGATCTATTAACCACTATGCTAAGTGTGCAAGCATTATTGTCTGGTATTTATTGTGGCACAGAATAAACGCTAAATGGAAAGGTGCTTGATATTGTGGAGAATAATTTCCCCTCTGTTTAAGGCATATGTGAAATTGAAACTAAAACGCAGACTGAAAACAACTGAAACAATCCATTCCGTGGAAAGATCTCCGCGAATTCGCTGGTTTGACATCGCTCACCGTTTAATTAATAAGTTGTAGATTAAAAACAATTATAGACGACAAAAATTATGCTTAGAACGTGCGTGTTCGTCATGGCTGTAGGTCTATGCATTGACATAACCACATTTTACGCCACGGGTTTTGGCGCATCAATTTCCAAAACTGGACCAATAAGTTTTGATGTTTTCGGAAATCTGGTGCGTCTATGGGTTGTAGCGGGGATTCGATTAGTTCTACTATTTGGTGTATCGCTACTCACACTAGGATCGATTAAACCCGTATTGAAGCGCTGGTTAGCAGTGCACTGTTTCCTTGCCCCGGTCTACGAGACCGGGCGACTGATGCTGCATGGAAGTTCACCGGAGAGCGCGTATGGATCGTTGGGGGGTCCAAGTTTGTGGCTATTGTGTACCGCGGCAGCAGCTGCAGCAGCCCTGTTTTGGGAGAAAACATCCCCTGACAGCAACGAAGAAAGTAACGGGAAAGAGAAGAAACAGAAGGCACGAGTGCTGTTCATGAGAGTCCTCCACTTCTACAGACCTGACACCCTCCTTTTGGCTGGAGCGTTTATATTCCTGTCACTGGCTGTCGTCTGTAAGTATTTTATTGTTTTGACAAAATGACTGAGTATTATATGATGATGATCATTATGATGATGATGGCGACGATGATGACGGCGGTGTGCGTTTTCAGGTGAAATGTTCATCCCATTCTATACAGGAAAAGTGATTGACATCTTGGCTTCCCAGTACAAGTGGAATGACTTTCTCACAGCTATCATCCTCATGGGCCTCTGCTCTTTGGGAAGGTAAGCAGATACACAAGAGAGCTTCCTATCTATTTTTCACCACTACGGCCTTCATCAATTTCGCACATTACATATTATAGTTTGTGTAATGTATGTATGTAAAGCTGTAAGTGAACATCAACATCAGATTGATTATTTCAACACTGCTGCAATTTATGGTGTCTGTTTCAGCTCTTTCAGTGCAGGCTGTCGAGGAGGCCTCTTCATGTGTGCCATCAACAGCTTCACCTGCAGAATTAAAGTAGAGCTGTTTGGGGCCCTGGTGAAGCAGGAGATTGGCTTCTTTGAGACCATCAAGACAGGTAGAGACACGTTTATGATTACCCCAAAGAAGAACTAATGATCAGTATGCAATCTGTTGTCTTGCTGGAATGTGTGGCCTCCTTGTTTGTTCATGAAATGACTGTAACTGGAATGCACTTCCTATTGAACTTCCTCTGTCTTCCGATGTGTGGCTGAATATCTGTTGAACACCCCATCAGTTGGTTCTTCTATGCTCCTTGGTTATTCAACGAAGTTGCAACAATTTACTTTCACCTTTGAACTCTCGTAGGTGACATCACGTCCAGGCTGTCCACAGACACCACTAAGATGGCCCGGGCGGTGGCCCTGAATGTCAACGTCCTACTGAGGACCCTCATTAAGATTGTGGGTATGCTGTCGCTCATGATGAGCCTGTCCTGGAAGCTCACTCTGCTCATGCTGATGGAGACGCCCGTCACCGGCCTGCTGCAACGCGTCTATGACAACTATTACCTGGTATAGTACAATCTATCTAGAACCTAAAAGGGTTCTTTGGCTGTCGCCATAGGAGAACCCTTTGAAGAACCCTTTTTGGTTCCAGGTAGAACCCTTTCAACATAGGGTTTTACATGGAAGCCAAAAGGGTTCTACCTGGAACCAAAAAGGGTTAACATATGGGGACAGCCGTGGAACCCTTTTGGAACCCTTTTTTCTAAGAGTGACCTGTTTGTGTCCAGATCAGAAGGTCCTGAACTGATCTATTGGTCCCTGCGAACCCTGAAATAAATCCCTGAAATGATCTAATGCAGAAGGCCCTGACATGTTTGGTGTGAAAATACAGTACATGAGATGGTGACCGCAAATTTTTTTATAAAATAAAGTCTAGTAAATGTTATTGTGTATTGACTGTTCCTCAGAGGCTCTCTAAGGAGGTGCAGGACTCCATGGCCAGGGCGAACGAGGCAGCGGGAGAAACAGTAGCAGGAATCCGGACCGTGCGAAGCTTTAACACAGAGCGGAGTGAGGCTGGTCGTTATGACCACAGGTTGATGGACACCCACAATCTCAAGACCAGGCGGGACACCATCAGGGCAGTGTACCTGCTCCTGAGAAGAGTGAGTATGCAGGGATCACTCCCCATCCCCTTAGGCTCAGAAGAGTTGAATGCTTCTGATGTGATCTTCATGTGATCTTCAGTGTACGTACTTATGTGTGTGTGTGTGTGTGTGTGTGTGTGTGTGTGTGTGTGTGTGTGTGTGTGTGTGTGTGTGTGTGTGTGTGTGTGTGTGTGTGTGTGTGTGTGTGTGTGTGTGTGTGTGTTAAAGCTAACAGCGCTGGTAATGCAGGTGGCCATGCTGTACTATGGCAGACTGTTTATCCAGCGAGGTCAGATGAGCACTGGGAACCTGGTCTCTTTCATCCTCTACCAGTCTAACCTGGGAACCAACATCAGGGTAGGCAACTATCAGTGTGACTGTTTGAGCAAGGCGAGGCACAGAATCACAAATCAAATATATTAACAAACCAATAGTAATATTGTCATTACATAGTACATAGTAATGGAAAAGTTTGATTAAAGAGACAAGTAATACTAATGTTAGGGAATTAAAAAATAAACATGTTTAATGTCTGAAATACTGTTGAAAAGTTTGTCAAACTATTGTTTATTGAGTTACGATTATACATCTGTATAATACATCTGCCCTCTCCAGACTTTGATTTACATCTTTGGGGACATGCTGAACTCGGTGGGGGCGGCTGGTAAGGTGTTTGAGTATCTGGACAGAGAGCCCCAGGTCAGCATCAAGGGGACCCTCCAACCAGAGACCTTGTCTGGACACGTCCATTTCCACAACCTCTCCTTCTCCTACCCCACCCGCCAGGAGCGCAAAGTACTGCAGGTAAAGCTCACCTGGGAGAAGGGTGGCAAAATTCCAGAAACATGAGAAAACCCTAACTGGCAGTTTCGCCATCACCACATTTTTGACTTCACATGTACCCATTGCTAAGGTAGTGTGTCATTGGCTCTCTGCTTGTCTTAGGGATTCTCTCTGGAGCTGAGGCCGGGTCAGCTGACTGCTCTGGTGGGGCCGTCAGGAGGGGGGAAGAGCACCTGTGTCAGTCTGCTGGAGAGGTTCTATCAGCCTCAGCAGGGAGAGATCCTATTGGATGGACAGCCACTGCACAGCTACCAGCACCACTACCTACACAGGAAGGTAATATAGAAAGCTACCAGCACCACCACCAACACACCTGCACAGCAAAGTCATAAGACTATACCTACACACATATTGACACATTTACATCTCTAGGGAAAGCATAGCAGTCAAGATAACCTACTTTACCGTGCCTGTATGGCTACCAACATAGACATTTTTGCTTGAGAAGAAACATAGCATTGGTTTTGATTGGCTGATTGGTGATTGGTTTTGCCCTATGATTGGTTTTGCCCTACCAGGTGGCCATGGTGGGCCAGGAACCTGTTCTGTTCTCTGGGTCCATCAAGGACAACATTGCCTACGGCCTGGCAGACTGCTCTCTGGAGAGGGTGCAGGAAGCTGCTCGCAGAGCCAATGCCCACAGCTTCATCAGCCAACTGGAGAAGGGTTATGACACAGGTACACTGGCAAATAGGAATATTATATATATTACTAATGGATGACCACAAGGCGAGACTCGATAAATATACTGTTTGTCCATCTATTAGATGTAGGAGAGCGGGGTGGTCAGATGTCCGGTGGTGAGAAGCAGCGTATTGCCATCGCCAGAGCTCTGATCAGAGAGCCACAGGTCCTCATCCTGGACGAGGTTACCAGCGCACTGGACACTGAGAGCGAACACATGGTACGGCATCCCTCCACACATAAACTAGAAAGCTTTAGCCTTCCATCATTCATATGGTTAGTGCTAGCCGTTTCACGTACGTAGCAATAGCTAGCATTGACATTCTCAATAGGGTTAGCGCTAGCTAGCGGTTTCACTCAGATGTTCCCTCTGTCTCAGGTCCAGGAGGCCCTGGCTAGCTGCCCAGCCCAGACCCTGCTGGTGATTGCTCACAGGCTGAAGACCATCGAGAGGGCAGATCAGATCATTCTGATTGACCAGGGAACCGTCCTGGAGCAGGGCACTCACCAGGAGTTGATGGACAGGAAGGGGGGCTACTACAAACTAAGAGAGAGACTCTTCACCGAAGATGACACGTCACATTGACCAAAGAAATCCTACTGTTTGAACTGTAAATATTGATGTCATTTTCTCACTTTCACTCTGACCAATACTCACAACCTCCCAATATACTGTAAATTACATGTACATCAAAAATGTATTTAAATATTGAATATAGTTAGGTATATATTTTTTCTTCATAGGAGATGGACACTTCTGTTGGTGACATTTTATTATGTTGTATGACTCTAGGAGTGTTTTATTTTTTATTTTATTGTATTCTTACTATTCTTCTATTTCTTAATGTTCGATGAAGAAATAGAAGGGCAATGAGTGACCCACATTATAAAACCATTTATGATATTCTGGAGCAAAGGTCTATTATGTTGTCTACCCAAGGGAATAAATGATCTATTAAACATTTTAACCTCTCGCTAAACCACCTCTAATTTAATTTGACGCTTGTTTTACATTTCCTGTACACTTCCATACCCATTGTTGTGAATGCTTTTGTCGTATAGTATAGTATTTTTGTAGTATGTATCAGTGTGACAGACTTGTCTACAGCCATTTTGTGGCAAAGTGTAGCCTAAGCATTGGCTTAGAGATTAAATGTTTTCCAGTATTTTTATTGTGCATGAGTTTTTATGTACCTTTTGGGTGTTGTCTGGTCCACATGAGTGTATACGTGAGCACATTTTGTTGTGTTACGGGATGAATGTTATTTTACCACACAGAGCACAAAGTCCCTGGAGTCCAGTCCCTTGTTCATTGCCGAAGTTTATGGCAGTTTGCCTGGCTGTACCACAACAAGATGTCAGCAATCCGCCATCGGAGAACAATAACACATATACACAGACCTCAGGTCAGATAATGGCAAACATTTTATCACCATGAAATGGCAGCAGTCAATTGTCATACCAATCTTCACGTTTTGTGCACCTGCAGCACTACATGTTTTACATTGAAGTTCTTTAGCAGACACTCTGATCCAGATAGACTTTCAGTAGTGAGTGCATCATTTTTTTTTTGTACTGGTCCCCCATGGAAATCAAACCCACAACCCTAGCTTTGCAAGCACCATGTCCTACCAACTAAGCCCCACAGGACCCCTGGTGCAGACGTTCATCCTCGAGTGGTGCAGACGTTCATCATCGAGTGGTGCAGACGTTCAACTATCGAGTGGCGCAGACGTTCAACTATCGAGTGGTGCAGACGTTCATCATCGAGTGGCGCAGCCGTTCATCATCGAGTGGCGCAGACGTTCATCATCGAGTGGCGCAGACGTTCATCATCGAGTGGCGCAGACGTTCATCATCGAGTGGCGCAGACGTTCATCATCGAGTGGTGCAGACATTCATCATCGAGTGATGCAGACGTTCATCATCGAGTGGCGCAGACGTTCATCATCGACTGGTGCAGCCGTTCATCATCGAGGGGCGCAGACGTTCATCATCGAGTGGTGCAGACGTTCAACTATCGAGTGGTGCAGACGTTCAACTATCGAGTGGTGCAGCCGTTCATCATCGAGTGGTGCAGCCGTTCATCATCGAGTGGCGCAGCCGTTCATCATCGAGGGGCGCAGACGTTCATCATCGAGTGGCGCAGCCGTTCATCATCGAGTGGTGCAGACGTTCAACTATCGAGTGGTGCAGCCGTTCATCATCGAGTGGTGCAGACGTTCATCATCGAGTGGCGCAGACGTTCAACTATCGAGTGGTGCAGACGTTCATCATCGAGTGGTGCAGACGTTCATCATCGAGTGGTGCAGACGTTCATCATCGAGTGGCGCAGCCGTTCATCATCGAGTGGTGCAGCCGTTCATCATCGAGTGGTGCAGACGTTCATCATCGAGTGGTGCAGACGTTCATCATCGAGTGGTGCAGACGTTCATCATCGAGTGGTGCAGACGTTCATCATCGAGTGGTGCAGACGTTCATCATCGAGTGGTGCAGACGTTCATCATCGAGTGGCACAGCCGTTCATCATCGAGTGGTGCAGCCGTTCATCATCGAGTGGTGCAGACGTTCAACTATCGAGTGGTGCAGACGTTCATCATCGAGTGGCGCAGACGTTCATCATCGAGTGGTGCAGACGTTCATCATCGAGTGGTGCAGACGTTCAACTATCGAGTGGTGCAAACATTCATCATCGAGTGGCGCAGACGTTCATCATCGAGTGGCGCAGACATTCATCATCGACTGGTGCAGCCGTTCATCATCGAGTGGTGCAGACGTTCATCATCGAGTGGTGCAGCCGTTCATCATCGAGTGGTGCAGACGTTCAATTATCGAGTGGTGCAAACATTCATCATCGAGTGGCGCAGACGTTCATCATCGAGTGGCGCAGACATTCATCATCGACTGGTGCAGCCGTTCATCATCGAGTGGTGCAGCCGTTCATCATCGAGTGGTGCAGACGTTCATCATCGAGTGGTGCAGACGTTCATCATCGAGTGGTGCAGACGTTCAACTATCGAGTGATGCAGACGTTCAACTATCGAGTGGTGCAAACATTCATCATCGAGTGGTGCAGACGTTCATCATCGAGTGGTGCAGCCGTTCATCATCGACTGGTGCAGATGTAACAGTATAACTTTAAACCGTCCCCTCGCCCCAACACGGGCGCGAACCAGGGACCCTCTGCACACATCAACAACGGTCGCCCACGAAGCATCGTTACCCATCGCTCCACAAAGGCCGCGGCCCTTGCAGAGCAAGGGGCAACACTACTTCTAGGTTTCAGAGCAAGTGACGTAACTGATTGAAACGCTACTAGCGCGTACCCGCTAACTAGCTAGCCATTTCACATCCGTTACACAGACGTTCATCATCGACTGGTGCAGACGTTCATCATAGACTGGTGCAGCCGTTCATCATCCGAATCGTCAAATTAATCAAAGTATTGATAAGAATACGTTTTTTTGTGTTTGTGTGTTTCGGGGCTGCTGCAATTTGAGCACAGGACATTTGTGAGACAACAGTCATGTGGCAACATTCATCAATTATTTTCTCACTAGAAGAAGTTAACATTGTCAGTGAGACATATACAGTATCCTCTCCTCTCCCGGTCCCTTTAGGCTTGTGACTTATCAACAACAATTCACCTACCCACCCTACAGATACCAACAAGGAGGGAGGGAAAGCACAAAGGGGAAATACCAGCGGCCATCTCATCTCAAGACCTGGCATCACAAAATGGCCGACAATAACTGGAGCTCTATCTGACACGGGTGAATCGAAAATTGTGTAACCACTCCGTGCCGAATCAGTTGACTTAAGTGGATAAGAGTCTGCTAAATAACTTAAATTTAAAAATGTAGTGCTGCAGGTGCACAAAAGGATTGGTATGACAATCGACTTTTGCCATTTCAGGGTGATGTGTACTAGTCGCAGATCTGGTGATAAAATGGTTGCAATTGCAATCACACCACATTGGAAAGTCCCTTCTGCCTTTGCTTTCACTTTCAATTTAGTACAATTCACCAAGCAAAACCAAGCCAAGCCGTGGATCTTGTTACTGTAATTGAGGCTTTGATACACTAAGCTGCTGTTTTATTTAACCTTTACTTAACTAGGCAAGTCAGTTAAGAACAAATTCTTATTTACAATGACAGCTTAGGAACAGTGGATTAAATGCCTTGTTCAGGGGTAGGACGACAGATTTTAATGTAGTGTAATAAGTACTCTACATGACCAAAAGTATGTGGACACCCGATCGTCGAACATCTCATTCCAAAATCATGGACATTAATATGGAGTTGGTCCCCCTTTAGCTGCTATAACAGACTCCACTCTTCTGGGAAGGCTTTCCACTAGATGTTGGAACATTGCTGCAAAGACTTGCTTCTTTTCAGCCACAAGACAATTAGTGAGGTCGGGCACCGATGTTGGGCGATTAGGCTTAGTTCGCATTCGGCGTTCCAATTCATCCCAAAGGTGTTCGAGGGCGTTGAGGTCAGGGGTCTATGCAGGCCAGTTAAGTTCTTCCATACCGATCTCGACAAACCATTTCTGTATGGACCTTGCTTTGAGCACGGGGGCATTGTCATGCTGAACAGGAAAGGGCCTTCCCCAAATTGTTGCCACAAAGTTGGAAGCACAGAATTGTCTAGAATGTCATTGTATGCTGTAGTGTTAAGATTCCCCTTCACTGGAACTAAGGGGCCTAGCCCAAACCATGAAAAACAGCCCCAGACCATGATTCCTCCTCCAAACTTTACAGTTGGCACTATGCATTGGGGCAGGAAGCGTTCTCCTGGCATCTGCCAATCCCAGATGCATCCATTGGACTGACAGATGGTGAAGCGTGATACATCACTCCAGAGAACGCGTTTTTTACTGATCCAGAGTCCAATGGCGACTAGCTTTACAACACTCCAGCCGATGCTTGACATTGCTCATGGGGATCTTAGGCTTGTGTGCTGCTGCTCGGCCAAGGAAACCCATTTCATGAAGCTCCCTACGAACAGTTCTTGTGCTGACATTGCTTCCAGAGGCAGTTTGGAACTCAGTTTGGAGTGTTGCAACCGAGGACAGACACATTTTTACGCGCTATGCACTTGAACACTCGGCGGTCCCGTTCTGTGAGCTTGTGTGGCCTACCACTTCGTGGCTGAGCCGTTGTTGCTCCTAGTCCACTAATATGAAGGGGCGTCCACATACTTTGTATATATAGTGTTGTTGCAAAGTTGCTAATTAAATAAAATGCTAAAGTTAACCATGATGAGATTCAAACATGCAACCTTTGCATTGCTAGATGTTTGCATTATACCAATCTCCTTTCTTTTTTCCCTTAAGTAACCTACTGTCCATGCCAAGCTTAATATATCATACTACATTGAACAAAAATATAAATTCAACATGTTTTCATGGTCCCATGTTTCATGAGCTGAATTAAAATATCCCAGAAATTGTCCATATGCACAAAAATATTATTTCTCAATAATGTTGTGCACAAACTTGTTTGCATCCCTGTTAGTGAGCATTTATCTTTTTCCAAGATAATCCATCCACCTGACAGGTGTGGCATATCAAGAAGCTGATTAAACAGTATGATCATTACACAGGTGCACTTTGTGCTGTGGACAATAAAAGGGCACTCTAATGCCACACAACACAATGCCAGATGTCTCAAGTTGCAGGAATGTCCACCAGAGCTGTTTCCAGAGAACTGAATGTTAATTTCGCTACCATAAGCTGCCTCCAACATCATTTAAGAGAATTTGGCTGTACATCCAACCGGCATCACAACCGCAGACCACGTGTATGAATGCCGATGTCAACGTTGTGAACAGAGTACCCCATGGTGACGGTGGGGTTATGGTATGGGCAGGCATAATACGCTACAGACAATGAACACAATTGAATTTGATCTACGGCAACTTGAATGCACAGAGATACCGTGACGAGATCCTGTGGCCCATTGTTCTGCCAGTCATCTGCCGTCATCACCTCATGCTGCAAGGATCTGTACACAATTCCTGGAAGCTGAAAATTTGACATGGTCTACATACTCACCAGACATATCACCCGTTGAGCATGTTTGTAATGCTCTGGATCGACAATGTATTCCATTTCATGCCAATATCTAGCAACTTCACATAATCATTGAAGAGGAGTGGAACAACATTCTACAGGCCACAATCAAAAGCCTGATGAACTCTACGTGAAGGAGATGTGTCACGCTGCATGAGGAAAATGGTGGTCACACCAGATACTGACTGGACTGGTTTTCTGATCCAGCCCCTAACTTTTCTTTTAAGGTATCTGTGACCAACAGATGCATATCTGTAAATCCATAGATCAGGGCCTAATGAATTTATTTAAATTGACAGATTTTCTTATATGAACTGTAACAGATGATGGCGCTGGAGGGGATTGACTCTTAACCAACTGTGCTATTTTGTTAGTTTTTTTGCATTGTTTGTAACTTATTTTGTAATGTTGCTGCTTCCATCTCTTATGACCGAAAACAGCTTCTGGACATCAGAACAGCGATTACTCACCTCGAATTGGACTAATAATTTTTCTTTAACGAGTTGGACGGGAAGGATATAGTCCAAACACTCGTACAGGCCCTCTTCCCCGTCATTCGCTGGAGAAAGAAACTGAGATTTTGCAGAAAGAGATCGGGGTGAATTGTGAGGATCAGGCGACGAGTGGCTAATCTGCCTTTGCCTTCCGTACCGCTAGCTAACGTTAAAGAGGGTAGTGCGTACGGCCCAGTACATCACCGGGGCCAAGCTTCCTGCTATCCAGGACCTCTATACCAGGTGGTGTCAGAAGAAGGCCCTAAAAATTGTCAAAGACTCCAGCCACCCTAGTCATAGACTGTTCTCTCTGCTACCGCACGGCAAGCGGTACCGGAGCGCCAAGTCTAGGTCCAAGAAGCTTCTAAACAGCTTCTACCCCCAAGCCATAAGACTCCTGAACACCTAATCAAATGGCTACCTAGACAATTTGCATTGCCCCCCCCCCCCCACCCCCACCTGCGCTGCTGCTACTCTCTGATATTATCTATGCATAGTCACTTTAATAACGCGACCTACATGTACATATTACCTCAACACCGGTGCCCCCGCACATTGACTCTGTACCGGTACCCTCTGTATATAGCCCCGCTATTGTTATTTACTGCTGCTCTTTAATTCATTATTTGTTATTGTTATCTCTTACTTTTTAAAGTATTTTCTTAAAACTGCATTATTGGTTAAGGGCTTGTAAGTAAGCATTTCACTGTAAGGTCTACACCTCTTGAATTCGGCGCATGTGACAAATAGAATTTGATTTTATTTTAACTCTGTAAAATCTTGGACATTTTTGCATGTTGCGTTTATATTTTTGTATAATTTGAATGTTCCGGATTTACATTTACTATGTTATGTCTAGTCAATGTAATGTTACCTAACGTAAAGTAACATTTAATACTAAATGGAGTGGCACAGATTTTTGTAAAATATAATACGTTTTGGTCTGAGACCAGGTTTGGACACAATAGGCTGCATTAGATTACATGTCCAAAATTATAGGTCCAAAATTTTTGCCACATTCAATAAAGATGAGCAAAACAGACTGCATAAAATAAATGATATAAATACTGAGCTACAGTTGAAGTCGGAAGGTTACATACACTTAGGTTGGAGTCATCAAAACTCGTTTTTCAACCACCACAAATTTCTTGTTAACAAACTATAGTTTTGGAAAGTCGGTAAGGACATCTACTTTGTGCATGACACAAGTAATTTTTTCAAAAATTGTTAACAGACAGATTATTTAATTTATAATTCACTGTATCACAAGACCAGTGGGTCAGAAGTTTACATACACTAAATTGACAGTCCCTTCAAACAGCTTGGAAAATTTCAGAAAACGATGTCATGGCTTTAGAAGCTTCTGATAGGCTAATTGACATAATTTGAGTCAATTGGAGGTGTACCTGTGGATGTATTTCAAGGCCTACCTTCAAACTCAGCGCCTCTTTGCTTGACATCATCGGAAAATCAAAAGAAATCAGCCAAGACCTCAGAAAAAAGTCTGGTTCATCCTTGGGAGCAATTTCCAAACGCCTGAAGGTACCACATTTATCTGTACAAACAATAGTACGCAAGTATAAACGCCATGGGACCACGCAGCCGTCATACCGCTCAGGAAGGAGACGCGTTCTGTCTCCTAGAGATGAACGTACCTTGGTGTGAAAAGTGCAAATCAATCCCAGAACAACAGTGAAGATGCTGTTGGAAACAGTTGCACAGTAAAACAAGTCCTATATCGACATAACCTGAAAGGCCGCTCATCAAAGAAGAAGAATCCACTGCTCCAAAAACCGCCATAAAAAAGACAGACTACGGTTTGCAACTGCACATGGGGACAAAGATCGTACTTTTGGAGAAATGTCCTCTGGTCTGATGAAACAAAATAGAACTGTTTGGCCATAATGGCCATCGTTATGTTTGGAGGAAAAATGGGGGAGGCTTGCAAGCCGAAGAACACCATCCCAACCGTGAAGCACGGGGTGGCAGCATCATGTTGTGGGGGTGCTTTGCTGCAGGAGGGACTGGTGCACTTCACAAAATAGATGGCAACATGAGGATGGAAAATTATGTGGATATATTGAAGCAACATCTCAAGACATCAGTCAGGAAGTTAAATCTTGGTTGCAAATGGTTCTTCCAAATGGACAATGACCCCAAGCATACTTCCAAAGTTGTGGCAAAATGGCTTAAGGACAATAAAGTCAAGGTTATTGGAGTGGCCATCACAAAGCCCTGACCTCAATCCCATAGAAAATTTGTGGGCAGAACTGAAAAAACTTGTGCGGGCAAGGAGGCCTACAAACCTGACTCAGTTATGGGCCAAAATTCACCCAATTTATTGTGGGAAGCTTGTGCAAGGCTACCCGAAACGTTTGACCAAAGTTAAACAATTTAAAGGCAATGCTACCAAATACTAATTGAGTGTATGTAAACTTCTGACCCACTGGGAATGTGATGAAAGAAATATAAGCTGAAATAAATCATTCTCTCTACTATTATTCTGACATTTCACATTCTTGAAATAAAGTGGTGATCCTGACTGACCTAAAACAGGGAATTTTTACTAGGATTAAATGTCAGGAATTGTGCAAAACTGAGTTTAAATGTGTTTATTTAAGGTGTATGTAAACTTCCGACTTCAACTGTATATTGCTTGCTCAATTTTTTAAAATGATTATATTATTTTATACTAATACAATTGCTCGGATAAATAGATTTTGTTAAGAGTAATACTTTTTTGTGTATACATATTTGTTGTAATTATTGGCAACCCTGTTTTCAATACCTCAATACCTCACCTTGCAAGGATAACAGCCCTGAGGCTTTTTCTAAAATGTTTTATGAGATTATAGAACACACTGTGAGGGATCTTAGACCATACCTCCACACAGAAGCTTTCCAGATTCTTGATCACCTTCCTTTGTGCTTATGGACTGCCCTCTTCAAGTCAAGACACAGGTTTTCAATGGGGTTCAAGTCCAGAGACTAAAATGGCCATTGCAAAAAGATGATTTGGTTGTCAATTAACCATTTCATTGACAAAAAAAAGGTCCAGGCTAGCTGCCCCTCCCAGACCCTGCTGGGGATTGCTCACAGTCTGAAGACCATCGAGAGGGAAGATCAGATCATTCTGATTGACCAGGGAACCTTCCTGGAGCAGGGCACTCACCAGGAGTTGATGGACAGGAAGTGGATCTACTACAAGCTAAGAGAGAGACTCTTCACGGAAGACGACATATCATATGGACCAAAGCATTACGACTGTTTGAACTGTAAATATTGATGTAATTCTCTCACTCTGACCAATACTCACAACCTCCCAATATACTGTAAATTACATGTACATCATGACATTGACATATATAAAGCCACATTGATGTAAATCTTGAATATATATAGAGATCATTTTCTCATTAGAAATGGAAACTTCTTTTGGTGCCATTTTGTTTTGTTCTATGAGTTGTTTTGATTGTATTGCATTGCACTATATTCTTTTCTACCCTTTCTTTTGTATCAAAAAAGGGAATGTTTGATTAAAAGAGAAGGGCAGTGAGTGGGCCACGCTATCTCTTGTTCTTCGGTGACCCCAGTTGACTGTAAAACCATTTATGGAGCAAAGGTCTATTAAGTTTCCTATCGAAGAGAAGAAGTTAGTTGAGTATCAGTAAGATGTATGTGTAGCCTTAGCATTGACCTACACTAGAGATCAACTTTATTGCCTGTATTTTTGTTGTGTGTGAGATTTTGTCTGTGTATAGTGTGGCCTTTGGGTGTTTGATCAACATGAGTGTGTAGATGAGCACATTTGACTGTAGGACGCAATGAATGTTTCTTATTTTTACCACACAGAGCACAACGTCTTGGAAAGTCCCTGATGGCCCATCCCCTAGCTCTTTGCCAATGTTTTTGGCAGCTTGCCTGTCTACACCACGGCCAAAGCCACACCAACATGTCAGTACTCCACCTCCCCCTACCGGAGGGTAATAACACATAGACCTTTAGGCGATACTGGCAACCATTTTGTGACCAGATCTGCGACTAGTACACATCACCGTGAAATGGCAGCAGTCGAGTCTCACACCAATATTGAGCATTTCCTTTTAAGAATCCTTAACAGGTGTTTTGAAGTATTGACTTGGTCAGTGTCTTGTGAGAGTCTCTGCTCACCTTTACTTTTTGTGCATCTGCAGCACTGGTGCAGGCAGACATTCATCATCAAGTCATCCAAATCATTAATCATCAATGCCGAATCAGTTGGCTTGCAATCACACTCAGTTATGTGTATAAACCCTGGATTGCTGATGCTATGTATTGACGATTGAGAGGCTTTGAAGCCACCGGTCGGCCATATTGGCACTCCCCCAGTCGCAGCAGTCCTCCATAGGAATGAATGGAATTAATACAGTATTTAAATTCAATGTTTCAAGGACTCATAACGAACTGTTATGAGTAACCAGTTTGCGGACACAGAGGATATGGCATACACCAAACCAAACTAGGTAGATGATCTAAGAGATCTTCCTGTTTGGCCAGGGTTCATGTAAGGATGACACTTATGATTGCCCTGTGTTAAAGACAATGGTGGAAAAAGTAAAAATATAGATGACTTCATTGAAAATGACCCAATAAAATACTACTTGAGTAAAAGTTTTAAAGTATTCGGTTTTAAATATACTTAAGTATTAAAAGTACAAGTAAAGTATAAATATTTTCACACTCCTTATATTAAGCAAACCAGACGGCACGGTTTTCTTGTTTTTAATATGTATGGGTAGCCAGGGGCACAACACTCAGACGTCATTTACAAACGAAACATTTATGGTTAGAATCAGCAAGATCAGAGGCACTAGGGATGACAAGGGATGTTCTTTTGATTCGTGTGTGAATTTGACCTGCTAAGAATTCGAAATGTGACAAGTACTTTTGGGTGTCAGGGAAAATGTATTGAGTAAAAAGTACATTATTTTCTTTAGGAATGTAGTGAAGTAAAAGCAAAAGTTGTCATAAATATAAATAGTAAAGTAAAGTACAGAGTACAAATACCTCAAAAAACTACTTTAGTAATACCTTAAAGTATTTTTACTTAAGTACTTTACACCACTGGTTAAAGCTTCCGTAACCTAGATAGCCTAGACTGAACCATTTCACTGAATTTGTTGTACCTGCAGCAGTTGCAATTAATGAAGTCCATTTCAGTAACCAAGATACAGTAATTGAAAAGGCTTTCCAGTGTAGGATATCACCATGATATCATATCATATCATCATTTTTCTTAAAAACTGCATTGTTGGTTAAGGGATTGTAACCTGTTGTATTCGGCGCATGTGACAAATACGATTTGATTTGATATAGTGGACCTAGCAGTATTCTGACTAAGACACAGTGGTATTATGCATTATTATGGATTTGATACCAGCCTTTTCCACCTCCTGAGAAGGCAGAACTTAGTATTACATGCTTGGGAGGTGTGTCAGGTGTTGTTGTGAACCCCCTAGATTTCCCTGAGGACAGCACATATTTATTGGCCCTTATTGGTTCATCATCTTACAAGATGACATGCAGTTTTCTGTCTCATTACATAAAAAGCGTGAATGTTGTCTGCTGGAAAGTCCCTTTGAGTGTGAGTTGAATTAAGGATTAGTTAGGGAGTTGAGCCCAATGAGGTATATAATAAACCCTGGATTGCTGATGCTCTCTATTGGCCATTGAGAGGCTTTGAAGTCACCGGTTGGCCATATTGGCACTCCACAGTAGGAGCAGTCTTCCATAGGAATGAATGGAATTATACAGTATTTCAATTAAATGTTTCAAGGACAAAATAACATGTATTTAAGTATGTTTTGGGTTGTAGTGGGGACAGTAATGTATATATTTTAGCAATTACATTGACTTTTGATACTTAAGTATATTTAAAACCAAATACTTTTAAACTTTTACTCAAGTAGTATTTTACTGGGTGACTTTCACTTTCACTTTAGTCATTTTCTATTAAGGTATCTTTACATTTACTCAAGTATGACAATTGGGTACTTTTTCCACCACTGGCTACCAATACGACCTATCTGTTCAAGAAGACTATGATCTGGCACAGATGGCCATCTTTCATGCTAGGCTCACAGATGCTTACTCTGGGGGAACACTCAAACAGTAAGTCGAGCTTAATACCTGGTTTATAATGGTGGTGGTGGCGGTGTGTGTGTGTGTGTGTGTGTGTGTGTGTGTGTGTCTTTGTTCTTTGCAGTGTATCACATGAGAGAGACTGGTTGGATCAAAGTTTCTCAAGAGGATGTTGGTGACCTGTACCACCACTTGTACAATGAGGAAAAAGTGAATCTGGCCCATTCTAAGTATATTCAGAGTCACATCAATACCATACAATACATCATAAACATAGTCAAATAAATACAATACATCATAAACATAGTCAAATAAATTCTCCTTTACATTCCTCAAAATACTCCACAGTGTTCCCTATCTAGTTTTATTTGATTGTTATTTATATATTTTTTACTTTATATTTATTCAATACAGTTTTGGGGACTACAGTGTTTGTAGAGTAAGCTGAGCTCTTTAGCTGAGATGGACATTTCCATCCTCATATCAATCATCATGTGATTGTCAGCCACCAATTGCATCCATAAAATGGTGCTCAATGAGTCCAATGGAAAAAGAATGCACACATTAAAATATGAAAGAACCTTTAACTGGTTAAATCGGAAGCATTTAATGTTATCTTATAAAAAATAATTGAACTTGCACAGCTGTATAACTCCAACTTTCTAAATCAATCCTCACATAAAGCAAGAGTTAGAGGCGTGTCTGGTCTACATGTGCGTACATGTTTCTTATTTTACCACACAGAGCACAAAGTCTTGTAAAGTCCCTGGAGGCCCGTCCTTTGTTCTTTGCCAATGTTTTTGGCAGTTTGCCTGTCTGCACCAAAAGCCACAACAAGATGTCAGTACTACACCACCCCCTCCCGGACAACAATACCAAATCGATATAGACCTTATGCGATACTGGCAACCATTTTGTGACCAGATCTGAGACTAGTACACATCACCGTGAAATGGCTGCAGTCGAGTCTCACACCAATACTGAGTATTTCCTTTTAAGAATCCTTAACACTGATCTGGAAAACACAGGTGTTTTGAAGTATTGACTTGGTCAGTGTCTTGTGAGAGTCTCTGCTCACCTTTACTTTTTGTGCATCTGCAGCACTGGTGCAGGCAGACATTCATCATCAAGTCGTCCATTTCATCAACTTAATCAAAGTATTGAGAAGAAGTGCCTGAGTTTGTTTATTTTTGAGCTGCTGCGGTTTGAGCACAGGACATTCACGGGTTAACTGTAAAGTGTCAACATTTATCAACTCAAGTATTTTCTCACTAGTAGAAGTTTGCATTTTCAGTTAGTCATAGACACTATCCTCTCCTCTCCTGCCCCTTTAGGTTGGTGACTTATCGACAACAATCCACCTACCCACTGCATACGGATACCAACAAGGAGGGAGGGAGGGAGCACAAGCGGCCATCTCATCACAAGACCTTCTGGCACCACAAAATGGCTGACAAAAACTTAATCTGTATCTGACATGGGTGAAGTGGCAGTTGTGTCAATTTCATGCCGAATCTGTTGGCTTGCAATCACACCAAGTTTGGAAGTTCCTTCTGCCTTTGCTTTCACTTTGACTTTAGTGCACTTCACCAAGCCAAACCAAACCAAGCCCTGGGTCTTGTGACCGCTATTGAGGCTTTGAGACACCATATCGCTGTTCAACAAGGACACCTTATCTGGTTGTAATAAACAATAGGCTGCGTTAGATTACATTACACAGACTTGCTCAGGTGTAGATATTTGATAATAGTCTTAACAAATGAAGCACAACATAGCCTCTTCATCAGAAAGCGTAACCTTAGGTAAACCCATGTTGATGGTGAGTCACAATTGCGACCTGACACAGAAGATGATATCAAACGTTCTGATGGTGGTAAACAAACAGCAGAGGTGAACTGTTAGGTGAAACTAGAGAAACCAGTTTGTGGACACCAAACCAAACTAGGCAGATGATCTCTTCCTGTCTGGCCAGAGTTCATGTAAGAATGACACTTAACGGTTGCCCTGTGTTAAAGCTGCCGTAAACTAGATCGTCTAGACTGGACCATTACTGAATTTGTTGTACATACAGCAGCCGCATTTGCCAAATCCATTTCAGTAACCAAGATAACTGAAAATGGTTTCCAACTTATTACATCACCACGATATCATATGATATAGTGGACCCAGCGGTATCCAGCTACAGTATTTAGATTTTCCTGATTTCTAACTAAGACACAGTGGTATCATGCATGATTGGGGATTTGATAGCAGCCTTTTCCACCTCCTGAGAGGACAGGATTTAGCATGACATGCTTGGGGGGTGTGTCAGGTAAACTCCCGATGTGTTGTTGTGAACCCCCTAGATTTCCCTGAGGACAGCACATGTTTATTGGCCCTTATTGGTTCATCATCTTACAAGATGACATGCAGTTTCCTGTCTCATTACATAAAAAGAAATGTGAATGTGGTCTGCTGGGAAGTCCCTATGAGTGTGTTGAATTAAGGATCACAGTAGTTAGGGAGTTGCGCCCCACAGAGGTTTCTCAGCACACTGCCCCCACCACGTGATTTCAATGAATTGAAACTCCCGATCTGGAATTAGGTCACTAATGTGAACAAGAAGGGGAGGGAACTGGCACAATAACAAAAGTGAGGACAATCTTAAGGGATAGTCAACTGCTGTTTTGGCTAATAAAAGATGGTGTCTGCTACGTGCAAGAATTGTTCTGCTTCAGAAGATTTCTTAGTTGACGGTTTCCTTACTTCCTGGCTCATCAGAACCTGATCCTTCCTTTCTCCCATAGTAACTGATTATGTAATAGCAGCCCAATCATAATCGTAATCACTCCTATTTCACCCCAGCTGCCACACAAACCCTGATTCAGATGACCATCCTACCCATGCTAGATTACAGAGACATAATTTATAGATCGGCAGGTAAGGGTGCTCTCGAGCGGCTAGATGTTCTTTACCATTCGGCCATCAGATTTGCCACCAATGCTCCTTATAGGACACATCACTGCACTCTATACTCCTCTGTAAAGTGGTCATCTCTATATACCCAGCCCAAGACCCACTGGTTGATGCTTATTCATAAAACCCTCTTAGGCCTCACTCCCCCCTATCTGAGATATTTCATCCTCCACATACAGCACCCATTCTGCCAGTCACATTCTGTTAAAGGTCACAAAAGCACACACATCCCCGGGTCGCTCCTCTTTTCAGTTTGCTGCAGCTAGCGACTGGAACAAGCTGCAACAAACACTCAAACTGGACAGTTTTATCTCTTCATTCAAAGACTCAGTCATGGACACTCTTACTGAGAGTTGTGGCTGCTTTGAGTGATGTATTGTTGTCTCTACCTTCTTGCCCTTTTTGCTGTTGTCTGTGCCCAATAATGATTGTACCATGTTTTGTGCTGCTACCATGTTGTGTTGCTACTATGCTGTGTTGTCATGTGTTGCTGCCTTGCTATGTTGTTGTCTTAAGTCTCTCTTTATGTAGTGTTGTGTTGTCTCTCTTGTCGTGATGTGTGTTTTGTCCTATATTTACATTTTTTTATTTTTTTATTTTTAATCCCAGCCCCCGTCCCCGCAAGAGGCCTTTTGCCTTTTGGTAGGCCGTCATTCTAAATAAGAATTTGTTCTTAACTGGCTTGCCTAGTTAAATAAAGGTTAAATAATAAATAAATTTAAAAAACAAAACAACTGCCAAGAGTTATGAGGCACAAATAGATGGTCTTTGCTGACATCAGGTGGATAAAATTAGATGTAGTCATACAACCACATTATTGGCAATATTCAGCTACTTTTTTGTGACACTAATTCTGAAACAATCATCGAAATGTCATAGGATAGGATATAGGATATGTCATAGGAAACACATTTTACTTTTTGAAATTGTTATAATGTGGCTACACTTTAAACGTATGGAAATGTCAAGCGCTTTGTAGCCTTACAGGAACTTACAGGAAGCCACAGGTGGTAAGAGGAATATGGTGTAATTGCAGACCGCATACAAATAGCAAATTACAGTCACCATTAGTAACATTTATTGAATGACCATACAAAGTTGAAAACATTACAACAGTCTAACTCTAACACAACTAAACAAAAATGTCACAGTGTGTGTGTGTTAATAATAATACATTTTTTTAAAGTGCTTTTCAAGACACCCAAAGTCACTTAACACCCAAAGTCTCAGCCAACTTTATTGCTCCAGTCAAATCACGTCAAACTGTATTACAACAATATCAGTCTTTCAGTTCACACAGACGCTTCAGTTTCCTAGTGCTTGGATCCATATCCTCTCCTCACTGAGAGAGGGAGGGAGGGAGTCAGAGAAAGAGGAGGAAGAGAGCAGGAGTTGAGACAAATAGACCACTGCTGTTCCCTTTTCCTATGATGACGTTATGACTTGCAGTCTGGTGTCTCTTAACTTTATCTAGTCAAAGTGCAACGAGTGCTACAATAGCATCTGGGTTGGAGGAACGTAATACATGCAAACAGTCATAGACCTTAAAAACAGAGAGACGTTTAACTCAGACCCCCCCCCCCCCCGCCCCCCCCCCCCCCACACACACACACTCCCCAAGCCAGGGGTGGCAAACCCTGGTCATGGAGAGCTATAGGGTGTGCAAGCTTTGTAAGTTACATATCAGCACTAACACACCTGCTACGGCTTATCAAAGACTTGATGAGAGGATGATATGTTGAATCAGATCTGTTAGTGCTGGGCTGGAACAAAAGCCTGCCCAATGCCATTCTAAGACAGATCCCTCAGTATCAGGATAATGCATACCAACTCTGACATAATTATACAACATATTATATATAATACATTACATACATACATGGAGAATAAGAACACCTCATCCCAGCTGCCCACTGCACTGAGGATAGGAAACTCTGTCACCGCCGATAAATCCACTATAATTGAGAATTTCAATAAGCATTTTTCTACGGCTGGCCTTGCTTTCCACCTGGCTACCCCTACCCCGGTCAACAGCACTGCACCCCCCACAGCAACTCGCCCAAGCCTTCCCAATTTCTCCTTCTCCCAAATCCAGTCAGTTGATGTTCTGAAAGAGATGCAGAATTTGGACCCCTACAAATCAGCCGGGCTAGACAATCTGGACCATTTCTTTCTAAAACTATCTGCCGAAATTGTTGCAACCCCTATTACTAGCCTGTTCAACCTCTCCTTCGCGTTGTCTGAGATTCCCAAAGATTGGAAAGCAGCTGCGGTCATCCCCCTCTTCAAAGGGGGGGACACTTTTGACCCAAACTGCTACAGACCTATATCTATCCTACCCTGCCTTTCTAAGGTCTTCGAAAGCCAAGTCAACAAACAGATTACCGACCATTTCGAATCCCACCGCACCTTCTCCGCTATGCAATCTGGTTTCAGAGCTGGTCATGGGTGCACCTCAGCCACACTCAAGGTCCTAAACGATATCTTAACTGCCATCAATTAGAAACAATACTGTGCAGCCGTATTCATTGACCTGGCCAAGGCTTTCGACTCTGTCAATCACCACATCCTCATCGGCAGACTCGATAGCCTTGGTTTCTCAAATGATTGCCTCGCCTGGTTAGTTGATAGAGTTCAGTGTGTCAAATCGGAGGACCTGTTGTCCGGGCCTCTGGCAGTCTCTATGGGGGTGCCACAGGGTTCAATTCTTGGGCAGACTCTCTTCTCTGTATACATCATTGATGTCACTCTTGCTGTTGGTGAGTCTCTGATCCACCTCTACGCAGACGACACCATTCATACTTCTGGCCCTTCTTTGGACACTGTGTTAACAACCCTCCAGACGAGCTTCAATGCCATACAACTCTCCTTCCGTGGCCTCCAACTGCTCTTAAATACAAGTAAAACTAAATGCATGCTCTTCAACTGATCGCTGCCTGCACCTGCCCACCCGTCCAGCATCACTACTCTGGACGGTTCTGACTTAGAATATGTGGACACCTACAAATACCTAGGTGTCTGGTTAGACTGTAAACTCTCCTTCTAGACTCACATCAAACATCTCCAATACAAAGTTAAATCTAGAATTCACTTCCTATTTCGCAACAAAGCATCCTTCACTCATGCTGCCAAACATACCCTCGTAAAACTGACCATCCTACCGATCCTCGACTTCGGCGATGTCATTTACAAAATAGCCTCCAACACTCAACTCAACAAATTGGATGCAGTCTACCACAGTGCCATCCGTTTTGTCACCAAAGCCCCATATAGTACCCACCACTGCGACCTGTACGCTCTCATTGGCTGGCCCTCGCTTCATACTCATCGCCAAACCCACTGGCTCCAGGTCATCTACAAGAACCTGCTAGGTAAAGTCCCCCATTATCTCAGCTCGCTGATCACCATAGCAGCACCCGCCATAGTGGCACGCGCTCCAGCAGGTATATCTCTCTGGTCACCGCTGCCTCTCCTTCCAGTTCTCTACTGCCAATGACTGGAACGAACTACAAAAATCTCTGAAACTGGAAACACTTATCTCCCTCACTAGCTTTAAGCACCAGCTGTCAGAGCAGCTCACAGGTTACTGCACCTGTACATAGCCCATCTATAATTTAGCCCAAACAACTCTTCCCCTACTGTATTTATTTATTTATTTTGCTCCTTTGCACCCCATTATTTATATTTCTACTTTGCACATTCTTCCACTGCAAATCTACCATTCCAGTGTTTTACTTGCTATATTGTATTTACTTCACCACCATGGTCTTTTTTTGCCTTTACCTCCCATATCTCACCTCATTTGCTCACATTGTATATAGACTTATTTTTCTACTGTATTATTGACTGTATGTTTGTTTTACTCCATGTGTAACTCTGTGTTGTTGTATGTGTCGAACTGCTTTTCTTTATCTTGGCCAGGTCGCAATTGTAAATGAGAACTTGTTCTCAACTTGCCTACCTGGTTAAATAAAGGGGAAATAAAAATAAATAAATAAATATTGTGAATAAATACCAGTGACATCACAGGGTCAGAGGTGAAGGACTGGTTTGGAATGCTGCTACAGATTGAACTCGATTTAATCTCCTATTGTGTGTTTAGAGAACTAATGAGAGAAGGGAATGAGAGAAGGAAGAGAAGAGGAGAGGAGGAGTTTCACCCAGGTGTTGGTATCTTAGAGCTGATGTGTTATTGATTGACTGTAGTTTGGTCTAGGTGTGTGTGTGTGTGTGTGTGTGTGTGTGTGTGTGTGTGTGTGTGTGTGCGTGCGTGTGTGTGTGTGTGTGTGTGTGTGTGTGTGTGTGTGTGTGTGTGTGTGTGTGTGTGTGTGTGTGTGTGCATGTTTCGGTGAAGGTGTGTGTACCTTGATCTCCTCCACAGAAGTCATGTTGTTGGACAGCGCGCATTCCTTCAGCATAGTGATGGGTCACACTTACTGTGCACATCCTGGAACTTCTCAGGGGTACGCTACACTCTGTCCGCATAGGAGAACCCTTTTTGGTTCCAGCTAGAACTCTTTTGGGTTCCATGTTGTGACGGCCCTGAATATTTCTGAACCGTCTCAGTTCTTCTCCTTCTAATAGGGCGCTTCCCCTTTAATTCCCCATTAAATAGCCAGCATCAGCTGCGCAAAGGTGAAGTTGTGATTGAGACATGAATGAGGATGTGTACTACCTTCAGTTCATGAAGCTTCGCCATTACATTTGTTTTGTTGCCTTACAGTGTGTTTTGTAGCCTTAAAGCGAGTTTACCTAGGATTGGATCCACTCTGTGCATCTGTGGACTACAACTGTCCGTTGGTTTTCGTGGCCTTTTCTCCGCTGGAGATCTGTTGGCGGATTGTCTGACTGACCGACTGACTACAACTTTTTGTACACGGTATTTCATTTGTTTGGGGTGATGTATACTGTGATTTATGTAGTTGTGAGGACGTATTATTCTTTGGTTAGTCTTTGATACGCTTTATAGTTGTGTTGCAAAATAAGTGTTATTTTGAGTGTATGAATATACTGGGTTTACGCTAAGGACAAACGTTGTGTGACTAAGGTCACTTGAGTCACTGGGCTGGACTCTTTTTATGCCCGAGGTACAGGATATTTCTAAATGAACATAAGTGTATTAATTGTTATATTGTTGTGTGTGATCACTTATGTTGTTAATACAACCACGCAAAAGAATACACTTGTATGAAGTTCTTTCCAATGTTTTAAGGGGTTTATGAAAAGTATATTTCCATCCTTACTTTTACATAAGTCCTTTGTATTGGTGTGACTTGACGGACCAGATGGGACTCATTCCCTCCCAAACTAAAAGGAGAAACCAATACTTTCTCTGGTAGGCACAACCTACCTGGCACCCCTATAAATAACCTCAAGTCAAAACCATTACAATGTAGAACCCGCTGTGTAATGGGTTCTACCTGGAACCAAATAGGGTTCTTCAAAGAGTTATCCTATGGGGACAGCCAAAGAACCCTTTTAGGTTCTAGATAGCTACAGGAAGTTACATCACACATAGGAAGAGGGGTTTGACCTGTTTAGCAGGGTTCAGCTCCAGCCCTTGGCCGATGAGAGATTGGGATGCATCCCAAACAAACACTGACCTACACTTAGGGGGGTCTATGCAGGCTAACATAGGAGTGAGGGAGAGTGGCAACACAAGGAGGTAGGTAAGACTAAAACAGAACAGAGTAAGGGAGGAGAGAGTGAGGAGAGGAGGTCTGGTGAGGGGGCAGAGAGAGACCGGTGGTCAGGTGACAGTTACATGGTCAGGGGTCAAAGGTCAAAGATCACATCTCACCTAACCCCAGCGGTAGAAAAAGTATCCAATTGTCATACTTGAGTAAAAGTAAAGATACCTTAATAGAAAATGACTCAAGTAAAAGTGAAAGTCACCCAGTAAAATACTACTTGAATAAAAGTCTAAAAGTATTTGGTTTTAAATATACTTAAGTATATTTTAGCAATTACATTTACTTTTGATACTTAAGTATCAAACGTAAAAGCATGGGGCCTCCCGGGTGGCGCAGTGGTCTAGAGCACTGCATCGCAGTGCTAGCTGCGCCACCAGAGTCTCTGGGTTCGCGCCCAGGCTCTGTCGCAGCCGGGAGGTCTGTGGGGCGACGCACAATTGGCTTAGCGTCGTCCGG
Source organism: Salvelinus fontinalis (assembly GCF_029448725.1). Taxonomy (NCBI): domain Eukaryota; kingdom Metazoa; phylum Chordata; class Actinopteri; order Salmoniformes; family Salmonidae; genus Salvelinus; species Salvelinus fontinalis. The sequence goes on along the minus strand of NC_074696.1, from coordinate 37,166,249 downwards.
GTTAGGGAGGGTTTGGCCGGTAGGGATATCCTTGTCTCATCGCGCTCCAGCGACTCCTGTGGCGGGCCGGGCGCAGTGCGCGCTAACCAAGGGGGGTGGGTGCACGGTGTTTCCTCCGACACATTGGTGCGGCTGGCTTCCGGGTTGGAGGCGCGCTGTGTTAAGAAGCAGTGCGGCTTGGTTGGGTTGTGCTTCGGAGGACGCGTGGCCTTCGACCTTCATCTCTCCCGAGCCCGTACGGGAGTTGTAGCGATGAGACAAGATAGTAATTACTAGCGATTGGATACCACGAAAATTGGGGAGAAAAGGGGATAAAAATTTTAAAGAATATTTAAATTAAAATAAAAAAAAGTAAAAGCCTAAATTTAAAATTCCTTATTTTAAGCAAACCAGACGGCACCATTCTCTGGAGGTGATGCATCCTCCGAAACCTGACCCGCCAAATCAAGCTTCTTTACACCCGCCTGCTTAGCCCGGAAGCCAGCCGCACCAATGTGTTGGAGGAAACACTGTTCACCTGACGACCAAAACCAGCCTGCAAGCGCCCGGCCTGCCACAAGGACTCGCTAGAGCGCGATGAGCCAAGTAAAACCCCTCCGGCCAAACCCTCCCCTAACTCGGACAACGCTAGGCCAATTGTGCGTCGCTCTATGGGACTCCCGATGCCGTCCAGTTGTGATACAGCCCGGGAATGAACCAGGGTTTGCAGTGATGCCTCTAGCACTGCGCTGCAGTGCATTAGACCGCTGCGCCACTCGGGAGCCCCTCTTGTATTTTTGGGTTATTTACGAAAAGCCAGGGTCACACTCCAACACTCAGACATCATTTACAAAAGAAGCATGTGTGTTTAGTGAGTCTGCCAGATCAGAGACAGTAGGGATGACTAGGGATTTTCTCTTGATAAGTGCATGAATTTGACCATTTTCCTGTCCTGCTAAGCATTCAAAATGTAACAAGTACTTTTGGGTGTCAGGGAAAATGCATGGAGTAAAAAGTACATTATTTTCTCCAGGAATGTAGTGAAGTAAAAGTTAAAGTTGTACAGATACCCCAAAAAACGACTTAAGTAGTACTTTTAACTTAAGTACTTCACACAGCTGCCTAACCCTGGGTTGCTCAAGCTGTGTCCATAGTAACGGTAGGTCTCCAGCTCCATGACAATAGGAGTCTCTTCCTCAGAGTGTCTCTATCTATACTGGTCACATATCCTCCCTCTGTCAGGGAAGAGACACTGGTGTGATAGTAGAAGCTGATCATCGCTCAGAGATTAGATTGTCTGAGACAAAGTGATTCTTAACACTCTTCAAGCTCTTAATCCAGCTATAACGTTCTCATCTCTGCACCAATCAAAACTCCACTTCTCCAGCTCTACAACCAATCATCGCTCACCTTACCGGCTCTGCAGTGGTCTTGCAGTAAACTTGAAGGCCTCCCTCACGCACAGAACGTCCATGCCGTCCACCTACACCCAGAGACAGGAAGGTCAATATAGCAGAGATACTGTACACACTGACTGTGTGTGTCCTACCTTGAGGCCAGGTATATAGTCTCCTCTGTTGAAATAGTCAGTGGTAGTGGAGGACCTCTCCACAGACGTCCCCATTCCCAATTTGTTGTTCTCACAGATGAAGATACACGGCAGCTTCCACAGATCCGTCATGTTGAAAGACTCAAAGATCTGGCCCTGACTGGACAAGAGGAGGGGAGTCAATGATGATGATGACTTTACGACTTCACTGTAACCGCTAGATAGATCAAACAAGTCTCACCAGGTTGTACAGCGTCGCACACACCTGGTTGTTGGCCTGGTACTAACAGGCTAGGGCAAAGTGGTCTCAGAGCATAGGCAGGTAATTCCAAGACACCCCATTTAGTACAATATGTTAAGTTTCGTATGTATTAATGGATGTCCATCCCCCACTTCATATGATAATTTACAAATGACAATTCCTATTATATTTTACGAATTTGAAAAACGTACAATATGTTACAAATTTGCGAAATGTATGATATGTTGTGAATTCTAGCTAGGTGGCTAGCTCGCTAACGGGTGGCTAGCTCGCTAATGTTACCTAGGCTAGGGGTTAGGGTTAAGGTTAAGTTTAGGAGTTAGGTTAAAGGGTTATGGTTATGGTTAGGGGAAGGGTTAGCTAAAAGGGTTAAGGTTAGGGTTAGGTGAAGGGTTAGCTAACATGCTAAGTACAGTGCATTCGGAAAGTATTCAGACCCCTTGACTTTTTACACATTTTGTTACGTTACAGCCGTATTCTAAACTGGATTAATTCCTTTTTTTCCCTAATCAATCTACACACCATACCCTATGATGACAAAGCATAAACTGTTTTTTAGAAATGGAAATATCACATTTACATTTACCCTTTACTCAGTACTTTGTTGAAGCACCTTTAGCAGCGATTTACAGCCTCAAGTCTTCTTCGGTATTATGATACAAGCTTGGCACACCTGTATTTGCGGAGTTTTTCCCATTCTTCTCTGCAGATCCTCTCAAGCTCTGCCAGGTTGGATGGGGAGCATCACTGCACAGAAATTTTCAGGTCTCTCCAGAGATGTTCGATCGGGTTTAAGTCCGGGCTCTGACTAGGCCACTCATGGACATTCAGAGACTTGTCCCGAAGCCACTCCTGCGTTGTCTTGGCTGTGTGCTTAGGGTCATTGTCCTGTTGGAAGCTGAACCTTCACCCCAGTCTGAGGTCCTGAGCCCTCTGGAGCAGGTTTTCATCAAGGATCTCTCTGTACTTTGCTCCGTTTAACCTTTCCCTTGATCCTGACCAGTCTCCCACTCGACCATAAAGGCCTGATTGGTGGAGTGCTGCAGAGATGGTTGTCCTTCTGGAAGGTTCTTGATAAGGGAATTTATATGTTTAAGGTAATGACTAAAGAATTTCACCCTGAAACGTAATTATTAGATTATGTAACATGTACTATGAATAATTAGACAAACGTAACTATTAGTAATTATTAGATGATGTAACATGTATAATGAATAATTAGAGTGATAAACTTAAGTCCAATAAGGTTTGGCCGAGACTAGTAAGGGAGAGAAATGTGTGTGTGTGACTAAGAAAATACAGAGGACAATTAAACTATTCATGACCTAATCTGGTTAGAACTCTAAGAAACTTACGACAGGAAAGGGAGTCCTGTCAAGGTCCCTCTAATCTCGGGAGGAAAGAACGGCCAGCTTGGTAGTGATAGACGAGGAATGCAGACTGTGGGGAAAGATACATCTCCCCTACTGTTTGTGTGTCTGTATGTGCGTGTAAGGAGGTGGGGGAAATGGGAGTTATAAAATGTCATGTCTTTGCATTCTTGACTTTAGAACGTTCTCTGAATAAACTGTACGGATCTTTTGCATAAGCTGAGTCTTTGCCTAATTATTATTAAACCCAGGGTCTTACAAACCTCAGGGATTGGTCAAAGCTTAAATAATTGTTAGTTATCATCATCATTGGGATTGAAAATTCTCCTGCCAGTTCTCCCATCTCCACAGAGGAACTTCAGAGCTCTGTCAGAGTGACCATCGGGTTCTTGGTCACATCCCAGACCAAGGCCCTTCTTTCCGGATTGCTCAGTTTGTCAGGGCAGCCAGCTCTAGGAAGAGTCTTGGTGCTTCCAAACTTCTTCTATTTAAGAATGGTGGAGGCCACTGTGTTCTTGGGGACCTATCATTGCCACGCGGAATGACGAAGCAGGTACGGGGAGTAAACATTTAATAAACAACTAACATAGACGAGACAGGAACAGCGTCAGATACAAAGACAAAAGACAATCAATGAAGCAGCAGGGAACAGAGCTGGGGAACTGACAATTATAGGGGAGGAAATAAATAGGAGATAAGTGAGTCCAGGTGAGTCCAATAATGGCCCCGTGTGGCTCAGTTGGTAGAGCATGGTGCTTGCAACGCCAGGGTTGTGGGTTCGATTCCCACGGGGGGCCAGTACAAAAAAAATTAAAAAAGTATGTATGTACTTGTAAGTCGCTCTGGATAAGAGCGTCTGCTAAATGACAAAAATGTAAATGTGATAATGCTGATGCAAGTGACGAACGAAGGAAGGCAGGTGTGAATGATAGATGGCAGGAGCGTGTGATGCAGGGTAATCTGGCGCCCTCAAGCGCCAGAGGAAGGGAAGAGCGGGAGCAGACGTGACAATTATAAAGCGTTGCATCTTCCCCCGGCAATGTGTATAGCTCAACATTTCAGTTCTGCAGAATGAGCGAGTCGTGCGTTCCACCTGGTCATCTTGCCACCGCGTTCAGCAGTCTCTTTTGCGCATCACATAACCTATCACCTTCACATGAAGAGTAGAAGCCTTTTGTGTTCACATAGTTTAAATCGTTTTTGGATGGTGATTTATATGGCGATGTAGGTGCCGTCTACTGCTCAGTTCGTATTTGGGAACCTACTGATGGCATCATGGCAAAGAAACACCTCTTGACTTCCACCTGATGTGAAATGGTGTAGGGAAATTGTATGTGTTACTGCTTTGCTGATGATTGCATCCAAAACATTGGCTTATCGAGGCCTGTGAGATGCCGATTAGCAAGCTCCCACTGAAAAGTGCCCTTTGCCTAAAACCCAAGGGGGATAGCACTTGGATGTTCACCGGAATGGCATGTGTTTGCCTTTTTAAAGCAGGTCTTAAATTCTCGCAAAAATCATATAAGATTGCTTTTGGGAAAATAGAACTGATGAGCCAATCTGTACTTTCTGTAGAAAAAAGTCCTGTCTCTAAAAACGCACTCTCTACAAAATGCAGTGCTTGGCAAATCTCCAAACAGGACAAGATCTTACATTTGATTTCCCATTATCTCAGTCTTTTATAGTATTCCAACAATGTTTTCACTTTCACACATACCAAATGACTGTACTTTATATGGATTATTATCGTGACAAATGCACTGATGTGGTCAAATTATATAGCATGTTGCACGAATTCACAATTTCAACATACAGTGAGGATACATTAGGAACACCTTCCTAATATTGAGTTGCACTCCCCCCTTTTGCCCTTAGAACAGCCTCAATGTGTCAGGGACTGTACAATATATTAAAAGAGTTCCACAGGGATGCTGGCCCATGTTCACTCCAATGCCTCCCACAGTTGTGTCAAGTTGGCTGGATGTCCTTTGGGTGTTGGACCATTCTTGATATACACGGGAAAAGATTGAGCGTGAATAACCCAGCAGCGTTGCAGTTCTTGACACAAACCGGTATGCCTGGTACCTACTACCATGCCAAGTTGAAAGGCACTTAAATGTTTTCTCTTGCCCATTCACCCTCTGAATGGCACACATACACAATCCATGTCTCAAGGCTTTAAAATCCTTCTTTAACCTGTCTCCTCCCCTTCATCTACACTGATTGAAGTGGATTTAACAAGGGATCATAGCTTTCACTTGGATTCACCTGGTCAGTCTGTCATGGAAATAGCAGGTGTTCTTAATATTTTGTATACTCAGTGTATATTTTCCCCATTCTACGCGGGACAAACAGTTCCCTTAAATTCCCTTATTCCACCGCTTGGCACTGTGTGGTCATGGCTGTGCGCAAATGTACACACACTCTCAAACAAACGTTCATACCGGCCGTGGTCGAAAGCATGAAAACCGTGATGTATCATTGGTAAATTGTGACTGACTGATCTACAAATAATAATGAGTAGTTATTTAGAATGCAAGGTGATTTGTAGATCAATCAGTCGGCAGTCGCGTTGATGCTCTCAAACACGGCCATTGGTAAATCTCACTTTGCCAGGAAATGAACCCAGGCATGGTTTAGCACAGATTTGTGCCTACGCATGATTGATAAATGAAGCCTCAGGTAATTTGGTTGTGCTATTAGATGAAGCACAGTAATAACACATTAAGTTGTCATTGTATTCCCATTTGAACTTGGTTATGCTTTTAGATTGTTGAAAGCATAGTAATAACAAATCGGGGGTGGGGGGGGCAGTTACCCTGGGGAAGAAATTGTAGACACTTATTTCCCTTCATAGTATATTTGCCTAAGCATGACCATAATCCACATACCTAATTTTTTACCAAACTTTGCTTTCTTGTGTCAGTAATTGGCAGCAAAGTAAAGATACATTCATAGAAAATGACTAAAGTCAAAGTAAAAGTCACCCAGTAAAATACTACTTGAGTAAAAGTCTAAACGTACTTGGTTTTAAATATACTTATGTATCAAAAGTAAATGTAATTGATCAAATGTACCTAAGTATCAAAAGTAAAAGTAAAAGTATGAATCATTTTAAATTCCTTATATTAAGCAAACCAGACGTACCCTTTTCTTTTTTTTTTTTTAAATGTACGGATAGCCAGGGGCACACTCCAACACTCAGACATCATTTACAAACAAAGCATTTGTGTTTAGTGAGTCCGCCATATCAGAGGCAGTAGATAACCAGGGATGTTCTCTTGATACATGTGTAAATTGGACAATTTTCCTGTCCTGCTAAGCATTCAAAATGTGATGCGTACTTTTGAGTGTCAGGGAAAATGTATGGTGTAAAAAGTACATTGTTTTCTTTAGGAATGTAGTTAAGTAAAAGTAAAAGTTGTCAATGATATAAATAGTAAAGTAGTAAAGCTTGTAGTAAAGCTTGTTTCCCCACGTTACCCTATATCAAAGTTAAGACAGTGAAAAATAACTCAACCCATGCCTCCATAGCATCGGACTTAGATGATCATAATACTTTTCTGTAGTATAATCCGTAGTAGGCTATTGATTCATTGCCCACCCACCCCACTGGGCAAAACTGGTTGAATCAACGTTGTTTCCACCTCATTTCAACCCCAAAAATGTGTGCGATGACGTTAAATCAACGAGGGAAACTAATTGGATTTGCAAAAAGTCATTCCCATAAGAGCATTTCGTCTTTTTTTCACCCAACCTTTAACCTAAATCCAATGCCATTATGAAATGTGTTTTTTATTTCACGTGGAATTCATTTTAGTTGACAAGAGTTGACAACTCAACCAAAAGTAAATCAAAACTAGACATCGAACTGATGTCTGTGCCCAGTGGGACATGTATCTTTTGACCACTAGAGAGCACTGTAGCACTGTGTTAATGGAACATATCATTGTAATTGGCTCTAGATGGCCTTGCAGTACACAGTGACTTGTAATTGATCCGTTCATTTAAAACGAAAGCATTGAAAAAATGGTGACTGCAGGGCAGGGTACTAAAGGTAACATGGTAAATACACCATTGTGTATATCATTCATCTGGTAGAAGTCATATCAAAGATGGTGGATAAATGAAGATGTCTTACTCAGGCCGTGTACCATTGAAAAAAAATATCACAGTTCCAGTTTGCTTAAGGCAGGGGTGTCAAACTCATTCCATGGAGGGCTAAGTGTCTGCGTGTTTTTGTTTTTTCTTTCAATTAAGACCTAGACAACCAGGTGAGGAGAGTTCTTTACTAATTAGTGACCTTAATTCATCAATCAAGCACAAGGGAGGAGCGAAAACCCGCAGACACTGCCCTCCGTGGGATGATTTTGACTCATGGCTTAAGGGATGGCTCTCTTATAGGCACCAATGTGGAAGCAGCTGGATCTGGTCTGCCTCATGTATATGAACCAGAAGAAATTAGCCAGTGAAATGTCTTGCTTCCTCTTTCATCTGGTATTACCATAGCTAGTTAGTGATATTTGCAGGGTCAATAGTAATACTGGAGAACATTATTTGTGCTGCACTAGCATGGGGCTTATAACAGGCCTACTTGAAGCTGTGTCCATTTGGGACATCTCTTCTCTGTGTTTTGACTAATCCACATGCACTGTCCAGCCTGGTCTCATTAACTAGACGTAACATAGTCAACGTAAAATCGAGATACTTCAATTAGTATGATATGTTACGTTTGGTATGTTACATAAGACAAGGTTAAAAGGCAAAAACATGTGACTGGTTTCAGGAAACTAGGCACATGTCACAAGTCATGACTTCACATGAGAGGCATTTGAACGTTTATTTTAATTTTTTATCAAAATGTGTTTTTGGCAGAAATGCCTTCTAGAACATTTGAACATTAATTTTCCTTAATAACAAACTTGTATGCCATCTATAAATATGAATAAAGTTGTTAAATTATGAGCCTAGTTGGTTTAGCCACAGAAAAAGAAAGGAACCTTCCCACTAGCCATGATTGGCTGAGATAATGAATGGACTGGATATGCCGAGAGATGAGTTTCGGATTGGTCTGCCGTGTAACATCTTCTGTCTATAAAATGAGCTGCTCGTTATGTGTAGATAATACTTTCTACTGCAGTTTTTTTCCAAAAGATATAACGTTAGCAATGGAGAACTGCAAATGTGTTGCTACTGCTCTCAGTAACATTGCTGCCCTGAGTTCATCAGGCACTATCGACAAAGGTCAGTGGGAAAAAAATGTGATGGACTACTTTCAGGAGAATGATCGTACCAAGCTGACTCTCTCGGACCCTGAAAATGAATCAGACGACGAGGAAATCCCTGATTTAGGTAACATTTTCATTGAATAAGGCATTGTAGAGTCTTCTGATGACAGTGACGGGGAAGAAACGGCGATCAACAGTGTTGTTGTCACGGAAGAAGTTGACCGAGTTTTGAAATCAGTGGAATGTCTTGTAGAAACAGAGTATGATAAGGAGATTAATACAATTCTGACATTTGATTGCAAATGCATAGGGAGTCGAAAAGAGAACACAAAAGGCTGTTGTATAAAACACCTGTCCCTGGATTACATCTTCAAACTAAGGGCAATCATGGCATCTGTGACAGAGAGGGAGAAAGATCTGGTACTTCTTATGGCATTGCACACGGTCAGTGTGAACCAGAGTGACTTGACACAACAGGCCAAGCTGTACAAACAAACGGAAACGTCACAGGACGAAAGAGGTTGCAGGCTGCCATGAAGCGTTCATCCATGTACGGTTGAAGTTGGAAGATTACATACACTTAGGTTGGAGTCATAAAAACTCGTTTTTCAACCACTCCACAAATTTCTTGTTAACAAACTATAGCTTTGGCAAGTCAGTTAGGACATCTACTTTGTGCATGACACAAGTAATTTTTTCAACAATTGCTTACAGACAGATTATTTCACTTATAATTCACTGTTTCACAATTCCAGTGGGTCAGAAGTTTACATACACTAAGTTGACTGTGCCTTTAAACAGCTTGGAAAATTAAAGAAAATTATGTCATGGCTTTAGAAGCCTCTGATAGGCTAATTGGCATAATTTGAGTCAATTGGAGGTGTACCTGTGGATGTATTTAAAGGCCTACCTTCAAACTTAGTGTCTCTTTGCTTGACATCATGGGGAAATCAAAAGAAATCAGCCAAGACCTCAGAAAAAAAATGTATATCTCCACAAGTCTGGTTCATCCTTGGGAGCAATTTCCAAATGCCTGAAGGTACCACATTAACAGAAGCTGTTAAGTAAACCAAGCTGAAGAAGCAAGGGCAGCATCTCCTGCTTGTTCAGAGTGAGCGGTCTGTCTACCAGGAGATGGCTGCTGACTGCAAGACCACCTGTCAAGACCTGCGGTTGTCTCTGGGGCCCCTACTGAACCAACAAGCAAAGACATCAGGATGCATTACAGCTTTGATTTTGCTCAACAAGTAAGCAACATTTCCTCCTTTTATACTGATTAAGGACATAGATGGATAGATATATACACACAATTTTTTTTATATATATACATACGTACGTACATGGTTCGGGAGTAAGGGATTACAAAAAACAATAACTGTAATCCGTTACTTTACCAGCAAAAATATTGTAATCAGATTACCGATGTTTTTGAAAAACTAGATGATTACTTCTAAGATTACTTTTAAATTCAGAAAGAAGATTTGCGAAAAAAAATCTTTGACCTTTCTGTTTTCTCAAAGACATTCAAATCAGCAACTGAGCGAGTCTGACCACAAATCAGAGACCACTATGATGACACACCAAATGTGTTTGATGGATCGCGGGAAAAGAGCAGGAGTAGGCTTTTGTAGGTTACAGTCCAAGCTATGTTTTCCACTTGTGCGACTGCTGTCGGCATCCAAAGATGATCCAACTTGAATAAACGCTTGGAGGTAAGGATGACAGTAGTGGTGTAGTCTACGGCGATACGGCTATCATTTATTAATATAGTTATATCTACATAACGTTAGCGCATTGATGTGAATCATATTGCTACTCATTTAGTTATTTACGCCTTACGGATTGTGGTTGTTGTGGATGGCAGTTCACAAATCTAAATGTGTATTTGAACCCAATTATGGTTGAATTCAAGAAGTTTAAGCTGCCTACCAATCATTGTTTTTGAAACCAGGGGACAGCCAGCGAAAAATGCGCTCTAGCAACAGCTGCAAAGTGCGGATCCCAGCCTGTGGAATAAAAGTGGGACTTTTATTGCTCAATCTAATTCATGCTGATGAGAAATCCATAGGCCTAACGGACACATGCTCAAACTTGCTCACTTTTGATAGACTTAGAGGCAATCTGTAGTTGCTACATCTATTTTGGGATTTATAAATTATATATACAGTACCAGTCAAAAGTTTGGACACGCCTACTCAAGGATTTTTCTTTATTTTCACAATTTTCTACATTGTAGAATAATAGTGAAGACATCAAAACTATGAAATAACACATAAGGAATCATGTAGTAACCAAATTATTGCGAAACAAATCTAAATATGTTTTAGATTCTTCAAAGTAGCCACCCATTGCCTTGAAAGCTTAGCACACTCTTGGCAAAGCATGCCATTCCATGAGGGCAGCATTTATTTTTCAACTCGAATCAATGAGCCCAATCAGTCCTCTATGACAACAAAATCATAAACAACAGAGTAGGGCTGGCTAATAAGTCCTTCGTTTTGGGGTCATGCTCAGGTAAAACAATTTGGATAATCTATACTTCCATATTTCCAAGTCCTATTTTTGAAGATCAAGGGGTATAACATTTATTGGAATGACTGGAATTCTGATAGACTTTGGGTTTTAATGTAAAGATATAATTTTGTCATTATTATATGTAGTAGAAAGCGATGGGTTAAAAGAAGTCTACATAACCAACCCATAAAGTTAAATTTAACATCCATATATGGCCAGCTATGTAAACTTTAACATTGATTTATCCTGCAATAGATGTCTTTCAGTTGGTAACATTACATTTTTGTCTTCTAATGCCTCTTAAGGGGAAAGTAATCTAAAAGTAACGGAATATAATCAGATTACGTTACTGAGTTTGGGTAATCCAAAAGTTACGTTACTGATTACAATTTTGGATAGGTAACTAACGGATTACATTTAGAAAGTAACCTCCCAACCCTATGTGTATATATATGTATATACACACAGAGTTGGGAGGTTACTTTCTAAATGTAATACGTTACAGTTACCTATCCAAAATTGTAATCAGTAACGTTATATATATATATATATCTCATATCTCACTGAGCTGTGTAAAGACAGACTGACAGGGGTGAGACAATTCATTTTAATTTATCTTAATGTTCTTTTGTTGTTTGCCACAAAGTTTGCACCCGACTGGTGCTTCAGCCTCATCAAGCAGCGCTTCAGAAAGACCAGAGTGAACACTTTGTCTGAGATTGCTGGTGTTGTGAAGGACAGCACGGTGACAGGGGTCAACATCCCACAGCTGGTTGGACTGTCAGCCTATTGAAAATGGCGTCGACAGACAGGGCTGCTGTGCTTCTAGTTCTTAGGAAACTTTGCAGTATTTTGTTTTTTAATGTATTTCTTACATTATTAGCCCAGAAATGTTTGTTATTTAGATATGTGTGTATTGGATATATGTTGTGAAATTGTTAGGTATTACTTGTTAGATATTACTGCACTGTCAGAGCTAGAAACACAAGCATTTCGCTACACCCGCAATAACATCTGCAAAACACGTATGTGACCAATAAAATGCGATTTGATTTGGAGGATGGTACGGTGCTGGTGGAAAGCTATGGCTGGCAACAACACCTGACTCTGTACTTCAGCCCGCTGCCACAGATCAAGCAGTACCAGCACTTCAGGTGAAAATCATTTTCATTGCATTGTATGAGGTTATTCTTATCTAAACTTGGGAGGTGAATTTGTTATGCAATGTTGTAATGTCTTCTCAATTTTTTTTATTTACTGTTTTACAGCTTCAATGCTCTGGAGCCTGGTGTTGTTGTCGCCAAGGAGCAACACTGACATTCTTCCTCTCATAGATGGTCTGCCTGTACCAGCACCACCTTGACTGGACACAGCTAGACAAACTTATATTTTTGAGAAGATCAGGTAGTTTTGCAATGAAGAGGCTATGGACATCACATGCCCTGCGCCACAGTCAAGGGCAGGACTGAAACAGGCTCTCCGAATATAGATTCCCTTGTTCATCTGTGGTTCAGACGGACCAGTTCCCAGTCATCAGCACTATCTGCAGTGCCTCTATTCACACAACTCTCTCCTAACACACATGTCATATGTTGCTGCTACTATTTAAAATTTTTTTTTTTTTTTACATGTATCCTGCTGCTCAGCCACTTTACCCCTGATTGTATTCATATAACTACCTCATCTATCACTGATATCACAATTGTTCTTGTACATACTGTATATTATTTTGTTCTTTCTCTACTGGCATTGACACTTGTTTTTTCTTTATATTGACACTATCTATTTTTGATATTGCTACTATGCAAGTAACCATTTCGCTGTACTGTTTACACCTTCTGAGAAATACCAGTCAATTTAGACAAGTGTGTTTGGGTAAGCGTCATCTAATATTTTTATCTGGACACTTTCTGTCTACCTGGAATTTTTCCTTATTGTAGGCTACTACCACTTACTCTTAATCTTCACTACACTACTCACTGTTTAGCACATGACCTCACATGTGAATCCTTAAAGAGATGGGTGGGGCTAAGGCTTAAAAGGGTGTGAACTATGCTGAATGGGTGTAGACAAAGAAGAGCTTTCCGGTAGGTGTACCAAACATTCAAGGGCCATTTTCTCAAAAGTGGGGTTACAAGTTTATCAACTTTCAAAGCAGAATTAATTTCCCATTTTTCCTCAACTGCAGTGTATGATATACCATTTTGTAGCTCTGTCTGTGCTTTTATCCAATGTAAAAAAAAAAAAAAAAAAATTCAAATGTTGCTACATTAGACCGAATCAAGGCTGTCGGTCACATAACGCAAACATCTAACAACCCAAAGGTTGCATGTTTGAATCTCATCACGGAAAACTTTACCATTTTAACTAATTAGCAATTTTGCAACTACTTGCTACTTTGTAACTGCTTAGCATGTTAGCTAACTCTTCCCTGAACCTTAATCTTAACCCTAACCTGTAGCCTAGCTAACGTTACGAATGGATAACGGACATCCAAAAATTAATACATACCAATACGAAATTTAACATTTTACACTGTCACGGATTTACATGTACTATGTTACGTCTAGCTCTGAGTCCAGGTTGCTCTGTCTGGCAAGTACTGGTCAAATCAACAATGAAAGATGTTCAGAATCAACACTATCTCAGTGTGTCTTCCCCTCTGAAGTGGTACCTCAAGAGTGGAACTGGATTTTTGGTTGATTCACAACAGTCAACAAAACAGGACAAAGACCTTATCTTTTGTGAAGTATATAAACACAGCAGTTTGATAGGTATAGTTTTTTTTTTAAACATCTGAAAAGTCTTCAGCCTTACTTTGACTCATTCTGCACATCCACAATGAAAACGCCACTCTACTATTCCTGTAGAAAAGCTTTAATCAATCAATCAATTTTATTTTATATAGCCCTTCGTACATCAGATAATATCTCGAAGTGCTGTACAGAAACCCAGCCTAAAACCCCAAACAGCTAGAATGCAGGTGTAGAAGCACGGTGGCTAGGAAAAACTCCCTAGAAAGGCCAAAACCTAGGAAGAAACCTAGAGAGGAACCAGGCTATGAGGGGTGGCCAGGTGGCGGTTCCATAACCGCAGGCAGAACAGCTGAAACTGGAATAGCAGCAAGGCCAGGCGGACTGGGGACAGCAAGGAGTCACCACGGGCGGCAGTCCTGACGCATGGTCCTAGGGCCCAGGTCCTCCGAGAGAAAGAAAGAGAGAAGGAGAAAATTAGAGAGAGCCAAGATTTTCAGAATGTTCATAAATGACAAGCATGGTCAAATAATAATCAGGAATAAATCTCAGTTGGCTTTTCATAGCCGATCATTAAGAGTTGAAAACAGCAGGTCTGGGACAGGTAGGGGTTCCATAACCGCAGGCAGAAGAGTTGAAACTGGAAAAGCAGCAAGGCCAGGCGGACTGGGGGCAGCAAGGAGTCACCACGGCCGGTAGTCCCGACGTATGGTCCTAGGGCTCAGGTCCTCCGAGAGAAAGAGAGAAGGAGAAAATTAGAGAGAGCCAAGATTTTCAAAATGTTCATAAATGACAAGCATGGTCAAATAATAATCAGGAATAAATCTCAGTTGGCTTTTCATAGCCGATTATTAAGAGTTGAAAACAGCAGGTCTGGGACAGGTAGGGGTTTCGTAACCGCAGGCAGAAACAGTTGAAACTGGAATAGCAGCAAGGCCGGGCGGACTGGGGACAGCAAGGTGTCAGCATGCCCGGTAGTCCTGACGTATGGTCCTAGGGCTCAGGTTCTCAGAGAGAAAGAGAGAACGAGAGAATTAGAGAGAGCATACTTAAATTCACACAGGACACTGGATAAGACAGGAGAAGTACTCCAGGTATAACCAACTGACCCCAGCCCCCCGACACATAAACTACTGCAGCATAAATACTGGAGGCTGAGACAGGAGCGGTCAGGAGACACTGTGGCCCCATCCGAAGAAACCCCCGGACAGGGCCAAACAGGAAGGATTTAATCCCAATGATTGAATGATATGAGACTTGTGAAGAGTTGTTTACCAGTGCATTTCTAGGCACCTCCCTTGTTGTTTTCATTCCATTCTATGGAGCGGAAAAACAGGGAAGGTGACACAATGGGATGGCACACCATCCATTCACACCTCCCGCCCTGTTTGTAGGCCATCAGGCTGAAGCACTATCTTTCTGCCTTCAGCTTGCAAATGGGGGATAAAAGAATGAGAACAACCCTGAGAACCACCAGTCGAGCCCCCTCCCAAGAAATCAGTTATTGACCAGACCTCACTGATTCAAACACACAAGTGATCTGAGCAAACTTGAACTATCCCTGAATGAAAATTTAAGCTACACTCGAAAATAAGATGTACACGTGAAACCAGTCAAATAAAACATTGGTGCTTTTCTACATTACCTGGTATCTTACATTTGTTTTGTATACCTGTGTGTCTGAGACATGCAGTATGCTGCAAAACAGATGGTTCTCTTTGGGAGTATACATTTTACATACACTGCTCAAAAAAATAAAGGGAACACTTAAACAACACAATGTAACTCCAAGTCAATCACACTTCTGTGAAATCAAACTGTCCACTTAGGAAGCAACACTGATTGACAATAAATTTCACATGCTGTTGTGCAAATGGAATAGACAAAAGGTGGAAATTATAGGCAATTAGCAAGACACCCCCAATAAAGGAGTGATTCTGCAGGTGGTGACCACAGACTACTTCTCAGTTCCTATGCTTCCTGGCTGATGTTAAGGTCACTTTTGAATGCTGGCGGTGCTCTCACTCTAGTGGTAGCATAAGACGGAGTCTACAACCCACACAAGTGACTCAGGTAGTGCAGCTCATCCAGGATGGCACATCAATGCGAGCTGTGGCAAGAAGGTTTGCTGTGTCTGTCAGCGTAGTGTCCAGAGCATGGAGGCGCTACCAGGAGACAGGCCAGTACATCAGGAGACGTGGAGGAGGCAACAACCCAGCAGCAGGACCGCTACCTCCACCTTTGTGCAAGGAGGAGCACTGCCAGAGCCCTGCAAAATGACCTCCAGCAGGCCACAAATGTGCATGTGTCTGCTCAAACGGTCAGAAACAGACTCTGTTTCTAGAGGTGGCCAGGTCAATGAATACGGCTGCACAGTATTGTTTCTTATCGATGGCGGTTAAGATATCGTTTAAGAGTACTTCCTGCGCCGACCGAGATGGCCGCCTCGCTTCGCGTTCCTAGGAAACTATGCAGTATTTTGTTATTTTATGTGTTATTCCTTACATTGGTACCCCAGGTAATCTTAGGTTTCATTACATACAGTCGGGAGGAACTACTGAATATAAGAGCAACGTCAAATCACCATCGTTACAACCAGGAATATGACTCTCCCGAAGCGGATCTGGTGTTTTGCCTTCCACCCAATACAATGGATCTGATCCCAGCCGGTGACCCTAAACAACGACGCCGAAAAAGGGGCAAACGAGGCGGTCTCCTGGTCAGGCTTCGGAGACAGGCACATCGCGCTCCACTCCCTAGCATACTACTCGCCAATGTCCAGTCTCTTGACAATAAGGTTGATGAAATCCGAGCATGGGTAACATTCCAGAGAGACATCAGGGATTGTAACGTTCTCTGCTTCACGGAAACATGGCTCACTCGAGAGACGCTAACGGAGTCGGTGCAGCCAGCTGGTTTCTTCACGCATCGCGCCGACAGAAACAAACATCTTTCTGGTAAGAAGAGGGGTGGGGGTGTATGCCTTATGATCAACGAGACGTGTTGTGATCATAACAACGTACAGGAACTCAAGTCTTTCTGCTCACCAGATTTAGAATTCCTCACAATCAAATGTCGACCGCATAATCTACCAAGGGAATTCTCTTCGATTATAATCACAGCCGTATATATTCCCCCCCAAGCAGACACATCCATGGCCCTGAACAAACTTTATCTGACTCTTTGTAAACTGGAAATCACACACCCTGAGGCTGCATTCATCGTAGCTGGGGATTTTAACAAGGCTAATCTGAAAACAAAACTCCCTAAATTCTATCAGCATATCGATTGTGCTACCAGGGCTGGTAAAACCTTGGATCATTGTTATACTAACTTCCGCGGCACATATAAGGCCCTCCCCCGGGCTCCTTTTGGAAAAGCTGACCACGACTCCATTTTGTTGCTTCCAGCCTACAAACAGAAACTAAAACAGCAAGCTCCCGCGCACAGGTCTGTTCAACGCTGGTCCGACCAATCTGATTCCACACTTCAAGACTGCTTCGATTACGTGGATTGGGATATGTTCCGCATTGCGTCCAACAACAACATTGACGCATATGCTGATTCGGTGAGCGAGTTCATTAGAAAGTGCATTGGCGATGTCGTACCCACAGCAACGATTAAAACATTCCCAAACCAGAAACCGTGGATTGATGGCAGCATTCGTGTGAAACTGAAAGCGCAAACAACTGCTTTTAACCAGGGCAAGGTGACCGGAAACATCACCGAATACAAACAGAGTAGCTATTCCCTCCGCAAGGCAATCAAACAAGCTAAGTCCCAGTATAGAGACAAAGTAGAGTCGCAATTCAACAGCTCAGACACAAGTGGTATGTGGCAGGGTCTACAGTCAATCACAGATTACAAAAAGAAAACCAGCCCCGTCGCGGACCAGGATGTCTTGCTCCCAGACAGACTAAATAACTTTTTTCCTCGCTTTGAGGACAATACAGTCCCACTGACAAGGCCCGCTACCAAAACCTGCGGGCTCTCCTTCACTGCAGCCGAGGTGAGTAAAACATTTAAACGTGTTAACCCTCGCAAGGCTGCAGGCCCAGACGGCATTCCCAGCCGCGTCCTCAGAGCATGCGCAGACCAGCTGGCTGGTGTGTTTAAGGACATATTCAATCAATCCTTATCCCAGTCTGCTGTTCCCACATGCTTCAAGAGGGCCACCATTGTTCCTGTTCCCAAGAAAGCTAAGGTAACTGAGCTAAACGACTACCGCCCCGTAGCACTCACTTCCGTCATCATGAAGTGCTTTGAGAGACTAGTCAAGGACCATATCACCTCCACCCTACCTGACACCCTAGACCCACTCCAATTTGCTTACCGACCCAATAGGTCCACAGACGACGCAATCGCAACCACACTGCACACTGCCCTAACCCATCTGGACAAGAGGAATACCTATGTGAGAATGCTGTTCATCGACTACAGCTCAGCATTTAACACTATAGTACCCTCCAAACTCGTCATCAAGCTCGAGACCCTGGGTCTCGACCCCGCCCTGTGCAACTGGGTCCTGGACTTCCTGACGGGCCGCCCCCAGGTGGTGAGGGTAGGTAACAACATCTCCACCCCGCTGATCCACAACACTGGGGAACCACAAGGGTGCGTTCTGAGCCCTCTCCTGTACTCCCTGTTCACCCACGACTGCGTGGCCATGCACGCCTCCAACTCAATCATCAAGTTTGCGGACGACACTACAGTGGTAGGCTTGATTACCAACAACGACGAGACGGCCTACAGGGAGGAGGTGAGGGCCCTCGGAGTGTGGTGTCAGGAAAATAACCTCACACTCAATGTCAACAAAACAAAGGAGATGATTGTGGACTTCAGGAAACTGCAGAGGGAGCACCCCCCTATCCACATCGACGGGGCAGTAGTGGAAAGTAGTGGAGTAGCAGTAGTGGAGAAGGTGGAAAGTTTTAAGTTCCTCGGTGTACACATCACGGACAAACTGAATTGGTCCACCCACACAGACAGCGTTGTGAAGAAGGCGCAGCAGCGCCTATTCAACCTCAGGAGGCTGAAGAAATTCGGCTTGTCACCAAAAGCACTCACAAACTTCTACAGATGCACAATCGAGAGCATCCTGTCGGGCTGTATCACCGCCTGGTACGGCAACTGCTCCGCCCACAACCGTAAGGCTCTCCAGAGGGTAGTGAGGTCTGCACAACGCATCACCGGGGGCAAACTACCTGCCCTCCAGGACACCTACACCACCCGATGTCACAGGAAGGCCATAAAGATCATCAAGGACAACAACCACCCATGCCACTGCCTGTTCACCCCGCTATCATCCAGAAGGCGAGGTCAGTACAGGTGCATCAAAGCAGGGACCGAGAGACTGAAAAACAGCTTCTATCTCAAGGCCATCAGACTGTTAAACAGCCACCACTAACATTTGGTGGCCGCTGCCAACATACTGGCTCAACTCCAGCCACTTTAATAATGGGAATTGATGGAAATTATGTAAAAATGTATCACTAGCCACTTTAAACAATGCCACTTAATATAATGTTTACATACCCTACATTACTCATCTCCTATGTATATACTGTACTGTATGTCATCCACTGCATCTTGCCATCTTTATGTAATACATGTATCACTAGCCACTTTAAACTATGCTACTTTATGTTTACATACCGTACATTACCCATCTCATATGTATAGACTGTACACTATACCATCTACTGCATCTTGCATATGCCGTTCTGTACCATCACTCATTCATATATCTTTATGTACATATTCTTTATCCCTTTACACTTGTGTGTATAAGGTAGTAGTTGTGGAATTGTTTGGTTAGATTACTCGTTGGTTATTACTGCATTGTTGGAACTAGAAGCACAAGCATTTCGCTACTCTCGCATTAACATCTGCTAACCATGTGTATGTGACAAATAAAATTTGATTTGATATGATTTAGGACCTTGAGCGTGGCTGAGGTGCACCCATGCACCATTTGCCTGATGAGCTTCCCTGATGTTTTACTGAACTTTCCAATACCTTTCTAATGCATTTCAGATACTTACTACTGTAAATAGAAATTGTTACACCTTTCCAATATTCAAGTAATTAAAAAAATATTCAAGTTATTATCCTTATGATCTGTATGAATGTTTTTTTTAATGCATCTTTAATACCGGTAATCAGAATGTGCTATAGGTATGAAGTTATATGGCTGCAATTTGATTCATGTTTGAAGTGTGATTTTATGATTGCTTACTAAAAAGCTATTGTTTAAAGCCCCTAATAAGCTAAATACATCATAACTATTTGTTCAGCCCAGGGCCCACCACTCAGATTATATTTTGTCCCACCAAGCCCAAAAGTTTAAGCACCCCTTAGAGCAATGCAGCTTTTGTTTTATACACAGCCACAAACAGTCAGTTAATGCAAGGTGCCTGAGGGACCAAATGAATACACGTAGAAAGCCTATCCAAAGTTTTATTAGGTATTCCAAATGAAGTCACAACATTTAAGCCATAACAGTAATTGTTCATGGTATTCATAGAATGTGAAAGGAGGGAGAGAGGGTCTCGCTCAACAAACGCAAAGGAGGAAAATAAGTTTCCATAGTCATGAACGCTCATATTGTATTTCCACACTACTCTGCTTGCGTCGCCAGTTGTCAAGTGGGGCTGTTGCCAAGGATGGCTCGCCAGTGAAAGAAATGACGCGTCGCGGTGGAGAGAGCTTCCCTAGCAACCACTTCTCTGCTGGCCAAATCATCATGTGACACGGCTCATGCGCCGAATGCTTTGGTGACTCAGAGACGTCTTCCTCTGAGTGAGCTCTGTGAACTGAGGGTGGGGTGTGAGCATGCAACTTCAGCAGCGAGGCCTATTTGTCAAGTCCTGAGAAAGCACAAAGGACACTCTGTTCTCTGTTGGAAGCCTGATTAGATCACACCACAATGGCCAACTCAAGTTATCCCCTAGATATCTCAGTTTGTGGTTCATAGGCCTATTGACCTGTCATGCTATAGACATTTGAGGTTGCGGCAAGATAACAATGTAACATTATATGTCTTTGTAGTTTGGAGACTAAATGAATTCTGCATATATGGTCGTTGCACTTGTGTCTTAAACAACTACCCACAATCACAATCATTTCCCCACAATCATATAACGTTTAGCCTACAGTTACTTGAATCTTCTTTCTTTGAAACATTTTATTTGACAATTTCAATACGTCACAAATACTCATCTTCTGATAATAATCTTTATTCAGTAACAGCTCAAGGTAGAAGTTGCCTGAGTGAACACAAACCTAGGATCAGATACCATCCCCGGCTCCTAATGAAACATCTCTGCCTTCTCCAAATGGGAAAATTAATTTAGAATAGAGTCTACTCTGTATAGAGGCAATATCCCAAATAGGCTCACCCATATCTAACGCATGCGCAGTTTGCTGTCGCAGTGGAAGCCACAATGCTTGCAACCGAAATATGAACTTTGTCAAGAGAATATCTGCGGTTCTAACAAATATAAGGGTCGCGTTGAGACTGGAAATTGATATTGTTTGCTTGCATGGATTACTGCAGTTGTGTCAAGGAAACATTTCAATCCATATTTCTGTAAATCCAAGCCGCACCACGTGGTTTAGGTTTGTCCAATCTGTGCAAAGCTGTGATACCCGAAAGTATGCTCTTTGTTCTGGATTTCGCAAAGTTATGGGCAATACGGTCTAATTAACTTTAATACAGCAACATGTGGAGAAGTTATATCATTTGTTACGGCAAGATGACAATTTCCGGATACATCAATATATTTTTTCCTGGAGCAGTGTGTAGCCTCCAACTTTTTGGCAAACAGTGCGCCATTAGCTTATTTATCACATGACTTCCCTTCCCCCCACTTCATTGAATGAGGAAGAAGTCGGACATGTTGGAGGAAAATGTGTTGAAAAAAAAACGATCGTGTTGGAGGACAAGGAGAATTTTGAAGGAAAGTTTTACTCTGCGTAATGGATTTACAAATCGAGATTTTTAGTAGTTCATTTTTATGTAACCCTGGGAATCGATTTGCAAAATGTTTTTTTTATTCATATTTGCTCAAGATTAAGAACATGAATTCATGTTTTAATTCAAGGTTATTGTATTTAGAGGCTTTTAAATGTATAATGTTTGTCTGTATATATTGAAAATCGTGAGAATTTAGTTCAGTGACATTGGAGAGAACGTGTAACCTTGGTGTGGGGGATGGGTATTAACATTAGGGAACCATTTTGTACAGCTCTTAACTACTTTTACGAGTTTATTTTATTTTGTTGTCGAAGGTTGGCATTTTGCTGATTCATTGTAGTTTGTTGCACGTGGGCTTGGTAGAATGAGTATTTTGTCGGCATATGATAGGAACTGTTTTGGGATTTAGTTTGTCTGAATGTAGATAGCTAGCCAGCTAATTTGGGTTTTCTCTGGGCAGCTCATGTTGGAAGATTGTAAAGGCTTATAAATTACGATTTAGTTGAAGTGTTCAAATCGTAGTTGCGGCCTACATGGGTGTTATTGAAGCAGAGCAACATGGCTCTAAAATTCTTAAAACCGATGCAACCTTTGTGCTTGAAGTGCTTCATAGTAATTCTTATGAAAGTGATTTATCCGAAACTTATCTACTTTCATAACCATTTCATCAAGAGTTGTGAAATGCTGTGTCATTCAATGGAGGGCATTTTCCTTTACCACTTTGGTTTAGGGTGGAAGTTTGCCTTATCCTCCGTAAGCCATTTAAAAAAAACAGCTTTAGTGCGCGTTATGGTATTTTATCCATCAGGTGTTGAGCCACTAATAGTATGGTATGTATTGGTTAAGTTCTGAAATATTAGGCCTGGGATAATGATAGCCTTTTTCAGTTGTCTGTAAATTAAGTAATCTTGGTTAAATGTAGCTAGGTCAGACAGCACGTGGATCTTACTTGGTATACGAGTAGTTTGAAACTAGGCGTTATGATCGCCTTTGTTTCAATGCAGGGAGTGGTATTTCTTGTACATTTTGTGACACCATCTCATAGGCTAATAATTTGTATGCAGACAGTAAAGCTCGTGTACACTCTTCGCACTTCAAGATGGCGCGGAAGGACTAAAATGCGGCTACTCGGAGAGAAATACTTGTGTCGTTGAGCGCTCGGCCTACGTTTGGCATCTGATAGATACGCGTGACCGGACTCGCTAACCAATGGCTTGCTTTCTGTTTACTCTGGAAGTTCGCGCTAGAGATTCAGCGACCAATCATTATCGTTGCTTTGCCCACGTTGACGTAATGTAATTTGATGAGTGAAAGGGCGGGTTTTGGGATGTCGCATTTCGTAAAAGAGTAGCTACGTAAAACAAACAGTATAAAAATATATACTTTTTGTGTGATGGGAGGTCTAGTCAGTAATAACGCGAATTTTGTTTGATTGACAATAACAATATGCGAATAGGTTGGATGAAAAGCATAATAGAAAAACAAAGTTATTTGGGGGGCTGTGCTAACTCTGGCGGACGTATTCAACTGCGAATAGAAAATACGGGGCGTAGTCTTAAGTTACCGTATCCAATAGGATGAATGGTTGGTCTATAAAGTATCGGGCGTAGACATGAGTTGCCATTTCGCTGAAGCAGTGGTCAGTCTAATGCTGTGGGGGCTGGAGGAAAGGACGGGCGAAGCAGGAACTTGAATATTGGTATTTAAACAGAATCCGGATCCATCCTGATGGAGACGGCCATAAACCCGCCCCATGACAGGTACCGATCGGAACAATTGACTTTAAGTTTGCGACCTGACAGGATATTGTTGCATTAAGAAAAGTATTAACTCATAAACCGATGTTTTTTTATTACCGACATGTACACTGGCTGTACATCCCAAGACTGTTAAGCCGGCGTAGAGCGTTTATATATTTTTTGCAATGAAAAATAATATATTGGACATTTGTCAGGATATGACCACTCGTCGTCAACCTGCAAAATACGACTTAATTGGGACGACTGTCGTTTACATTTTACTGCACCGACGCCATCTTCCCAGCGTCTCGGCTAACTAGTCCTTGCTGTAGTTTTGCCTAGCCCAGTAAGAAGTGAACTAGTTTCACGTTGTGACTGGTAATTATTGCTGGCGACTATGGGGTTAAGCTTGCCGTGTCAGCTAGATACTACTACTAGCTACGCTAGTTGCAGACGGCTATTGCTTGCCAGGGAGTCTGCTTTGGGTACCTCGCTAGCTGAAGTTAGCTACCATGGGGATAAGCTTGCTGTGTCAGTTAGTTAGCTACGGATACGACAGACGGCCGTTACTTGCGAAGAAGTCTGCTTGGTAGCTACCGAACAAGTAGCTAGTTTCCGCTAACTCAAGTTTACAAATTGGCATGGATTTACTGTAGCATAATCGCGAATGTTTTCCTTAGCTACGTTACTAGCCGTCGAGTAAAGCCGACGTTTTGCTAATCGCATAACAGTACTGGCTAACGTTAGCTAGCTATTGAATCATCCGATGTTTTGAGTAGATCGAACGTTAGCTAGTGATTGTGGTGGCTTGGTAGACTATTTTTTAAATTTTATTTAACCTTTATTTAACTAGTTAAGCTGGTTAGACAATGTAAGCTCGTTAGGTAGCTAACTAACCTTAACTGTTGGAGCTATTTGGAGAGCCTCGCTCTCTTGTATTTGGATGGGGAACTATAGCTAGTTAACTAGCAAGCCGGCTAGTCCAATTTTGTTTTGTGGACATGTGAAATGTTTAGTAAACGTTACATTTCATGGCTGCATTTCGGTTACGGATAGTGCTGATCATTTAGTAATTCTATAATTTCGGCCTAATGCCAGGCCCATGCAATGGTATTTTTAACAGCGTGTGCAAGTCACGTGTCTAAATGGACGGAAATAGTTACCCATCAGTTGCTTGCAATGGCCTCACAGTCCACTTACCTTTCCACTCACCTAACCTGCAATTTAAATAATTTGTTGTACTTTTTATGTCACCATTCAAATATGTGAGTTATATGTTGACAAACATGTTTCTACAGTACTGGACATCGTTTGTAATCTGCCAGTGATATATTACTGCTCACATAATAGTGAACTAGCCCAGTGCAACGTGCTCAATGGTGGTCTTTCCCCACATTTATTTTTTAAAGATAGTGCTTCACATGTACAATTATAACTTGATAAGTTTTTTGTTGCTGACAAGTGTCAGTGACGTAAGTGTTTTGAGTATATATAAAAAACTTTTATAATAAAGTACATCAAATGTCAAATGTGTTTTCCAACTTGTATCATTGAATAACAGCTGATATTAAACTGTATATAAGGGAGGGGTTATCTATGACTTGGAGTTTACCTGTCTACCTGTCATCAAGAAACTCTGAAAGTCTTCATTTTGTAGAATTGGTAACGGAACGATCACGACAGGATTACTTGCAAACACTTCCACATTGGTTAAGTAATGGACACTGTGCAGCAGTAGTGTTACTGATTTGTTTCGGTTCCTGTTGAGGTAAGCACAGGTGAATCTTAAATTCTGCTCAAATAGTCTCTGGTGTTCACTTATGAGGAAGACGCAGCCCAACTGATCTAGTCCTGAATGAAGGGACACAGACAGCCTACAGTATGGAATGGTTTGCTCTTTTGATATTCACTTAAGCATAAAATAGATTTGTCACATGTGCCGAATGCTACTGGTGTACAGCTCACTTGCAGACCTTTCCCAACGATTGAGTTTATGAAAAAAATAAGTTATAAACTTATTATAAACTACACAAGAAGGTCACTATACAGGGAGTATCAGTACTAGCTCAATGTGCAGATGTACTTGAGGTAATGATGCACATGAAGGCAGGGTAAAGTGACTAAGCATCCATATAGAGATTAGAGAATTGGATTAGCCAAACAAACCAAAATTGGTTGGTTAATCTTATTTGAGTATTGGGTATTGGCAATAAATATTGAACCCCTGTTCTTCTGTCCTACTGAAGACCCTGTTCCCTATCATCTGGTGTAAGCACAAGACATGGCACCCAGTTGAGGCACTGAACTTTTCCATGTTTCTTAGCTTGTGTCCGCATAGGGGAAGTTGTTCATTATTGGTAACATTATGAAGAAAGCGCCAAAGAGTATTTGTCAATAAGTGGCTTCTAATTGCCAACAAACTGCACTTTTAAATAGTTGGTCAACTATGTACACACAGTTAATGCTCACAAGGCATGGAATACAAATCAAAACATTTTGGCACTGTTTTACTAGTGTATATAAACTTTGCCCTTCATTCAGAGGTATAGCGTATGTAAATCATTCTGCTCATAGGGCACTTGAACAGTGTTAAGGCCACTTGTGAGCTGATTGAAGAAATCACTGCACTCTTGAGCCCCTTGATTTAAGATTTCTTTCAACACATGCATATTGTATTTTGCTCACAATGCTAAATGCACACACCACAATTGACTGCCGACTTAGACTTCTACTTTGACTCTATTGTAGGTGTTGGTGGGGAGGTAGTGCCTAGTTACCATGGTTATACCAGCCTACCATCCAATGGAACAGACTTGTTAGCTTCGTTGCCATGGCGCAATGGGCAGTTAAACTCATGCAAATGTCTTTTCCTTTTTTCTATAGCATTGCTCCCCTCAAAGCCTCTGGGTGTATAATGGCAGGACTATGGGATCATATCACCAGTACACAATGGTCAATGCATTAATTTGAGTCCACCGTTTCAATTAACAAGCTGCTTGTATGTTACTTTATGTTCGGTATGAGTATCACTGTTGCTGTGTATCACAGCTTTAACAGATCTGTGTTTCCGTTGAGACCACTTCAGCCCACAGATATTATCAGCCAGGGGCACTAAACCACGGCCAGCACAAATGATTCATCAGTCATTGGGTTCCTTGTCTTGGTTTATTGCATAAGCTTTTTGGCAACTCATAAAGTGAACCTCACAAATGCCTGCCTGAGGCCAACTGCCCAAGAACTCCTGAAACCACACCCAGATTCCAGTGTCAGCTTGCTGTATAGATCACATTTTCTACAGCCTGTTACGATACGGGTTGTGAGGCTAATCCTCTAGTTTCTGACAATGCTGATGAGGCAGTTGTGACTCGTAACTCAAAGCTCAATTGAAACCGAATAATGGTGAGGGCGCATGACTCAATTTTGTTAACCTGTCCTCATTTTAAGACGTTTAGAGAGGGCTAGCTAAGTAGAAGGCTAGCGCTACGAAGACTGCTGTGTCACATCCAATACCCTCTCCTTTCTCAGCCTCCCCATTCTTCTCTATGCCCCACTGCTCTATGCTTATTCCCTCCTCCCTGTCCGTCAACAGCTCCCTGGGCGGGGTTGACGTAGGCCTGCAGGGCGTCATGGCGATGGAGCAGGGCCCTCCGGGCCCCGGCAAGCGCATCCGGAAACCGTCACTGCTGTTTGAGGGATTCGAGGGCCCGCCGTTGCTCCCCCACGGGCAAGCTCCCCCCTCTGGGTCACCACGGCCCCTAGTGCACGACATGAACCGGCAGGGCCGTGCCACCAACCAGCTGCAGTTCCTCCAGAGAGCCATGATGAAGTCCCTGTGGAGGCACCACTTCGCATGGCCCTTCCATGAGCCTGTGGACGCCTCCAAGCTCAGCCTGCCTGTGAGTGTCCCTGCAAGCCACTACCAGAGAGCCCAGTCACATTGTAAAAGAAGACCTACAACAGTGGCTATTTATAGATATTCAAATAGTGTTATCTTGTTTGCATATTAGGATGTCCGTTTTCAGAACTAACTAGAATATTCTTCTTTTAGGTTGGAAAGTTTTATAAAAGCTTTTTTTTGTTTCAAGCTTGCAGGCAATACAGTACTGAATTGTAGAGCTCAGTGTACTTGTTATTAGTAGAGCAGCATTAAGTCAACCTGCTCCTCTCTGCCTCAGGACTATCACAAGATTATCAAACAGCCCATGGACATGGGGACCATCAAGAGGCGCCTGGAGAACAACTACTACCGCAGCGCCAGCGAGTGCATGCAGGACTTCAACACCATGTTCACCAACTGCTACATCTACAACAAGGTGTGTGTGTGTGTGTGAGAGACATGCTGTAACCGCAACATTTTCAGTCAGAAATAGGGCTTTGACCAACTGAGGTTACTGGCTGGACACTAGAGGGAGTTGAAACTCCATTTGAGTTCCAAAGCTCACTGTCCTATGATCTATTTATATTTTACAGCCCTGGAAGCTGTCAGAGATATATCACTAATAAACCCAATCTTCTAAACTGTCTGATAGAAATGAGGCTGATCTTATTTAGAGAAGTTACATGTGTTCTCCAGCCGAGTAAAGCTTTTCAATGGTGACTCCCAGCCAACAGATGATATTGTTCTGATGGCCCAGTCCCTGGAGAAAGCTTTCCTTCAGAAGGTTGCCCAGATGCCCCAGGAGGAGGTAGAACTGCCCCCTCCTCCCCCACGGGGTAAACCGGGCAAGCCAGGCAAAGGACGCAGAGCCGCAGGTGAGCATGAGGGGGGTTGTGTGATTCTGTTTGTGTACGGTTAATGAATGTTTTTGAGTGTGATCATTTGGGGAGGGGGGGGTACTTTTTGCATGATTATTTTGGGGAAATGCGTTCTGTTTTCATATTGACTCAGATGATGTGAATATATATATATGCCATTTAGCAGACCCTTTTTTCCAAATTGACTTAGTGATGCATACATATTTCTTATGGGTGGACCCCAGTGGGAATCGAACCCACAACCCTTGGCGTTGCAAACGCCATGCTCTACCAATGGAGCCACACAGGACCACATGAATACGTATAATCTCCCACGCGTAATACTTTTTCTTCATTTGCCTCAGTACCAGGAGGAGTGACCACTGCTCACCAGGTCCCGGCAGTGTCCCAGTCCGCGTACTCTCCCCCCACGCCGGACACCCCGGAGTCGCTGCTCTCCACCCCCCCACAGACGCTCCAGGCCAAGAGCTTACCTCCCACCCTCCACAGTACTCCTGCTATGCTAGGCTTACCCCCCACACAGCCCACAGCCAAGGTAAGGGCAGCAGTCGATACACAAATACTGTCAACTACTGTCTGTGCAGTGTTCACTTACCCTTAAACTACACTAATGTTGTACAACTTTACCTTATGGCCTTGCCGCTGATAGTGCTACTGTAAATGAAAGTACCTACTGATCAAAGTGTTTGCAACAATGTTAGGGCAGCAGTTGGTGACATCATCTGACATTGTCATTTACAATTTTGTTTCTTGGCCCATTATCTGAAATGGCAGGCTGTTCGGTCAATGACAAGAGCCCCTGTGTCTCTGTCTCCAACAGAAAAAGGGAGTGAAGCGGAAAGCAGACACCACCACCCCCACCACCATGGCCATGCCCATGCCCATCACCATGGGTGTTGGCGGGATTGGCATGGGCATGGTCGGTGGACCCGACTCCCCATTGACACTCACCTCGCTGGGGGTAGGCCAAGGCCTGGGCCTCGGCATGGGGATGGGTATTGGTATGGGCCGCGGCAGAGGCATGGCGGGCGCCAAAGCAGCTGCAGGGAGGCGGGGAGTCAGCGGGCGCCCTATCAAGCCCCCGAAGAAAGACCTGCCGGACTCGGTGCAGCTCCAGCCGGTGCGACGCGGCAAACTGGGCCAGCAGCTCCGGTACTGCAACGGGATTCTCAAAGAGCTGCTGTCCAAGAAACACGCGGCGTACGCCTGGCCCTTCTACAAACCAGTGGACGCCTCCATGCTGGGCCTACACGACTACCACGACATCATCAAGCAGCCCATGGACCTCAGCACCATCAAGGTACATGCCCTACCACACAGCCTGTTTTGTAATCCTTATGGACTCTAGGTAGGGCTGTAGATCACAGCTTCATCAAGCACCATAAAGGTAGACTGTCAGTAATTATGTGACGTTAACTTCCTCCACTCTCCCCCTGCAGAGGAAAATGGACAGTCGAGAATACCGGGACGCCCAGCAGTTTGCCGGTGACGTCAGGATAATGTATTCTAACTGCTATAAGTACAACCCTCCAGACCATGACGTGGTAACCATGGCACGCAAACTACAGGTACGGGTCAACACATTTTACGCATGGAGAGATGTCTTTTCCTGGCTGAGTTTTTATGCCTTTGAACAGTAGTTTCTTACAGCTGAATGGACATGAGTGCGCTGGTCTGATATAGTCCTCCCTCTCTCCAGGACGTCTTTGAGTTCTGCTTTGCCAAGATGCCCGACGAGCCTGCGGCACCTCCCGCTTCCATGGGTGGACGCTCCTCATCTTCTTCATCTTCCTCCTCGTCCTCGTCTGAGAGCGACCCCAGCAGTGAGAGCGACAGCGACAGCAGCCCCAGCTCGGACAGCGAGGAGGAGCGAGCACACCGCCTGGCCGAGCTGCAGGAACAGGTGTGTACACAGGTAGACTGACCCGGCCTTGCGTCCACCGCAACACCAGACACACATCGACATTCACACTGCATCCTCACTACAATACATAGCATTTTAGTCATTTAGCGGACGCTCTTATCCAGAGCGACTTAAAGTTAGCGTATTCATCTTAAGGTAGAGACAACCATATCTCAGTCATAGTGAGTACATTTTTCTTCAATACAGTAGCTATCAGCAAAGTCAGTGCTAGTAGGAAAAGGCAAGTGTAGGATTTGTATTTTTATATACAGTATATATATAAAAATAAATACAAATTTTGCAAAAGTATTTCTGTATACCTGAGCTGGAAGTGGTTGCCACAACAGTCACTGACCATGTCCTCTCCACGGTCCCATCAGCTGAAAGCAGTTCATGAGCAATTGGCAGCACTCTCCCAGGGCCCCATCGTTAAGCCTAAGAGGAAGAAAGAGAAGAAGGACAAGAAGAAGAAGAAGAAGCCCGAGAAGCATCGGGGAAGTCGGGTGCCAGTCGAAGAGGATATACCCATCCGGCCGCCCAAAACGCCCAAGGTCACCAAGACGTCGAAGACACCAAAGACACCCAAGACCAAGAGCAGCAAAGGGGGCTCCACACAGGGCAAGAGGGGCACTGGGAAGAAGAGCAACAAGAGCAAGTGAGTGCTCTCTGCTAGCAGCGTTTCAACATCTCTCTGTCATGATATGATTTATTGTCTCCATGCTATAAAAGTTCCCCCAATGTATTTCTGACAAAAACAAAATGTGCACCTTCAGGATTGAATCATTAAATCACACTCTCACCCGCAGGTCCTCCAAGAAGTCGCAGGCAGTGATGCTCAGCATGCACCAGATGAGCGCCGCCGCCATGCTCCCCCACTACGACTCAGAGGAGGAGGACGAGGTGTCGCCCATGAGCTACGACGAGAAGCGCCAGCTCAGCCTGGATATCAACAAGCTGCCCGGGGAGAAGCTGGGCCGCGTGGTTCACATCATCCAGGCGCGCGAGCCATCGCTGCGCGACACTGACCCAGAGGAGATCGAGATAGACTTTGAGACGCTCAAGCCGTCCACGCTGCGCGAGCTGGAACGCTACGTTATGACCTGCCTCCGCAAGAAGCCTCGCAAACCCTATGGTGAGAGAGCTTTCCTATGCAGCGCCAGATCTGGTTTCAAATCTTCTCTGGTTGCTGTTATGTGTTCCTGGATGGGCGCAACCATAGCGTTTTCTGTCCCAATTTTGGTCAAATGTCAGAAAGATTTCCCCTGTTCCCAAGATTCCACTGGGTAGCATTATAGTGACTTAGTCTCCGGTTTATTTGGATTGGTTGGTGAATGCAGACATTGCATCATCTAACCTCCTGGTATCCTCTCTGTTAGCAGGGAAGAAAGGTGGAGCAGGGAAGTCCCGGGAGGAGCTGGCTCTGGAGAAGCAGTTGGAATTGGAGCAGAGGTTGCTGGACGTCAGCGGGCAGCTCAACTCTGGCAAGAAGCCTCAGAAAACCAAAGGTGAGTCAGAATAAATCTGGATCACTGCCCACAGAGTAGACACGGCAGACATGACAACTAATTTCAGAGCATGCATAGAGATGTGAAACTACAAGCCAAAATGTATTTAAATATAATACACTGCTCAAAAAAATAAAGGGAACACTTAAACAACACAATGTAACTCCAAGTCAATCACACTTCTGTGAAATCAAACTGTCCACTTAGGAAGCAACACTGATTGACAATAAATTTCACATGCTGTTGTGCAAATGGAATAGACAAAAGGTGGAAATTATAGGCAATTAGCAAGACACCCCCCAAAACAGGAGTGATTCTGCAGGTGGTGAACACAGACCACTTCTCAGTTCCTATGCTTCCTGGCTGATGTTTTGGTCACTTTTGAATGCTGGCAGTGCTCTCACTCTAGTGGTAGCATGAGACGGAGTCTACAACCCACACAAGTGGCTCAGGTAGTGCAGATCATCCAGGATGGCACATCAATGCGAACTGTGGCAAAAAGGTTTGCTGTGTCTGTCAGCGTAGTGTCCAGAGCATGCAGGCGCTACCAGGAGACGTGGAGGAGGTTGTACGAGGGCAACAACCCAGCAGCAGGACCGCTACCTCCGCCTTTGTGCAAGGAGGTGCACTGCCAGAGCCCTGCAAAATGACCTTCAGCAGGCCACAAATGTGCATATGTCAGCATATGGTCTCACAAGGGGTCTGAGGATCTCATCTCGGTACCTAATGGCAGTCAGGCTACCTCTGGCGAGCACATGGAGGGCTGTGCGGCCCCACAAAGAAATGCCACCCCACACCATGACTGACCCATCGCCAAACCGGTCATGCTGGAGGATGTTGCAGGCAGCAGAACGTTCTCCACGGCGTCTCCAGACTCTGTCACGTCTGTCACATGTGCTCATGTGCTCAGTGTGAACCTGCTTTCATCTGTGAAGAGCACAGGGCACCAGTGGCGAATTTGCCAGTCTTGGTGTTCTCTGGCAAATGCCAAACGTCCTGCACGGTGTTGGGCTGTAGGCACAACCCCCACCTGTGGACGTCGGGCCCTCATACCACCCTCATGGAGTCTGTTTCTGACCGTTTGAGCAGACACATGCACATTTGTGGCCTGCTGGAGGTCATTTTGCAGGGCTCTGGCAGTGCACCTCCTTGCACAAAGGCGGAGGTAGCGTTCCTGCTGCTGGGTTGTTGCCCTCCTACGGCCTCCTCCACGTCTCCTGATGTACTGGCCTGTCTCCTGGTAGCGCCTGCATGCTCTGGACACTACGCTGACAGACACAGCAAACCTTTTTGCCACAGTTCGCATTGATGTGCCATCCTGGATGAACTGCACTACCTGAGCCACTTGTGTGGGTTGTAGACTCCGTCTCATGCTACCACTAGAGTGAGAGCACCGCCAGCATTCAAAAGTGACCAAAACATCAGCCAGGAAGCATAGGAACTGAGAAGTGGTCTGTGGTCACCACCTGCAGAATCACTCCTGTTTTGGGGGGTGTCTTGCTAATTGCCTATAATTTCCACCTTTTGTCTATTCCATTTGCACAACAGCATGTGAAATTTATTGTCAATCAGTGTTGCTTCCTAAGTGGACAGTTTGATTTCACAGAAGTGTGATTGACTTGGAGTTACATTGTGTTGTTTAAGTGTTCCCTTTATTTTTTTGAGCAGTGTATAATATTACTGGCTCAATACATTTTCACTGACATATGGCCTTGTCGACCTACATAGCATGTCATGAAAAAGTTCTGAACGAGATCAGCTCAGGTCTTTGGAAAATGTGTGGTTTGTCTTTAACATTATATTACAAGTATTTTGTCTTGTGTGTATCGCTCAGCAGAGAAACCCAGTGCTGTGGAGCCCCATGCCATGGCGTCTCGCCTTAGCGCCAGCAGCTCCAGCTCAGACTCTTCTTCCTCTTCCTCATCGTCCTCCTCTGACACCAGTGACTCAGACTGAAAGCTCCGGAGGGGCGGGCCTGTAGCCCGCGAACCCCGGATAGGACAGTGCAGAACTGCTAACAGAGCCGCAGGCGGATCAGACTATAGTCAGAACTGACCTGGAATTAAGAGAAAGCTTTCCCTGTGTTCAGAGAAGCCAAACCCAACAGAACTAGTGGATGGAGAAATATTGAGTTGTTTCATTGCTTTAGAAACCTAGAGGGTTGACAGAGAGATGATCCATCGTCTCATTGGAAAAAGAGCCCACGGCAGGATCTCTACAGGCTCTAGAAAGATGGCAGGATCTCTACAGGCTCTAGCAAAATGGCAGGATCTCTACAGGCTCTAGAAAGACGGCAGGATCTCTACAGGCTCTAGAAAGACGGCAGGATCTCTACAGGCTCTAGAAAGACGGCAGGATCTCTACAGGCTCTAGAAAGACGGCAGGATCTCTACAGGCTCTAGAAAGACGGCAGGATCTCTACAGGCTCTAGAAAGACGGCAGGATCTCTACAGGCTCTAGAAAGACGGCAGGATCTCTACAGGCTCTAGAAAGCGAGAAGGCTGGATGGGTCCAGAACTCTGGGATCATCTTGTGCTATGTCTTTCTCGCCACACTGTGTATATACTGTGTACAAATATATAAATATCTATTTTTCTTTTATAAAGAAGAATTTTAAGGAATCCTCAAATGTGGGGAGAAAGTAAAGTTGTGGACAGGCTGGCTTTAGTCTTTCTGTATAGAGGGCAAATTGTGTGTGTGTGTGAGAGAGAGAGAATGTGTTGGGCACGGCCTCGCACAGTAAACGCAGTCCTGCTTAGTTCATCTTGTTGATGCAGGTTGTTTAAATCATTGTGCATTGTAAAGCACCTTGGCTCAGTATAAATGTATAAACTGCACACATGAAGAAACTGAAGAGCATCAAGACCGCAACATACGCATGTACTTCTACTGCTTGAGAGGGGTGTCCGTTGTACACGTTTAATGAGACGTTTTGGTTTAACTTACTTTTTCCCCCAAAAAAAATTTCACTCTGTAAATGACGTGTTTCTATCTTCTTGTGACCAACCTGCAAATAAATTGTGAGGACATGTCTCCACTCACCATTTACCCACACGCAAACAGATTCTTCCCTTGTTTTGTTCCGTCAATTGGATACGTGTAGGATTTGTCTAGTGAAGTCTACAGACTACTGAAATGGTCACATCTCTCTTGCAAGACATTTTAACTTGCATGGGTAGTGCACAATGACTAGATTAAGAGACTTCACCTTTTCATTTCACTTTGTCTGGGGGGGGGGGGTTTGATAGATTTTGTCTTAGTAAGGTTCAGTGGGCTGCTGACATGCCTTCCTTTTACCCCAGATGTGATTCCCATACCGTTGCCATACCAGTGCTTTACAGCACAGAACCTCACTTTCTTTTAACTACTTGGCTTTTTAACTTTTTGGCAGCTCAATGTTTTATTCAATTTAGCTAAATCTGGTTTGGGAAGAAGACTAGTGACCATTTCCTTGCTCATAGTGCGTTTAACAGAAGCGGTGTATGTGCTTCATGAGATACGGAGGTACTAAGCAGATTTTTGTGATTTAGTTAAGAATCCAGCATTTTTTTTATATATATATATAATCGTTTGAGAATTTAGATTTTGTACGTGTGTGATCAGTTATTTATTTCCCGGGGATTTGAATGGAATCCTGGAATCCTTATTGCATTTACTTGAAGGCAATGGAGAAAGTTATATTGGTAATAATGACGACAACTACTCAAGCAAAAATGTGTACAGCTCTAAGGAAAACAGGCAAGATTTAAAGACTTTAAAAAAGACTTAATTTAGAAAGTGTGGAGCATGTTTCTAACACTGAGGTTCTAGTTTTGTTTTTGTTCTCTTAGTCATGTTCTTCCCCCCCCTACAATTGAGTGGTTGTTTCTTGTGTTCTGTTTCTTTTCTAAGAAAAAATACTTTGAACTGTCCACCTACAAATAAAGAGAGAGAGAGCTCTTTAACACTGACTTTGTCTGTTTTGATCAAGAAAATGGGTCCATGGAATGATTCGATACAGGGATGAGAAGCTTTCACTTATTAGTGACAATTGTTTTCAACAGTTGAACTTCTTACCATGACATGGATCACTAGAGGACAGCAGTCGGTGAAGAACATGTGTGCCGGCCTGTTCTCATATCTGTCAGAGAGCAACAGACACCCATACACTATATGACCAAAAGTATCGTCGACCGTCTCATTCCAAAAACATAGCCATTAATATGGAGTTGGTCCCCCCTTGCGGCGATAACAGCCTCCACTCTTCTGGGAAGGCTTTACACCACTCCGGCTGACGCTTGGCATTGCGCATGGTGGTCTTAGGCTTGTGTACGGCAGTGGGAGGAGCTATAGGAGGATGGGGTCATTGTAATGGGCTGGAATGGAATGAATGGAAGAGCTCCTCCCACCAGCTTCCACTGGTGTGTGGCTGCTCGGCCATGGAAACCCATTTGATGACACTCCCGACGAACAGTTATTGTGCTGACATTTCTCCAGAGGCAGTTTGGAACTTGGTAGTGAGTGTTG
The DNA here is from genome assembly GCF_029448725.1 of Salvelinus fontinalis. NCBI lineage: Eukaryota > Metazoa > Chordata > Actinopteri > Salmoniformes > Salmonidae > Salvelinus > Salvelinus fontinalis. Next base: position 37,130,208 of record NC_074696.1, on the reverse strand, counting down.
CAACTGAGGACAGACATTTTTTACTTGCTACGCGATTCAGCACTCGGCGGTCCCATTCTGTGAGCTTGTGTTGCTTACCACTTTGTGGCTGAGCCGTTGTTGCTCCTAGACATTTCCACTTCACTTATAGCTGACCGGGGAAGCTCTAGCAGGGCAGAAATTTGACTAACTGTCTTGTTGGAAAGGTGGCATCCTATAACAGTGCCATGTTGAAAGTCACTAAGCTCTTCAGTAAGGCCCATTCCACTGCCAATGTTTGTCTATCGAGATTGCATTGCTGCATGCTCGATTTTATACACCTGTCAGCAACGGGTGTAGCTGAAATGGCCGAATCCAATAATTTGAAGGGGTGTCCACATACTTTTGAATATATAGTGTATTTGCCACGGTTGAACAGTGCACACCGAGAGGTCCTCACTGTAGTCACAATCCTCCAGCTTCTGTAGCATAATGTATCCATCTAAAAGACAGAGCAAACAACACCTCAACCTCAGCAAAACTCTCTAATGTCTAATGTCATGCATGGGGCGGCAGCGTAGCCTAGTGGTTAGAGCGTTGGACTAGTAACCGGAAGGTTGCAAGTTCAAATCCCCGAACTGACAAGGTACAAATCTGTCGTTCTGCCCCTGAACAGGCAGTTAACCCACTGTTCCTAGGCCGTCATTGAAAATAAGAATTTGTTCTTAACTGACTTGCCTAGTTAAATAAAGGTAAAAAAAAAAATACTTAGGCATGACAGAGCGTTTTATGTTAAATTCTCTCTAACCAATCCCCCAACTCCTTTACCATGATGCACACATCTATTAAAACATTCCCCAACCAGAAACCGTGGATTGATGGCAGCATTCACGTAAAACTGAAAGCGTGAACCACTGCTTTTAATCAGGGCAAGGTGACCGGAAACATGACCGAATACAAACAGTGTAGCTATTCCCTCCGCAAGGCAATCAAACAAGCTAAGCATCAGTATAGAGACAAGTAGAGTTGAAATTCAACGGCTCAGACACGAGAGGTATGTGGCAGGGTCTACAGTCAATCACGGACTACAAAAGAAAAAACAGCCCTGTCGCGGACCATGATGCCTTGCTCCCAGACAGACTAAACAACTTCTTTGCTCGCTTTGAGGACAATACAGTGCCACTGACACGGCCGCTACCAAAACCTGCGGACTCTCCTTCACTGCAGCTGAGGTGAGTAAAACATTTAAACGTGTCAACCCTCGCAAGGCTGCAGGTCCAGACGGCATCCCCAGCCGCGTCCTCAGAACATGTGCAGACCAGCTGGCTGGTGTGTTTACGGACAAATTCAATCAATCCTTATCCCAGTCTGCTGTTCCCACATGCTTCACGAGGGCCACCATTGTTCCTGTTCCCAAGAAAGCTAAGGTAACTGAGCTAAATGACTACCGCCCCGTAGCACTCACTTCCGTCATCATGAAGTGCTTTGACAGACTAGTCAAGGACCATATCACCTCCACCCTACCTGACACCCTTCAATTTGCTTACCGCCCCAATAGGTCCACAGACGACGCAATCGCCATCACACTGTCCTAACCCATCTGGACAAGAGGAATACCTATGTAAGAATGCTGTTCATCGATTACAGCTCAGCATTTAACACCATAGTACCCTCCAAACTCGTCATTAAGCTCGAGACCCTGGGTCTCGACCCCGCCCTGTGCAACTGGGTCCTGGACTTCCTGACGGGCCGCCCCCAGGTGGTGAGGGTAGGTAACAACATCTCCACCCCGCTGATCCTCAACACTGGGTCCCCACAAGGGTGCGTTCTCAGCCCTCTCCTGTACTCCCTGTTCACCCACGACTGCGAGGCCATGCACGCCTCCAACTCAATCATCAAGTTTGCAGACGACACTACAGTGGTAGGCTTGATTACCAACAACGACGAGACGGCCTACAGGGAGGAGGAGTGGGCCCTCGGAGTGTGGTGTCAGGAAAATAACCTCACACTCAATGTCAACAAAACAAAGGAGATGATTGTGGACTTCAGGAAACAGCAGAGGGAGCAGCCCACTATCTACATTGACGGGACAGTAGTGGAGAGGGTGGAAAGTTTTAAGTTCCTTGGCGTATACATCACGGACAAACTGAAATGGTCCACCCACACAGACAGCGTGGTGAAGAAGGCGCAGCAGCGCCTCTTCAACCTCAGGAGGCTGAAGAAATTCGGCTTGTCATCAAAAACACTCACAAACCTTTACAGATGCACAATCGAGAGCATCCTGTCGGGCTGTATCACCGCCTGGTACGGCAGCTGCTCCGCCCATAACCGTAAGGCTCTCCAGAGGGTAGGGAGGTCTGCACAACGCATTACCGGGTGCAAACTACCTGCCCTCCAGGACACCTACACCACCCGAGTTCACAGGAAGGCCATAAAGATCATCAAGGACAGCAACAACCCGAGCCACTGCCTGTTCACCCCGCTATCATCCAGAAGGCGAGGTCAGTACAGGTGCATCAAAGCAGGGACCGAGAGACTGAAAAACAGCTTCTATCTCAAGGCCATCAGACTGTTAAACAGCCATCACTAACTTTGAGTGGCTGCTGCCAACATACTGACTCTAGCCACTTTAATAATGGAAAAAATTCCACAACATCAACAAAATAGTATTTTATCATGGTGTTAAATACATAGTGTTATTTGGATTTATGATTCATGAGATTACGCTTTGAAAGGTTTTCCAACATGTCCAAGATGGAGGGAAATCTGTTCTGACAGACCTAATGGGTTCTTGGGGCAAATTTGTTCAGCATAAAGAAAGACACCTACATCGCTAAGTCAAATGGGCCGATGAATATGAGGGTTTAAGTGAGACTGCTTATAACAGTGCTCCCTTATAGGCCAATCGGTGCCATTCTTTTTGACCAATGTACTCATGGCCTTTAGTTTCTATGTGCCAAATTAGAAAGAGCTTGAGTTATTTAACCATGTCAATAAAAAATAAATAAGAAGGAGTCATACAATAACAATAGGTGTTTATGGCTTCGCATCGCTGAGAACCCTTTAAAAATCAAAAAATATTCCTGGACCATCTACAGTAGCCCAGCGGACCACGAGCCCGAGGTTGAGAAACACTGATACTGTATAGGCCTATTGAAGTGCAATTGTTTTGTCTGAATGTTTGTGCCTATAGCTTTCCATATTAGGTCAAAATATTATTATTTCTGTATTACCTGCTGCAATTAAAATATACAGAGCAATATTAATGCTGTCTTTTTGTAGGCACGTTGGCCAAAGCAAATGGTGAAATGAACCGAATACGGTCTGTGGTAAACATAGGCTTAGGAGATCTTGTACAATTCGTGCTGTTATATATTTTTTTTCTGTGTTTTTGAAGCGTTGATGCAACCAAAACAAGTACATAAAAGGTCATGTTAACACTGCCTGATATTATCTCATAGAACAAAACGTATAAAATATCCTAAGCCTGTGTTTCTCCTAACGAACCCCATTCATTCAACATTCATTTCCCCCTTAGGAATGGCTGAACGAACCCATGTTATTAGAATGAATCAGATGAAACTCATTCATTTTTTTAGGACTACAAACTGGCTAGTTACAGATATGAGCTCAAACAAAACCTGTCCTGTGGCGCCATCTCCTGGATCAAGAGAGAACGACTCGATCTTCAACGACAACCATCATGGCGGCCACCACACGGCTCATATCAAGGTTGACAGTTGTCACGGGTTAGTGTCTTCTTTCACGTTTCGTCGGCCTTTATATGCAACTTAATACATATGTAAGGTAGGTAAATAATTCTGCACTTCTCTGTAGAAAATGAGTGTGGCAGATATGTGTGCTTAGCTAGGCGCAATAGATTGTGTTGTTGTAGCTGACCCTTGGGCTAGTTGTTGGACTTCAATCATTTTATTTCACTGCGGGACAAGATTTTAGCTAACAGCCTTTGTAACATTGTAACATTGTTTCGACTAAGCTACATAACTGTTACAGTATATCATCTTCAGACATTCTTGAGCATATTTGCTTTAAAAGGTATAATAATAATCTGTCCTGTGGTATCTCAACAGCAACAGCCATCCAAATCAGTTTGTTAATGAAACCTTAATGACAATATCCCAATTAAGTAAACTTAACATACACATACATGTTCTTAAGAGTAGCCTTGGCCATTTTTATTGGACAAAAATGTGTTTGTCTTCACCTTTGCCCGATGAGACAGCTCTATCACTCTCATTGGGTCAAAGGTGACGGCAACAATAATGTTGCCTTACAAGAATCTTCACTCAGATGAATTAAAGGCAAGATAGAATGAATGCCCCCCCTTGCCTATAGGCGACCAACTATCAGTCCTTTATTATAGCCCTTATGTACAGAACATCCAAGTTAGTGGTATAGAGCCCTCTCTTTACCTGCTGTGAGCTGCAGCCGATTGCCTCCTACATTTTTGCACTACCCATTGTATCCAGGAGGGGGCAGCGGGATTGGCCGAGCCGTATGCCAGCGATTTGCCTCCGAGGGTGCCATAGTGGTGGTCGCTGACATCAGCGAGGAGTCAGCCAATCAGACCCTGGGCATCCTGAACCATGACCACAAAGGGCAGGACCACATGGCGTCTGCTGTGGATGTTTCATCAAGGGAGAGTGTAGAGAAACTACTCACAAGCATACAGGTGATTGACTTATGTGCAGACATACACACACACACTCAGTAATTCAGTGTATGTGTTTGGTGTAATTTAGTTATTATCCTAAACCACATGCTGGCGTCTCCTACTAGGAAAATGAGTCAATCATGTAACGTTTTTGGGCCTTGACCTAAAGCACTTCACTCAGTACTTTAGCAACAAAGTCGAGAAGTTAGAAATTGCCTGAATCTGAAGAGACTATTTGTGTGAGTGAGTCACTGAATTCCGTTCGTGATTAACTCATAAACAATGTGCTGTGATACCCTCCTGCAGTGTCGGTACTTCCAGCCTCCCTCAGTATGTGTGAATGCTGCAGGGATCACTCGGGATGAGTTCCTCCTGAAAATGGAGGACGAGGACTTTGACCAGGTTATCCAAGTCAACCTAAAGGTATTACCCTTTGTTCTTATTGTCCTGACCACAATATATTTATATTAGTGGAAGAAAAGCAGCAAAGGTGTCTCTCTCTTTAGGTTCAATGACTCTTTTATGTTGATACACCGAAATCAGAGTTAAAACGTTGTTACAATAAATAGTGCTTCCTACCCTCGTATCCCACAAACCCCTCTCTTTCCCCTCTCTCTATCAGGGTACATTCCTCCTGACTCAGGCTGTTGGCAAGGCTCTGGTTGCCTGTGGAGCTCCTAAAGGCTCCATTATTACTGTGGGCAGCATTGTGGGCAAGGCGAGTCCGACATCTTAGTGGCACCCCAGGCATTATCTTTCAACAGACTTTCATTCATTCCTACCATTCTTTAACCTTCTCTTTGTGCTTCTGGCTGTTACCAGGTGGGCAATATTGGACAGGCAAACTACTCTGCTTCCAAAGCAGGTGTGGAGGGCCTGACCAGAACTGCAGCCAAGGAGCTGAGCAGGTGAGGCACACCTGGGTTATGTTCATTAGGGCAAACCGTAGCAAAATGTTTTGCAACAGAAACAAAAAAATATATTTTAATTTTGTACAAGTTGAGATGGTACCGACCCTTTTTGGGCTGTTATCTTCTGTGCAGTGTCTACTGAACACGACCCTGCATTTGATTTCAACACCCCAAATTTGACCCATTCACCAATAGAGAGAAGATTAATAGGCTATAAACATTATTTAGTGAGGAGGGCCGGCTTCCTGATAGCAATGGAATTTAAGCTTACGAGTGTTTTAACAATCCATCGTTCCTACGGCGAAAGATGTAACATGCGTTTCCCGAAACTCCAGGCAGAGAAAACATTCTCTTAAGTGCGTCGTTGGAGCCCGTGTCCATCTGATAGGATCTCTCGGATCAGCTTTTTCCATTCAAATCTTACCTTAACATTAGAATTAGTCCACAATACTGACGATGGATCAGCTCCTAGAGATATATTATCACTTGGCTGCAAATATTGAGGTTTATTGTAATGCTTACCCTATAATACACAGATCTAACACATCATGTTGTAATACATCATGAAATTACAGGCTGTGTAGCCTACAATTCTTTTTAAAATTTAACCTTTATTTATCTAGGCAAGTCGGTTAAGAACAAATTCTTATTTACAATGACGGCCTACTCCGGCCAAACCCGGACGACGCGGGGCCAATTGTGCGCCGCCCTATGGGACTCCAATCAACTCCGGATGTGATTCCGCCTGGATTCGAACCAGGGACTGTAGTGTCGCCTCTTGCACTGAGATGCAGTGCCTTAGAACTCAATTGACTGAAAAATATAGGCCCATATAGCCTTTAAGCCTGCTGAATGTTTTTATGCAGTCCGCTCGGTTTTCATTTGAAGCAGCTTTTTATCTTTCACTTGTTTGTACCAATTGCAAAGACATTGGCAACTTTGCATTGGGCGGTCACAGAGCGACAGATAAACAGCTTGATTCTATGTTTAGCGGCGATCTTCTGTGTTTTAAAAGTGACTCAGAAGGGAGCAGAAAAAAACATTAAATGACCACTTTGCTGTTCTACGAGTGGTCAGAGGCAGTCAGACCACTGAATAAAGAGTGTTTTCAAGTGCAACTTCAGTGACGCTGGTTTTGGGAAACAGCTCTGGGTTTTAGCGATGCTCCTATGAAGGTTCTAATGAACTTATTAGCCTTGAGATGCGTTTGGGAAACAGGGCCCAGGTGTGGTGTGAAGTATGAATATTGTCTAAAACCTAACATACAACTGCTCTCTTTCTCCAGATATGGGATCCGGTGTAACTGTGTGCTTCCGGGGTTTATAACCACACCCATGACTGATAAAGTACCAGAGAAAGTAATCAGTCAGGTACGACTGCGTTCTCCTTTTATATTAGATAGAAAGTCACCCCCTCAATGTTGTTTTTAGATAAAAGTGAGTTTCTAACTTGCTGTGTTTGTGTGTGCAGCTTACGTCCATGGTGCCACTGGGGAGGATGGGAGAGCCTGCAGGTAAGATTACTGTATACAAACTGTACACCTCTGTGCAGTAGAGCACATCACAAATGCAGAACTCCGTTCCCTTTATAATCAAGTTACAAGACTTAACCTCTCTCTCTCTCTCTCTCTCTCTCTCTCTCTCTCTGTGTGTGTATAGAGGTAGCTGATGTATGTGCCTTTCTGGCTTCAGATGACTCTCGTTACATCACCGGAACCAGTATTGAAGTAACAGGTAATGGACCCACCTGAAATACATTCAAATGATTGAGTAATGTTTAACAGGAAATGCCTTTTTTACTGCTGTCCTGTTGACAAAAAGCATTTCTTACTCACCTCCAGGAGGCCTTTTCATTGGCTGAGACAACTTTCCATCATCCTCATTAAGACCAATGAGGCAAGTTCCCATCTAGGTCCAGGAATTGAGTATTGCTTCAACGTTCACATTGTGCCTTCACTTGTAATAATACAACTGATTGGGGATCAATCTTGTTTTGTAGATCTAGTCAATATGTACAAGGTAAATGTGCAATAAATTAAAACCAATGTTTGTAACTTTTGAGATCTCGTGTTGTGGAGAGAGTTCACAATACAGAGAGCGGGTCAGTGTTTAGTGGTTTCCCAATGTAACCAAGTTACACCTCTAAACGCTCTACATTTATGTACAGTTACTATCATAAGGTTAATAACAGGGTTGGATTTAGATGTTTATGAACAGAATTGGCTGGCTTCACACATGCAAAGGTACTCGAATACAGTATGCACACAGAGAAAATGCGTTGGCATGTGGTTTAATTGGAGACTTCGAACAGAAAACACAACAAGCCAAGAACAAAACCAAGACAGTGAAACTAAAGCAAAATAAAAACCAACAGAAAACTTGGCATAAAAATGAAACACAAATGAAAGAGAGCAGTGGACTGTAGAGGGAGTCAGGCACAGATCAGAATCAAACTGGAGGGAAAACACTAGAAGTGATCTATTGGGGTGTTGAGGTGATAAATAGTGGAAATAAGGTTGGGATGTGACTGATTCTGTGTTAACACACAGGTGGTAAGTTAACTGGAGATTTGTGAATGATGTGGTTGTATTCAGCCGTCTGGGCCGCTGTACGCAGCAAGACGAGAGGAATCAAATTGAAAAAATTCTAGCTATTGTGTTGCCCCGGGCAACATGCAACACCAGCCAGTTGAGAGAGAATGAAACAGGAGAGGGACTAAGAAAAAATAACAAGGGAGTCGAGCAGCTCTTTTTAAAAAGATTATATATTACAGAAACAAACATTTAAAAAAAAAAATACTTACATAAAATAATACTTTTTCTCTTTTCAGCACCATATTTTGTTGAAACATTTGTCTTTAACAATAAAACTAACCAATAGATGCGATTTTCTCTCGAGAATCACAAGGTAATTATTTTTTCACCTCTGGTTGAGTTTAGGTCACCCCCCCCCCCTTCTCTGCAATATCAAAAGAAAAACAACCCAAAATACCCATAATGATATTCAACCCCATAGCCACATTACATTACTTACTTATAAACAAAATCGTAATAATTCTTCCCCAGGTGGTTGCTAGAATTTTCTCTCCCTCCCGCTAGCTGTCCCCTGCCCACTGTGTTCTCACAACCGTAGAATCCCGGTGTCTGTTTGTCGCCCACGCCATACTCCTGCAGCACAGCGCAGCGCAGCATTGGCAAACCGCAATGAAATGTGACAACATTGGAGAGTCCCCATTTAATCGTAACAGCACAGTTGATGATTGCTAAAGGGTTACAATGAGATATGGCCACAAATGATATGTTTTCTTTTTCACCAGTTGACATGCATAGACCAATGGGGTGTGCACAGATAACTCGGGTTAGTCTTTGTTTAATATGTATTTAATTGTTTTAACCATCAAGTGAGCACTACAGGAAATAAATACAAAATGAAATACCACATTCGACTGGCATATTTGGCTTGTCGTTGTTTGAAGCACCTTGTTTGATTTCAATAAATACAATAGAATTTCACTATGTCTGTACAAATGGATTCTAATGCACATATCCAGTAGGAGAACTGGTGACAGCATCATGTGGCTGTGATGGAGACAAACTTGAATTATTCACGCTGAATATATGAACGCTTTGGTATAATTAGCACCTTGCCACAGTTTTTGAAAGCATGCATTTATTCACCGTTGTAAGAGAGAACTTTTGGCCGTCATCTATTAAGCTCATACACATATTTAACCCGGACACCTTCCCTGCTTGAAAAGAGACGGAATGTCACACAATCCTGGGATGTAACCCTGTGTTCTACATAAAACAAGAATCAAATTCCAGGCATCGCACCTGTAAATACTGGACTGGTTTGATGGCATTCTGGCCTATTCGCTGGTCTAGGAACTACAGTTCTGGCCTGTGTATGACAGTTGTAACAATGATTAATAATACATGTACCACACATCAAGTTCAGTACAATTTACAAGGTGAATGGCTTTTGATTCATTGGTCCTTGGAGAAGGCAAAGACACCCTTCCGTCCCATTGCATGCAACATTATTGGCCCAATAATAAACAGCCATACAGTTCAGAGACAGTACGTTTCTGTTAGGACTTTATTATTACAGTACTGAGCAAAGAGATGTTCATAGTCACATCTTAGGTTAAAGCCGCGATAAAACTAGAGACCTCACAGCTTTGCCTCCACTCCATCTCTACAAAGCACCGTTTCTATTCACCCGCCTCTAGTATATTTGACCAGCTTTAGGATAACTAGGCTGATATAGTTGTTTGGGACAGAATTTCACTGTGGAGATGAATAGAACATGAACTTAGCTAGACAACATGGACGTCTCTGTTTCGTCAGGCTTGGTTGGCTACAGGCTCGTCTGTTTTCCGGTCCTCCATGCTCTTCGTGGAACTCCTATTCATTCATTGGTTTCCCCTTAATGTGGTGAGGCGTAGGATGGGGCGGGGCTTAGACGCAGAAGATGTACAAGTGTGTGGGGAAGGCAATGCAGAGAGGTAGAGTGGGTGAGACAACTGGAAAGAGAGACAGCGGGAAGGAGAGAGGAGTGAGAGGGGGGTCCGCGACGGTGGGCTCTGGCGTGTACGGAAGGAGGAGACGGCTCTTTGGGCCAGCTGTTCGTTGGAAAAGAACACGGTTTTATTCTGCTAACGGTCAGAACTCCATCTCTCGTTCTCGCAATCGATCTTTGTTCTCCTCTTCGTGAGAATGTTTGTGTTCTACTTTTCTCTTGTCGTCCATTTCTATTTGGGAGATGTTTTCCCCTGGGCATGTACTTGACTGAGTGCATGTCTGTTTTACAACTGTGTGTGTGTGTGTGTGTGTGTGTGTGTGTGTGTGTGTGTGTGTGTGTGTGTGTGTGGGTGTGTGTGTGTGTGTGTGTGTGTGTATATATGTATATATATATTATATATATACATACACACACACACACATATATATATATATATATGGTCGGGAATGAGCTTGATATCATGAAATACATTTGCAAATTACTGGACATGTACTGTATATTGGTATGTTAATGTTTGTGTTGTGTATGTGTGTGTGTGTGTTCATCAGTGTAAGTGTATATTCTATATGTGTAGGTGTTTGTCATTTCTCTGCACGGTGTTTTAGCCCAGGAAACAGACAGGTCCCACTTCAAAGCCAAATTTCTGGTTGCTCTCCCCAAAGTCTGTGATCTTGAGGTCCCGCAGAGGAAGCTGTTCCACCTGGGGTGTGTTCACCTCCACCACTGTCCTGTCGAAGCCCTTACGATACTGCAGACAGACAGAAACAGAGAGACAGGTGAGATCACTACACGTGCAGCAAGGGTATCTGCCTAGGATTCATTATTATACTTTGATTGTGTGTAATGGAAAAATACAGTTCCGTAGTAACACTTTTTGTATGGGCATGTGTTCTTATTGACTGCTGAGAGGGAAATTATTCAATTAGCCTACATCAGATTAAAAATAGAGCAACATTTAGGGAATTCTGATCCATTTTCCCTTTTAAAAAGCTAATGGGGGGGATGTTTCTTAGTTTTCTTTTTGAGATACGCATCCATAACTTGAATGTCTGCACACAGAGGTGAGTGAGCTAGAGATGACCTTTGGTTACCATGACTCCCTGGAAAACACTGGCAATTGTTACTGAATATGACCACACTGTGTAAATAAACCAATTAAATGAGACTCACAGAACAGCCGTCAACCAGGGCCTTGATGTATGGGCTGGTCTCGTAGCTGAGGTCCTCATCGTTGGCGCCTTGGAAGTGTAGCGCCCTCTTGTGGCCGTTATTGGCCGTGCGGTCGGCCCAGGCCACGGAGCGATGGCAGTGGTAGGTGAGGTTTTGGCGGGCCTGGACACTCAGCAGCCGCAGGAAGCCCAACTGGACCACGCCGATCGGCTCGCCATTAGAGTCCACGTACGACAGCTAGGGGGAGGGGGGGATGCCCCATGAAATAAAAACTCAGATTAAGCTAATAGATGTGAACTCTATAATAAGCATGAAAGCAGAGTGATATCTCAAACCTGACATTAAATAAACATGTTGCTTAGTGACAGAGTGTTATGATAACGCTTTGATCATTTTCCTGATCGACCTTCATCTTTACCCATTGGTTGATATCCAGGTCAAACATAGCACACTGGACTATAATGAATGTCCCCCTGGGATTCTCCACGGTGGTGCAATAAACCCAAACTAACCTTGCTGCCAGTTGCAAACTCACTGTACCAGGAGCCTGGTTTCTCCGTGGTCCAAGAGCTGAGCTTTACCTAAGAGAGACAATTAGATGTATGTTTCAACATACAGCTACTTCAGGGTAGAGTTTGTGTGTGTGCATTATTGACTGACACGCCCAGTCTCTCTTCTCACCATGTCCACGCTCTTGCTGGGGTACAGGCAGGTCTCCCCACCAGCGGTGAAGTTACAGAACACCTTCAGAGAGTCGCGAGAGCAACCCTGGTTGGGGTCGATCCAGTACTCTCCTACAGGGGGGAGCAGAGAGATGAGGCACGACTAAGTACTAAGGAACTCAAATGACATAATGTGACTAAAATGACAATGTGAAGTCGCCATTTATCTTTCTTTGTATTCATGGTGTATTAACCAAATAATTAGCATAATACACCATCAAAATCCCTCTGTTTAAGCTAGAGATATGTTTGTTTTGCATGGGCTGCGTCTCAATCCACCGCATCCGCCGACGCCGGCCTTCCGTGTCTGGGGTGGAAGGTGGCTGAGCTACAGTGATGTTTGTCAGACCAGGAGACATCCTGAAAACCGGTCTTCTCATGAATGAATGTCTGTAGTGTCCGAACGGTTTGGGCAACAAACTAATACAGTGAGCTCCAAAAGTATTGGGACAGTGTCAAATGTTTTGTTGTTTTTGCTCTGTCAGCATTTTGGATGCGAAATTACACAATGACTAACTATGGACCATTGTTATATGTGTATTAAAGTAGTCAAAAGTTTAGCATTTGGTCCCATATTCCTAGCTGTATTTGCTGTTTGTTTTGGTTGTGTTTCATATTATTTTGTGCCCAATAGAAATGAATGGTGAATGTATTGTGTCATTTTGGAGTCACTTTTATTGTAAATAAGAATATAATATGTTTCTAAACACTTGTACATTAATGTGGATGATACCATGATTACAGATAGACTTGAATGAATTGTGAATAATGATGAGTGAGAAAGTTACAGATGCACAAATATCATACCCCCAAGACATGCTAACCTCTCACCATTCCCATAACAGGGGAAGTTAGCATTTTTGGGGCGGTACGATATTTGTGCATCTGTAATTTTGTCACTCATCATTATTCACAATTCATTCAAGTCTATCTGTAATCATGGTATCATCCACATTAATGTACAAGTGTTTAGAAACATATTATATTCTTATTTACAATAAAAGTGACTCCAAAATGACACAATACATTCACCATTCATTTCTATTGGGCACAAAATCATCTGACATAACCAAAACAAACAGCAAATGGATCCAACAAGTTTGGAACAAATACTACATTTACTAAATACTAAATCAGGAACCAAATACAGCATGTTTGACTCATTTAATACACAAGTGAATTTGTCCCAATACTTTTGCACCCAATTTTAGGGGCGCAAAAGTATTGGGACAAATTCACTTGTGTATTAAATGAGGGGGGACTACATACAAAAAGTGCTGTAATTCCTAAACGGGTCACCTGATATGGATGAAAACACCCTCAAATTAAAGCTGACAGTCATTGTATAATTTCAAATCCAAAGTGCTGGAGTACAGAGCCAAAACAACAACAAAAATGACTTAGACGTTAGTTAAAAGTGACCTCATGTCTTAAAACAAAATTCCCTGTGTAAAGTTAGAATTGCCACATTTTTGTGAATAGTTTTATGCCTGAAAGCCCCATACCGTCTTTGAGCTCTGGCTGGCCGAGTTTCAGGTCCTGGCAGGTGCGTGCAGGGCTGTCCTTGGTGCCCAGAGGGAAGCGCATGGTCTCGATCTCCTGTCGCAGCGAGTTCAGTGAGCCGAAGATCTCCTCCATGCCTTCACTGCCTGTCAGGAACTCTGTGCCGGTGGCGTCAGCTGCGACCGCTTCTGCGTCTGTCTCGGACAGCATCCGGCTGGCATCGATGGAGCGTTTGGACTTCTTGGCGATTTGGATGGGCAGCGGCTGGATGACGTCGCCTGGAGGACCCTGATTGGAGGCGGGTCACAGAGAAAGATTATTACTGGTTGATATTATTGAACTTAGTTATGTTTGAACTGAAAACTGTAGATGTACACATATGCTATGCTCTAGAATGATGTAAGCAACCAAACATAGATCTAGGCAGGACTAAACTGAAAAATGGCGGTAAAATACGAGTATTTAATTAGTTTCATGGAGTAAACTGATTATGCAAAGGATGGGTACTCACTGGAGGCCCGGGGGGTCCTGAGACACCCTTCTCTCCCTTGGGACCACCTCCTCCCTGGACCACACAGAGACAGGAGATAGAGATGAAACAATACAGTGCACATGGGACTCAAGTGACTGTAATATGGAAGCAGATATTCCACTAGAGAGAGTGCGGAGGAGGACGTTCTACTCACTGTAGCACCCTTAGCTCCCTTGACACCTTGGGGACCCTGGGAAAGAGGCGCAGGGAGGTCAGGATTATCATTCAATAGACGCTAACTATTACCACTGTTATACGGCCATAGAAAAGAGGACATTTGAAATGATTAGAGAGCCACAGAATTATGCAAGACACAAAAGGCATGGAGGCATTCATGCTTAAATCTTTCTATGTTACAGGCTTCTGTTTTGACAATATACACAATGCAGATAGAGGATGTTGCGTGATATACTGATAAAAGAACCAGGAGAGGTGATGTAGAAGTGGTTACTCACAGGCATGCCAGCAGGACCACCAGGACCGATAGGTCCAGTACCTCCAGAGACACCCTGAAACACACAGGAAATGCATCAGCACTGAACTCAACTGTTTGTTGAAGGGTGACAGAATACATGTTCAGTAGGGACGTGTCGTACAGGCACAACAACATATTATTTCGAGTGTGCGTGTGCTCAGAGGAAATATACGCTATCTTTCAAAGCTCTATAATGTCCGCTAAGGAGAGACAGGTGCCACTCACAGTCTCTCCCTTGTACCCGTGTGTCCCCTGTGGCCCTGACAGTCCCCTGTCTCCCTTCTCTCCCTGCTCTCCGGGGGGCCCAATCAGACCGATCAGACCTGAGTGGCCCTTCTCTCCCTTGTCACCGCCCTCGCCGCGCAGTCCTGGCAAGCCTGGTGGTCCCTTGAAGAGAGAGAGCGAGAGTAAGATGGTACTGTAGCAATACAGATTAAGGAAGTGGGTATATTCACTTGAAGCATCAATATAGCCCTGTATGCCTATAGATCAACACTGTGGGAGATACAATCTATTATAGATCTATTCATGTACACATCAGTGTCTTATCTCACCAGTGGTCCGGGAGGTCCCTTCTGGCCGGCAAGGCCTGGAGAACCTTGTTCGCCCTGGAAGAGATCATCAGAAGGAAGTTAGTGACACTCAGCCTAATGCACCAAACAGCTCAGCTACACTGTTGTTAAGCTCCTAGCTAGTAGTGAACAGACGATAATGGACCCTATAGAGCAGAGGGTAAGACAGATGGACGCCTGTACAGACAGACAGACTAGAACAGTAGACTGAACCCCAGACTGAACAGCCCAGTCTGTCCATGGAAGCGTGGGATCATCTCGCTCACCACTGATCCAGGGAGTCCTCTCAGACCCTCCGTTCCTGGTTTCCCTGGTTGACCCTGAGGTCCGACGGGGCCTGTCTTTCCTGGTGGTCCGTTAGCACCTGAGTCTCCCTGGGGGGGGGAAAGAGAAAGGAGAAGAAAAAAAATCAGACATTGATAAACTTCAATATTCCAAATCCCCAACGTGTGTTGCGAGTTGAGCAAATGCATATATTTGGAAAACAATTGACAGAGATATATACATTTGGTGTCAGGTCTGTCTGGCATGGCTTGCAAACCATCACTAGATAGATAGAAACGATCCACAGGCTAAACTGCCAGTGCCAATGCATTGAACGATGACCTTTGAACTCTTACCTTAGTTCCCTTCTCTCCTTGTCGTCCCTCTGGTCCTCTCGTTCCAGCAAGACCCTAGGAAGTAAGCGATGTATAATATTCTAAACATTATGATGCTTTCACGACTGCTTAATGGCCACCTAGTAGTCTCCATTGAGTAGATATATGCACCTATCAAACATAATACATTGAAAACAAACAGATATGTCTGTGGATGATAGTTGTGGTTTGGCCTGTTGAGCTGAACAATCTTACCCTCTTTCCAGGTCCACCAGGAGGTCCATTCTCACCAGTGGGTCCTGGAGATCCCTACAGTAGAGAGCATGATCCCCATTATAAAACCTCAGTGGCCTATAATGGGTCAATAATAACTATATAGAACTGAACCAAATAAACATACCGGTAGCTGTTGTTTTAGAGTTCCATAATAATCTACATTCTAGACAGGCCTGAAGGGCGATCTGCTAGGAAGGACATATAACCTTAATCTTGCAGTGCCATTTTATGTTTCAACGGTTGCTTCAACATGGAAAATACACTTTCCTAGGGCTTTAGTTGAGATGGTTTATGGCTGGGACTTGCATATCAATGTCCACAGTTGCCCCTTAGTCCTCTGACCCCATTACATTGCTTAATTCTAAATGTTTTTGGATACATCGTAAGGATGTGCTTCACATTACAAACACTACTCTTGCCGGGAGCCATTTTGAATCGGGGCGATGGTAATTGGACAATATATGACCTAATAACATCCAATTCAAAGTGCGTAATGAAGGCTACAAGGACAGTCCTGAAGAGCCCATGTAGTACCTATAGTAAGTTAGGGTTACTAGGCAACTTACAGCTTGTCCTTGTTCACCGTCCTCTCCTCTCTCTCCCTTTGCTCCATCTTGACCCTAAAGAAGAGAAACAGAGTTATTATCAATTATGGTAATTGCTAAGATGGTGTCAAAAGTAGATACTTTTTGGGGGGTTTTAATAATGGAAAAAGATTCACAGATACACCAGCAGAGACACATCTTGCACTCAATAGGTCTGAAATGGTGTGAACACCTGAAATTTGAATATCTGTTTAACCACAACAAAACAGATCTAATGAAACGTGTGTGAAGAGTGTTTAGATACTCACTCTGGGACCGAGTTCACCAGGGGGACCGGGGTCGCCAGGGAAACCAACAGGGCCCTAAGGAGAGAGACACAATGGCATAAAGTTTGACTTATAAACATTATAGACCAAGTGTGATTTTTGTGACAGTGTTTTCCTATAGAGTGCAGTGTTTGACATACAGGGTTTCCTTTGGGTCCGTCGTCTCCAGGGCCTCCTCTTCCACCCGCAGGTCCAGAAGCACCAGGTTGTCCCGCCTCTCCCTTGTCACCGTGCTCTCCACGTGGGCCCTGCCATTGGACAACAACACTGTCACTCACAGTACAAAACATCTATGTATAGAAACAAGGCCCATAAGAAGAACCAAAGAGACAGAGTAAGGATCAATCTCTCACCTTCTTTCCTGGCTCTCCTCCGATTCCAGGCGGTCCAGCTTCACCAGGCTCTCCCTGTCAACACAACGTGTTCAGTTCTCACAACATACATGTACACACAAACACATATCATCAGTGTTACAACAGAACATGGAAATCAAGTTATTGGGAAGTTATGTATACCTTATCTCCCAGGTTTCCAGGGTTACCCAGACCACCAGGAGGACCTTGAGAACCCTGAATAAACAAACAAATACACATCATAGCGTCAACAATATAAAAACACCAAGAGTCATACCCATAATAACATATATGATTTCTAATCAACAGGAACACTACAGTAGATATTTATGTGGGACGGCTTTATAATATCACCAGTAGCATAAAAACTCCATTACAATGAAATCATTTGATATGATTAGGAACGTTTTGAGAGAAGATTAGTACTCACGTCAGCACCGCTGGGACCAGCAGGGCCACGGGGTCCTGGGGGGCCAGGTGGACCCTAAAGAGACAGATAGGATGAGGTTAGCAATATCCTAGCGTGTTTCATGCAAACAATACCTCTTTCCTGAACTATTATGATTGGCTTCATGAGATCCAATCATCTGTTGGGTTGCTCCAATTTGTCGACTCTCACCATTGGTCCGACATCTCCAGTCTCTCCCTTCTCTCCTGATGGGCCTGGCAATCCCTACAAGGTACATTAACAGTTAGAGATGCCATTGACCTATTGCGTCACAATCACACGTTTATGGTACTGAGGCTAACATCATATAGTCATAACAGAAATCAGTCATCATACCTGCAGTCCAATAGGACCTGGGGCCCCTGGGAATCCTCTTGATCCTTCATCTCCCTTGGCTCCAAATGGCCCCTGCTGACCTCTGGCTCCTAGTTCTCCATCAGCTCCCTGAACAATAGAGACATTAGTGAAGGGGACACTTCTGAGGGGCACCATGCTATGAATTCCTATGTGTCTGATGCAATATTGATAATACACTGTACGTTGATGGAGTTTAGTGTTTCTACTTACAGCAGTGCCGGGTTGACCGAGTGGACCCATTGGCCCTGGTGGACCGGGAGGACCCTGTTGACACACAATGTTTCATTGTAGGCAAATGTATCACTGTACTTCAGCAGAGAACATCCTATTTATAGTATATTGTTCAGACACAATAGATGTAAGGAACATAATGTGATCTGTGGATTTGACATGGACGGCAAAATAATGGCGGTAATGTCACTCACATGCTCTCCTTTGCCGCCCTTCGCTCCCTTCTGGCCGTGCTCTCCAACCTCACCCTGTAGTACAAAATTCACCACCAAGGCTTTTGTTACGAGAGGTTTGAAATGAGCATTACGACATAGTTTCAAGGGGTTTGAAATTAGCATTTTGATATACGGTAGTTTCAAGTGGTTTGAAATTAGCATTTTGATATAGTTTGAAGTGATTTGAAATTAGCATTTTGATATAGTTTCAAGTGGTTTGAAATTAGCATTTTGATATAGTTTCAAGTAATTTGAAATTAGCATTTTGATATAGTTTCAAGTGATTTGAAATTAGCATTTTGATATAGTTTCAAGTGGTTTGAAATTAGCATCATGATATAGTTTCAAGTGGTAATACAGTAGTTTGGATATGTGATAGAGACAGAGGATTGTTACTAGCCTTGTCTCCGTCCTCTCCTGGAACTCCGATGGATCCGGCTGCACCTGGCAGACCCACTGGGCCCTGGACACCGTCACGCCCAGCTGGGCCGATCGGACCTTTCTCACCCTGAGAGGGAACGGGGTGGGAGAGAGAACATATATGAGACATAGAGAATAGAGAAGACCAATGACTCAATCTGAAATGACAGCTCTGTATATTGGATATGTTTTGTAAAAGTACTCACAGGCACTCCCTTCTCTCCTGATGGTCCCGGAGGCCCCTGGGGGCCGGGTCTTCCTGGGGGTCCGATGGGACCTCCGCTGCCTGCCTGTCCTCTCTCACCTGGGGATCCCTGCACAGGTATGGTTACAGACATGATTACAGCCAAGGTGACGTGGACATCACAAATACTGTACATCACATTATCTTTTCACAATGATTCATTTCAGATGTAATTATTGCCAGACGTACAGCTGTTCCGGGAGGTCCTGCTGGGCCTTCACTTCCTTTCAGTCCGCCACCTCCCTAAAGACCAGACAGGAACAAGTTAAAACATTGCATGTGCAATCTATATTCAGTATGACATCTCACCCTCTGATATAGAGAATAGTGTGCCATTTTAGATGCAGACAGTGTTGGTTAGCCTGCTCACCGGGGTGCCAGGCATTCCTCTCTCTCCAGGGAAGCCTCTCAGTCCTGAGGGGCCGTCTTTCCCGGGGCCGCCTAGGGGACCAGGGTCTCCCTTCGTTCCCTCCTTGCCAGATGGTCCGGAGAGTCCCTGCTCGCCTGGTGGTCCTGGAGGCCCGGGGTGACCGCGCTCGCCCAGGGGGCCAGTCTCTCCTGAGGGACCCTGGGACAATGAAGAGGAGGAAGAAGAGGGAAATGAGTAATGAAGATGGAAAGTGAATGGTGGATATGATCCATACAAAATGTATTGGACACTGGACAATGTAAATAAAAGAAAGTTGCATTAATCTTACCTGAGGTCCAACAACACCTGGAGGCCCGGGTGGCCCAGTCTTTCCTTGGAATCCCTGTGGAATAGAAAATGAAATGAATTGGGCCTTGAATAGAGCCTTGTGTAACCCCTAATGCAATCAGCTCAGGCAATCATGTGTGTATCGTGTGAGGAAGTAACAGTAGAGCATGAACAGTATAATTTGAGATCAACTACAAAAAAATGACAGAATTGAGCCAAAGGAAGACATGGCACTGTTTGTAAGATTCATTTATTTCTGATAGCTTGTACGCCACATGGCCACATGTTCCGGACAAGAAAACAGACTTACAACTTCTCCTCTCTGTCCCGGGTGTCCGGGCAGTCCATCCTTTCCTGGTGGTCCCTGGGTAGGAAACAGAAAGAGTTGAGGGAAAGAAGGCACTTACAGTTTCAAACTACACAAATCATTCTTAAATGATTGCTATATATAGTACATATTGTAGCCTTACGGGAGGTCCCTTTGGCCCTGGGAAACCGTTTGCTCCTTGAGGTCCGGGCAGTCCCTGAAAGATACAATAGGAGAAGGACAGGTATAAGTCTCTCAACAACATGTATGTTATAGTGGCACGACAAAGTGTATATAGTAAACAAATAAATGATAACTCAAACAACCTACCCTCTCTCCTGGTGGACCAGATGGGCCGTCACTTCCTGATGTACCCTAGTAAAAATTAATAAAAGCCCAGAATTAACACCATCACATGCAGCGAACCAATATTCCAGCTGTATTATGACGTGTCTTCCCTGTGGTGGCCAGTAGGTGAACTGACAGTGCTGTTGAGCATTAACCTCAATAAATGTATTGTTGAGATTCAAGACATTGTCTTACCTTGGCTCCTGATTTCCCAGTAGACCCTCTTGGCCCTCTCTGACCTCTGGGGCCCTGTTGGAGAGATGTGGAAAATCGATTTTAGGAATGGTATGGGCATTTGGTTGAGTGTTTCTGAGCCACTTCATGTTGGTTCATCTCAGTAAACTAACCAAACTGTTGTTTGTTCCCAATACAATATGAGCCATGGTTTAAAACAGTGGTGCATAAACTATAAAGAGAGACTTTGACAATCAACAGTAATATAAATAAGTGGAGTTTAGTGGAGTTTAGTGGAGTTGAACTGTACCGTTGGTCCTCTTTGTCCTCTAGGTCCAGACTTTCCAATCAGACCCTGAAGAAACACAGACTCAGTCAGACAGACGCACAGGCAACATCCGCCATCAGAATCAACTTCAGTGCTGTTGACTTTATACATGGGATTCATCACGCATAGTACATACTGTGACAATTTGAGTTTTCATTTGAGTTTTAATTCCCTTACCCTTGTTCCCTTCTCGCCGTTGGTTCCAGGGAATCCTGGGAAACCGAGGGAGCCCTGAAAAAACATCAAGCATTTGTTAATCTAGCATCCGTATTGTCAGTCCCTTTAATAAGATAACATTTCAATTGTTACCTGCAAACAATTCGAAGGAAATAGGGGTTGTCGTTACCTTAGGTCCAAGTCTTCCAGGATAGCCAGGAAGTCCAGGAACACCAAGTTTACCCTGCAATCAGATACTGTCATTAATGACCCTATGACAAACCTATCAAAATGACCAAAACCAAGAACAGACAGAACCACGATCATGTAAAAGTTGGTCAAACGGTCATGAGTGTGTATACTAGCCAACCAGGTAGGTGTGTTATGAGATACTTTCAAATATAGTGTTATTTTAATCAAGATAAACAAACTTCTGATATACAGAATATGAACCCTACTCTCACCTTCTCTCCAACCAGACCGATGGGCCCGAGCTCGCCAGGGGGCCCAACACGACCCTTTGGCCCCTCAGGACCGTCCTCTCCTCTGGGGCCGGGCACTCCACCCTCTCCCTGTTAGCAGGAACACATAGGGAAACAATCAACACTGATGCATAAACCACATAACCATACATGAAATCAAATGTAAATCAATACATAAACCTTAAATATAAAATAAATTGTATGCAAATAACAAGGCAAGAAACAAGGCAAATAACTTACTTTTTTTTTACATGACATTGTAAAACAATACATAATACTTGAATATAATTATTTAGAGGAATTATTTAATAAACAAAATTAATCTTACTCTCTCCCCCTTGACACCAAAGTCTCCTTTAATTCCAGGGAAGCCATCTTCTCCCTAAAATAAGTCAATTGTGGTTAATATTGAAATCTAAAGGCCTTATACGTATGGTCAATCAAGTGTTTGGGATGTTGTCCCTAAAATGCACAAATCCAAATATTGTCTTCCTAAGAACTCTTACAACATAAAGAATTATGAAAATGTTGGTAGAATAATATTTAAAGTGTAAAAAGCAGTATGTACATCTTCTCACGTTTAGGTCAGAGAGAGAGACAATGAACGTGACACCTGTGTGGCTTTCGTGTCTGAAAATGTTTCACAGTGCGCCCTCTAGTGATCCTAACCTAAAAGTACAGATACCAGTGGCTGATCTCTGAAACTGGATAACAATTGCTGTGTCATTCACAAAATACATGTTAGTGGGCTGAGAGACATAACTTTACAACATTTCTAAACGTATGTCCATCAATCTAACCCAAACACTAACGTATATGTTTAAGAGGTGTTAGCCCACAGCATTGCTGTCATCATGACACAGGACCAGCGTTGTACATCACTTTCAAGATGCCAGAATCAGTTCTCAAAGTGAGGCTACTTAGTTTTTATCTAAGAGGATAAGATGTTTTATTGTCACATATACTATTCTTCAATCCCGGATACACTGGATGAGGTCACCTACCTTCTCTCCTTTGTGACCATTCAGCCCACGGATACCTTGAGTTCCCTGCAATTACAACAGGATTAGGAAATCAGTCATTAATCAGGCATTATCATCACCGATTAGTGACAATTAATGATGACTTTAGCCCCCCAAAAAACTAATCTCACCTTAATGCCACGAGGGCCAGGATAGCCAATAGTTCCCTGAGGACCGTTGGGACCCTGTATGAAGATAGGAGAGAGGGTTAATGATGCACTACCTCACACAAGACACAACGTATAAGACACAACATATAGGCAGCCATGTTGGTGGGGATTTTGGCGCAGAGGTTGACTATATTCCATGAATACTGTGCAGGAGAGAGACGATTAGAGGATCTCACCTGGTTTCCTTTGGTGCCAACAGGTCCCTCCTTTCCTGGGTGACCCTGTGAGGCAAAGAGAGTATCAGAGGTCAAGAGAGGCATGAGGGCAACTTCAATTCGAGATGTGCTGATTACTTGTTCTTACCGCTTTGTTCCATAAAAATGCAATAAAGTACTTAACCTTTTTGACCAGTGGAATTCTGCGCAATGCATTAAGGTCATCTCATGTTAAAAAAAACTCTGCAGATTACCAGTAATGTTTTCATTGTTCTATTATAACATACAGTAAAGATGAGTCCAATATAGGTCAGTGAGTACGTGACTTACAGGGGGGCCGTCGGCTCCGGACATTCCTGGCAGACCAGGTTTTCCTGTGGGGCCCTTGGGGAGGAGATGAGAAGAAAGTCATGAGCTTACTGGACTACTGATGGCAGTACTGGTAACAATGTTATCATCACTCAGGCTAAATACACTAGGACCTAAGTTACAAAGTACACAATACTTTGTCTCCTTGTCAATCATTCCTGGCTGAATATTCTGAATATGACGCTTCACTAGTTGTGACAAGTTATGGAGACTTTACTGGAGCCTGTCGGGACAGTGAATATCTTTATGAAGGTTCATAACATAGTAATTACACACACAACAGTCATGGATCACTTTGTTCTCTTACCTTATCTCCTGGGGGGCCGTGGGCTCCCTGTGGCCCTGGCGTTCCCTGAAACAAACGTGTCATACGATCAGATCTGGTCAGAGATACATCGCTTGGGGCAATACCATAGATTACAGTTGTGTTATTAGAGGTTGCTTATTTTTCATTGGATCATCCCACATTGTAAGGAGGAGAAAATGAGAATTATGATATCCAGTCATTTGCAAGTGTTTAAAATGGGCTAAACTCTGTCCCCAATAATGTGTCTCCTGCTCTGTGACGTCTCTCACCTGTGTTCCTGAGGTACCCTGCTGCCCTGGGGGCCCTGGCTCTCCTTGGGGACCCTGAGAGAGACAAAAAAGAGAAGAGAGAAGAGGAGGAAGGGAGAAGAGATGGTTTGAGACTTTAAGAATGGTTTGCTCCCAATGGGCATACATCAACTCCACAGAGGATAAAAAGGACAGAAAAACATTCACTGACCAGGTTTCCTTTAGGACCGTGGGGACCGTCGTTTCCACGCACACCCTGAAAGAGGAAAAAGAAAATAACATAAAATAGAAAAGACTGCTAGTTATCAAAGCTATATGGAGGGTAAACAACACACATGACCTTAAGTGGCCTGCTACAAAATGACTGTCTAGATGT
This sequence comes from Salvelinus fontinalis, assembly GCF_029448725.1. Lineage (NCBI taxonomy): Eukaryota > Metazoa > Chordata > Actinopteri > Salmoniformes > Salmonidae > Salvelinus > Salvelinus fontinalis. The sequence goes on along the minus strand of NC_074696.1, from coordinate 37,106,014 downwards.
GTACTAGTGATAAGGACATGATCCTATACTGTAGGGCCTTTTTAGCTGGTGGCATGAGGTTGATGTGGTCTGCTGACACTGTTCCACTGTGGTTCCTGGTCATATAGTTGCCTACTTTAGGGTTGCTTAGTACTTTCAGGGGTAGTATGAGGGTAAAGTTGTCATTCTGGGATGTAGTGAAACTATCCCAGTGCAGTGTTTGCTTGGTCATGGTATTGTTTTAGGGTGCACCGTCATTGGCAGATAATTTAGCATATTTTAACCTAAAAAAGGCCTCAAGTCATTTAACTTATTTCAATATATTTTCCAAGATATTTTATCCTAATATGACGATTAAGGTAAACTATCTTGAAATAAGATAAATGACTTGCATTAAGCCTTTTTAGGTTAAAATAAGTGAAATTATCTGCCAATGACGTTAGATAATTTAGCTTGGTACAAAAAAGCAAGGAAAAAAACACACATTTTAAGTTAATTATCCCTCAATATAAGATATTTAGGCTGGCTTATATTTCACTTTTTGCAGTGTAGCTTCACAGCCAAGTATATTTTGAGTAAAACTGACATTCCAGTGTGGTGCACTAATGTGTGTACTTACAGGAGGGCCGGGGATTCCGTTCGGACCTTTAGGCCCGAGCAAACCACGAGGTCCCTAAAAACAAGAGCGAAACAACAAACGAACACAGAGAGAAAAAGCCAGGAACTGGTCAATAACAAGCAAGCTCAAACAGGTAGTCGCTATAAACAACATAATACACACACTATTATCCCAAAAATGTGAACGGTGATGGTAGTAAGGAGGAACCGATGTCAACAGTAGCGTCAGAAATACACTCACGGGTTCACCTGGAAGTCCTCTGGGTCCGATGTCTCCATCGTCTCCCTGGAAACAACACACACAGACAGACAAAGGTGAATGATAGAGACAGGATGTGAGAAAGGAGGAAGGAGTTTGAGGGATCAATGGGGTCACGTTAAAACACTACGGTAAGAAATGTAAATGCAGTGTGAGTGGTTCTAGGTTTAGTGACCACTCTACTGTAGTTCTGGCTGATAGACTCATAGTTGTATAGATCTCTATGGAGACATGGGACTGATAGGTCAATGTCTGATGTTTTGCCAAACTACTTACCCTCTCTCCGTCCTCTCCAGGACCTCCTAGGGGTCCCAATCCTCCAGTATCACCCTAAAATGGTGGAATAGAGAGGGAGGAAGAACAATTAAAACGACAGCATACCACACTTCGATTCCACTCTGTTTTCCTCTGTTTCCGTCGATAGGACAGAGTCTTCCTTCCTGGGTAATAACCACGAGTCATGTTCAGTCACAATAGTTCCAGATGGAGTGGCTTGGTTTTCCCGGTCCCTTGCTGCAACGTGATTTCATGTAATATAATACTCAAACTCTCTTTGACGATGCCTCTACTATGTGTCTACGGTGGTGTGCTGGGTTGACCTTCGACCTTGAACTCACCCTGTGTCCTTTGTCTCCGGGCAATCCAGGCAGGCCGTCGAAACCACGGTCACCCTGCGAGAGACAGACACGTCGCGTCAGGGGGTGGAGAAAACGAAAAGAATGTGTGCAGTTGCTGGATTAATCAATCGACAACACAGGACCGCGGCATGTTCAAGATGCAGCAGTAAGTCAGAGCATCAAATGAAATCCGCACTGAGAATGGAAAATGATTCATGTGACCTGAACAACGATTCAAAAGCAAAACGCATGCAAAGTCTAGACCATACAGACCGTTTCAGAGGTCATAGAACAGAATCGGGAAGAACAGATGACGTTTACAACAAAACAAGCAGCTGAGAGCTTACCTTAGGCCCGCCCTCTCCTGGCATGCCTCTGGCGCCATCAGCTCCAGCACGACCCTGAGGGGACATAGAGGAAACCCCACAATCACATCTATTGTCACAGCATTCGTGTTTATTCTAATCTGCATGGCTGTAGACATAGCATACCATTTAGTGTGAAGCAATGTATTGGGCATGCATACAACTAGCATGCTAGTATCAACACTGGAATGTGGGCAGTGCGCGTCCGAAATGGCACCTTATTCCCTATTTAGTGCACTACTTTTGACACGGGCCTACAGGGAATAGTGTGCCATTTTGGGCGGATTCATAAATACAGTAATGGAGATCAGATTGCGCTCACTTACTCTTCTTCCTGATTTGCCGAGAGGGCCGCTCAAACCCTGTGGTCCTCTGGGGCCCTGAAAAAAAAGAATAGATGTCTGTGATGAATGCCTGTCTGAATTGAGTATCAATAATAAACACATAAAGAGAAATAGTCTCTACTACTACATTACAGTTGAGGGAAAACAACTGTCTCTTTGCAACTGACCAGCACTACAGTGGTGTAAGGGAACATGTATAAAGCCAATCTGTGGTCTGAGTCATATATAGGGGGAAAAGGTCCACAGACGTGGTTCTGGGATGAATATCTCTTTACCTGAGGTCCAGGATCCCCACTCTCACCCTTCAGACCAGAACTTCCAGGGGTACCCTGACATAGAACAGAAACAATCATTATTGCAGAGGAACACACTGACGTCAATCAAATAGCCCAGTCACTCTGTTTACTTTATCCCCGTGATGATCTGGGGACCATCTACACACGGTCAATATTCTTATGATACATCGTCAGACTGTGAATGGAGGAAATGTGACGGAGGAAAAGTGACAGTACACACCAGAGGTCCTGTGCGTCCAGTGTAGCCCATCGGTCCAGGTGGTCCCTTGAGAGCCAGCTAAGAGGAAGGAGAAACAACAAGAGGCCACGTCAGCCCTTAGCCATTACTCAGACCATTTTGAACACATGAGAACTGCGCTTAAGAACACTGACCGAAAGAGATTGCATTCAACCTGCATGTTGTCTTATGTTGTGTTCGTTAAATCATTCGGGATGTTTTTGTGGTGCGTGCTAAAGCTGTGTGATAAACCAGTGTGACGGACAGTGTTGAACTCTCCTCCCTCACCCTGGCCTGAGACAGAATGGCCTGAGCCTGGGCTTCCTGTTGTGAGACCATGGGACCCTTGTCTCCTCCACTGCTTCCAAAACGGAACTACCGAGAGAGAAAAATACAATTATTCCCAATTACGGCATTTCTCCGACTCAGTCCTGGAGTCTGAGTCGGAGAAAGAAACAAACTCATGGAGAACAGGGCAACGATCAAGACTGTTCAAAGAAAACAGAGAGAGAAAAGGTATGGAAACGAAAGGGGAAAGAAAGAATGTAACAGGGTCAAAAAACTAAAGTGTAGAGAACGTAAGAGGGTCGTAGGGATGATTGTCAGACGGGCATCAGTCGTTCACTCACGGGCAGCATGACAGACGTTCCGGGGGGGCCAGGGACGCCATCGGCACCAGGGATACCAGACTTTCCAGCGATTCCCTACAGGAGGAGATACCAGCACAGTCAGCCACCACAACAAGACAACTACATCAACCATAGACAGACAATACATAAAGTTTAACTTGATCAGAAACACAGATATACAGTAGATAGTGGGTAAAGTATGACTCCCGAGTGGAGCAGCGGTCTAAGGCACTGCATTTCAGGGTTCGAATCCAGGCTGTATCACAATAGAATACCGTGATTCGGAGTCCCATAGGGCGGCGCACAATTGGCCCATCGTCGTCCGGGTTTGGCCGGTGTAGGCCGTCATTGTAAATAAGAATTTGTTCTTAACTGACTTGCCTAGTTAAATAAAGGTTATATAAAAACTCACCCTCTCGCCAGGATCACCAACAGAGCCAGGAGGGCCAGATGGGCCATTAGGTCCGGGGAGACCCTAAGGGACAAGAAGAAAAGTTCGGGATAAGTACAGTAAATAAAGGTATTCTATTCTATGAGACACATTTCAGTAGAAAGAGGTGGATGAAATGCACTTACTGCCGGTCCCTCTGGTCCTGGAGGTCCCTCAATCAACATACCCTGTGAAGAATGTAAAACATGGACGACTGAGAGATAGATGGCAGTATTTCAACATAAGACGTTGCTACTTATTTCCATATCAATTCCATCCACAGGAAATTCGGGGAATCCTCTGGTCTTGTGGTAACTCGGTGTCCGGGACAGCTAAACTGTTTCTTGTGAAACCTACGTTAACTACTGAATGTTGTGGTGCCCCCTGTAGATGAGGAGGTCACAGTGCACAGGAGTAGATATAACAACTAAACGACAACATAAATGGTAACTCACAGGCTCAAGGACAGCAGGCTCTCCCTTCTCTCCTTTTACGGCACTCACTGAGGCCTGAGGAAAACACACATGTAACCCACAATACAGCACAGTCAATGCATATGCTTACAGACCCGACACACACTCAACCAAGAGCTTTTGTCAAACCTGTCGACATGGCGTGTAGCCAACAGAGTGAGGTAGAAATAATCATAGAGGTAGGAAATAGTCATAAAAGCAAATACATGAATAAGAGTTGATTCCCACGTCACCCAAAGGGAGCTCAAAATTGTTCTATGGCACGGCCTTGGAGAAATGAGGTGTTGTAGCGTTTGTTTGTAAAAGCAAGGGAACTATTTTAGAGGTTAACCATTTCTCAATGGCATCGTTTCATAGGACATCTTGTAGCTCCTTATCAAACTGGACAAATCAATGGATCCTAGTCAAGTTACAGAAAACATACCTGCAAATGATGTGTGCTGGGTTGATAATACCACATACACAACATAGTATTAATGAGAGATACATTCAGTACAGACAGAATACTGTAAATACTGTGGTCTTTACTACCCAAAGGCAAATGAGCAGAGTGGGTTTGAATCATAAAATGGTCGCCAAAAATATTGCTATTTACAAGGTCGTAGAAGCAATAAAGTTCACCTGTTTTATGTCCAAAGTACTGTAATCTTAAGAGTACTCTAAAGAGACCACAGTGTCTAAGTGTATAAACAAATAATGTAAATAAGTCCAGACCCTCGTTGGGTGCCAACTTTTATCAACTCTCCTCACTAAAAAGTCTTCAGGGCATCCTTCCCTCGGGGCGACCTAAAACCTCTAGCTTAATAGCGAGTCCAAATGGAGACATACACAAAGACAGGCATTAAAAACAAATGAGATCCGAGCCAGATTATTTGCTGCGCCTTTAGTACCTCTTTGTGTATGCATACTAACTCGAGTATACACCCAGTATACACAAATCCTATTTCAGCTCCTGCTAGGATTGAAAGAAAGATTTGGTGGAAGCGCAGTGACTTACGCCTCCCTCGTCTGTCACAGCGGACAGGGCGGGGCCCATGTAGCTGTCAGTCTCTCCTTCGGGCAGAGGCTCGTTGTAGTCCTTGTAGGAATAGTCGTATTCCTTCATGCCCAGGTCTCCAGTCACATACTCCTCAGTGAAGGCCTCGACCTCACCACCTGCCTTGGCCAAATCTACCTCCTCTGCCACCAATGTCTCCTCCACCTGGGGCAGAGCGATGACGGAATGGAGGTGCCAACAGAGAGAAAAAGAGCAAAGAGAGAGATAGAGAAAGAGAGAAGGGAGAGGAAGACAGGAAGAAGAAAAAGCTCATAGAAAAGAAATCCAAGACATTGACGAAAAGTAAAGTGACAGTAAATGATAGGTGAAGAAGTAGAGAGATACCGGGAGAAAAGGAGACGGCAGAGAGTGTGGTAAGTCTTACCTTTTACAAAACACAGACACTGACAGAGGGACATAGAGCATAGTGACACCTGGTGGACATCAAAGGAACAGCCAGTTCTTCCGGTAATTTCCTCACCAAAGCATGGAAAGCTTAAGGGTCATTCATGCTCCATTAATATCTCCACAATTTTCATGAAGGGCCTTCTGGTCTTTGAAGCCATCATCTCTTACAAATGTAGGCATAATTGTGTTTATTCTTAAGCTTATAATAATGACCTGTTTCCACCAAAGCTTCTAGGGTTTATCACCAGCTTGTGTGTTTGTGTCTAATGATTGAGTTAACTGAAAAGGAAGTAGAATAATTGTGGGCTAGCAATATACTAACATGCCATACAGTATAATATTTTAGTGTACAAGACTCACTGACACACACACAAGAATGAGGTGAAGCCCCCCCACTTTGTGAAAACAAAAGCAGCTGCTATTATGCAAAGCTATTACTATGTTACTTTTCCCTATTCAACTTACCACTGCTGGTTATGTAAAACATTATGTAACAGGTCCAACAATGATTACATAGATACAAATGACTGAACAGAATGCTGGCTATTGAAATAAAGGAACTGATTTGTTTCTCAATAGAAAACAAATCTCAGAAACATTTTTCCAATGATTTACCATTTCTTCGTTGAAGATAACAATTAAAAAAACGATTCATGTAAAATAAAGAGAACACATACAACAGAACTGTGAGGAAAGAGTCACATTCTGGCTGATAGGGCTGAGGATAGCCACTATAATTCTCTCAACAAAATGTCAAACAAGAATGCAATGACATCCATTCCTCCGCTGTGTGTATCGAACATTCTTACGCGACTCCCATTTTCTCAAGATTGTTGTTCTTATTTCAAGACTAAATGTGTTATCAAATAGAACTTTGATATGAGAACAAAAAAATGATCTTGGGTTAGGGAAAACGAGAGCCACACGAAAATGTTTGATACGCCAAAATGAATGTGGTGCATTCCTCTTTGAAAAAGTGTGGCATGTCTCATGGCTCTGATGGCAACAAAATGGGTTGGAGTGTTATGGTGCGTGACAACCTGTTAGACTACTTTGTTGTACTACAGGATGGCTGGGCTCACCTCCACATAGAGACTACTAGGAAGTATATAATAGTATCTAATAATTCATGTTGTATTGACTTTAGCCGGGGAGTCTTTTGAACTAGTGTGATATCGACGGCGTCTTCTCCCACTGTTTTGCTATGTGCGGTTTACCTGGCCAGTGGTCCCTTCTTGTCCAATCACCTCACTCTCTGGCTGTAGGACTGCCTCCTCGTAATAATAATCCGTCTCTGTAGGGGTGTGGCCAGCCTCAGAATTTGCAGTTTCTACATCCTGATTGGTCAGGTCAAAAAGAGGTGGGGGGGGGGGGGGGGACCAGAGTGGAGGTAGGCGGGTTTGAATGAGAAAGGGTGGTTAGTTTTAAGATGGTCAGTATTATGACTGATGTGTTTAAAGAAAAGATGAGACACATTACAGGGGATGTTTGTCAGGTAAAAAGGGCAAACATTAAATAGTTTTGCCAAAGAGCTCTCTGGCAAAACATGTTTTCAAAGTTTAGAAATGTCACTTTGAGCTAGAAATACATTTTAGCAGTTCAAAAAATCTTGATGACTAGAAATGTTGCCATCCGCAAGATTTAGGAACTGTCCATGCTAAAATGTATTTGTTGAATTCCTGAAAAACGTTGTCTGTAAAAAAAAAAGAGCCACAAAGCCACGATAGGTTCATTAGGTCAAGTCTGCTCTTCTGCTGAAGAGGGTTGGAGAAGGTTGGAGAAGGCCTCAACTTGACCTCTCCTGGTGAGATGGATTATCACTGTTATTAATAGTGGATGCATATTTTGCTTGGTCTCCTCTATGAAGTGGGAAAGACTTTAACCAGAGACATGGGAAAAAGCTTCAACCACAAAAAGCAGCCTCACAGAACAAGTTCAACTAGTTCCAAATAACCTCAGAGCAGAGATATTCACCCTAACTAAATACTTACTCGTTTTTCAAATCAGTACACACTTATCTGATAACTGTAATACATATGGCTTTGACATAAAAATGTTTACCATCTGAGAGCTTCATTACATTGACATACTCGCCTATCTCAATTCGACTTGCATGTTAATAGTAATTGAGCCAGAGGTCTACGATGTGCACTGAGTGGAGTTGAACTGATACCTAAGCATGTTTAGCGTGCTTAGCTTCTGTGAGACTGCTTCCTTCATATGTCATCCAAATATGATCAAGACAGGGACACGTCGTCGAGAGAACCCACGTTGGAGAGAAGAGAGAGAAATGGGAAAAGTTGTAATGTATTGTCTACAGATTGTGTGGGTACATATGGTTTATGTCTCCTTTTTTCTGTGTAAGAAACGCATGCACACAGGTCAATCACTTCACTAGCGCACCACTCATTATAATTGAATGATGAAAAAGACACAACAGGCCTTGTGTGAATGCTGAGAACAGGTTCTGAGTTTCAGGAGCTTTGAAGGGGAGTTTGTAAGGAAACGGAGAGGAGACTGTACAGATAGCCATGCTTCAATATGACAGTCTGTTACACCGCTATATCATATAGGTTCTCACCATCATATTGATCATATGATATATAAACGGAGGAGAGGGTCCAGGTTGGTATGAGCCAACTTCCTTTCTGAGGACCAGGTAGTCCACCACCTAGCTAGGTTTTTACACTCAATTCTATAGCTGTTAGTGGTTCAGTCGAACAGGCATTGCAGTCACAGTGAATGCAAATTCATCAATAACGTTTGACTGTGCAGTTTTAGCTTTATAGATGTTAAATCCAAGATTTGTAAATTGCATGTATAATTTAGACAATTATAAAACAGTTACTTTTTATATAGATAGATATGAATATGAAACAAATAAGACTCACAGCTTTTTAGTATTACTGTAATCTATGTACGTAACATACCCATAGTGAAAGTACGTATCGTTGTATAAGAATTGTTTATCTTCTCTGCAGACCAAATTCATTTGAAAAGTGTGCCTAAAAAAGAATAAACTCTTACGCCTAAAACGAGGCACTAAAACTATCCTCCACTTAAAGCAGAACTACAAGCCTGCTTGTTGAACAGACATTTGCAGTAAAATCTGGATGGAGAACGACCTGGTTCCCAGAAGGGATAGGTGGAAGATACAGCTCTGGACTGCCACCATGGGCTCTTTGTTTGTACCTGTTGATAACCGTTGCCCGTTTTCTTCTTTGGTTTTTCCGGCACAGGGACGACGGTGCCACTGTATGCAGTCTTGCCGAAGGGAGGCATTTTTTGGGTCATCGATTTGACGTTATTTACATCAAGCACCACCTTGGTTCTCTCTGGCTTAGGGGAAGCAGGTTGTGGGCTTGGCAGCTCTTTCTTCGGTGCAGGTTTGAGGAAGGGAGGAACTTTGATGACAACTGACTCTCTTGGTTTGACTTTAGTGATCTCGGTTTTCGCTTCCTTAACCTTTGTGACCTCGGTTTTTACTACTTTAACTTTGACTTCGGTTTTTGCTACCACTACTTTGGTTTCTGCTTTTGCTGGTTTCACTTTGCTGACCACAGTTTTTTCTACTTTAACTTCAGCGACTTCTTTTTTGGTCTGGGCTTTAGTGGTTTCAGGTTTTGCTGCTTCTGTATTGCCATTAGCTTTTTTGTCACTGCCGCTTTTGCCATTACCACTCACTTTCTTATCCTCAGCGGATTTACCATTGCCATTAACTTTGGCCTCACCATTTACTTTCTTCTCAACTACAGGTTTGCCATTGACCTTGGAATTACCATTTACTTTCTTCCCAACTATAGGTTTGGCATTGCCATTGATTTTGGCCTCACCATTTACTTTCTTCTCAACTATAGGTTTGCCATTTACTTTTTTTTCTGCCTTTTTCGCAGCAGGTGTGGACTTGGCCACTGGTGTGACTGTAGTGGGTTTGATCTTGTTCAGGAGAACTTCAATTGCAGTAGGTTTGGCTTTGGCTGGTTTCGCCGGGTAAAGCTTGGCTTTGGTGGGCTTGGTGGCAGCAGGTTTAGCTGGTTTGGCTGTGGCCTCAATTTTGGCATGCTCTGCTTTCGCAGGTTTGGATGAGGCAGGTTTTGCCGACTTAACTACTACAGGTTTGGGAGCCTTAACGACTATAGGTTTGTCCGCCTTAACGACTACAGGTTTTTCTAACTTAACGACGATAGGTTTGGCCGCCTTAACGACTATAGGTTTGGCCGCCTTCACGACTATAGGTTTGTCTGCCTTCACAACTATAGGTTTGTCTGCCTTCACGACTATAGGTTTGTCTGTCTTAACTACCACAGGTTTGCGTTTGTCAGCATTGCCCTTGGCACCCTTCTGTTGTGCATGCGTGTTGGTTGTGTTGTGTTGTAGTTTGTGAGGGTGGGTGGGTGTTGAGAGAGAGGAGAGGTAGAGAGATACATTGGGGGGTGGGAAGGGATGAAAGCACAAGGGATGGATAGATGGAGAGAGAAAGACAAAGGTGGATGTTTTGAGACAGTGATTTAAAGATGGCTTAGGCTTGGGTGATTTACTGAGACTGTTCTGGCATTACTGGATACAGCCTAAAGTGGGCAAAGGTGCTTTACAGTTCCTATAAAGAAAAGTTGTTTCAATGTAGCACAGGAAAGACGGGAACTGAGCATTTTAAAGCCAATTGAAACCTTGACTAATCGGAGCAAGGTAGGAATGGTGCTATGTGCCAATGACAAGACTTAAATTACAACAGAATTCAGTGTAGAATTATATTTTGGAAGTCAATGTAATACAATGTGTAGCCTAATACTCAGCTCGTACAGTGCAATGGATGCTGATCTCTCCAGTAATGCCATTCTCCATATTAAAAAAGCAGCATCTCTGTGCTAATGACAAATGGAGCCTGTGGCTTGCGGAGGCACTGGGGATGTAACGGTCAGGTAAAGCTGTAGCCTCTGATGCACTGAGCCGTCCAACTGCGAGAGAGCTGTGAGCTCATAGCCACAGACAAGCAGCAGCATTGGGTGTCAGGCGTACAAAAGTTTGTTTTACTGGTGCGTGATCTGATATTTTAACTAGTGAAGAAAATACACAGATGGGAACCGTTATATTCAAATTCAGGCAAATACAAAAATATGTACAGTGTGTGTGCATATATGTAGAGAATAGCTCATTGGACATGCTATGGGAAACATGTATATTACACATAATGAGATATAGACAACAGAAAAGGGACATTGAAAAACACAGGTATTTAGACAGACAGTTAAACTGAGGCACAGAGAGATTGACAGACAAATGGGCAGACAGGGGCCTAATTATGCCAGATCCAGGGGAAATGCATAACCATGGATGTACAGGGGGACAGACACATTGATACCTTATATTGACCAAAAGACAAGTAGACCGATTACATGGTCAAATATGTGAAAGCATGCAGTAACATTTACACATATGAAAAGCAGAAATGCAGTGGTTAATCCCATAATGAATCAGACATGCAAATTATGTTAATACAGACACATCTGATACATGACAGCCCTTTCTTACCCACTGCTGTCTGAGTTGAATAATCCTTCATCATCCTCAGCTAGTCATTTTATACAAATGCTCCATTGTTTTGTCATAACTGAGACTCAAACTGAGACTCAGACCCAGTGATATGACGCATGAGTCTACCTTTAATGCGTACTTTCATACAAAACATGTACTGCATTAGGTTGTTATTTCCAAGTTGAGGGTAATAATCATTTGAGCAATTGCAAAAAATGATAGCAAAATATATCATGTCCATTGTTTTGTATTCTTTCATTTTCCTTCCTTCTCTTGACAGTTGGTCCGGCCCAGTGTGGCCAGAGAATAAGGGAGAGAGGGGCAGTGTGGCCAGGGAATAAGGGAGAGAGGGGCAGTGTGGCCAGAGAATAAGGGAGAGAGGGGCAGTGTGGCCAGAGAATAAGGGAGAGAGGGGCAGTGTGGCCAGAGAATAAGGGAGAGAAGGGCAGTGGGACAGAGAATAAGGGAGAGAGGGGCAGTGTGGCCAGAGAATAAGGGAGAGAGGGGCAGTGTGGCCAGAGAATAAGGAAGAGAGGGGCAGTGTGGACAGAGAATAAGGGAGAGAGGGGTAGTGGGACAGAGAATAAGGGAGAGAAGGGCAGTGGGACAGAGAATAAGGGAGAGAGGGGCAGTGTGGACAGAGAATAAGGGAGAGAGGGGCAGTGGGACAGAGAATAAGGGAGAGAGGAGCAGTGTGGCCAGAGAATAAGGGAGAGAGGGGCAGTGTGGCCAGAAAATAAGGGAGAGAGGGGCAGTGGGACAGTGATAAGGGAGAGAGGGGCAGTGTGGCCAGAGAATAAGGGAGAGAGGGGCAGTGTGGCCAGAGAATAAGGGAGAGAGGTGTGTGTGCTGTACCTAGTGCCCCAGTGCCCCCACATTGTAAACATACCTACACATACTCATATATACGACAATGACAACATGTAAATGACATTTATACAACATTAATAACACAATGTTAATACAATGTGATAGGTGAGGTGTAAAGAGGTGATGTCAGAGGATGAGTGGTCAATGTCAAGGGTAGTATTACAGAGGAGAGTATGGAGAAACAGATTGACAGGGAGAGAGGCATGGCGACCTAAACTTTTTTAATATGATATTGAAAAAAATGTAACATACAAATGTAACTTACAAAAGGGATGTCTTACAGTAAGAAAAAATGATGTAAAAAAAAAATGATGTCATTCTTTTTTCATGTACTGAGCCTGAACCTTATTTACCTTCATACCTCTTTCCCTGTGCCTCTCTCTCTCCCTTCTCTCCCTCTATTTTGATTCTCTTGCTCCCTTTTTACCTGTTGAATGGGGCCCCTTGGTCGGGGGGAGGTGAGGTGGACAGAGGAGAGGGGAAGGGGTTTGTTGTTTCCCCATAATAATAGAGGTACTCATGGTCATCTTGCTCCTCATCAAAGTACTGAGCGAGATGGGGGTTTGGGCAAGAGGGTCGTACAGGCAGAGGAATGGAGGCAGTGGAATGAAGGACAGGAGGGGCGAAGTTTCAAAGGCAGAGAAAGGCAGAGGGGGTGGAAAGGGAGGCATGAAAGGAGAAGTGAAGGGGGAAATATGGTGGGGATGAGTGCATTGGAAAAGAAAAGCAATGTTTTCCGATTCATTAGGACTCCATGTGTTGATTAATGTCTGGGGAGCTATTAATGGAGACACACGGAGGATCTTGATGAATGAGAAAACAAAAGCAGTGAATAAAACCACAACGATTTATATTCATTCCACAGCACTCATTTCAGCAGCATCTCTAATACGTGTTTTCTGTGATCGGTGCATCCAACGCAATACTTCTCCTTATAGTCATGAAATGAAATGTAGAGAAGCAGACTACTTGTATCATCCTCTTTCCCCGACCTTTCTGTCTTCCATTTTGTTCTAAAACAGCCTTTTATTCAAGTTGAGTGCATATCAACTGTGATTCAATGCTTGTGTGTCTATATTGAAATAAGTCTTGCATCAGGATTTCAACAAACCCAAACAAATTAAAAACTAAATTACATGAATTGACTTCTGATCAGTTTCTCATCAGTTTGCCTGTATTACTGAAGTACTACGGCATTGTTCCTATTGTGTATTGTTTGTGGTGGTAAAGAAAGGGCCCTGCTGTTATTGAATTCCCTCAGAACACACGTAGGTGAGGGGGAAAGTGGATAGGTACAAACTCATTATGCGAGAGGACAGAGCAGCACTTTGATGACTTCCTGGAGCTGTAGATGGCTGGGAACGATGAGACCTCACTGCCTTCAGTAAGCAGAGGGGTTTGTGTGGACATCCCTTCAGATCAGTGTATATTGGGGCTTAGGATAGCAGTATTGTACTGCACTATGCTATCCTGTGTTGTGTTGCACTGTGTTGTGTGGTCCTGAGTTGTTTTATGCTGTGGTCCTGATGTTTGAAGTAGCTGGACTGCATAGAGAGACTCTAGTGACGTGAGCTCCAAGTGGTAAACGTACTATAGAAAACTGTTGTGACTTGTGGTGGCGCATTGGTGAATCCTAATTCACTTCCAGGTTACTGTCCAGTGTATGTGGTGCTGTGTTACTCACGTATGTGTTGGGGTCCTGGGACTGGGTCTTGGGTAAGGGGGAGTCACAGTCGGGGCTGTAGTGTTCACAGAAGTCATAAGCAGCCTGAGGGTTGGATGCGATCAGCAGCTGTTGGATATCGCCCTGTGGGAAATAGAAGACCAACAGAAAGCCTCATTGAAATGAGAAGTAATATCATTTGAATCAGTTCCTGAGCTGAAAGCAGACCCGCTGCCTTTGAAGGGAGAAGGGTTGATCGGGTTTTTGCTGGACAAACAAGAAGAAGAAGAACATGAAGGTTAATGAAGAACATTACAGTCATTGTGAGTGGTTCAGCTTGGGACATGGTAGCCTATTTCCTGAAGCAGATCTTAATGAAAGTGCTGCCATTACAACAGACAGTAATGGTAACTGGGTCCCAGGAGCCTCCACATTCCTGGCCCCTTTTCCTTTCAGACCACAAACCTGTAAAAACTTGATAGGTCAAAGAAAGAAGTTAGCCCCATTTTCAGTCTTTCTACCTATCAATGTTCAGGAAGGAGAGGAGACGAGAAAATATAGCAGCCTAATAATACTTGGACAGGTATATCTCTATGGTTCTAGTGTCATGTATGTGTCTATGGTTCTAGTGTCATGTATATCTTTATGGCACTAGTGTATGTATATCTCTATGGCTCTAGTGTCATGTATGTCTCTATGGTTCTAGTGTCATGTATATCTCTATGGCACTACTGTCATTCATATCTCTATGGCACTAGTGTAATGTATATCTATATGGCACTAGTGTAATGTATATCTCTATGGTTCTAGTGTAATGTATATCTCTATGGTACTAGTGTCATGTATATCTCTATGGTTCTAGTGTAATGTATATCTCTATGGCACTAGTGTCATTTATATTTCTATGGTACTAGTGTCATGTATGTCTCTATGGCACTAGTGTCATTCATATCTCTATGGCACTAGTAACTAACTGTGTGACCTCTGACCTGGAAGACCTCATCGTCCAGCAAGCGTGCTCCGAACACGGTGATGCCCTTGGTATCCACCACGGGGCTGTTGCTGCGGGGCAGGGCCCTGGTCATGCGCTTCTTACAGTCCAGGAGCAGGGTGACGTTCTTCTTCGACACGGAGATAGCGATGCGGTGCCACCTACAGGCAGGGAGGAGGTAAAGCACAACTGTGTAATGTGCTGGAGGGGGTTGCTTAATTAAAGGAAACCCCAATGTATACAGTGTAAGTTGTGTGTGTGTGTGTGCGTGTGTGTGTGTGTGTGTGTGTGTGTGTGTGTGTGTGTGTGTGTGTGTGTGTGTGTGTGTGTGTGTGTGTGTGTGTGTGTGTGTGTGTGTGTGTGAAAAACTTATGGGACCCCCAGCCGTTCCATGTATTTTAACTATTCCAGCGTTAGCACACCAGATTCAACTTGTCAACTAATTATCGAGCCCTTGATAAGTTGAATCGGTGACTTAGTTCAGGGCTACAACAAAATTGTGAAACGTCTCGAGATTCTAGAGGAGAGGTTTAAAAACCACTGTTATGGGACACTGAGGCAAAATGTGTCAAATCTCATAACAACCCTGCAAAATCTGACTAATCAAGAAGATATTCATATGATGTAATGCAGTTGCATAAAACTAAAACAAGAATGCATGCAAACACTGAAAACTGTAGTCCATCAAACAAACCCAGTACACATGCAAATACTGACACACACACACACACACACACACACACACACACACACACACACACACACACACACACACACACACACACACACACACACACACAGAGCCGCGGGTCGCGTTGTTACTGACTTGCCGTCGGCCAGGTTGACGCCGCTGAAGAGGGGGTAGTCCTCGGGGGCGGGCTTGCCGGTCTGGTCCTCGTACAGGAAGACGGGGGAGCGTCCCAGCTCCACACCCAGCTGCTGGACACCCTGCTCACTGTAGATGGACAACAGGAAGGCCTGGAGGCCCGCATGGGCCTTGACCAGAGCCATGATGGAGAAGTTCTCTGGGAAACGACCTGAAGGGGGGGAGGGAGGAAAAGAGGAGAAAGAGGCATGGAGGAAAGAAAGAAGAGGGGAGAGAGGGAGGCATGGGTGGAAGAAGGAAGAGGGGAGACATTGAGAGAAGAAGGATATTAGACACAGGAGCAGGGTAGACGACTGATGACAAATTAGAGTTAGGGGTGTCTAAGTGTAGACAGCTGCACATTTTATTGGATCTTAAAGGTGAGGGTTTGAAGGATTGAAGTGTGAACAGACATAAGAGGTGGGTGTCGAAAAATCGAAAACCCAGACTAAGAAAATGAGCTTCTGACTTTTCAGGATATCTTTCAACCACATAAGTGCTACTTACAATCCTCGCGCGCTTCAGGGTCTCAGACGATAGTTAGTTGGCCCTTCATTTGTTTAGGCTCTTCCAAAGGCATTTACATTTCACATGCTCTTGCACGAAATAATGATATGCCTAACGCAAAAGCAATCTAGCACTAAAGCTGCAAAGTTATGGCCCAACTAACCTCCTTATGGTAATTGTAGGATGAAAATAAACCTTAAAACCAAACAACAATGATAAGACCCACTAAAACAGACAAAAATAGCAATCATGACACATTACAAAAATAAATTCACAGAATGCACGTGGCATAAATTGTATGCCCCAGTCTGTGTCCATTATTTCAGCAATCCATCCCATTTACAGGTAATGTCGACCACGTCTTTCCAAGTCAACCTGAGAGATGAGGTATGTTGAGGCTTCAGTCCAGTTGAGGCCTGGGTCGTGTTCATTAGGCACCCAACGGAAGACATTTTAAAGCGCTTTGCAACGGAAAACAAAAATGAACGTTTCTTATTAGGAAAGTCCATGTTTGAATCCGTTTTCTTCCGTTTGGTGCCTAACAAACAGGACCCTAGTTAGACATGGATATTGAGGTACTGTACCTGAGAAGAGTTGACTGGTGGGGGCAGAGATCTGGGCCTTCTTGGTGATACGGTAGGCATGGTCAGCGGAGCCGGCACGGCGGGAGGTGCAGAAGCCTGGAACCTTCCGCACCCCTTCGGGGAGAGAGGGCAGCTGCAGCATCCGCAACACATCCACTGGATCTGAGGAGAGACGGAGAGAGAGAGACAGAGAGAGACAGAGAGAGAGACAGAGAGAGAGAGAGAGACAGAGAGAGAGAGAGAGAGAGAGAGAGAGAGAGAGAGAGAGAGAGACAGACAGACAGACAGACAGACAGACAGACAGACAGACAGACAGACAGACAGACAGACAGACAGAGAGAGAGAGAGAGAGAGAGAGAGAGAGAGAGAGAGAGAGAGAGAGAGACAGACAGACAGACAGACAGACAGACAGACAGACAGACAGACAGACAGACAGACAGAGAGAGAGAGAGAGAGAGAGAGAGAGAGAGACAGACAGACAGACAGACAGACAGACAGACAGACAGACAGACAGACAGACAGAGAGAGAGAGAGAGAGAGAGAGAGAGAGGGGGGGGGTTAATAGACAAAACTCCATGGAGTTATGGTCGTGTAAACTACCCACCCAATTTACCTACCTCACCCCCATACTGCTTTTATTTATTTACTTTTCTGCTCTTTTGCACACTAGTATCTCTTCTTGCACATGATCATCTGATGATTTATCACTCCAGTGTTAATCTGCTAAATTGTAATTATTCGATTTATTGCCTACCTCATGCCTTTTGCACACATTGTATATAGATTCTCTTTTTTCTACCATGTTATTGACTTGTTTATTGTTTACTCCATGTGTAACTCTGTGTTGTTGTCTGTTCACACTGCTATGCTTTATCTTGGCCAGGTCGCAGTTGCAAATGAGAACTTGTTCTCAACTAGCCTACCTGGTTAAATAAAGGTGAAATAAAAAAAATAAAAAATAAATCCTTTGTTACATCTTCATGAATGGACTCTATCATGATATAGCTTTAACATTGAAACAATATGTTTCTTTATAGGTCGTCGTCTGAGACCCACCACAGACAACAACCATTCCAGTTAGATTTGTAGATTCAATATTAGGCCTATATCCTACACCTACACTCATCCAGAGGTCAAAGTATCATAGACATAATTATTTCTGTAAGAAAAATACATGCCAAAAGTTTTTACGGCTATAGAAGGTCCCCAAGTCTAGTCCACCATCTATCTAACCTGAGGAACAGGCTCCTCTATTCAACCAGTGTCTGTCAAGCAAATATAACAAGCACCATAAATGTGATAGTGCTGAGTCATAGAAGAGTCATAGAGTCTGTGCAAACAGTATAAACCGACCGCAGACATCACCGCCAATCTCACATCCTGCCTCCATACCAGGTATGACTGTCTGTCACCCATACTTTGTTTGGCTGAACCAATGGGCTGACTCCTCAGGGCCAGTTTCCCAGGCCTAAACCAATGGACTGACTCCTCAGGGCCAGTTTCCCAGGCCTAAACCAATGGGCTGGCTCCTCAGGGCCAGTTTCCCAGGCCTAAACCAATGGGCTGGCTCATCAGGGCCAGTTTCCCAGGCCTAAACCAATGGGCTGGCTCCTCAGGGCCAGTTTCCCAGGCCTAAACCAATGGGCTGGCTCCTCAGGGCCAGTTTCCCAGGCCTAAACCAATGGGCTGGCTCCTCAGGGCCAGTTTCCCAGGCCTAAACCAATGGGCTGGCTCATCAGGGCCAGTTTCCCAGGTCTACATTAAGCCTACACGACATTAAGCACTTTCAATAGAGATTCTCCATTTAGCGTGCTCTTTAGCTAAGACTAGGCTTAATCTGGGAAACTGGCCCTCACTCAATGTGCCACGTTGAACCTGTCTATTCTGCCCAAGTAAGACTTGGTTGGATAAGATGTGGAATGCTACAGCCTTATTCAATCAAACGAGGAAACAGAGATTCTGAGATAAGTCCAACAACTTCATGCGATGCAAGAAGGCATGCTTGATTTCATGGACTCAACAAAGCACTTATTACTTCCAACATGCTCTATTACCTAGCAGGATAAATCGTTTTGACTCCACCCAGTTACCAATTTAGCCGGAATGGGGACCTTGGTTGGTTCAGGAATGTGACTAAGTTCCTAGACACTCCAACAAGAGAGCAGTGTGTACAGCCTGAACAAGTTAGGTACTCCCATCTTTCTTCACTATGTTTCAGTGTTTCAGGCTTTTCTCAAGGTTGTATTATTGCAGTCAGAGTTGGTCTTGGCTGCCCTGTCTGTGTTCGAGACGCTAGGTACATTTTTCTATACTGTTAGTGGGCGGCAAAGTTTCATTTATAGCGCACCCTGCAGTGACACTCGTCCTAATATCCTTATGATGCCAGTCAAGCATTTTACAGGCAGGAAGTATTGGAATGACTGAATTACCACAGATCTTTAATGTTGCCATTACATTTAAAAACAAAACAGTAAGCCACATTTACTATAGCCATTTCCAGCCACTTTAACAAACAGCACTTTGAAATGAAAGAGAAAAGCAATCCTAGCCTGGAATAGGAATGTATCTTTTGATCATTGAAAAATGCCCCCAACCAAAGCACATTCATATGTAACGATAGAATACTATTATTCCCATAAACCAGCCTGTACTCTGTATTGGAGTCTCAACACCAATGAACTGGACCATATGATATTATATCATTTTCATCACAATGATCCAATCCAGGCTAATTGTGTTTAGGTGACACCCTGCTAGCAACATGGTTGAAGGCCTCAGATGACCATATTTATGGTGAACTCTCAAATGGTGCGTTAATATTGACTCAGAGAATCGGGACCACAGTCTATTAGCAGCACACTAACTGAGAGAGAGGGAAGAGGAAGGATCAACGGTGTTGCTGAGGGGGAATTCTCTACAGACAGAGAGAGTGGGAGAGTGATATTGTAATGCCCCATTAACTCTCCGAAACAGGAACTGGGAGAACGAGACGAGGGAAGGGGGGGGGGGGGAGAGAAGGGGGTAGAAAGAGGGAGAGAGTGAATGAGAAAGAGAGAGGATGAGAGCGACAGTGAGAGAGGGACGAGAGCGAAAGGGGACGAGAGCGAAAGGGGACGAGAGGGGTGGGAGGAGAGAAACCGCGGACAGCACGGCCTGGGTCAGACTCCAACGCAGGATCACGCGCACAATGAGCACCTCTGTCTCGGCCCGCTCACCGATGCTCTGCTCAATGGGCCCTTCCTGTCAGTAGGCCTTGGGAGAGGAGAACGAACCAAAATATAACGTCAGAAATACACAACCCCCCAAAAAACATAAACGCGGGACAAGGAGCGGAAAATATGGAGCCAGACGGGGTTAGACAAGGCAGGCACGCAGGCAAGCCCCCGCCTTCACTTTGCCTGCTTTCTTTCTTCTCTCGCCCTCCCCTTTAACCACTCACGTATGGTCACAGAGTAGAGACCACCCTGTACACAGCGTCATTAAATGGGAGTACCGGGTGTGTCAAGGGAGTTAACACCCTGTGCTGTAAATGAGAATCATTCTATTGTCCTTCACGTTGCTTTATTCACAGCAACATAGTAAAACAAAAAGCGATGTGTTATTGTCACATACACCGGATAGTGAGCTACAGTGATTATGGAATCACATTACCCAATCACACAGTCATTGAACTAGCCTATCAATTTTCTTTCATGGAAATAGCCTACATACATGTACAGTAAGTAGAATGCTCCATCAATTATAAACCAGGATGTTAGAAATTGTTCATGGTGTCTTTTATATGCAGGCCTAATTATGAAGAAAAATTGTTCACATATAGCACTAAGCCCAATCAAAACTATTCTAAATGTAAGACAATTGGAAAATGTCGTGCAACGTAATGAAGTGCAGGTAAAGAAATATGATTTGATTTGATTGATTTGAAACAGGAGCGGGACGGCTGCTTTATTAATGTAATTAACTTAATTGACCACTAGATGGGGCTAGGTCAGAAACAGAACTCTCCTGACAGCTGTCAGAAAGGAGGGTAAAATGTGACAGAACGCTCAGATAGAAAAGTACTGTGTAGAGCAGACGTGATTGTCTGTCAGGTAGAATAAGGACTGTTAGCTCTATTCATTACATTTGTGTCTGCAGTTGCATGTCTTATTTCACCCTCAATTATTTCCAAAGGTATAATTAACGTTAAAATACAAACAATATATTGGGGGTGAAAAGCAATCTATGCCTTGATATGATGGCATAAAACACTGATGGGTATAGCCTACTGTTTCATTGTATTTGTGACAGAATGCACACTGTACAGCACACACACAAAGGCACAAACCCCACACACAAACACACACACACCAATAAAACCATTCAACCGTGTTCATAATTGATCACAGTTTAAACAATGAGTCCATACATCCAAGCCAATACATTTTTGACCATAAAACTGTTAACTGACCCAAACACAGACTGTCCAAACACAGAGACTGTGAACAGACACTGTTGAAGGAGACTAGGTGACATGACACACCCACGCTAAATAGAGCCCTTTGAAACCACTGCAGACCAGATCAGTCACACTCCAGATGACCCTCTAGACTTTTGTAACACTGTCCAACGTTAAACAAGGAGGGTGAGAACCAGGACTGAGGAGCGTTCTTCGCCCTCAATTCTTTCCAAAGGTATAATTAATGTTAAAATACAAACAATATATTGGGGGTGAAAAGCAAAGAAACGGGTAACCTCTTGTTTCCCGCCTCCACCCCCGCTCCTTTCACTCTTTCTTCTGGGGCCTCCTCGTACGGCGCCAAATACCAGACAGACCCACAACCTGACACCTTGACCTCTGACCTTTACTGCCACACCAAACGGACATTGTTAGAGAGAGAGAGAGTGAGAAAAACAAAGAGAGAGACAACAGAAAAGAGTTGCGGACAGGACGGAATGAGAAGGAGACGAAAA
Source organism: Salvelinus fontinalis (assembly GCF_029448725.1). Lineage (NCBI taxonomy): Eukaryota > Metazoa > Chordata > Actinopteri > Salmoniformes > Salmonidae > Salvelinus > Salvelinus fontinalis. The sequence goes on along the minus strand of NC_074696.1, from coordinate 37,084,378 downwards.
TAGGAAGCGAAAAGAATTCAAACATAGATGACATGGAAGATGATTCTTGCCTTCGAAAAAGGACCTAGACCAAATCCAAGTTTGTCCTCGATTTCCTCTCTTTGAACTCTCACTCTATCGTTCTCTCCAGCCAACCGCAACAGTTAGGCATGTGTGTTCAGCTCAGACTGGAGGTTAGGCCTATAATTTGTATCATTCTCTATAGTTATAATGTATTTATAATCATCCATGTACACAGACAGAAAATCCATTATAACCACCCGCACTATAAAAAGGAGTTATTGAGACATATGATAGACATATATTTATATACAATTACGATTTAATATGAAAGACCGCACAGCTTGTCACTGCGGTAGAGATTTCAAAGTGAGGTAAAATGTTTGGAAGAGTTGCCTGGGGTTAAAGTGTAAGAGACTACTGAAGATTGACGAACTCAACCTCAAGTTGAGAAACTTCTAACGACTTCTAACCATCAAACCATTCCACAAAACCACTGATGAAACTTAGCCATATCATACAACTAAAGAAACCACTTGTCGTCTGTCATGTGTTGGGTATGATCAACGTTTCAAACAGCCTAGCTAACACACCTCCATGTCTGGTCCTAATATGGTCATGGGTATCTCCAAACACGTTTCATTCGACAGAGACATTACTAGACAGGAGATCACATTATCAGACAATCTGTTGTCGCCCCTGACTACAGCTTAGGAGTAAACTAGTAACGGTTGCACTTTATTTTGTCTGAGGCCTGCAGCCTCTGGAAAAAACATTCAGTCGAGTAGAAGATCACAATAGGTGCTATAAACAAGATCACAAGTCAACGCTATAAAACATAACATAGGAAAGCCCTCATTCTTCTACGTAAGGGATCGTACCCTCAAGCAACTCTGGGTGAACGGTAGGATAAGACAAGCAGGACAGCATGGTGGACAGTGGTGAATCACAGCTCGTTCTGTTTAATATAAAGCTAGTGAGGAGGTGGATTAGCTATAGCCTGGTGAAAACAGACTGAGTGGTACGTTCACTAATGTTTTACTGGTTTAACCAGGCTAGGAAGATTTAAACCTAGCCATTGCCCTATGCTACAAAAACTAGGCCTGTCCAAGACCGGCAGGTCTACCGCAGAGTGCCAACGTGGACTGTGACGAATGTGGTTCAGTTCAGCCAGTGACTCAGTTGGGCCTAGGATAGGATTAGCCCTAAGGGAGGATACCTGGACCACAATATGATAGGCCTTGGTGGCCTACTAAAACATACAAGCCCAGACAGCCACGGCCAAATAAAGAACTGCAGCAAAGTTGGAAGGCTAAGATACTGCACATGTCTTCTTGGCAGTTAGGCCTAGAATCCAACAGAAGCACAAGCAAGAATCCCAACTCAGGGAGTAACAAGTTAGTGCCTTTCCATGTTAAACACCTGGCTTAACTAGTCCCACATCCTAACCAGGAGCTCCACAACTCTGTTGGACAGGTAAGTCCAAATTCAACGCCTTTTATAGATATACAACATAAACTGTTGTCACTTTGTAATGTTACATAGCTGCCATAACCATGAGTCTGACTGGTAAACAGTGTTTTACCCAATAAATTACTGAGAGTTTATACACAGAGTGTGCAACTCTCTTGATTTAAAAAAAAATAGAAAACAGTGAATTCAAACCAGACTTTAGCAAAGTATACCAAAGAGCTTAAACCCCATTTACCACTGAGACTAGAAATGGTGATAAAGTCAGCCTTGTTAAATAGTGCTGTGGAACTATGCAGATTACAGAACAATAAGGTATCCTCATCGTTTATGGAGACCCTTGGAAACAGCCCATCCGAATTGGGAAAATCCCTTCTGAAAATCACCAACACATTTTGCAATCTTTATCGGTGAACATTGTCTCGAATTCGAACACCATGTGAGGTGGGAGACGATGGCAGGCTATGATTTTTCATCTCTAAATGGCCCACTATGTTATATGAAGGGGGTCAGTGGTGGTATAGACCGTGGTATAGACAAGCAGCCATTTAAACACAGAAACTGTCTGGATTCCCGTGAATTGTCCACAAAAGCAACCATACATTGTGCAAATCATAGGTCTCTAAAACACTTATCGTGATCAAAAACGACACTAAAATAGCAAGAGAATTCTAGATAACTAGGTCCATAAATTCTAACTTCAGTCCCGGATTAGACTGTACAATAGCAGAATGCATTATCTGTCATTTCTATTCTTACATCTCATGCATGTCCACTAATGGACAGCTGAGGCCTTCAAACGTATATAAAATATTGCCAGTCTGAAATAATTGATACAAATCTACATGCAAAAGTACCCATCTGAGTTCCTGGACACTCCAACACACTTCCTACAACCAGGAAAATGACAGTGATTAGTCTACCAGGAACAGTAGGTCTAGACTGACAGTGTATGATTACGCTTTGGCACACTTTGGCAAGTAAATTTTCAGAAAACCCTTGAAGGAAAGATGTCTAACTATCTCTCTCGCAAAACCCAAACCATCTCCTCAAAAGCAGAGTGCTGAAAGTGCCTCTAGTCTGACGGTGTCTAGTCTAATGGGGTCTAGTCTGATGGGGTCTAGTCTGATGGGGTCTAGTCTGACGGTGTCTAGTCTAATGGGGTCTAGTCTAATGGGGTCTAGTCTGACGGGGTCTAGTCTGATAGGGTCTAGTCTGACGGTGTCTAGTCTGACGGGGTCTAGTCTGACGGGGTCTAGTCTGACGGGGTCGAGTCTGATGGGATCTAGTCTGGGGTCTAGTCTGACGGTGTCTAGTCTGACGTCTAGTCTGACGGGGTCCAGTCTGACGGGGTCTAGTCTGACGGGGTCTAGTCTGATGGGGTCTAGTCTGACGAGGTCTAATCTGACGGGGTCTAGTCTGACGAGGTCTTATCTGACGGGGTCTAGTCTGATGGGGTCTAGTCTGATGGGGTCTAGTCTGACGGGGTCTAGTCTGACGGGGTCGAGTCTGATGGGATACAGTCTGGGGTCTAGTCTGACGGTGTCTAGTCTGACGTCTAGTCTGACGGGGTCCAGTCTGACGGGGTCTAGTCTGACGGGGTCTAGTCTGATGGGGTCTAGTCTGACGAGGTCTAATCTGACGAGGTCTTATCTGACGGGGTCTAGTCTGATGGGGTCTAGTCTGATGGGCTACTGTGGTTAGTCTGAAACGTGACTATGACATTTATGGTGGGCGGCGACGTGAACTGGGTAGGACCTTTTTGACACTGCAAGATTTCGGATTTACAGCTTGATACGCAGTTAGGGCCTTCGGTTGTGCACGTTTCACATCTACAGTATGGCTGCAGTCTGGGCCAAGCCCTAAGTCTATGTCTGGGTGTGCAGAGTGGGATGTGGGCAACTGGGGGGTGTGGGTTCATGACACATCATGGATGCCTTGATGCCCCTTTGGTTTTTCTTTGTGGGCTCTTGACCAACCCTGAACCCCTCATCAACTCCCATAAGTGAATGGAGGAGACGGACACCTCTCATGGTACACTAACACTCGGCCCTTGTGACTGAACAGGTAGTGTGGTGGTCTGACAAGATCTCCACCACCGCTGCTTCCTGTTGGAGGCAGCTAAAGCGGCTACGGTACTGCTCAACTTCAGGGACAACATGCAACTGGACAAAAGGAACAAGCATGCCAAGGCAAGGAGAGAAAGAGGGAGAGGGGAAGGGAGAGAGAGAGCGAGAGAGAGAGAGAGAGAGAAAGAGAGAGAGAGAGAGAGAGAGAGAGAAAAAACAAGAAATATGTGAATAATATGTCCCACGTGGGGGAAAAAGACAAGACAAAGGACATTAAAGGAGACAGGCATCCAGTTGCAGAGTACACATAGATAAATACTCAGACGTATGTACACCCACAAGCATGCCTGTGGCATAGGCTGAGGACAAATAGCCAGGGCCCTACTAGTCCGCCACACAGTGGCTCTATTCACTACCTCTGTGACTGCTAGGGGGAGAAAGAGTGAGAGAGGGCAGGGGGAAGAGGGTGTAAGTAAGGGACGGTGTTTTGGTTAGAATATGTGAGACAGACCGTTCTTTGAGAATGATTGCTTTGAAATTAGGTTAAGGAACATCCATGTTAAGAAAATATTGCCCACATATTTTGTTCATTTACAAAACCCTGCTTTCATTCCTTGTACCCTCAGTGTCTGTCATGCTATATATGCGCACTTTTTACCCCAGAGGGATGAGAATAAACAGTAGGGGCAGACCTTCTGAGGGAGCCACAGCACAGACAATCTCTAATTCGGGCTTTCATTGCCTGGGTGGGGACATGTTTAGTGCTTAGCCTATATCCACATGCCATTTGTGAACAGCACAAACCAAGAAGCTATCACGCAGTAGCATGGGTAGTAGCAGGAGTTTGAATGAATGTTTAGATATTGCCTTGTCTTACAAACGTGCGCAAGGACATTTCCCGCACAGGTGTGCCTAACTATGGAAAGAAGATTATACGAATCCATCGAATATTCTGTTCGTTGAGTCATTATAATAAAGAGAAAGCACTTCTGAACTTGTAAATTATCTCATGCGTTTTTGCAAGCACATTTCCATATAGTTCATAACGTGAGAAAAATAGTCCAAGGTGTCAGAGACACAGCGGCGCACATTCGTTTGAAAGGGGCACTTCATCACCCGAAATTGAAAAAAAAAACATAGGGTTCACAGACGCATAAAAAAAACACAACTGTACAAAGCGAACATACACTTGGAAACACACACGCTTTCAGTCTCCGTACCTCTCTCTCTCCGACTCGTTCTCGCAAAAGCGCACACTCACGTATAATAACCTATTCATAAAAAGCAAAAATGTTCAGACTTCCTCCTCCAAAATACACACAGCAGTCGGACGACGGAAAAATTCAATCGGCTCGGCAATCTGAAATTGGAACTCGAGCCAAGGAAAACAGAAGAGCGCGCACATTATGTTACAAACCCCCATCCGTACACACCAGCATCTATTCCCACTTAAAACGCCGAGGGCATTCAAGCGTAATTAACCAAAACTGAAGAATAAAGTCGCATTCATCCAATGTCGCACCTGAAGAGAACAGCTATGTATTTTGAAAATGTTGGCTATATTACATTGCCAATATCTTGCAAGAGGTTTCCCATGCAGGCACCACAAGCAGTGCTCTTCTTACGTGGGCCTCATTCATATGCAATTGCTATATAAAACTGTAGGATATTATTGTTATGCTATAATATAATTATACGAGTGCCTATTATATTAGCATAATAAGGTGTCACCTTTAATGGTTCAATTGTAGGCCTATTCCAATTGTCCAAGATTGTTATTAGTTACCCATGTCCAACTGAATAAATAAATAATTGATCAAAGTTAAATTCTACACAAGTAACATTTTACTAAGAGCACGACTAGTAGAATTGTGGGAATGAATGGTACCTCTGTGTTAAACAGGACGGAAAGACCCAAATGCGCATGTTATAATGTAGTGGTCAATCACGGAATTACCGTCCTGCCTTGAAGACATTCTTTGACACCAAATTCTTCAAAAAACATTGACGCTGTTTGAATCGTAAAATAAATAGTTATCCATGTACAATTACAAGTATTATAATCATAACGATAACTGATTATAAAAGCCTAATTATTAAGTAGACCTAATTAAAAGTATTGATCAGCTATTGTCAATTAGGGTATTGTTAAGCATAAGCTGTTGTTCGCTTTAAACTGCTTATTGTTCAAAAGGATCATATAAATCAATAATATGATTCAATCATGATACAGTAACTTAATAAAAACAACGGTAACTCATTTTAGAAACCGAGAAAAAACAATAGAGGTGACCAATGTTAAACGACGTAAGTGATGGGCTATCACAGGCAGGCCTAAAGACAGGATGGAACACAAAAAAAATCCTTCCATTGTCACAGTGCATACATACAACCATTACAATGCAAACCCATCCTCACACAACAATAGGGTGATGAGAGGCGATGGTGATGGGGAGGGGCGGGGTGAACTGATACATATCTAATCAAGTCATCATATAATGTCCACAGTCATTACTTTGACGTTGCCACTGTATATCCACATACGCACATACCTACATCCAGTAGTGAAGAGAACGATAAATCACACGTGAACTCCAAAGTAGCCTATCTCAGTATAATGTCGGCTGCTGAACGAACCGTCCTATCCTATGGTCCCGTCTGGAATGACAAGCTCATCCATGCGCAATGGCGCACGAGGTTGTCAAAAACTTTCACAAAACCTAACTTAATTCCTCCTTAAAAAACTTTTTCGTTTAAAGCTATTGTCAAATCTAGAATAAAACATTACATTCACAACAACTACAAAAAGCGTCTAAATATCCGAAATGGTTGAGCCGTTGGACTAACTGCAATAGCGCACTGACTGACACCTGTCAGCGCAGCGCGTTTCACTACCGCCAATTGAGGAAGAAGACAAAGAAAAAAGCCTCAAAATATTGTTTGAGAAGAACATTAAATGAGTTATAAACCCTGTTCAGAATGTACTGTTTTGGGGTAATGTAGGCTAGCGGTGGCTAAACTACCACAGGTCACCTGTAAACCTAGGCTACAATCGTTGGAAATCATGCCAAATAGCATCACTTTTAGAACGCAAATAGCACGGTACAGACAGTCAGTGCTTGACAATTCTGAGATTTGGTACAATATGCATGGCATTTCAGACAAATATTTAGCTACAAAGTCTTACTGGAACGCTAAAAAATAAAAGCCATCTTACCTGCCCGAGCCACTGGTAGTTGGCACAGCGCGAGCACCAGGGTTACCAAGGCAAAAGAGGAAAAGTCCAAGGGCCATGGTCTCCGCTTCTTCCGAAAGGGGCAATCTCGAATATCCATAGTTTTTTAGTTGTTTGACGCTGGACTATAAGGTAGGATATGTTCAAATTAGATATCCTCTCTCACAGAAAGTCAGTCGAAGAGAGTTTCGACTGGACCTTCTGTGAGGCAAAAAATGAAGAAAAAGGTTCGCCTCTGGAGACGTATTTTACCTCTCCTTAACGCTTCTTTAATAAGTGACCTATATCTACCTATGCTATGTACAAATTTTAAATAGTAAAAGGGGTACGGGCAATAAATATTGATTTTATATCCCTAGTGCTAAAGCTCCATTGAGTCAGCGGAGTGGATATGAGTACCCACCACGGAGAGAGCAGAGAGACCTGAAATCACTCTCTCTCCTTTCTCTTTCTTTCTCCCCCTTCCTACTTTCTCCCACGAAAAGTGAGGGAGCGTGTGTGTGCGTGCGGAGAGAGAGAATGACTGAGTGGCAGTGGGGAAGGAGGGAGGGAGAGATTGTGCGTAATTGCGCGCGCGCGGCACACGTAGGTTACGTGTGGGTTACGTGTGCAAGTGAGAAAAAATGAGAGATGGCTAGAGGAATAGAGCATGCGATAAATGGAAAGTTTATAATGCATGTGGAGTAATATTATTGCACAAGGGATGCACGCACAATCCTGAATGTAAACCAGGGCCTTCTTATTAGGGACAAATTGCTGTCGTGCGCCTTCTATTTTCTATTCTCTTTCCAGGCATATTCTCGATTTTTTAAATTACGAGCGTCCGTCTGTCTGTCTGTCGGTCGCGCAAACAGATTTTTTTCAGTCCCGGTATATCCCGATAAGACAGCCGGACCTTGTAGGCCGGATGGGTCCGCAAAAACTGTGTAGGAATTGCCGCAGCCAATCATTTCGCTGTCCGAACTCGCACACGCATCTAATCCACACCCATATTAAGATGCCTTAGAGCTTCCCGTGCTCCTGTAAAGTCTGATTGGTCAGTCCAACGTGGCGTCAGCGGCTAACCAGGTGCGACAGTGAGAACGTTTATTGCAAAGCAGGCACATTTCTCATGATCATAACTTGAACTTGTCCATTTTCATTCCCACAGCTGTTTTATGACACTGGGGGTTTACATGAGTATGCTAGATATAACATGGTTTGGGTTTAGAGTTGGGGTCAGTTCCTTTTTATGAAAAACATACATTGAATATCAATCCATCCTCTGAATTGACCACTTGAAGCCTACAGGTATAATGTCATGATGCATGTATGGCACCTTTATAATGTCTGATAATAATCTCATAATGATCTGGACTAAATAACAGACGTTTGAGACAGTTGAAAATGATATGCATAGAAATACACAAAACATTAAAAGACTTGCTATAAGACATTATAAATGCTTATACATGATTATAACAAGTTATAAAGCTAGCTGGATGCTTTAAGTAAAGTTTAACCAATATTATTATTATATACCTTTTAATGTCATTTTCTGATTGCCACTGATGTTAGTGTTCCCATATTTTTTCTTAGGCAGGGCAGTGGGCCCCGAAGACAATCACAATATAGGGGCTGCCAACAACAATATTTTCTATCAATATCCATAGTCATTTTCAGAGTTGATCGTCAGATGGATTGACGGCTACAATGGGAAGTATTTTGTGCTAATCATTGATGGAAATGGTCAAGTATTCCATCGTAAGTCCATTACAAATGGTTAGAGCTGCAAATCTACATTGTCTAGATCTGATGATATAGACACATGCCCAAAAGTATGTGGACACCTTCTTGTCGAACATCTCATTCCAAAATCATGGCATTTACATGGAGTTGGTCCCACCTTTGCTGCTATAACACCCTCCACTCTTCTGGGAAGGCTTTCCACTAGTTGTTGGAACATTGCTGCGGGGACTTGCTTCCATTCAGCCACAGGAGCATTAGTGAGGTCGGGCACTGATGTTGGGAAATTAGGCCTGGCTCGCAGTCGGCGTCCCAATTCATTCCAAATGTGTTCGATGGGGTTGAGGTCAGGGCTCTGTGCAGGCCAGTCAAGTTCTTCCACACCAATCTCGACAAACATTTTCTATATGGACCTCGCTTTGTGCACATGGGTATTGTCATGCTGAAACAGGAAAGGGCCTTCCCCAAACTGTTGTCAGAAAGTTTTAAGCACAGAATCGTCTAGAATGTCATTGTATGCTGTAGCGTCAAGATTTCCCTTCACTGGAACTAAGGGGCCTAGCCCGAACAATAAAAAACAGCACCAGACCATTATTCCTCCTCCACCAAACTTTACAGTTGGCACTATGCATTGGGGCAGGTAGCGTTCTCCTGGCATCCGCCGAACCCAGATTTGTCCGTCAGACTGCCAGATGGTGAAGCGTGATTCATCACTCCAGAGAACATGTTTCCACTGCTCCAGAGTCCAATGGCGGCGAGCTTAACACCACTCCAGTCAACGCTTAGCATTGCCCATGGTGAACTTAGGCTTGTGTGCAGCTGCTCGGCCATGGAAACCCATTTCATGAAGCTCCCGACGAACAGTTATTGTGGTGATTTTGCTTCCAGAGGCAGTTTGGAACTACAGGTATACTATAGGAACTCGGTAGTGAGTGTTACAGGGGGTGTCCACATACTTTTGTATATGTATAGTGTAGCAGAGTTAGAGATCACTGGCTGCCTCAATCACCTCCCCTGTGACCTGAAGACAGTTATTCATAGACTGGGGTCCTGGATTGAGGTGTATTATTTCCAGTTTTGCATACTTTATTTTGTACTAATGTATATTTCTCGTTTCTTATGTTGTTGTTTTTATTGTAATTTTTACAGTAAAGTGTATTGAGATGTTTTATATTTGATTTCAATCTGACAACAAGAAAAACAGTATTGCTGAAGAGGTATTCTTTTTCCCCCAAAAGTGTCACATCTGCACGTCTTTAACAAACGTAGTTTATCAAAACTGGCGAAGTCTACAGCCCAACAGTAAAGAAAAAGCCAATCAAATATACTGTCATAATACGTTTCTCTCATAAGATGTTCAGTTAATTGCGTTGCCTCTAATAGTTTTCTTTGAATGAGGATAAACCTTTCATACAAGGTTGTTTCAAAGGGCTGCTAATAGTTCTCCCTGTCTATCGTAAACTTAAATGTCCATATTATTCTCTATTTCAAAGTTATCATAAGAACAGATGTACCGGTCTGGCTCTATGCTTTGTAAATTGCTGTACGGCAAAACCTGTGTTTAGGACATATCTTTGAACGCAGAGCCAGAAGGCAATAATGAAATATAATCATCCTTTGATGTTCTTTGCCTCTTTCTCACTCCCTCCCTCTCATTTATCCCCTATTTTTTACTTTGAGTCGCTTGAAGGCAAAAAAACGTTTATATTTTGTGGTATTTTGACCATCCCACCTCTCAGTCCCAATCACTCGTGTCTCGACTGGATGCTAGTCTGCAATTCCGAGGACTATGTAAGGGATCATTTAGAAGTAGAAAGGACTAAGGTTTTTTTTTAGGGTTCTGCACACTGGCACTGTTCAGGCTTTTGCATGAAAGGCCTCTTATGAAAATCCTGCTCCCCTTTATAAGAAACTATAGGGATAAGTATTAAAAAAATACAATGGAAACGAATAATTCATCAGCCAATGTTAATACACTGCTCAAGAGTCACCAACCATCAACTATTGCATCCACCAATTATGAATCAGGGATTATATGGCAACAGCACTCAGACAATATTCATAGCTACCAGCAAGACTACTATTGGAAAACCTAAAAAAGGGACAACCAGAACTCATATGTGGATTGAAAAAAAGCCTCGAGCATCTCTGTTCTTGGACAACTGAACGGAACACAATTCCTCATGCAATGGGGTAAACACAATCAAAAATCTCTCCATGACAATTTTATGGTTTTAGACTGTTTTGGACTGTAGAGCACATTGGACGCTCTGTGGTCCAAGTGTTTTTGCCCCCTAAAGTCGGAGTGTGGATGCCACAGGCTGTTAAAAGAGACACCCAAGAGAAAGCCTTGGTATGTGTTTGTGCCATGCTCTGCTGGTGCACTGTAGCCATAGGTTGTTTCCATATTAAAGGCCCAACATTCAGATTTTCCTGTGTTTTGTACCACATTGCACAATAGCTGATGAAACTAAGACTGTAAAAGTGTGAAATAATTTGATCAGTGTTATTTCCGGATAGGTGAAAATACAATGTACACAAGACCTTCTAATCAGCAGGTTTGTATGGGCGGGAGTTTCGGCTTTCCATGGTGACATCACCATGCATTAAATTGGTTACTAGACCAATAACAAAGAGAGTTCCAAACTTCTTTGCCAATAACAGCTAGTTTTCCATTTCTCCTGCCCACTCAGACTACTCCCAGAAAAAATCCTAGCAAAATTCTTGCTTGAGAATTTGTTTTGTTGCTAAAAAGCTTTTTTTGCCCATTTGAATGGAAATCTATTACAGTAAGGTACTTAATTGTTACCCAGAAATTATTTGATATTGATACAAAAATGGCTGCATTGGGCCTTTAAAATTGCTATAATCACAGCTTTTGTTGAACCTGTGGTTCCCAAATACACAGTGGCAGGGAAAGGAGAGGGGTGGGCAGAAAAGGACAGATAAGAATAAGAATTGGATGAAAGAGTGAAGGGGGAATTATGTGTTGTGTGGTCGGCTAAAGAAGAATATCTTAGAATATCTTTAATTATGAACAACAAAAAGAAGTTGCCTAACATTGGAGAGAATACACTGGGCATTCAAACACCCATAGCAACAGTAGTCATAAGCACAATCGGACTAGACTAAATCTGGGCAGCAGGTTTTAGGGTTCAGTCTGAACCACCAATTACTGAATTTACCTTGAATGTCAGCCTCTCTAAATTAATAAAGCCTACTAATTTGTCTGCAGTAATTTTAGGGTTAGGACAAAGACCGCAAGGCTCTGTGGTTCATCGTGGCCAGGGTTGACGTCCCACGTGCCAGATTTAACACTCAGCTAATGAAAACTAATTACATTTGATTGACTATGATGATGTCAAAGGCTGTGCTTTATCTACCAATGTGATTCTGAGTTTGTGTGCCAAATAATAATAAACCAAACGAGAGCTGGCCAGGGGAGTTGAGGGGGGTGCAAAAAAAAAGCAATGAGTGCCGTAGAGACAGACACAGCAAGTGCTTGTGGGTAGCCTGGCTATTTCCAAAACTGGAACCTTGTAATTACAATAAAGCGACCATATTCTATTGCTGACTTCCTTGAAAAGTCTGTATTTTACTGGGCAGGGCTGCAAACCGAGCACACACACCCTACTCGCCACATGACACAGAAATAGATCGGGGGGGCGAGGGTAAATGTAGGACGTTAGCATGGAGTGTATGTGTGTTTGACACATGCATGGCCTGGGCACACTGATAGAGGTGATGCAGGTAAAGAAGGAATTGAACGATAGAATGGGTCACTGATGACCGTGAACACACCCAACTAACCACATGCCTAGAAGTAGGCATTCAGAGAAGGAGAGAGAGAGGGAGAGAGAGAGAGAGAGAGAGAGAGAGAGAGGGAGAGAGAGAGAGAGAGAGAGAGAGAGAGAGAGAGAGAGAGAGAGAGAGAGAGAGAGAGAGAGAGAGAGAGAGAAAGAGAGCAAGAGTGGTAGAGAGAGAGAGGGGTAGAGAGAGAGCAAGAGGGGTAGAGAGAGAGGGGGGGTAGAGAGAGAGAGAGCAAGAGGGGTAGAGAGAGAGAGGGGGGGGGTAGAGAGATAGAGAGAGAGGAGTGAGAGAGAGAGAGAGTGAGAGAGAGGAGTGAGAGAGAGAGAGAGAGAGAGGGGGAGAGAGAGAGAGAGAGAGAGAGAGAGAGAGAGAGAGAGAGAGAGAGAGAGAGAGAGAGAGAGAGAGAGAGAGAAAGAGAGCGAGACAGGTAGAGAGAGAGAGAGAGAGAGAGAGAGAGGGGTAGAGAGAGAGCAAGAGGGGTAGAGAGAGAGAGAGGGGGGGGTAGAGAGTATGATGTATGATGTCTGTGTATGATGTCTGTGTATGATGTCTGTGTATGGTGTCTGTATGATGTCTGTGTATGATATCTGTGTATGATGTCTGTGTATGATGTCTGCGTATGATGTCTGTGTATGATGGCTGTGTATGGTGTCTGTGTATGATGTCTGTGTATGGTGTCTGTGTATGGTGTCTGTGTATGGTGTCTGTGACAAAAAAAACATATATTTTTTTACTGAGTGTGATTGCCTCTATAGGCATGTCTTTATAAATGGTTATATGTATATTGAAATACTCCAGGCCTTAACATTTGTGGGTGCGTGTGTGTAGGAGCAGCATGTTCCCCAATCCCCAGTGATAAATTTAGCAAGTTAAACACTGATTCGGATCATTTAGCACAATCACTATTAAAGATCATTTGGCCATTAGCAATACTCACAGAGCCACTGATGTAACATAGAAAGAGTGGCAAATTGGGCCAACTACATGAACTCATTATGATATGGAGCCTACCAATATACTGGATTATATGTGTTTATAACACCTTCAATGGGTTTCGCATCAACAAAACCCCTATTTAAAAAAAATATGTATATTGCTTTAGTAGAAGACCCACATCAGCATCCATCTAAATGTATAGAGAGGCAAAAGATGGAGGTAAGCGATATGAGGCAAATTAAAGGGGGGGGGGGAGCCATGGAAAGGTACAGGCATGAAAAATCATAGGAATGAATAGTGAAGGAGGGAAGGGGGTACAGAGGCATGCAGACGGAGAGGGGGAATGAATGAGGGCCATTGACGAAGCGAGAGAGAGAAGGATCAAACGGTATTTACACAGGGAGATTCCAGAAAAAAATTGAGGCGGGGAGGGGAGGGGCAGGCAACTGGGGGGGTTCACTTCAACTGACCTACTGACTAGGGAATAGGGTGGAACTTTGGGGAAGCTGGTAGAGAGAGGTAGAGAGAGTTGGGGGGGAGAGAGAGAGAGGTGGATTAAGGTAGACAGGTGGAGAGTGAGTGTGTGTAAGAGAGAGAATGACTAAACAACATGACTAAACAGTATATTTCTGAATCAGTAAACCTACAATGGTTTCATGTTGGAATAATGATTACAATGAATTCCTTCAGTCACCTCACTGTTAAAGGGACATTTTACTTTTTTTGTCCAGACCCGAAACACAAGCAGTAAAAGGTTCCAGATGAAATATACCATAAACCACACCCTCACGAAATGAGGAAGAATGAGGTAATTAGGTAGCATCCTCCTCCATTATGGCTTTACCGTGATTGGTCTATCGTGCAGTATTTCTTGATAATATCGGTGCAAGAGTTTTGCAATCCGGTGCCACCTAGTTCGCCTGGTTGGGCGGAGTTTGCACTTCATTTCAAATTTAGGGGCCTGGCGGCGAACGCCGAATGACCCACTCAGAACTGATGGTAAAACTGGCTTTGATTGGTGGAGTCGAAAACAAAACAACAACAAAACACACAAGGCGGAGACAGACAGTGAAGTGTTAAACTTCTGATCATTGATCAACAGACATTAAAGCAGCCATCAATAGAAACAAAAGGAATTGTGTCTTGTTGCTGTCTGTCATTAGATACAGAAAGGATTATAGCTTTGTCGTGGAAATTACCACCAAGGACCCCAAAGGCAAGCTTAAATTTATTTATTTTTATTCACGATTACAGACAAACAGCACTTCTTGTGTAGGTTAGTCAGAAGCTCTGACGAGGTATTTCCCCCTCAGCAAATACTATCACTACGGGTTACACAAAGATAGCCAAGTGCATCCTTTCTCAGCAAAGCGTTTGCTCCCAGAAACTGGCAGCAGAGGAGGAGAACACCTGGCAACCACAGAGCCTGGGCGTTCAGCCAATATTTCCAGTCCCGCTGAGCCGACCTTGTGAGAGCAAAGTAGACATACAATAGACATACACTCAGATGAGCACATGATCAAGTCCATAATATCCTTATATTAGCAACAGTGATTGGTAAAAGTGAAAAATAAGTCTAAATTGTCATACCCAAAAAAGTCAATACCAACACAAAATTGTATTTTGTTGCGGTAGTGACACTGTTTCAGAAAGACTTGGAATGCAGTGTTTGGTAAAGACATGGAATGCAGTGTTTGGTAAAGACATGGAATGCAGTGTTTGGTAAAGACATGGAATGCAGTGTTTGGTAAAGAAATGGAATGCAGTGTTTGGTAAAGACATGGAATGCAGTGTTTGGTAAAGACATGGAATGCAGTGTTTGGTAAAGACATGGAATGCAGTGTTTGGTAAAGACATGGAATGCAGTGTTTGGTAAAGACATGGAATGCAGTGTTTGGTAAAGACATGGAATGCAGTGTTTGGTAAAGACATGGAATGCAGTGTTTGGTAAAGACATGGAATGCAGTGTTTGGTTTTCGCCATACATAATGGGACCCATATCATCCAAAAAGTTGACTCAAGTTTGCCAAAAAGCACCTTGAATGACCTGGATGGTCGTCAAAATTCCTGGAAGAATGTTCTATGGACAGATGAAACCAGCCTTACAGTCAACGTGTGGTTGACTCTACAGTCTCTCTGATGAAGAGCTATATACTGGTAGCTATTGACTGGTAGCTATAACTTTTTGGAAGACATGGGTCCCGTTATGTCTGTTGAAAACCAAACACTGCAGTCCACAGTAAGAACCTGATACCAACGGTCAAGCATGGTGGTGGTAGTGTGATGCTTTGGGGATGCTTTGCTGCCTCATAGTGCTGAGCGATTAACCAAAATGAGCAGCAGCTCTAGTGATGAGATGGTGACTTGGAATGAAATCATAAAGTCATCAAATAAAACAATTGTAATATACACAACAATTTAAATATTTTATTAAAGTAATGCAAATAAATGGTTAATAAGTGATAAGCAGTAATAGGCAGTCTGTAATGCGATGCTCCTGGCGGCAGAGAAGTCAGGCGCAGGAGAGCGGAAACTGATTAACAATGGTTGTGTTGAATAACCATAAAGCACCGTCAACAGAACAATACAATAAATGGGTCAAACAAAACCCGGTAATACCAGCATACCGTGCACACGCACTACACCAAACAATTACGGACAAGGACATAGGGGGGAAACAGAGGGTTAAATACACAACATGTAATTGATGGAATTGGAACCAGGTGTGATGGAAGACAAGAAAAAAACAATGGAAAATGAAAAATGGATCGGCGATGGCTAGAAGGTCGGTGACGTCAACCGCCGCCCGAACAAGGAGAGGGACCAACTTCGGCGGAAGTCGTGACACAGTCGCTACAGACTTTTATTAATTGTTATATTATGTGATGTAATATAGCCTTCAACCCACATAATGCATAGTGCATTTAATGTAAAAAATATATATAAAAAATAAATCGAAACCGAAATGGAAAACCGTGATATTTTTTTAAATAATCGAACCGAAACCGAGCAGACCACAAACAGCACTAATCACACAGCACTACTACCTCAGGACCAGGACGACTTGCCATCATTGAAGAAACCAGAGAATTCTACAGGAGAATGTCAGGCCATCTGTCCATGAGCTAAAAAACACACAATCAAGTTTACATCAGAATGGCTGAAAAGTTTTGAAATGGCCTAGTCAAAGTCCAGACCTAAACCTGATTGAGATAGGGCAGGACCAAAAACTAGAAATGAATGCTTGAAAACCCACAAATGTGGCTGAGTTAAAGCAGTTCTGCATGGAAGAGTGGGCCTAAATGACCTCCACATCCATGTCAAAGACTGATCAACAACTTCAGAAAATGATTGGCTGCCGTTGAAGCTACTGTAAAAGTGGCACAACCAGTTATTGAGTGTAAGGGGGCAATTACTTTTTCACACAGGGGCATTGGGTGTTGCATAACTTGGTTTATTAAATTAATGACCAGATTTGTCTTTTTCTTTGGAAGTTTCCATCACAAGACTGCAACCAACCAGCACTAAAGCTATATATCCAAATTGTTTGTCTCGCCATAGAAGTGAAGGTTGCCTCTTAGTCATGTGATGGTACATTTGATTTATCAAAGCTTGAAAAGGGCTCTTCCCTCACTAATTAAGGTCAACCTGTCACATTATTTAGGCAACTGATTTCATTAGGGCTTTACTGGGCTGGTAAGATAGCTACATAAGCAACAAATAATTGTTTGTTTTAGTCATAGCATAAGTATGAATGTGCTCAGCCATTTATCTAATGTTAACAACGGCCAAATAAAACGTATCTATTGTCATACAATATACAAATAATAATGCAGACATTGAGTAATTCACTTGTCCCTGAAGGAACTCTGTCGGTGACCCCTGCTCCACATTCTCATGGTCAGCAGGGGCAGGTAGAGCACAGTGTCATGCGAAAGTCAAAATGACCCCCATGACTTTCCCTCTATCCACAGAGGCTAGCTGAAGTTCCGGTCTGGCTGCTGTTTCATACCCTCACAACCAGCAACAAATGGCATTGCTTTCATGCCTCCCATACTTGCTGCATGTCATCTGTCAACCTTCACAATGGAAACCCCCACGACAGGATTGTTTTTCAGTATGGCATCATTTCATTCTAAAATGCTCAATTAAAGTCGTAAACATAAAAGAGTCTCCTGTGCTACAAAAAGTCTACCCCAATGATAACACAAATGACAAAAGCAACGTAACAACATAGCTATGAAACGCTACACCCAGGCATAAACATAAATGACTCAGAATTAGGCCCTAACTCCAGTAACCAAATAGCTACCCGGACCATCTGCATTTACCCTTTTTGCACTAACTTTTTTGACTCATCACATACGCTGCTGTTACTGTTTATTATCTATCCATTGCCTAGTACATACAGTGGGGAGAACAAGTATTTGATACACTGCCGATTTTGCAGGTTTTCCTACTTACAAAGCATGTAGATTTCTGTAATTTTTATCATAGGTACACGTCAACTGTGAGAGACGGAATCTAAAACAAAAATCCAGAAAATCACATTGTATGATTTTTAAGTAATTAATTAGCATTTTATTGCATGACATACGTATTTGATAAATCAGAAAAGCAGAACTTAATATTTGGTACAGAAACCTTTGTTTGCAATTACAGAGATCATACGTTTCCTGTAGTTCTTGACCAGGTTTGCACACACTGCAGCAGGGATTTTGGCCCACTCCTCCATACAGACCTTCTCCAGATCCTTCAGGTTTCGGGGTTGTAGCTGGGCAATACGGACTTTCAGCTCTCTCCAAAGATTTTCTATTGGGTTCAGGTCTGGAGACTGGCTAGGCCACTCCAGGACCTTGAGATGCTTCTTACGGAGCCACTCCTTAGTTGCCCTGGCTGTGTTTCAGGTCGTTGTCATGCTGGAAGACCCAGCCACGACCCATCTTCAATGCTCTTACTGAGGGAAGGAGGTTGTTGGCCAAGATCTTGCGATACATGGCCCCATCCATCCTCCCCTCAATACGGTGCTTTTCCCATTTGCAGAAAAGCATCCCCAAAGAATGATGTTTCCACCTCCATGCTTCACGGTTGGGATGGTGTTCTTGGGGTTGTACTCATCCTTCTTCTTCCTCCAAACACGGCGAGTGGAGTTTAGACCAAAAAGCTCTATTTTTGTCTCATCAGACCACATGACCTTCTCCCATTCCTCCTCTGGATCATCCAGATGGTCATTGGCAAACTTCAGACGGGCCTGGACATGCGCTGGCTTGAGCAGGGGGACCTTGCGTTGTCACAGTTCCAAACGTGGTGAGTGAAGGAGTCAGGCGCAGAGAGCAGGGTAGTCAGAAAAGACGTGGATTTAATATTCCAAAAATCTCAGAGAGACAGTCATGCCACACAAAACAAGGGCGCGTAAAGTCCCAGTACAAAACAAACAGGACTAATCCGAAATGGAACAGACACCACAGGAATGAACAAACACCACCAACAGAAAAACAAGCCCGCACAAAAGTCGGCGGGTCAACTGGGTTTAAATAGCCCACAATAAACCTAAACACAAAACAGGTGCAACAAATCAGACAAAACTAAATGAAACAGAAAAGGGGATCGGTGGCAGCTAGTAGGCCGGAGGCGACGACCGCCGAGCGCCGCCCGAACGGGAAGAGGCACCATCTTCGGCGGGATTCGTGCCATGCGTGCGCTGCAAGATTTTAATCCATGACGGCGTAGTGTGTTACTAATGGTTTTCTTTGAGACTGTGGTCCCAGCTTTCTTCAGGTCATTGACCAGGTCCTGCCGTGTAGTTCTGGGCTGATCCCTCACCTTCCTCATGATCATTGATGCCCCACGAGGTGAGATCTTGCATGGAGCCCTAGACCGAGGGTGATTGACCGTCATCTTGAACTTCTTTCATTTTCTAATAATTGTGCCAACAGTTGTTGCCTTCTCACCAAGCTGCTTGCCTATTGTCCTGTAGCCCATCCCAGCCTTGTGCAGGTCTACAATTGTATCCCTGATGTCCTTACACAGCTCTCTGGTCTTGGCCATTGTGGAGAGGTTGGAGTCTGTTTGATTGAGTGTGTGGACAGGTGTCTTTTATACAGGTAACAAGTTCAAACAGGTGCAGTTAATACAGGTAATGAGTGGAGAACAGGAGGGCTTCTTAAAGAAAAACTAACAGGTCTGTGAGAGCCGGAATTCTTACTGGTTGGTAGGTGATCAAATACTTATGTCATGCAATAAAATGAAAAACCTCTACATGCTTTGTAAGTAGGAAAACCTGCAAAATCGGCAGTGTATCAAATAGTTGTTCTCCCCACTGTATCTACCTCAATTACCTTGTACCCCTGCATATCAACTTGGTACTGGTACACCTGGTCTATAGCCAAGTTATCATTACTCATTGTGTATCTATTATTACTTTCATTACGTGTTTTACTTTTCTATTATTTCTCTATTTTCTTTCTCTCTACATTGTTGGGAAGGACCCGTAAGTAAACATTTCACCGTTAGTCCACACCTGTTGTTTACAAAGCACGTGACGAATACATTTTGATTTGATGCGAGTATGTCGGGACAATAATCAAGGAAACAACTGAGGGCCACAGTTTACAGGAACAGGTACTAGGCCTGTGTTCAGTCTACCTGAGGCACTCTAAATGTCCACTATGCTCAACAGTGGACCTCTATGGTTCTGTTCTCACTGAGGTGAATGAGGTACTCCACAATGGGACTGGTCAATATGGAATGCAATAGGGGAAGGAGAGGGAATGTACCACTGGGGTGTTGAGGGAGGGGGTGGGGTGGCAGGGGAAACGCAGGGGAAACAGAAGGGCCTTTTGTGAGACAGGACGCAGCATAGACGGGCCCAGAGGTACAGCAGAGCTTCGGAGGAGGGTGATCATAGAGGAGGAGGAGAGAGACGAAAACTGTGGAGGCTTCATCCCACACAGCCGTATCCAAGACCAGCTGTACAGTGGACGTGTTAATAATGATAACTCAGGCAAACAACATATACTGTAGGCACAATATGCCACATATTAAACAGCCTGGTAAATTAACTTTAAGGGCCATTGTACCAAAAGTCTACCACTTCATAGTTTCCCAAACTGCAGGAGGGGGTTGGGAAAAAGCGTCACAACTGTGAAATAGTCTTCAATTCCCCCATCACACATGATTTGAGGCTATACAGGCAAACCAGGATTCTAAACATTGGCAAAACAATGACAAATAAGCCACTGTGAGCAACGGCTGAAATAGTAAATAAAACCCAGACAAAATAAACATATTTTCATGAGGAGACCGTGTGCAATTCCCACAGAAAAAAGCAAATGTACTCAGCACCACAAGCAGCCAGAGTCCATTGGTTTCAACACTCCATTCCAATATACATGAGATTCCACCTCCCCAGTCAGTTTTGATCCTGCAAAGCCCTTTGGCAGAACTGGACAAATTAAACCATCATCTGATGATATAATTCATTAATTCATTATAATAAGAAGCAGCAGAGACAGGCCCAGTGATCATGCTCTAGAAACAACCCCCAGTCCTTGGTTAGAATTGGTTAGGTGTAAGCAATATTGAGAGGGCAAGGTGGAGCAACGACCATATTTCTCATAGCTTACCTATACAATTATTTCTATCTACATGAAGTGCCTTGAGGCTATGGGTTGTTTTTGGACCGGGTCTTATCTACCTCCTAATAGGTGGCCAAGGGCAGGAATTTTTCCTCACAATCAATGCATTTTGACGATTGGAGTCCTCCAGGGCTCAGTGCTCGGTTCCTCGCTGTTCTTTGTTCGGATTCCTATGATCACCTCATCAATATAGCGAACAAAAGAATCACCAATGATAAGCACGTGTTCAACCTCAGCAACCAGGCAGAGCCCGACTATGTGATTTTAGTCACGGCACCACAGTAACAGATTAGGCCCCATCCCTGACCCAACCTGGGCGCGAACCTCAGCTCCTTATGATTGGATAACTAACAAAACCTATCTTACTTTTGGCGCTAATCCAGCTGCTGACCGTCTGGTCCTGACAAGTCCTGACTCCCGGTTGCAGTTTGCATCAAAGTAAAGCTGTCTGTAGTCCTGTACACAGTGATCCGATCTTACAACCTGGAAAGAGTATAAAAAAATATAGACATTCATAATCACTCATTTACTAATAGTATGTACACTATACGTATCTTATGAGTGCTTATTCATTAAAGTTACCAAATAGCAGGCAAATGATTGGCCTATAAAATATCTCCTCAGTGATCCACAGTGGTGAAACCAACAATAACAAGAAATAGAGATTGGGTATAGTTTGGGGCGGCAGGTAGCCTAGTGGTTAGAGCGTTGGGCCAGTAACCGAAAGGTTGCTGGATCGAATCCCTGAGCTGAACAAGGCAGTTAAACCACTGTTCCCCGGTAGGCCGTCATTGTGAATAAGAATTTGTTCTTAACTGACTTGCCTAGTTAAATAAAGGTTAAATAATAATTTTAAAAAGTTAATCAGGGCAGAGAGCACAATAAAAACAATCCCAAAATGAAAGGAATGTTTGAGGTCAGAAATGTCTGCATTTGGAAAGTCATCAAAGCGGTTGCTTGCTTGATCTCTGATTTTTGATTGGTCACATCCGGCCTATGCTAACACACAGAGAGCCAGTTAGAAGAATAAATAACTATGATGATACAGAATAATAATCCCTCCCTTTCTTCCTTCCTGTCTGTACTCTTCCCTTCCTTTACCCATTTCACCCTTCTCACGTTCACTCCTGGCAAGGACCCCACTACCAATACTCTCGTTTTCTTTGCAATGAATGATTGGCATACATACCAAATCAATGCTTTTTTCCGGTAAATGTTTTATCTACATTTTAGTCTACACTAGAATGTCATTGTTATTTTGCACAATGGGACAAAATATATGTGGGTCTCTGTTGTTTTCTGGTTGTAGATTTCTGTTCTGCTCCTTTATGCAACTTCATCACATTGGGCCTCTAAATACTGCTGGCTTTGTGATGTGTGTACTTTTCTTTTTGGAGCAGAACGGTATTCACTCAGATCTAGAATTATACCGTATGGGCTGTGTCCATTCCACTTATTGCCCTCTTTAAGCTATTCTTAGAGGCCCTCGATGTCCACTAAATGTACATCTGAGTAGATTTGGCCCACAGGGCCTTCACATGCCCTTACTTTTTTCACATTTTGTTGTGTTACAGCCTGAATTTATTAATTTATTAAATGAAGATGTTGTGCCACTGATCTACAGACAAAACAAAATAATGTCAAAGTGGAATAGTTTGTAGAATTTAAAAAAATAAATTAAAAAAATCCAACGCTGAAATGTCTTGAGTCAATTAGTATGCAACCCTTTTGTTATGGCAAGCCTAAATAAGTTTAGCAGTAAAAATATGTTGAGCAAAAATTATAATAAGTTGCATGGACTCATTTCGTGTTCAATAATGGTGGTTTACATGATTAGAAAAACGACCCCATCTTTGTACCCCACACATACAATTATCTGAATTTCAAGCACATATTCCACCACAAAGACCAGGGAGGTTTTTCAGTGCCTCTCAAAGAAGGGCACCAATTGGTAGATGTGTAAAAATTAACAAAAGCAGACACTGAATATCCCTTTGAGCATGGTGAAGTTATTCATTACACTTTGGATGGCTTATCAATACACCCAGTCACTACAAAGATACAGGCGTCCTTCCTAACTCAGTTGCCGAAGAGGAAGGAAACTGCTCACGGATTTCACCATGAGGCCAATAGTGATTTTACAACAGTTACTGAGATTCATGGTTGTAATATTATAAAACTGAGGACGGATCAACAACATTGTAGTTACTCCACAATACTAACCTAAATGACAGCATGTAATGGGTGCGCTGAGAGTCGGGAAGCAAGCTCAGGGAGTGAGTGTTTTAATAAACAAAAGAAACAATGAACACGAGCCACAAACAATGCACTGACATGAAAACAGAGTCAATAACACCTGAGGAAAGAACCAAGGGGAGTGACAGATGTAGGAAAGATAATCAAGGAGGTGATGGAGTCCAGGTGAGTGTCATGAGGCGCCGGTGCGCAAGACGATGGTGACAGGTGTGCGGGATAATCAGCAGCCTGATGACCTAAAGGCTGGACAGGGAGTATACATGACACAGCATGAAAAGAAGGAAGCCTGTACAGAATAAAAATATTCCAAAACATGGATCCTGTTTGCAACAAGGCATAAAAAATGTGCCAAAGAAATGAACTATTTGTCCTGAATAGAGAGCGTTATGTTTGGGGCAAATCCAACAACACATCACTCTTCATATTTTAAAGCATGGTGGTGGCTGCATCATGTTATGGGTATGATGGCATCGCCAAGGACTAGGGATTTTTTGGGGATAAAAATAATGGAATACAGCTAGCTATAAGCACAAGCAAAATCCTATAGCAAAACCTGGTTGTCTGCTTTCCAACAGACACTGGGAGACTAGTTCACTTTTCAGCAGGACCTTAACTTAAAACAAGGCCAAATCTGCAGTGTAGTTGCTTACCAAGACAACATTGAATGTCGCTGAGTGGCTAGTTACAGTTTTGACTTAAATCGACTTGAAAATCTATGGCGACACTTGAAAATGGCTGTCTAGCAATGATCAACAACCAATTTGACGGAGGTTGTACAATCCAGTTGTGCAAAGCTCTTAGAGACTTACCCAGAAAGACTCAAAGCTGTTAATGCTCCCAAAGGCAATTCTAACATGTATTGACTCAGGGGTGTGAATACTTATGTAAATTTGATATTTTTGTATTTCATTTTCAATACATTTGCAAAAATGTCTAAAAACCTGTTTTTACTTTGTCAGTATGCAGTATTGTGTGTTGATGGGTGAAACTTTTTTTATGAATCCATTTTGAATTCAGGCTGTAACAACAAAATGTGGAATAGGTCAAGGGGTATGAATACTTTCTGAAGGCACTGTACCTTCCCCAAGTCTACCTGCATCTTTCACTTTCGACCTTATCGTCATAGAAAGAAACAGGATGGGAGCGAAAGAAGAAAAAACACGTAGGCTTTGCGAGCGATAACGGGATAGAATGAAGGCAGGGTTAATACTGAGAGAGGAACGAAGCCAGTGTCCTAAATCAGATGATTTAGACAGGAAGGAACACGGTTGGTTAACAGAAAGAAATGAGATTTAAGAGACACAGCCACGCTGATTAAAACAGATATTAGAGCATGACCTTCGAACCAAGTTCTTCAGTGATAGTGTGTATAACATGCAAATACATGCTTCAATATCTTAAACGTGAGTATAGTGTTTCTTAAATTGCACTGTGATTAAAGCATTCAAATAGTACAGAAACCTCAAGCCTTTCCATATGTGAATATTTGCTGAGTCTAAGTGATCAGTACACAGGTTCAATAAAGTTTTGACTGCATGCAGCTAGGTGTGGGAGTTCCTTAACCACACATTGCCCACCAAAATGCTGGCATATGACTTCAAACAAATTGCTTAGTTCTCAAAACTCAGCAATAATATTAATTTAGAGTAATCAAACATTTGAGGCATGAGAGTTTAAAAAGAATGTGGAATTCCGTCCCTCCATGAAGGCCCCATTATGCCACCCTTAACACATAGGGAAATGGACAAGGAGGAGAAGATGGAGAGGGGTGGGAGGAGAGGAACAGGATTGGGGAGGGACTGGGAGTTGGAAAGGAAAAGTGTTAAAAATAACCTGAGAGAGGTTAGGAAGCCATTTGCAAGAGAGGCCTCCACAGTGTGTGCAGCTGAGAGCAAGGTAGTGTGAAAAACCAGCCACTGCAGATTCTGAAGAATGATTCACTGGCCTTAACAGCGTTGTATATATTCCCTTAATTCAAGAATTTCAGCCGATGCATTCAAAACGTTACTAAATATGACTCAAAGATACAGTTGAAGTCAGAAGTTTAGATACACCTCATTCCAAATACATTTAAACTCAGTTTTTCACAAGTCCTGACATTTAATCCAAGTAAAAATTCTCTGTCTTAGGTCAGTTAGGATCACCACTTTATTTTAAGAATGTGAAATGTCAGAATAATAGTAGAGAGAATGATTTATTTCAGCTTTTATTTCTTCCCACATTCCCAGTGGGACAGAAGTTTACATACACTCAATTGGTATTTGGTAGCATTGCCTTCAAATGGTTTAACTTGGGTCAAATGTTTCGGGTAGCCTTCCACAAGCTTCCCATAATAAGTTGGGTGAATTTTGGCCCATTCCTCCTGACAGAGCTGGTGTAACTGAGTCAGGTTTGTAGGACTCCTTGCTCACACACACTTTTTCACTTCTGCCCACAACTTTTCTATAGGATTTAAGTCAGGGCTTTGTGATGGCCACTCCAATACCTTGACTTTGTTGTCCTTTAGCCATTTTGCCACAACTTTGGAAGGTTGCTTGGGGTCATTGTCCATTTGGAAGACCCATTTGCGACCAAGCTTTAACTTCCTGACTGATGTCTTAAAATGTTGCTTCAATATATCCACATAATTTCCCCACCTCATGAAGCCATCTATTTTGTGAGGTGCACCAGTCCCTCCTGCAGCTAAGCACCCCCACAACATGATGCTGCCATCCCCGTGCTTCACGGTTGGGATGGTGTTCTTCGCCTTGCAAGCCCCCCCCTAGTCTTCCAAACATAACGATGGTCATTATGGCCAAACAGTTCTATTTTTGTTTCATCAGACCAGAGGACATTTCTCTAGAAAGTACGATCTTTGTCCCCATGTGCAGTTGCAAACCGTAGTCTTGATTTTCTATTGCGGTTTTGGAGCGGTGGCTCCCTCTTTGCTGAGCGGCCTTTCAGGTTATGTCGATATAGGACTTGTTTTACTGTGGATATAGATACTTTTGTACCTGTTTCCTCCAGCATCTTCACAAGGTCCTTTGCTGTTGTTCTGGGATTGATTTGCACCTTTCACACCAAAGTACGTTCATCTCTAGGAGACAGAACGCGTCTCCTTCCTGAGCGTTATGATGGCTGCGTGGTCCCATGGTGTTTATACTTGCATACTATTGTTTGTACAGATGAACGTGGTACCTTCAGGCATTTGGAAATTGCTCCCAAGAATGAACCAGACTTGTGGCGGTCTACAATTTTTTTTCTGAGGTCTTGGTTGATTTCTTTAGATTTTCCCAAAGAGGCACTGAGTTTGAAGGTAGGCCTTGAAATACATCCACAGGTACACCTCCTATTGACTTAAATTATGTCAATTACTCTATCAGAAGCTTCTAAAGCCATGACATAATTTTCTGGAATTTTCCAAGCTGTTTAAAGGCACAGTCAACTTAGTGTATGTAAACTTCTGACCCACTGGAATTGTGATACAGTGAATTATAAATTAAATAATCTGTCTGTAAACTATTTTTGGAAAAATGACTTGTGTCATGCACAAAGTAGATGTCCTAACCGACTTACCAAAACTATAGTTTGTTAACAAGAAATTTGTGGAGTGTTTGAAAAACGAGTTTTAATGACTCCAACCTAAGTGTATGTAAACTTCCGACTTCAACTGTACATGGGGGTCCACACATAGGCCTAGAATACAATTGAACCACTGCTTGACATCAAGCTCATCATGTCTCTGTGTCAGAGGTTATTTATTGTACGTGCTCCCTCTGCCGGACACAATTGGAACAACAGACGCAGCTTCCTGAGTAGACCTACTACTAAATGAGGACAGGCTCCACTTCAGTCAAATGCCACCGAATCACAATAAAGTTGGACATTTGTATTGCGTGTGTAACGTAACGTTTGACTCGATATGGAGCCGAAATAACGCGAGTACATAGCAAAAAGCCTTTTCAATTTCAGTCATAGCTGCTGCGTGAGTTATTGACTAAGACGTTTAGACTAGCATACCGCCATTTGCCACAAGGCTACTTTACACTGACCAAACCTGCAAAACGTGACTTTGAACAAGACATGTTTGAAACTATTTAAAAAATAATGGGGAATTCAATTGTAACACGGTAGTTACATCTGAGGGACTGTAGCCTCAATAAATGGGGACCATTACTGAAAATGTGTTATAGAAAGTTGTATAGTCCAAGGACTTGTTTTCAATTATATTGTATAGTCTGCTATTTAGGCTATTGACGTGGCTTGTGATTTATGTTCGGCATTTTACCGACTCGAAATGTACTGTCAATGGGCCCAAATCCTCGGGTTAATTGTGCATATCGTTTTAGAAGTGTTTTGTAATTTTGAGGGGAAAGGCAAACAATTATTGACCGAGAAGAAATTTAAACCAATGAGTCAAAATTGAGGGAGGAGACAGGGGCGGGGGGAGAGAACAAAAAATAAACCTGTACAGAGAAGCGGTCATAGCCAAACAGCGACGAGCGACTGACACACTCCGCGGCTGGGCAGTTGGTTACAGGCCGGGGTAGAATGGACACCATATAGTTGAATGAATGGGCGGACATAGGTCGGCGCTCCCTCTGCTGGGTTCATCAATAAACTACAGCGCCACTGGTCACTCGAGGCCCGGGGGTCCTGCTGGACTGAGGACCATACCATCCGATTTCTTGGCATGGGGAATACAAAGGCCATTCGGGACATTACATTTATTGGACAACAAGTTGTTTTATGTATGAAGGTTGGGGAAAATGCTTACACTGATTTATATCAACTCAGAAGATCAGAATGTATAATTTATCTAAATACAATAAAAATGTAGTCTAATAGTACATGGTTGTCAAGCTTCCAACAAGTCAAATGTTCCACATTGTTCTTTGAATGCTTCTTTTAAAACATGTACTGAAAAGCATGGTACAGTATTAAAACCTCTACTTGGAAATGATACAACAAACAGAAACAGATTCCGAATGACAATTTGTTGTTGTTGCTTTCCTTCCCCAAAACACACAAAAGTCTATAATTTGCACATGTGTGCTGGAGTCAGAGATAAAAACTAGACAAAGAATTAACATGAGAAAAAGGAACCCCAGGTGATGAAGTTTTTGCATTTGTTTAATACTCCTGAATACAGAAAGATGAACAGCGCGGTCATGGGAAAGAGTCAAACACAGACAAAGAAGCAGTGTATTGTGGTGGGAGTCAATGACAGGACATCTCTAGATCTAATTAAAAAGAAAACAGCTTTTCTTGATCAACAAATCATCATCTGATCAAGTCAAAGTGCCCCACCCTAAACACCTCTCCAACTTTGAAAGCATTCTTTCAACTGGAGAGCACGACCTCCCTCCTATAAAGAGTGGCGTCTACCATGTTGAGTTGGCCCTCCCCTCAAGTTCATTCCATGTAATGGGACACTATCCAGAGGCGTGATTTCAGCGCGCACCTTTGGAGTCCATGCATTGGCTCCACTTTTTTTCTCAGCCGAAGCCAAGGTTTGCTGCAGTGTCCCAACACATATTTTTCGACGTAAACACTCCTGTTTGCGCTGGACATGGAAGATAGAACCGTGATCCAAAAAGCCGAATGATCTGTGCACGTTCCTAGCTTGTAACTCTGCCTTCTTGGCAATCAAAGCAAGGTTGACCCTTAAAAAAAAGCACCAATGTACAGCATTAGCACCATAGGGGCCACTGGCCCTCCCCCTTGCTGTGACACCCTTCTTATAAAGGGGCCTTTAGTGACAAAGCACACCCCTCAGCATGGCACAGCATCAACACTGGCCTTCGCACCTGTTTGGCAGTGTTGCATCATCACATGGGTGGCGCAAACCAGCCAACCGCATGGGGTGTTTAGATCATTGCAGAGGGCCTTTGCTCCAGAGTGCCTATGTAAATAAGTATTGCGCCCCGCTACATACCAATAGATGACAGCTTCACAGCCCCAGTTTTAATAAAGAAGCGTTTTTTATTTATTTAAAGCAAGTGATTTCAAAAGTAAGTTGGAGATACTAAACGTAATCAAAGGTCCAGGCGTCTGCCTTGAGTGCACGCGGTCACGAAGGACACGCATCTTTGGGCCGCACGCCGGCGGTCTGTCTCCAAGGGCGACGACCGCAGCCGCACTGCCATCAAGTAATACCAAATGGCCATTGCACTCCGTTGGCAAGGGAAGAGGAAGGGGCCGGGCAACGTGTTTGCCAATTTACACCCCTTCGCTTGCGCCTTGCTATTCTGTGCATCTCGCTGTTTTGTTGAAAACCTCTCTCCATGCTGCAGCAGACCCGAGCTTGCTGGTATAACCAGAACAAGGCTTCATTGTACGCAGTCAACATCATGACATATCAACATAGCTACATATCAACACAGTGACATATCAGAATACATAAAAAAAATTAAAAATTACTTGGACCATCTTCTGATAAACTGTCTGCCTGAACAACTTGAAAATGCTTAGCTTATAAAACCTGTAGAATTTGCATAGAGCTGTTATATGTATACTGTACTAAATAATCTCTGCTCATAGCAAAACTGCATTTTATAGGATAAAACACAGCATAGCAAGGGATTCACTTTAAATGCACTGTTTTAGCACTAGAAGAGGCAAGTGAGTAATTTTGACTTAATATGAATTTTAAATTGAAATATCTCTGCCATTTTTTAAGTCTGTCCTTGACTTTTCCTAAATAAGTCTGTTTAACACACATATTTTATCATTTCGATATCACAAACAGAATGCGTGTTATAAGCAGTTTTAAGAGGACATGTCTTTTTCAGAGTGCCAAAAAGTGACTTTTTCAAATCCTCCTACAGTCACACAGACGTTTTGTTTTCGATATAGTATCCAGAATTAGCTCCATTTCCAAATATCACGTTTCCCAATAACAACCACTGTTCCATGAGCTCCACACTTGAACATTAGGCAACAGATAGCCTACAGTAACATAAACGAATGAAAATTCTATTTTGTTCTTTGAAATTATTTTTTTTTCGTATTCTGATGTTACACAAGACATACATAAACACAACCAAAATATTATTTATCCGATAGCATATATGAAATGTACTTGTTAGACTTAGAATGTTGGAGTCAAAATGACTCGTTTGGTCCCTCGAGGCCAGGATTTTCTAGTGTTAAAGAAATGGGAGATCACATTAAACTGAGGAAGCTCCATAAAAACATGAGGGAATTGCAGAAAGGGCTGTTGCCAGCATCGTGGAGGTGTGACAAGATCATGGTTCACACTGGGGATGCACACATAAGATAGTCTACCCTGAGGTTCCACTCTGAAACCGTGGTGCAACAACAAGCAACCGCACCTCTCCTCTGTACATTCACAATCTGGACACTGAGGAACAGAGCATTTTCACATGTACAGACATGCATAAACCAACAGGTATGTAAATACTCTACAGTGCTCCTATTGCTTGTTCACAGGCTTGGAGTAGGACACAGGTATAATCCTCCATATCCATATATTACATGGAGGAGGTGTTCCTCTCGCCAGAAAGGACTGATAGCAAGTAAATCTAGGGGATCGGCAGAAAAGAGTACAGCTGAGTGGGAATCCAATTTTAGGTAGCCATCGGTTTCAAGACCGAAAAAGGTGGAGTGTGTGTGTACTTGCACACGCTTAGCCTTGTGTTTGTACTGTGTCTGCGTTGGTGTAAACCAGAGGAGGCTGGTGGGAGGTGCTATAGGAGGACAGGCTCATTGCAATGGCTGGAATGGAATTCATGGAATGGTACCAAATATGCTTGACTCCGTTCCATTTATTCCGTTCCAGCCATTACAATGAGCCCATCCTCCTATAGCTCCTCCCACCAGCCTCCTCTGGTGCAAACAAGCATGTCTATAATTGTAAGACCATATGAGTAGCACCCAGTTTAGGACAGCTGAACTACTGTCCAGTAAGGTGATACAGCAACTTCTATTCTTCATCATCATTTCTGAATGGTAAATCATACCAATCTCTAAATACACTTCAGAAATCACCCATCTAAATGTTTTTATGGCCACAATATGGAAAGGGATACCTACAGTGCCTTGCAAAAGTATTCATTCCCCTTGGCGTTTTTTCTATTTTGTTGCATTACAACCTGTAATTTAATTTCATGTAATGGACATACACAAAATAGTCCAAATTGGTGAAGTGAAATGATTTTTTTTTTTTACTTGTTTCAAAAAATTATAAATGGAAAAGTGGTGGGTACATACGTATTCACTCCCTTTGCTATGAAGCCCCTAAATAAGATCTAGTGCAACCAATTACCTTCAGAAGACACATAATTAGTTAAATAAAGTCCACCTGTGTGCAATCTAAGTGTCATATGATCTCAATATATATACACCTGTTCTGAAAGGCCACAGAGTCTGCAACACCACTAAGCAAGGGGCACCACCAAGCAAGCGGTACCATGAAGACCAAAGAGTGGTTTAAGGGGAAACATTTAAATGTCTTGGAATGGCCTAGTCAAAGCCCAGACCTCAGTCCAATAGAGAATCTGTGGTATGTCTTAAAGATTGCCGTACACCAGCTGAACCCATCCAACTTGAAGGAGCTGGAGCAATTTTGCCTTGAAGAATGGGCAAAAATCCCAGGGGCTAGATGTGCCAAACTTATAGAGACATACCCCAAGAGACTTGCAGCTGTAATTGCTGCAAAAGGTGGATTTACAAAGTATTGACTTTGGGGGGGTGAATAGTTATGCACGCTCAACCTTTCTGTTTTTTTGTCTTATTTCTTGTTTGTTTCACTAGAAAAAATATTTTAATCTTCAAAGTGGTAGGCATGTTGTGTAAATCAAATGATACAACCCCCCCCAAAAATCAATTTTAATTCCAGGTTGTAAGGCAACAAAATAGGAAAAATGCCAAGGGTGGTGAATACTTTCGCAAGCCACTGTATATGGTCTCATTCTTTATTTATTCCACCGATACTGCTTACGTTGTGTGTAATGATGCTCTTTTTATATTTCTGTTCATAGTTTGTATCTAATGTGTTGACATCCATTTCTGTTATGGGGAGCTGAATCAGCCCCTGGTGCATAGCTTTGTGTAAGCAGACCACACATTACATCCGCTGAAGCCTGCTAAACAGGAAGTATCGTCTGAAGCTGGTCAGCCTAAGGGGGCGGGGTCTATCGCCCTGCCCGTAACACTGCCGACAGTGGCCCGAAAGAATACCATCACAACTACTAGTACAACTACTAGCAACCTACTAGTCAGTGACAATTAGGTGGGTTTTTCAAGCTTTAAATCCAGTCTATTGGTAAAACCCTTCAAGTTTTTTTACAGTACATGTTGAATGTGTACAATAGCTGTTCACACTGTAGCTCGTGCTATCGGTGCATACTTTTTGTTGTGTGTGGGTATTAATATGCTCGCTAACGCCTGTGTCTTCCCTACTGTATGCATAGATTGGGATTACCCAATCGTACTCGAGTGAAGGAGTAGATGTGTCATCTTATTTACAGATGGTAAAAAGTTAACGGAAAGAGGCTGCAAGCACGGAATGAAACAAGCGGAGGATTCAGAAGGGGGGTTTGTAGGGGTATTGTAAGCCAATAGAACAAGATATCCAATGATATCCTGGCTTTCTTAGAACGGACGGCCATTTCACCGAACGAAGCACCC
The DNA here is from genome assembly GCF_029448725.1 of Salvelinus fontinalis. NCBI lineage: Eukaryota > Metazoa > Chordata > Actinopteri > Salmoniformes > Salmonidae > Salvelinus > Salvelinus fontinalis. The sequence continues at coordinate 37,051,607 of NC_074696.1, read as the reverse complement.
TCGTGAACATATTGGTTCTTAAGAAGACATATGATGAAAGATGGGCAGAGGTTCATTCAATGACGTGTGTGTTGTGGTCGCCCCCAGTTTCTGAAAGATGGGCAGAAGGGTTTCTGCTAAATGTTTACTTACACAGTAACGTTTCACAGAATGCAAAAATGACCATTAGCAAGGATAGGGTATGAAACAAAAGAAAGATCTACAACAGCACCAATGAACGCAGTGCTCTTGAACAAGGTTGCACTTTCTGTGCCCAATGGCCCTTGTTGGGACTTGAAGACCAAACGCCACAAAGAAACAAAAGAAAACATCCTATAAGTCACCTTCTTTCTTTGAAAGCCTGGTGTGAGCTTTAAGAAGGGCCAATCAAAGTCCCCCTCCTTGGATTTCAAGGCCTTAAAAAGGTCTCATTTTATGAGTACAGTACTTCAAAACAAATTCAGCGCATTTCAGCGTGAATAAAGCATAGTATTCAAATCACATTCGGATTGGTGAACTGAGAGGGGCGCGTCTGCCTCCGTTGGTTGTGTCCCGACCAATAGAAGCTGGAAAAGTTGGGAGACTTGATTGAAATATTACGCACCTGATTATGACGGGTTTGGGGTAAACCCAAGAGTAAAACCAAAGACAGAGTGAGCCACTCGTCATATCTATGCGTGCAGCAATGTATCTGAATAACCTACGAACCCCACAAGAAGCTGAGAGGTCTACCGGATATCGCAGAAGCGTTTACACTCAAAGCTGAAGGCTACAAACTGATAGCTAACTCATGATAAAACTTGTATATGTGGTTAAAAATGAGATATATCCATGTGTCTTAACCACTACTGTGAAAAAGTATGTGTTTCTGGAAAAAGTGTTTGTTTTTAACAGCATATGGTCTTTTGGAGCTGTATCAGCTTGGGGGGATTTAATGAGTGAAGAAGGTTGGTGGGGTTTGTGTGAGCGGGACGTCAAAACCAGCAGACATGGTGAAGTCCCAGAACCAGGGTGCCAGAACTAGAACCCCTGATGGACCAGAGCAGAACCTGGTTCCTAGGTCAGCTGGTGGGGCGCCTCCAGCATCTCCATGAGGAACGTGTCGATAGGGGTGTCGCCAATCAGCTTGAAGAAGAACAGGTGCTCCAGGCACTTCAGGCCAATGGAGCGTAGCGCTGGCAGCCGGAGGAGGAGCTTAGCGAACCTGGGGCGATGGGGGAGAATGAGTGAGGTCAATCATGGCGGTGACGTGGGAGTATTGTGTGGATAAGTGCTATAGTATGTCTGTGTGTTTCTCTTGTACCTGCCCTGCTGGTCGGGGTATCTCTGTTTACAATAGGACTCCAGCGATGCGTATACCTTCTCCCTCAGCAATTCCACTTCACTGGAGCTGGAAAGGCCCTTGGCATCTGAACGCAGGAACAAACACCGGCATTATAGCACTGAGATTAATTAACGTGTGATTCTTCCTGACATCATGCTATATTTGGGACGAAATGGCTTATATTGTCTCAAATTATTATTCGAGCTGAAATAATTACCTGGGTTGAAGAGGATGATGGCTCGGAGGCACCCGAGCTCGGTCTTGTCCATCTGCATGTCTCTCATCTTACTGACCAGCTCAGTGAGAACTCTACAACCGGGGTCGAGGAGAAGGAGGTGTGACAGAGGGACGAGAGAGCGGGAGGAGATGGGTTAGCATCTTCTCTAGCGTTCACCACAGTTCCACTCAACGATGCAGCAGTTATATAGAGAAATTAACAAGGGCAGGGGGGCTGGGATACAAGTCTTACATCCTCTTTACACTTTGTATTTACACTTTACACACAATCTACACATAACCTTATAAATGATAGAAATTGCAACAAAGCAATAGCCCAAACCACCATGTATTTATAGACTACGGCACATCGCAATAATGTTGGGTAATGTAATAATTCAATAAGGACAGAAAGAACACAAAGGGAGGAAAGTAAGCAGCCTGTGTTTTGTCGACACTGCGCCAGCGACCAGTCGAGCCTAAGGTCCGACAGAAAAGAGAAACAGAACACAACACTCACTGAAACACGTGCGGACAAGATACACATGACCCGCTTTTATTCCTGGGCATATTACAGCACTCTCTTTGCCAGATTCGCTCATTCTCAACAACTGGGCCAAGATTTGTTTTTTGGGGGGGGGGTGGCGTTATCTGTTTTGTTCATTGTTGATAGGGGAAGGTGGGTGTGTAGTGATGTCATTACCTGTCAAATATGGCCCCAACCTCTGCATTGTGCGCACTCTCCCTGTGTATGCAATTACAATGTGTTATTACAATGTTATTACACAGTTACAATGTTATTACATTGTCCCCCCTGCGTTGGTTTGGGCCCAGAGGAACAGGTAAGTTAGACTCTGCAGTGCATTTTGGTGCCCAGTTCCACTTATGGGAGTAACAGGCTACAGGCTCTTGTTGATGGAGACTTGACCTGATGAAAAGGTTTTAGATAGCACTAAAACTAAAGGAAGTAAGGCACTAAAACTACAGGAAGTAAAGCACCAAGACTACAGGAAGTAAAGCTTGAGGAATGACAAAAATACAAAAGATATGACAATGTAACACAGCAACAAATAGATCTGAGACGTTTGAGCAGAGACAAGATCTAGAGGAGAAAACGTTCATATTGGGTCAGATTGAAACAAGATAAATAGTTCTATGCAGTATTACCCAAGACCTCTGCTTAACTTAACTACTGTAGTGTTCATTCATTGTACCCTCGATAATTATCATATACAACTTCCTTGGTAAGTACGCATCATTTAAAAAATTATAAATGTAACTGGTTTATCCAAATCAGCACAAAAAGGGTTATGTGTATTAGCATGAGCCAATGACAGTAGAACAGAAGAATAGGCAAATAGAAGAGCATAATAAATAGGCATCAAAGGAACAATGCAGTAATATGATCAGGGCTGTTTAATCATGTAAATTCAACCCATTTGGCATAAATCATAAAAGAATGCAAAGAAAATAATATTGTATGAATCAAACAAAAAAAGAGAAGTGAGGATAAAAACATGAGAATTGAGAAATGTCAATAAAAATAAAATAAAAACATTCACTGGACCACAAGGATGTCTAGATTGTGATGAATCTGAAACAAAAGCCTGCGACCGGTTAATCCAAGATATGCTTAAATTCCTGTGGGAATTGGGAGTCTTGCAGCTTATGAACTATTCATAAAAATGTAGTTACTGTGTAATAAACAATGAATTCACACCATGTGATGTGGCGACCCTACTGAGTTGGGGTGGGCACACTTGTTTCTTGAGAGCTGCGATGAGCGCAGGATTTTACTCAAGACAGGTGCCATGCTACTGAATAAAATACTGACATCTGCCAATGTAAAACAGAATAGATGAATCTCCCTTCAGTCAGGAAAATGATTCAGCTCATTTCAACAAATCATCATGACTCCAAAGAGAAACGGACATTTAAATGAACAGTAAACTGGAACAGGCATAATTGGCCACCATTTCAATGATTCAACGGATGACTATGACAGACAGTGTATATATGACGGCGTGTATGATCAAATAAAACAAACGGCCATTACAAAAACACTAGACATTTATTGTTTAAACCAATGAAGAATGCTTTAATCATTCAGAGGCACCTTTTTTCAATCTTTCTCCCTGCAGTTTATGACCTTCTCTTTGAAAATTAACATGCAAAAGGTTGCTTCTATGTGCTTCACCGAGGTCCATGGCACGTGTGTGTGTGTGTGTGTGTGTGTGTGTGTGTGTGTGTGTGTGTGTGTGTGTGTGTGTGTGTGTGTGTGTGTGTGTGTGTGTGTGTGTGTGTGCCTGTTACCTGTCGAAGATGGCTCCCACGCCAGCGCTGTGGGCGCTGTTCCTGTGCACATGCAGGCCAGTGGCCAGTAGGATGCCATCTTTCACGCTGATGGAGCGGTGAGAGAAGGAGGCAATCAGCAGCTCGTTCCAACCTGGAGAGAAGAGAGAGACCGGGTCAGCCATGTATTTGTATTTATTAAGGATCCCCATAAGCTTCTGCCAAGGCAGCAGCTACTCACACGACTGGACAGTAAGTCCAGGTGCGACAAAACCAGGGCCCGTAGGACCTGCAGAGTTGGGACCAAGTCACTATTATTCGAGTCCCGAGCAAGTCTCAAGGTGTGAGTCTCAAGTCAAGACTCGAGTCAAGTCCAAGTCGTGCATTCTAAGAGCAAATCAAGTTGAGTCACGTTTTTCAAGTCAAGTAGAAAAAAAAATATATACAAGCAACAACTTTGTCTATTTATTGAGGCTACCAGACAGCCATTTTCATTATTTTGTCTACTTGTAGCAGGCATGAAATCAGCAGAAGGCAAGGCAGTTTGACTGCTCAGAGTGTAGATTTATTTACAGGTCTTGATGATCCAATGGTGAAAGCGCCATATCATACCAAATATACAAGTAGATTGACCAAATATACACGGGCAATAGCCCAAAAGAAATAGCCTCTGTTCCTGTATCAGGCTTAACCGGCTCTATCTTAACAGACACAGGTAGAGGGCAAGACTGTTCAGCCTCTCCTGGAGAAACCACATGGAATCTGTCTAACAGGAGCTCAAACAGGTAGGCCTACATTTATATACCAACTTGGCTCCCAGGACCATACAATTACCCAACTGGCAATTACAACCAATCAACTGATTCTACAATGTAAAAGGCAATTTTCACATCAATTGTTACAATCGTCTTAATCGGATTTAATAATTTTTCAAACCCACGCATACATGGAACAATCAGTGCGTTCTATGCACACTGAGGCGCGAGCGCTCCAATTACGCACAACAGAAGTGACAGAAATATAGGACACAAACACACCGAACTCTGACATGACCCGGAAAATATGAACAAAGGAAACCCTATATTTAATTAAACAAACAGAACTTCTACCTCATGAGTCTTGCGAACGTTCATGCGCACTATAAAGTGCACTGCCTCCTCAGAGCAGGGTAAGAAATGGTTGGCTAAATGAACATGTGTTGTAGGCCTATCAAACATGAAACAGAAATGTCTACGTGTTGCAATAAATGGTACGGGATGGAATGATGAAACGCTATTAGTGACTTTACTATTAAATGGAATATACGGTGCCTTCCAAAAGTATTCAGACTTTTTCCACATGTTGAAACGTTACAGCCTTATTCTAAAATGGATTAAATAAAAAATAAAAACTCAGCAATCTACACACAATACAATAATGACAAAGGGAAAACAGGTTGTTATTTAAAAAAAAATAAAGAAATACCTATTCACATAAGTATTCAGACCCTTTGCTATGAGACTCCAAATTGAGCTCAGGTGCATCCTGTTTCCATTGATCATCCTTGAGATGTTTCTACAACTTGATTGGAGTCCACCTGTGGTAAATTCAATTGATTGGACACGATTTGGAAAGGCCCCCACCTGTCTATATAAGGTCCCACAGTTGACAGTGCATGTCAGAGCAAAAACCAAGGGATGAGGTCAAAAGAATTGTCCGTAGGATAGTGTTGAGGCACAGATCTGGGGAAGGGTACCAAAAAAGGTCTACTGCATTGAAGGTCCCCAAATACACAGCGGGCTCCATCATTCTTAAATGGCAGAAGTTTGAACCACCAAGATTCTTCCTAGAACTGGCCGCCCGGCCAAACTGAGCAATCGGGAAGCATGGTGGTGGCAACATCATGCTGTGGGGAGGTTTTTCAGCGGCAGGGACTGGGCGACTAGTCAGGATTGAGAGAAAGATGAACGGAGCAAAGTACAGAGAGATCCTTGATGAAAACCTACTCCAGAGAGCTCAGGACCTCAGACTGGGCACGAAGGTTCACCTTCCAACAGGACAACGACCCTAAGCACACAGCCAAAACAATGCAGGAGTGGCTTCGGGACAAGTCTCTGAATGTCCTTGAGTGGCCCAGCCTGAGCTGGACTTGAACCCGATCGAACATCTCTGGAGAGACCTGAAAATAACTGAACAGTAACGCTTCCCATCCAACCTGACAGAGCTTAAGAGGATCTGCAGAGAAGAATGGGAGAAACTCCCCAAAAACAGGTGTGCCAAACTTGTAGCGTCATACCTAAGAAGACTTGATGCTGTAATCGCTGCCAAAGGTGCTTCAACAAAGTACTGAGTAAAGGCTCTGAATACTCATGTAAATGTAATATTTCATTTTATTTTTTTACATTTTAGCAACAAAAAAAAGTTTTTTTTGACATTATGGGGTATTGTGTGTAAATTAATAAGGGCCATTAAAAAATATATATATTAGAATAAGGCCGTAACGTAACAAAATGTTTGTAGTTAAAAGTGTTAAAAGTCAAGGGGTCTGAATTCTTTCCGAAGGCACTGTACATTTACCACATAGGGCCTATGCATTTAAAAGTGTGAGAGCAGCAGGAAACATTTCAGCAAGAGAAAAGGCAAATGCACGCTTCATAAGTAAATGATCAATTTCAAGCAATTGTTAGGCCCACATACTAAAAGACCAATAGGCCTATGCTAGTTATTGTTGCGCCTATGCTAGTAATTGTTGCCCCATTGCTGGGGAGCTTGCAAAGTAAACAGTTAATATTATTGATGGCAATTTTTTTTTGAAGTTGCATATTTATTTATTATGACAATTCTCTCTCCCTATCATTTGACGTTTGCGTTGCACCGATCCTATAGCTGTACAGAAAATCAGCAATCTGCTCGCCAGCTCATCCGACCTGTGTTGATTGACAGTATGCTGGTGTAATCAGAGTGCAGAGTTTGCATTTCACTAAACAATCTGTTGTAAACACTAGACAACATGTTCTTTTACAAAGGCGATGCGGCGACTACTGTCTCTGGCTGCGTGAGTAATCCACAGAGACTCTGTGCCACAAAATTAGTGACAAAACATTACAAAACCTGGCCAGATAATATCAAGTCATCAGTCAAAGTTGAGTCCCGAGTCTTGAGGCTCCAAGTCAAGTCTCGAGTTATTTTATTTTCTATCAAGTTGAGTCTCAAGTCATCAAATCAGACTCGAGTCCAAGTCATGTGACTGAGTCCACAACTCTGAGGACCTTCCTTGTTTATAGTGTTGTTAAGAAGGCAGAGTAGCGCTTTATCATGGGCAGACTTCTCCCCATCTTAGCTACTGTTGCATCAACATGTTTTGACTTGCTCAATTTCATCATTATTAATTAGAAGATTTAGTTGATTGGTTTAGTGAATGATTTGTCCCAAATACAACGCTTTTAGTTTTTTTAAATATTTAGGACGGACTTATTTCTTGCCACCCATTCTGAAACTGACTGCAGCTCTTTGTTAAGTGTTGCAGTATATTTCCCTCACTGTAGTAGCTGACGTGTAAAGTGTTGAGTCATCCGCATACAAAGACACTAACCTTACTCAAGGCCAGTAAGGGGCCTAGACAGCTGCCATGGGGAAATCCTGATTCTACCTGGATTATGTTGGAGAGGCTTCCATTAAAGAGCACCCTCTGTTCTGTTAGACAGGTAACTCTTTATCCACAATATAGAAGGGAGTGTAAAGCCATAACACATACATTTATCCAGCAGCAAACTATGATCAATAATGTCAAAAGCTGCACTGAAGTCTAGCAAAACAGCTCCCACAATTTGATCAGCATCAATTTCTCTCAGCCAATCATCAGTCATTTGTGTAAGTGCCGTGCATGTGCCGTCCTTCCCTATAAGTGTGCTGAAAGTCTGTTGTCAATTTGTTTACTGTAAAAAAGCATTGTATCTGGTCAAAATGTGAGGCAACTGTATTATAAAAGATAGTCCACGAGGAGAGTCAGGGTTATCAGCCTATCCATGTAGGGCTGTGTACGGCTGTGTTTTAATGAAGTCAAAGCTGAGCAGGGCCGTGCTCATAAGGGTGCATGAAATAAACTTTTTAAATAGAAAACAAACGTTTTATTGGATATGTCCAGGTATTCCTCCCTGCTTCAGTTTGCTTTCTTCCATTTGGTGGCAATGAACATGAAAGGCGAAGGCTTTTTGAACGTACCGGCGCGTAGCAGGATGACCTGGTCGTCCAGGGCCAGCTCAGAGAAGTGGGGGACCCTCTTGGCCCACTCTACCAGGGTAAACAGCTGCTTGTCTGCAGCCTGGCAAATGTTGGTGACCGGGTCATTGGGCTGGAGAGAGAAACAGAGGGAGAGAGACTGGCTTCAACATAGGGTACAAAATAGAGACTACAGGCCTTTGGATCCTTTTTTTTTTTTTAAGTGGGTCTGTGGTCTCAGAATCTACTGTATCACAATAAATTGTTGGTGCAGTCGCACAATCCCATGTCTAGGAATAATAATAGACAGTGTGAGGAACGGAGTAAGAGAAATTGGTATGTGTGCATCGCAGTGCCAGATGGTGGGTCACACACAGAAACACACACACACACATTTACCGAGCTGCCCTCGGAGGTCCCGTCGGCATGCACCTCGGTCTTCTGCTCTACGGCCATCTCGGCCTCCAGGATCTTTTCCACGGGCATCTCCTCGTTGACGGCGCTGGTCGACTCCGCCTCACTCTCCCGCTCCTTGTTCCTCTGGCGCTCTTCCTGTACAGCTACAAGGGCACAGGAAGGGCCGAGGGAAGGAGCGGGAGAGTGAGGCGGAGGGGAAGAGAGTCGGGGGAGCGAGAAGGAGAAAGGCACAGGAGGGGAGGGAGGGTGAGAGGGGAAAGGGAGGGAGTAGGACAGATGGTGAAAAGAGAAAGAAAGGGCAGGAAAAGGCAGAGTGAGAGGGGGGAGAGCAAACGGGAAGCAAAGTGAAGAAAAAAAGAGAAAGGTGAGAGATAAAGGAGGGGAAATAAAAAGGGAAGAGGAATAGGGAAAAAATAAAGAGACCAAGAAAAAAGTGGATAAAGAGAGGAATGTAAGTAAAGCAGAGAGTAAAGAATGACAGGTAGAGAAAAAGAGAGCGAGATACACAGATATGTACATTTCCCGGTTAGTTCAAACAACAATGCTTTCTTTACCTTTCACACCAGGGGTCTCAAACTCAAGGCCTGGGGGCCACATCAGGCTCGCAAGCTGCTTTCTTGTGGCCCCAAGACTGATATCTGATTCCCATCAGCCCTCAAGAGGATTTTCCTATTAGAATCAACCCACAATAAGGTTTCTCACTATGGCACATTACAGGTTATATATATCTTTGGAGTCACCCCAGACCACATAAACTGGCACAACAATACCAATCATCGGTGCACTACTATCAGAGAAGGCAGGGAAATATGTTAATCAGACCCTGACACCACAGTAATATATGATTGCAATACGATTATCCACAATGTCAGTGATACTGACAACACTAACACTTCCGCCCCACTAGAAGCGTCCCGTTGCCATTAGCGTTGTGGCAATGTGATGTTTTTCCTGCTACAAGCACATTGTTGCTAGTGGTTGTACTAAATTGCCTGTTCAAGGGCAGAACGACAGATTGTACCTTGTCAGCTCGGGGATTCGAACTTACAACCTTTCGGTTACTAGTCCAACGCTCTAACCACTAGGCTACCCTGCCGCACTAGGCTACCCGGAATGGCCCTAGTCCTCACCCTCCGATCCAACAGGTCCCAGACGTGCTCAATATGAAAGATCCGGGCTCTTCGCTGGCCATGCCAGAACACTGACATTCCTGTCTTGCACGAAATCACACACAGAACGAGCAGTATGGCTCCTTGGCATTGTCATCCTGGAGGGTCATGTCAGGATGAGCCTCCAGGAAGGGTACCACATGAGGGAGGAGGATGTCTTCCCTGTAACGCACAGCGTTGAGATTGCCTCCAGTGACAACAAGCTCAGTCCGATGATGCTGTGACACATCGCCCCAGACCATGACGAACCCTCCACCTCCAAATCAATCCTGCTCCAGAGTACAGGCCTCGGTGTAACTCTCATTCCTTCAACGATAAACGCGAATCCGACCATCACCCCTGGTGAGACAAAACCGCGACTCGTCAGTGAAGAGCACTTTTTGCCAGTTCTGTCTGGTCCAGCGACGGTGGGTTTGTGCCAATAGGTGACGTTGTTGCCGGTGATGTCTGGTGAGGACCTGCCTTACAACAAGCCTATAAGCCCTCAGTCCAGCCTCTCTCAGCCAATTGAAGACAGTCTGAGCACTGATGGAGGGATTGTGCGTTCCTGGCGTAACTCGGGCAGTTGTTGTTGCCATCCTGTACCTGTCCCGCAGGTGTGATATTCGGATGTACCGATTCTGTGCAGGCGTTGTTACACGTGGTCTGCCACTACCAGGACGATCAGCTGTCCGTCCTGTATCTCTGTAGCGCTCTCTTAGGCGTCTGACAGTACGGACATGGCAATTTATTGCCCTGGCCATATCTGCAGTCCTCATGCCTCCTTGCAGCATGCCTAAGGCATGTTCACACAAATGAGCAGGGACCATGGGCATCTTACTTTTGGTGTTTTTCAGAGTCAGTAGAAAGGCCTCTTTAGTGTCCTAAGTTTTCATAACTGTGACCTTAATTGCCTACCGTCTGTAAGCTATTAGTGTCTTAACGACCGTTCCACCTGTTAATGGTTCATTGAACAAGCATGGGAAACAGTGTTTAAACTCTTTACAATGAAGATCTGTGAAGTTATTTGCATTTTTACGAATTATCTTTGAAAGACAGGGTCCTGCAAAAGGGACGTTTCTTTTTTTGCTGAGTTTATTAGCTTCTTGACTTCATAAATCTTTGTACAATAACCAGTGGTGTATAGTCGAGGCCATATGCAACCAAAATCAACTTTATTTCTCATTACTCCAAATCACAAGATAGAATGAACGCGCGCGTCAAGTATTGCACCGATTCTTGAGCTTGGACGCTGACATTGGATGTGATGCAACGTGAGTGCAACACACGCAGTGAAGCAGCTTTCATTGATTTAAAAGGAACCATTTCCTCAGCGGCTGACGGCAATGCCGGACACCTGATGGCTATAGTGTAGCAGGGCCATAAGACTTACTTTGTCTCAGACCCGTTTCATACCAATACATTCTGCAACGTACCTCACACAGAAATGGGCCATCAGAACAAAACAACATAAAATATTGTTTCTCACACACTCCCACATCACTCCTTCCCTCCCTCTTTTCTCCTTACATCTCTGTCGTTCATCTTGGACCACTACAGAAGAAAGGAGAGAAAATGAGAGGAAACAAGAGGGGAGAGAGGGGGACAGGGGTTAGTGTTTACAAGGCTCTCCATCCCCCTCTCTCCACCTCCTTTTCTCGCTCTTTCCATCCCCTTTGAGTACAATCAATACTCTCCCCTTAGAAATGTATATTACAATATTCTAATAAAATCTTAACGGCTCTTAGACATCTTTATTATGCATAAATTATTTCAGTGGATTTAAGACAGATATTTGAAATAGTTTCATAGCAAGTAGGCTATACAATATTTTTGTCAACAATGTCAATGTTATTACAGCAGGACGGTTGGTGAGTGGAGGTTTTCCGGTTAGGGTACACCTGACCACACACAAGTTGTCCCATCAATCTTCTTTCTACTTTCTTACTGTAGCAAGTCAGACCCAATTTCAATAGGGATCCTAGCTCTCCCTCCCGCTTTCATCAGCCTCTCCTCTCCCTTGCTTGGTCTCGCTCTTTAGATCTCCCATTGCATCCCTCTCAGTCTCTCCCTCCATGTCAAGCCTTTACCCTACCTGGTGATAGCGTTGCCCTTTAATAAGATATATTGAACGCGAGTTGAGGACAGCAGACTGCCAGGCCCCCCTACCTTCCCTCTTCATGCCACAGGCCAGGCACTTCTGGTAGCGGCAGTACTGGCAGCGGTTGCGCTGGCGCTTGTCCACCAGGCAGTCCTTGCTGTCCCGGCAGGTGTAGCTCAGGTCCTTGCGCACCGTGCGCTTGAAGAAACCCTTGCAGCCTTCGCAGCTGTACACTCCGTAGTGCTTACCTATAGAGAGAGAGAGAGAAACAAAGAGGAAGAGAGAAAGACAAAAAAGAGGAATGTAAAAAGACATGACAGAAAGAGAGGGAAGAGGGGGATAGAAAAAGGAGGGAAGGTAACTTCAGTAACAAACCACTTTCAATAATTCAGGCACAAAGCCTACAGCACATAGTTCTTCAGGTGTGTACATGAAGTGTTTCGGTCCGTTTTAGTAGAACTGAACTCGTAAATAAACTGAGTAAATGCTTCGCACAGACAAGGGAGATATGAAAAACAATTCCCTGCTGGGTTTTTTATTTTATGCAGCTTTTTAAAAATGTTCTATGAAGAGGAAAGGAGTAGTTCACCCCAAAATCAAGGGTTATCTGATGTTTCCATACCTCAAGTGGTATAAGTCCATGTAGCCAATGCCATCTGTTGTGTAGATCCCACTATGCACAGCAGAAATCTGTGGGTGTCAATCCCAAATTCATGGGAAAAGAAAATCGACACACACCACCTAACTAAATTTCATTCAACGCCTGTCAAATTTCGGGCAGAACAATCCTTTAATAAACAAAGCATATCGCACCACAAGTGCGTCTCTCTCTGACACAGACCCTCAATCCCAAATCAAAATCCCACCCCAGCCTGTCCTAAAGATGGAAGAGTAAACAGTTCAACTTGTCTTCTCACAGGCTGGGTGGGATTTTTTGCCATATTACTTACACCATTCAATTTCTCTCCGATCTCCACCACAAGTGCATATGGTCTAGGGGCCGATTTGGGACTCACCGGAGGAGCGGTCGCCGCAGATGGCACACAGGCGCTTCTGGGAGATCATGGGGCCCCCTGGGCTATGGCCCCCCAGCCCGAACGGAGGCTTCACGTCGTCCGAGCTGCTGACCGCGTGCAGTCCCGACATGGACACTGTGGAGTTGATCTGGAGGCCGAGAGAAAGGAGGAGGATAGGGGCAGAAGTGAGAGGGGAACTACTGAATTGAAGGGGGTGGGAGGAAAAGTCACTTATGTGTGACTTACTGGCAGCACATCAGTCATTAGTTCGATTACTTGGAGTCATCGATACAGAGTTGTCATCAAAAAACATAATTTACCTTCATGCATTTAACAATGACATACATACTGCCAGTTCTCTCTTTGAGTGGGCTGATTGATCAGTATTAAAGCAACATTAAATTTCCTGTTCGCATGCCCAGGCATCATCGGCTGAGAAAGGAGCATCTGGGCCTCGCCTCCCTCGCCCTCAATGCAGTAGAGATTACAGAGCACTTCTCACCAACACCAGCTTAACTTCTTATGGCTGAAGGGGCAGTATTGAGTAGCTTGGATGAAAGGTGCCCATTGTAAACGGCCAGCTCCTCAGTCTCAGTTGCTAATATATGCATATTAGTATTAGTATTGGATAGAAAACACTCTAAAGTTTCTAAAACTGTTTGAATTATGTCTGTGAGATTAACAGAACTCAAATGGCAGGCAAAAACCTGAGAAGTTCCACTTCCTGTTTGTATTTTTTCTGGGGGTGCCATATTTTCAACCAAGCTCTTATTCAAAATACAGAGACATATGGATGAGTTTTCACTTCCTACGGCTTCCACTAGATATCAGCAGTCAACAGAACTAAGTCTGATGACTCTAATGTGAAGGGGGGTCGAAGGAGACAGAATTTAGTATGAGGTGCCATGAGGTGACCATGCATTCAACACGCGCGTTCACGTGAGAGGCAGCTCTGTTCCATCTCTCAATTGAAGTCGATGTAGTTCTCCGGTTGGAACGTTATTCAAGATGTATGTTAACTACATTCTAAAGATTGATTCAGTACATCGTTTGCCATGAAAACATGCATGTATTGTGTAACATGAAGTCCTATGAGTGTCATCTGATGAAAATAATCGAAGGTTAGTGATTAATTTTATCTCTATTCTGGCTTTTGTGAAACTATCTTTAGCTGGGAAAAATGGCTGTGATTATTGTGGTTTTGTGGTGACCTAACATTATCGTTTGTAGTGCTTTCGCTGAAAAGCCTATTTGAAATCGAACACTTTGGTGGGATTAACAACAAGATTACCTTTAAAATGATATAAGACACATGAATGTCTGAGGAATTTTAATTATGAGATTTCTGTTTTTTGAATTTGGCGCCCTGCACTTCGACTGGCTGTTTTCATATCGATCCCGTTAACGGGACTTCAGTCATAAGAAGTTTTAAGCAGGTTAAGTCTCAGGGCATCCTCATAGCCTGATTAAATCATGAGGACGTTTGAGTAGAATCAGAGGGAAAAAGTGAAATGAGGGGAGGAGAATGAAAGCGACAATGCCAGGGAGGGATATGAGGGGAAAAAACACTGAGAAGGACCATCTGACATGAGAGAAGATAGAGGGAATAAAACAAATTTGTTTGGATATTCACTACAGTGTTGCCACTGCGAGCCCCTTGGACAAATAATATTGTACCTAGATGAAAAAAAATAATAATTACAATGTTCACAGATGCACATACATTCAAAGTAGATTTAAAAACTGTACTTTGTGCATGTGAATTTATGCTTTTTATGTATATCTTTCATTGAAATATTGCAGAATACGTTCTCTATTTTCTAGACATACACAGGAGGACAGGGAGAGTTTGACCTTTTGATGTGTGATTTTGAGGGCAACCAATGATTCATCCACTGGCACCCTTCATCTAAAATGTCAGAAATGAATCATTACTGAATTCATTTAATATTTTTGGAGGTTTTAAAAGTATGAACACGTTCAAAGTGTACGACCGAGAGACAAATAGCCTACTTCTACCATACAACTAAGAGCAGGGCAACGTGTTAAAAAAGGACCAAGATAATGCTGTTTCATGGTTGGTTTTGCAGACAAAAACTGAATTGTTACCTGGATTTTTAAGAATTACAATATCTATACTGAACAAAAAATATAAAATGCAACATGTAAAGTGTTGGTCACATGTTTCATGAGCTGAAATAAAAGATTCTAGAAATTCTCCATAACCACAAAAGACGTATTTCTCTAAAATGTTGCGCACAAATTTGTTTACATCCCTGTTAGTGAGCATTTCTCCTTTGCCAAGATACTCCATCAAACTGACAGGTGTGGAAAATCAAGAAGCTGATTAAACAGCATGATCATTACACAGGTGCACCTTGTGCTGGGGAGAATTAAATGCTCACCTTCTATTTTGCCCTGTTTATCAAAAGCGTTGGAAAAACTTGTCAATAATCAACTGACTGTCTTTCTTGATGTCTATAGTATTCTCTCTGGTATGCAATCTGGTTTCTGCTCAGGTTATGGATGTGTCACCATTGCCCTTCATTCTAAGCAATGTTGTGCTGCTATTTTTATTGACTTGGCCAAAGCTTTTGATACAGTTGAGCATTCCATTCCTGTGGGCCGGCTAAGGAGTATTGGTGTCTCTGAGGGGTCTTTGGCCTGGTTTGCAAACTACCTCTCTCAAAGAGTGCAGTGTATAAAGTCAGAACATCTACTGTCTCAGCCACTGTCTGTCACCAAGAGTGTACCCCAAGGCTCGATCCTAGGCCCCACACTCTTTTCAATTTACATCAACAACATAGCTCTGGCAGTAGGAAGCTCTCTCATCCATTTATATGCAGATGATACAGTCTTTTACTCAGCTGGCCCCTCCCTGGATTTTGTGTTAAACGTTCTACAACAAAGCTATCTTAGTGTCCAACAAGGTTTCTCCGCCCTTAACCTTGTTCTGAACACTTCCAAAACAAAGGTCATGTGGTTTGGTAAGAAGAATGCCCCTCTCCCCACAGGTGTGACCTCTGAAGGTATAGAGCTTGAGGTAGTCACCTCATACAAGTACTTGGGAGTATGGCTAGATGGTACACTGTCCTTCTCAGCACATATCAAAGCTGCAGACTAAGATTAAATCTAGACTTGGTTTCCTCTATCGTAATCGTTCCTCTTTTACCCCAGCTGCCAAACTAACCCTGATTCAGATGACCATCATACCCATGCTAGATCGGCAGGAAAGGGTGCTCTCGAGAGGCTAAATGGTCTTTACCATTCGGCCATCAGATTTGCCACCAATACTCCTTATAGGACACATCACTGCACTCTATACTCCTCTGTAAATTGGTCATCTCTGTATACCCGTCGCAAGACCCACTGGTTGATGCTTATTTATAAAACCCTCTTAGGCCTCACTCCCCCCTATCTGAGATGCCTACTGCAGCCCTCATCCTCCACATACAACACCTGTTCTACCAGTCACATTCTGTTAAAGGTCCCCAAAGCACACACATCCCTAGGTCGCTCCTCGTTTCAGTTCGCTGCAGCTAGCGACTGGAACGAGCTGTAACAAACACTCCAACTGGACAATTTTATCTCCATCTCTTCATTCAAAGACTCAATCGTGGACACTCTTACTGACAGTTGTGGCTGCTTCACGTGATGTATTGTTAAAGTTAAAGTGAATATGCATAGATAATAACAGAGATTAGCAGCGGCGTAATGATTAGATGTTCAGGAGTCTTATGGCTTGGGGGTAGAAGCTGCTTAGAAGCCTCTTGGAACTAGACTTGGCGCTCCGGTACCGCTTGCCTAGTCTATGACTGGGTTGGCTGGAGTCTGACAATTTTTAGGGCCTTCCTCTGACACCACCTGGTAGAGGTCCTGGATGGCAGGATGCTTGGCCCCAGTGATGTACTGGGCTCTACTCACTACCCTCTGTAGTGCCATGCGGTCAGAGGCTGAGCAGTTGCCATACCAAGCGTTGATGCAACCAGTCAGGATGCTCTCAATGGTGCAGCTGTAGAACCTTTTGAGGATCTGATGACCCATGCCAAATCTTTTCAGTCTCCTGAGGGGGAATAGGTTTTGTCGTGCCCTCTTCACGACTGTCTTGGTGTGCTTGGACCATGTTAGTTTGTTGGTGATGTGTACACCAAGGAACTTGAAGCTCTCAACCTGCTCCACTACAACCCCGTCGATGAGAATGGGGGTGTGCTCGGTCCTCTTTTTCGTGTAGTCCACAATCATCTCCTTAGTCTTGATCACGTTGAGGGAGAGGTTGTTGTCCTGGCACCACACGGCCAGGTCTCGGACCTCCTCCCTATAGGCTGTCTCGTTGTTGTTGGTGATCAGGCCTACCACTGTTGTGTCATCTGCAAATGTAATGATGGTGTTGGAGTCGTGCCTGGCCGTGTAGTCATATGAGTGAACAGGGAGTACAGGAAGGGACTGAGCACGCACCACTGAGGGGCCCCTGTGTTGAGGATCAGCGTGGCGGATGTGTTGTTACCTACCCTTACTGCCTGTGGGGCGGCCCGTCAGGAAGTCCAGGATCCAGTTGCAGAGGAAGATGTTTAGTCCCTTATCGATGAGCTTTGAGTGCACTATGGTGTTGAACGCTGAGCTGTAGTCAATGAATAGCATGCTCACATAGGTGTTTCTTTGTCCAGGTGGGAAAGGGCAGTGTGGAGTGCAATACAGATTGCATCATCTGTGGAGCTGTTAGGGCGGTATGCAAATTGGAGTGGGTCTAGGGTTTCTGGGATAATGGTGTTGATGTGAGCCATGACCAGACTTTCAAAGCACTTCATGGCTACAGACGTGAGTGCTATGGGTCGGTAGTCATTTAGGCAGGTTATCTTAGTGTTCTTGGGCACAGGGACTATGGTGGTCTGCTTAAAACATGTTGGTATTACAGACTCGGACAGGAAGAGGTTGAAAATGTCAGTGAAGACACTTGCCAGTTGGTCAGCGCATGCTCGTACTACACGTCCTGGTAATCCGTCTGGCCCAGCGGCCTTGTGAATGTTGACTTGTTTAAAGATCTTACTCACATCGGCTGCGGAGAGCGCAATCACACAGTTGCCCGGGAACAGCTGGTGCTCTCCTGCATGTTTCTGTGTTATTTGCCTCGAAGCGAGCATAGAAGTAGTTTAGCTTGTCTGGTAGACTCGTGTCACTGGGCAGCTCTCGGCTGTGCTTCTCTTCGTAGTCTGTAATGGTTTGCAAGCCCTGCCACATCCGACGACCGTCGGAGCCAGTGTAGTACGATTCAATCTTAGTCCTGTATTGACACTTTGCCTGTTTGATGGTTTGTCGGAGGGCATAACAGGATTTCTTATCAGCTTCCGGGTTAGAGTCCCGCTCCTTGAAAGCGGAAGCTCTAGCCTTTAGCTCAGTGCGGATGTTGCCTATAATCCATGTCTTCTGGTTGGGGTATGTACGTACAGTCACTGTGGTGGGGACGTCATCGATGCACTTATTGATGAAGCCAATGACTGATGTGGTGTACTCCTCAATGCCATCATTTTACCACTTTTTTATTGATCGAGTCACTGGTGCATCCTGCCTTAATTTTTGCGTGTAAGCCGGAATCAGGAGGATAGAATTATGGTCAGATTTTCAAATGGAGGGTGAGGGAGAGCTTTGTACGCGTCTCTGTGTGTGGAGTAACATGCTGATAGAAATTTGGTAAAACAGATTTAAGTTTTTCTGCATTTAAGTCCCCGGCCAGTAGGAGCGCCGCCTCTGGATGAGCGTTTTACTGTCAGATTGTTGTCTCTACCTTCTTGCCCTTTGTGCTGTTGTCTGTGCCCAATAACGTTTGTACCGTGTTTTGTGCTGCTACCATGTTGTGTTTCTACCATGTTGTTGTCATGTTGTGTTGCTATCATGCTGTGTTGTCATGTGTTGCTGCCAAGCTGTTGTTGTCTTAGGTCTCTCTTTATGTAGAGTTGTGGTGTCTCTTGTCGTGATGTGTTTTGTCCTATATTTGTATTTTATTTTTAATCCCTACCCACCTCCTGTTGCAGCATGATAATGCACGGCCCTATGTCGCAAGGATCTGTACACAATTCCTAGAAGCGGAAAATGTCCCAGTTTTTCCATGGCCTGCATACTCACCAGACCCATTGAGCATGTTTGGGAAGCTTTGGATCGACATGTACGACAGTTTGTTCCAGTTCCCACCAATATCCTGCAACTTCGCAACAGCCATTGAAGGAGTGGGACAACATCCCACAGGCCACAAACAGCCTGATCAAATCTATGCGAAGGTCAAATCTATGTCGCGCTCCATGAGTCAAATGTTGGTTACACCAGATACTGACTGGTTTTCTGATATACGCCCCTACTTATTTTAAAGGTATCTGTGACCAACAGACGCATATCTGTATTCCCAGTCATGTGAAATTCATAGATTAGGGCCTAATTAATTTATTTTAATGGACTGATTGAAATTGTTGCATGTTGCGTTTATATTTTTGTTCAGTGTAGATATGTATTGTTTCACGTTAGCCTTTGGTAGTTCTCCGCAATTTCACTTGACCTACAGGGCTGGGAATTGCCAGGGACCTCACGATATTATCACGACGCTAAGCTGTCGATACGACATGTATTGCAATTCTCACGATTCAATACGAATTTAAATGAGATACTTTGATTTTATTGTGATTCAATGTTCCAAACATATTGCTCAGCATATTTCTGCTGCAGAGAGACAAGACAGAGCCATGATAATACGATCAGTCATGGAAATAAAAGTGCTGAAAACAAAAATATGGAATACTGGAGTTTTGGTGCAGGTATAGCCAACTAGTGCACAAATAATATAGCGATATTGCCAAAACGATACAATATATCGTCACAAATAATATCCCGATATGTAACTGTATCAATTTTTCCCCCATCACCATTGCCCTATAACATAAATCACAGTATATAGCAAATTTTGGGCGCCATAAAATAGCAGCCAAGGTTTATTTACCATAAGAAGTGCCCTCAACAAGTGATATTCTTCTCAACCAATCACCAAAGAGGCTGATGATGCTGGCAGAGACGCACATGTTGACTGCAGCCTATAAAGTCACACTTGGTTCTCACAGGCCACTAGTGTAAAGCAGCATTTATTGACCCATAATGCTAACTTTCCATCTCTGAATGGCCCTGAGAGGTGATGGATGAAAGGTAAGGCAGAAGGAGAGGAGTGGTAGAATAGAAGTGTTAGCTACCTGTCTGGAACTCAGGGCTCACCTGGGGGCTGCTAATGGGGCCGTAGCCCACCGAGGGTGTCCCGGGCAGGCTTGGCGACCCCAAAGAGGAGCTGATGACAGAGAAGGGCGAGCCCATGCTGCTGATGGGGCTGTTGATGTCCGAGGTGAAGGGCGGCAGAGACGTCATGGCGGCAGCTGTGGGGGTCAGAGGGGGTGAGCGCTGGCCCGAGGGAGGGGAGGACACAGAGGAGCTGTCTGGGCTGCGGGAATCTGGTGAAAAGGACAGGGATTACATGGCAGAGAGTGATGATACCCTACATACAACTCAAGTTTAAGAAAATATCATTATTGATAGTTTCCCTAGCTACAATGAAGTTAGTCGCCATACCCTAGCTCAACACCAACAATTTAAAACAGGCAACCAAAATACTTCCAATCCCGATTAAAAGACAAATACAGTGTAGCGCAGTGGTCACCAACTGGTAGATCTTCAATGCATTCCTAGTGGATCAACAAACATTTCTGTAGAAAAGTCCAAAATAAAGGCTTACGCTCCTTTTATTTTTTGCGGTGTTGGCGGTGGGTGCACTTGATTCAAAAGCCCTGCGCAACGGGTAGGCAAAGTGTTCCCATTTTCAACCATTTCATTTGTCTGAAAAGGCAAACTCTGCCTAGCCGGCAGATCCGTGGCTAAATCGAGTGTGCCTTCTGCGCTGGCCAATCGGATAGCTCACAACACCGCGTACGGCTTCCACGACCCTGGCCACAGCAAAGTTTGATACAAGCCTACGTGAGATTTCATAACTTTAAAATCATGACCAGAGAGAGACTGTGAATACAGCAAAGAGCATTTGTTTCTATGAGCGAGTTCATGTCGAAGGTTATTCAGCACTGTCAACACTATTACAAAACATAAAACACTACTATAAGTAGCCAAGTGTATCCGATAACCCTGCGTTTTTATTATTATTAGTGGCTCGTCATGTCTATTTTAATATTAATAAATATTTCACTTTCTCTGGTCATAGGAATAACAGGAATTTGTGCAGAAGGAAGATGAGGTGCGACTCAAGTTTAGCCATTAGGTGGAAGATGATATCCCCTCTCTCTGGTCAGTCTCACCTTTATTTAACTAGGCAAGTCAGCTAAGAACAAATTCTTATTTACTATGACGGCCTACCCCGGCCAAACCCGGACGACGCTGTGCCAATTGTGCGCCGCCCTATGGGACTCCCAATCACGGCCGGATGTGATAGGAGCCATACAAAAAAGGAGAGAGCGGGGACTGCTGCTCTCTCCCTTCCTCTGCTGAGACTAATGCCATGTTCAATACAACTCAGACTTACGTGTGTTCAAGACAACTGGGAACTCAGTTCTCAGTCGAGTTCCCAGTTGTCTTGAAAGCACCATGACCATCAGATGCAGGTACCATCAGTCCAGTAAAATAGAAAAGCAAATTATTTGCGAATTATTTCAATTCATGCTCAGCTGTGGCTCACAAGTGCTACACCAACTGATCTATTTTGTTATCAAAGCTTGAGTTTTGAAATATAATATGGTCTGAGAAGAACAATATTGGCAGGCCAGGTAAATAGACAACATGCTGTGATAATGTATTAGGCCTACTGCACAAACCTCATTCTTACAGAACTGTTTTTATTAGGTTAATATTACATTTTTAAAGAAACGAATCTGAGCGATAGATCTCGGCTTGCTTTTTATTTTTGGTACTTTTACCCCTTTTCTCCCCAATTTCGTGATATCCAATATACAGTATTGTCCCATCGCTGCAACTCCCGTACGGACTCCGGAGAGGCGAAGGTCGAAAGCCATGCGTCCTCCGAAACACGACCCCGCCAAGCCGCACTGCTTCTTGACACATGCTTTCTTAACTCAGAAGCCAGCTGCACCAATGCGTCTCCTCCGTACAGCTGGCGACCGAAATCAGTGTGCATGCGCCCGGCCGCCACAAGGAGTTGCTAGAGCGAGATGGGACAAGGACATCCCAGCCGGCCAAACCCTCCCCTAACCCGGACGCCGCTGGGCCAATTCTGCGCCGCCTGATAGGTCTCCCGGTCGCGGCCGGCTGCGACACAGCCCGGGATCAAACACGGACCTGTAGTGGCGCCTCTAGCACTGCAGTGCCTTAGATCGCTGCGTCACCCAGGAGGCCCATGGCTGGCTTCAGGACCGTGCAGACGGCTCAGAGCATGGCAGGAAGGCTGTTTGCCCGGCTGGCTGGCTTTAGGACAGCGCATAGATGCAGTTCTGCATTGAACAGTGCAACTTGTCTCAAAACAGTGCAGAGGTGAAGATAGCAGAAGATGGCTAGTTAACTGCTGTTAACATATAGCAGCTAATTTCTATATGACGTGTGTTGTAGAATGTTAAGTTCCCTATCGACTGAGGTGAATGAAGTTACAGCAGCCAATGTGATAATGGTTGGAGTCAATTTATTATCTTTTTTTTTTTTTGCATTTGGAGTTTTTACTGTGTAGAAATACAATAAATGAGCTTCAACTTTATAATAACCCCCCCACCCCCCCCAACCCACTTTGCCATACCCTAGGTTTAGCTGAAATGAAGCTAGGCCTTATATATCTCTGGGAATAATTATGTATAAGCAATAATTAATAACAACAACCACGTTTCCATCCAACCATTTAATGCGGATGAATTACCTAACATGAAAAAAGTAATGACCGGGCTGATGGAAACATGAAATGTTGGTACAAATTTAAAATGCCGACAGACAATTTGTTCGTTTAACATGGTGGGATCTTTTTGTGTGCAAATATAATGTGCAAATATTGATATCATAACCATCATATCGAAGTCATGCCGTGTGGTGTTCCCACTACGACTCGGGAAAGCATGCAGTTTATTAGGCTACAGATTAAATACATTCACAAGGTGGTGAATGTGAAAGGTGATGATGAGCTTGATGCTCCTTTTGAATAAATATCGAGGGTCTTATTCTGATGACATGATGATCGATGCTTGGCTGCCGTTTGATATATACAAATAATGTCGCTCTTATCCATAATAATCTCATAATATAGGTAGCCTACCCGCACTGTATCTGCGAGCTGTTGGCTAGAGCGCATGTACAAAGACCAGAGAGGGCACATTTGCTATATAAGGGTTTTCGTGACAAAACCATCAGTTGAAAATGCGATTGAAACAAATTTAACTTGTCTTTTTTTACTTGTACATGGGAATTTGACGGCAAAAGTTATTTTCATGTGCACTACGTCATCATGCACAGGCTTTTAGCCACAAAACTAAGTTTGATGGAAACATCTCTGGTGGGTAAAATGCACATATTGTTTTATGCAGAATTTAGATTATTTGCATGAAAATCTGTCACAAATTGGATGGAAACCTAGCTAGTAATAATAATTCATTTTGTAAAGTGCATTTCCGACGTTCATTGCACATCAACAAGTATACACACCCCTTGACATTTTCCACAATGTTGTGTTACAAAGTGGGATAAAAATGTATTTATTTGTCATTTTTTTGTCAACGATCTACACAAAAAACTCTGTAATGTCAAAGTTGAAGAAAAAGTAACTTTGTTTTTATCATTGGAAAATAAAACAAATATATCTTGATATATCTTGATTAGATAAGTATTCAACCCCGAGTCAATACATGATAGAATAACCTTTGGCAGCTATTACAGCTGTGAGTCTTTCTAAATCGAAGATCTTTGCACACCTGGATTGCACAATATTTTAAGAAAATATTCAAGCTCTGTCAAATCGGTTGTTGATCACTGATAGACTACCATTTAAGTCTTGCCATAGATTTCCAGGGCAGATTTAAGTCAAAACTGTATCTAGGCCACTCAAGAACAGTCAATATAGTCTTGGTAAGTAACGCCAGTCTATATTAGGCCTTGTGTTTCAGGTAATTGTTCCTGAAAGTTACATAACATTGTTTAAATCAATTCAAACTTTATTTGTCACATGCGCCGAATACAACGCTTACTTATAAGCCCTTAACCAACCATGCTTCTAAGAAGTTAAGAAAAAAAGTGAACTAAAAAAAATAGATAAGAAATAGAAAATAAATGTAACAAATAATTCAACAGCAGCAGTAAAATAACAATAGCGAGGCTATATACAAGGGGTACCGGTACAGAGTCAATGTGTGGGGGCACCGGTTATTCGAGGTAATATGTACATGTAGGTAGAGTTAAAGTGACTATGCATAGACCATAAACAGATTAGCAGCAGCGTAAAAGAGGGGTCTGGGTAGCCCTTTGATTAGCTGTTCAGGAGTCTTATGGCTTGGGGGTAGAAGCTGTTGAGAAGCCTTTTGGACCTAGACTTGGCGCTCCGGTATCGCTTGCCGTGCAGTAGCAGAGAGAACAGTCCATGACTAGGGTATCTCCAAGTGTCTGGTGGAATAGACTGAACCAGGTTTTCCTCTAGGATTTTGCTTGTGCTTAGCTCTATTCCGTTTCTTTGTACCCTAAAAAACTCCCTAGTCCTTGCCGGTGACAAGAAAACTCATAAAATGATGCAACTACCACCATGCTTGAAAATATGAAGAGTGGTACTTAGTGATGTGTTTGATTTGCCCCGTACATAACTTTCTGTCCTGAATACAACTTTTTTGCAGTATTACTTTAGTGCCTTATTGCAAACAGGATGCATGTTTTGGATTATTTATATTCTGCTACTCTGCTTCTCCTATCACAGCCATTAAACTCTGATTTAAAATCACCATTGGCCTCATGGTGAAATCCCTGAGCGTTTTTTCCCTCTTTGGCAACTCGAATTAGGAAGGGCGCCTGTATCTTTGTAGTGACACACTGTCCAAAGTGTAATTAATAAATACTTGAAGGGATATTCAATGTCTGCTTCTATTTTTTTACCCACCTACCAATAGGTGCCCTTCTTTGGAAACCATTGGAAAACTTCCCTCGTCTTTATAGTTGAATCGGTGCTTGAAATTCACTGCTCGACTGAGGGACCTTACAGATAATTGCATGTGTGGGGTACAGCAATGGGGTAGTCATTGAAAAATCAAGTTAAACACTATTATTGTACACAGATTGAGTCTACGCAACTTATTAAGCACATTTCTACTCCTGAAATAATTTAGGTTTGCCATAATAACAGGGTTGAATACTTAACTCAAGACATTTCAGCTTTTCATTTTTTATTAATTTGTAATCATTTCAAAAAACAAAATTCCACTGTGACATAAGGTATTATGTGTAGATCAGTGACAAAATCTAAATGTAATACATTTTAAATTCAGGCTGTAACACATAATGTGGAAAAAGTCAAGGGGAGGTGGGGTACTTTTTGAAAGCACTGTTAGAAAACAAAATTCAGCAACAATAGAGTAAGATGTACAGAAAACAAATCACAATACATCAAACCATTGCCTACTAATACAAAACAAGAGATTACGCAATTCATTTAGCATTTATTTAACCTTTATTTAACTAGGCAAGTCAGTTAAGAATAAATTCTTATTTACAATGACGGCCTACACCATCATAAAACATAAAAAGCTAGCTCGAATAGGTAGGTCTTTAATTGTGTTGTAAAAAAGGAAATTGAAGCTGCCTCCTTGACATGTGTAGGTCACCCATGATGCACAGGCTTGTAGCTGGTGTGACCAGCCTGTTTTTGAGTCTGACAATCGTAGTGTGCGTGCAGGAGAATAGTTCTCTATACGTTGGCATATGTATTTAAGTGCATCACCCTTGAGGGCCTGTATTGAACAGGAAGCCAATGGAGGTTGAATAAAGCAGAGTAGTTTGATTAATCAGGCTGTATTTAAACAATTGGTATATACAGCCTGAAACAAATGACTGTAAAATCGTGTAAATGTTCCTTACCAGCCAGAATGTTGAATAAAATTACATTTGAACTTAATCTACCAGTTGTCTGTGGTGTTGGTCCTTCAGATGGTCGAAATACAAGACAAAATATCAACAGGAAAGTATTGTTTATTGTTAAGAGCGCCTGTAGTGAAGTTTCTATTATCACCTGGCACGTGCAAAACCATGTAAATACCTGATGACTTCAGTTCGTATGCATGCATCGTTTGCTCATGACCGAAGGCATGTGCACAAGATGGAAGTACATGCACGCAAAGCCCGCATACTTACTGAAGTCAAGTTATATTAGTCGTATGTACGGGATACACAGTCCAACTAAACACATACTTGCAGGTTCCTTCTCGACAATGCAACAATAAGAAATAATAAAATATAAGAATACAGAGTCAAAGGCTCAGTAGAATAGTTAATACATGAAAACACAATGTATAGCCCAATATTTCCACGTGTTTAGGGGAAGGGAGATTTGGGGGCAAGTGTTTAAATTGTGCAGTATTTAATACTCATAATAAGAGTCTGGTAGCAGCAGTTGTGTTGTATGAGTGGATATCTGTGTGTGAGTGCATGTGTGCGTAGAGTCAGTGCAGGTGGTCCATCCCGTTCAGCAGTCTCATGGCTTGTAGAAAGAAACTGTCTCGGAGCCTGTTGATATCAGACATACTCCAATACTGTCTGCCCGACGATAGGGGAGTGAACACTTCGGGGCTGTGGTCCTTGATGCTGATGGCTTTCCTCAGGCACCATTTTGAGCAGACGTCCTGCATGGGTGGGAGCACGGTCCCAATTATGTACTTATGTCTCCTGACCTCTCCTGTCTCAGACTCCAGTATTTATGCTGCAGTAGTTTGTGTCGGGGGGCTAGGGTCAGTCTGTTATATCTGGAGTACTTCTCCAGTGTCCTGTGTGAATTTAAGTGTGCTCTCTCTCTCGGGGGACCTGAGCCCTAGGACCATGCCTCAGGACTACCTGGCATGATGACTCCTTGCTGTCCCCAGTCCACCTGGCTGTGCTGCTGCTCCAGTTTCAACTGTTCTGCCTGCGGCTATGGAACCCTGACCTGTTCACCGGACGTGCTACCTGTCCCAGACCTGCTGTTTTCAACTCTCTAGAGACAGCAGGAGCAGTAGAGATACTCTCAATGATCGGCTATGAAAAGCCAACTGACATTTACTCCTGAGGTGCTGACCTGTTACACCCTTGACAACCACTGTGATTATTATTATTTGACCATGCTGGTCATTTATGAACATTTGAACATCTTGGCCATGTTCTGTTATAATCTCCACCCGGCACAGCCAGAAGAAGACTGGCCACCCCTCATAGCCTGGTTCCTCTCTAGGTTTCTTCCTAGGTTTTTGCCTTTCTAGGGAGTTTTTCCTAGCCACCATGCTTCTACACCTGCATTGCTTGCTGTTTGAGGTTTTAGGCTGGGTTTCTGTACATCACTTTGAGATATCAGCTGATGTAAGAAGGGCTATATAAATTAATTTGATTTGATTTGATACTTGTGTCAGCAGGTGTTTACATGGTTTTAGCATGTGCCAGGTGATAGACATTTCTAATTCAGTACCAGCACTCTAAACAGTTTGGTAAACAATACTTTCCTATTAAATTTCGATCATCTGAAGGACTTACACCACAGACAACCGGCAAATTCAAATATAATTTTATTCAACATTCTGGCTTGAAAGGAACATTTACACAATTTAGCGGTCATTATTTTCAAGCAGTATATACCAATAATTGTGTATTCGATGCTAAATAATCAGACAATTGGGGTGATATGTTTTTTTGTGTAGTTTGTGAGAGCATCCTGGTAGCTATAGCTAACTAAGCTATTCAGCAAGGTAACGTTAGCTTAGTAACTTAAGTTAGTAACTTATGCCTTGAGCCAATGTTTTATTTATTTAACTAGGCAAGTCAAATATTGTTAACAAGCTAACTAGTATAGTTAACCACTGGAACATAAAGACAAAGTGTAAACGTGGCTTGACAGCTAGCGAACTTCATTCGAAAACACCGATGGCCTTCTTACCTCTGCTGTCGCCCATGACTGCCTCCTTGGTGGAAAAGACGCGCTGCGACACCGATAGACGTGCTTCAATCACCCTGCCCAACTCAAGACCGCGGACTGAGTGAGGCCCGGGCCAGAGTTGTTTTTGGCGGACCAAAAACAGGGCTGAAAAAAATCCAAAACAAAATCATGAAATAACAGCCGCAAATGTCTACATTTGGCATCAGACCCGTGCGTTGACAGTTAAGTCTTCCCTAACATGAGCCATGAGGTCCCATTCTCATTAGTGTATGTGTGCATTTTGGCCAAGAAGCATATCGTTTGCTGGCTAACTAGCCTGACTGGGTAACAGAACAAGCTAATAACAAACCACTTAGCTAGCTAACGTCAGCTATCTACAATTACTATCTAACTAGATTGCTAAAAACGCTGAGTCGACAAAATATTAGCCTGTAGACAGTGCAGCCATAAAGGAATGAGCGTTTTGTATCATTGGTACAGCTAGCTGGCTAGCGTAGTGCAACAACCAACCAGAGAACTCGCAGGTGATAACGTTAGTTGGTCAGTTTGGAAACAATTCATATTAGCTATTCATTTCCTCAACAGTAAGATATAACGTTAATGGTAAAACAAACTATGCTATGCATCAACAATAATTATAACCAGCTACTAACGTTATTGATCGTGCAGTTTCTTCGCATGAAAATATATGGTGGTAGGTCAGGCAGGCCACGAGTTCTTCCTCTCTCCCCACTTTCCCTCGTCGTCAGTCCTCCCTTCCCCTGCCCTGCTGCCTGTGGTTGACTGAGTAACGTTAGCTACTGTACCATTGACAGTACAGTCTGAAGAAAATACTATAAATCTGAACGTCTGTAATGAGCATTATGATACATTTACATGACACTTTAATAACATGCAGCCAGGTTCCCCATTAACATTACATGGGGAATATTAACACTGGGGCCTCTCAAGGGTGTGTACTTAGTCGCCTCCTGTATTCTCTGTTCACCCACGACTGCGTGGCCTAACATGACTCCAACACCATCATTAAGTTTGCTGACGACACAACAGTGGTAGGCCTGGTCACAGACAACGATGAGATGGTATAGGGAGGAGGTCAGAGAACTGGCAGTGCGGTGCCAAGACAACAACCTCTCCCTCAATATGAGCAAGACAAAGGAGCTGATCGTGGACTACAGGAAAAGGCTGTCCGATCAGGCCCCCATTAACATCGACGGGGCTGTAGTGGAGCGGGTCGAGAGTTTCAAGTTCCTTGGTGTAAACATCACCAACAAACTATCATGGTCCAAACATACCAAGACAGTCGTGAAGAGGGCACGACAAAACCTTTTCCTCCTCAGGAGACTGAAAAGATTTGGCATGGGTCCCCAGATCCTCAAAAGGTTCTACAGCTGCACCATCGAGAGCATCCTGACCGGTTGTATCACTGCCTGGTATGGCAACTGCTCGGCCCCTGACCGTAAGGTGCTACAGAGAGTAGTGCAAACGGCCCAGTACATCACTAGGGCCAAGCTTCCTGCCATCTAGGACCTATATATAATAGGCGGTGTCAGAGGAAAGCCCATAAAATTGTCAGAGACTCCAGTCACCCAAGTCATAGACTGTTTTCTCTGCTACCGCACTGCAATCGGTACCGGAGCACCAAGTCTAGGACCAAAAGGCTCATCAACAGCTTGTACCCCCAAGCCATTCGACTGCTGAACAATTCATAAAAATTGCCACCAGACAATTTACGTTGACCCACCCCTCCTCCCCTCTTGTACACTACTGCTACCCGCTGTTTGCTTGTTACCTATGCATAGTCACTTTGCCCCCACCTACATGTACAGATTACCTCAACTAGCCTGTACTCCTGCACACTGACTCGGTACCGGTGCCCCCTGTATATAGCCTCGTTATGCTTATTGTGTTACTTTTTATTATTACTTTTTATTTTAGCCTACTTGGTAAATATTTTCCTCTTCTTGAAATGCACTGTTGGTTAAGGGCTTGTAAGTAAGCGTTTCACGGTAAAGTCTACACTTGTTGTATTCAGCGCATGTGGCAAATAAAGTTTGATTTGATTTAAACAATGGTATGTAACTGAATGTCTAGAAAAGTTGGCCAAACTCTAAATATATACTGCTTCTCCAATACAGTGGTTGGTTGTTTAGCAACAAAACTGACGTGTGTAAATGGGGCAGAATAGACGGGGTGGCTTAGATTGTTGACAGCATATTTCATCTCCAATGTTTATTGAAAACATAAATAAATGAACAATGAGCACTAGTCTCTCAAATACATTGTTACAATTCTAACCATATTAGCATAGACTTGACATCAGTCAACACCTCAAAACAAGTCATGGGATTGTAGTGACCTTTCACAGACAGCTGTGTGTTATGAGTTATGCTGTTCATTTGTGTTGTACTTTCATTTTTTTTAGGGGGTGGATCAGCTTTAGTATTGTGGATAGATTGTCGCTTAAATCAATGTAAATGTCTGCATCATTTCCAATCCCCCATATATTTTGGGGGGGTAAATATATATATTCATAAACAATAACACTTAGGCTTCTACTTCCAGCTTATACATACTATATACATTTTACAGACACAATCTATTTTACAATGGTTATATTTTGTTTATTTTTTGTCCTGGCCTTCCTCTATTTCTGATGTCCATCCAGTTTGATTTCTATTTACCATATATTTGTGTTGTGTTGTACTTCTCAGTACCCAGTGTTCGCGGGGTCCGACATGCCAGTCAATTTACTATCTGCCAACCACGGGAATGCCTGGAATGTTCCGGTGCCGGGCATCCTTGTGGTTGGTGGAGCAGCGAGGGGTTTGGAAGGTGGTTGGAGCATCGCAAGAGTTAAATTATGATTATTATATTTTTTATGTAACCTTTTATTTAGCTAGGCAAGTCAGTTAAGAACAATTTCTTATTTACAATGACGGCCAAACCCGGACGACGCTGGGCCAATTGTTCGCCGCCGGATGGGACTCCAAATCACGGCCGGATGTGATACAGCCTGGACCATGCTTAGGCATTGTTCTCGCTCTTTACGTCTGGTCTTAACAAGAGATGGGTCACTGCTGTTTGATACTGTTTTCCTTGGTTTATTTGGTGTGGGCTACGGCCAAACAGTAGCCTGTGTTGAATTTGGTTAATAAACCGGGAATTCGTAAACGCGATAATCTGTCTGGACATTTGCTAATTTATGGATCATCTAGCCAGGTCATTACAGTATCAAGACCAAACTAGATGATAACTTTACAAGTAAAGTTGTGGAGCTTGTTTGAACTCTTTCAATTATTTTTGTGATAATGGAATAAGTTAAAAGTTTTACTATACTATTTAAAGCAAAGCAGTTACATACACTGAGTGTACAAAACATTAGGAACTGCTCTTTCCATGACATAGACTGACCAGGTGAAAGCTATGATCCCTTACTGATGTCACCTGCTAAATCCACTTCAATCAGTGTAGAGGAAGGGGAGGAGACAGGTTAAAGAAGGATTTTTAAGCCTTGAGACAATTGAAACATGGATTGTGTATTTGTGCCATTCAGAGGGTGAATGGGCAAGACAGAAGATTTACGTTTTAAAACTTTGAATGGGGTATGGTAGTAGGTGACAGGTGCACCAGTTTGAGTGTGTCAACCTTATTACTTTGGATTGTGGGGAAGTTGGATCACAAAAATGTCAAAACTACGGTTGCGTGTGAAAGCTGACACGAGACAAAATGATCTTCTGTCAGAAGATGGGAATAAAAGGCATGATCAGAAGGACAACAATCTCAGGAAAACAAAGCAACTCTGAATCAATGTTTTTTTTTAAATAAATGCACGATTTACTTTTGTAAAACATTTGTGTAAATGAAGGTTGATTTTAGTTGTATGATGTAATGATTAGAATGTTTTAGGTTATTATTTGGGGAGAGAAATATTATGGTGCATCTAGTGATGACATCTCTTTTAAAAGTATTTTTGTGGTAAGTTGAACTATTGTAACGCTTGTTCTCCTCCTCTTCGTCCGAAGAGGAGGAGTAGGGATCCGACCAAAATGCAGCGGGTTTTGAGAACATAATGAATTTATTCAACCACGAAGACGAACACGAAACAACACTTGGAATAATTACAAAATAACAAAACGTACGAAGACAGACCTGAAATATACTTACATATAACACGAAGAACGCACAAACAGGTAATGACTACAAACAAAACGCTACAGTCCCGTGTGGTACGAACATTCAATACAGACACGGAAGACAACCACCCACAAACAAACAGTGTGAACACCCTACCTTTATATGGTTCCCAATCAGAGGAAACGACAAACACCTGTCTGATTGAGAACCATATAAGGCTAATTACCAATGGCCTAAACATAGAAACACAAAACATAGAATGCCCACCCCAACTCACGCCCTGACCAACTAAACACATACAAAAATAACAGACAACAGGTCAGGAACGTGACAGAACCCCCCCCTCAAGGTGCGAACTCCGGGCGCACCCCTAAAACTCAAGGGGAGGGTCTGGGTGGGCATCTGTCCGCGGTGGCGGCTCCGGCGCAGGACGAGAACACCACTCCACCATTGTCTTTGTCCTCCTCCTTAGCGTCCTCCGAGTGGCGATCCTCGCCCCCAACCCTGGTCTAGGAACCTTCACACCGGTCCCCCTAGATAGCTCAGGACAGAGAGGTAGCTCAGGACAGAGAGGTAGCTCAGGACAGAGAGGTAGCTCAGGACAGAGGGGTGGCAACTCCGGGCTGGGTGGCAACTCCGGGCTGGGTGGCAACTCCGGGCTGGGTGGCAACTCCGGGCTGGGTGGCAACTCCGGGCTGGGTGGCAACTCCGGGCTGGGTGGCAACTCCGGGCTGGGTGGCAACTCCGGGCTGGAGGGCAGCAACTCCGGGCTGGAGGGCAGCAACTCCGGGCTGGAGGGCAGCAACTCCGGGCTGGAGGGCAGCAACTCCGGGCTGGAGGGCAGCAACTCCGGGCTGGAGGGCAGCAACTCCGGGCTGGAGGGCAGCAACTCCGGGCTGGAGGGCAGCAACTCCGGGCTGGAGGGCAGCTCATGACTGGAAGGCAGCTCATGACTGGAAGGCGACTCATGACTGGAAGGCGACTCATGACTGGAAGGCGACTCATGACTGGAAGGCGACTCATGACTGGAAGGCGACTCATGACTGGAAGGCGACTCATGACTGGAAGGCGACTCATGACTGGAAGGCGACTCATGACTGGAAGGCGACTCATGACTGGAAGGCGACTCATGACTGGAAGGCGACTCATGACTGGAAGGCGACTCATGACTGGAAGGCGACTCTGGCGGATCCTGGCCGGCGGGCTCTGGCGGATCCTGGCCGGCGGGCTCTTGCTGCTCATGGCTGGCTGACGGATCTGGCTGTTCATGGCTGGCTGACGGATCTGGCTGCTCATGGCTGGCTGACGGATCTGGCTGCTCATGGCTGGCTGACGGATCTGGCTGCTCATGGCTGGCTGACGCATCTGGCTGCTCATGGCTGGCTGACGCATCTGGCTGCTCATGGCTGGCTGACGCATCTGGCTGCTCATGGCTGGCTGACGCATCTGGCTGCTCATGGCTGGCTGACGCATCTGGCTGCTCATGGCTGGCTGACGGATCTGGCTGCTCATGGCTGGCTGACGGCTCTGTCTGCTCATGGCTGGCTGACGGCTCTGGCTGCTCATGGCTGGCTGACGGCTCTGGCTGCTCATGGCTGGCTGACGGCTCTGGCTGCTCATGGCTGGCTGACGGCTCTGGCTGATCCTGTCTGGCGGAAGGCTCTGGCGGCTCCTGTCTGGCGGAAGGCTCTGGCGGCTCCTGTCTGGGGGAAGGCTCTGGCGGCTCCTGTCTGGGGGAAGGCTCTGGCGGCTCCTGTCTGGCGGAAGGCTCTGGCGGCTCCTGTCTGGCGGACGGCTCATGGCAGACGGGCGGCTTTGCAGGCTCAGTACAGACGGGCGGCTTTGAAGGCTCAGTACAGACGGGCAGTTCATGCGACGCTTTGCAGACGGACAGGTCAAGCGCCGTTGGACAGACGGGCAGTTCAGGCGCCGTTGGGCAGACGGGCAGTTCAGGCGCCGTTGGGCAGACGGCAGACTCTGGCCGGCTGAGACGCACTGTAGGCCTGGTGTGTGGTGCCGGAACTGGAGGCACCGGGCTAAGGACACGCACCTTCAGGCTAGTGCGGGGAACAACAACAGGGCACACTGGACTCTCAAGGCGTACTATAGGCCTGGTGCCTGATACCGGCACTGGTGGTACCGGGCTGAGGGCACGCACATCATGGCGAGTACGGGGAGAAGGAACAGTGCGTACAGGGCTCTGGAGACGCACATGAGGCTTAGTGCGTGGTGCCAGCACTGGTGGTACTAGGCTGGAGACACGTATCTCAGGGCTAGTGCGGGGAGCAGTAACAGGACGCACAGGAGTCTGGAGACGCACAGGAGGCTTGGTGCGTGGTGTAGGCACTGTCTTAACCAGACGGCTAGCACGCACCTCAGGACGAGTATGGAGAGCTGTTCCCAGTGACATTAACTCACCAATACGTTCATTCGGACGGATGCCGTGCCTCATGCACCAAACCAGTACATCCCTCATATCTTTCTCCTTCAATTTCTCCATTAGCTCTTTTACTGTCTCTGCGTTACTCACCTCCAAATCCGCCCTCACCGGCTCCTTATGTAAAGCAGGAGGAGTTGGCTCAAGTCCCCTGACTGACCCAACTATATACCCCGAGAGCCCCCGCCCCCCCCAAGAAATTTTTGGGTTTGACTTGTGGGCTTCCAGCCTTGTTTCCGTGCTGCTTCCTCATATCGCCGCCTCTCCGCTTTCGCTGCCTCCAGCTCCGCTTTGGGGCGGCGACACTCCTCTGGTTCTGCCCAGGGTCCTTCTCCGTCTAGGATTTCCTCCCATGTCCATTCCTCCTTGTACACCTGCTGCTGTCCGTTAACCCGCTGCTTGATCCTTCGTTGGTGGGTGGTTCTGTAACGCTTGTTCTCCTCCTCTTCGTCCGAAGAGGAGGAGTAGGGATCCGACCAAAATGCAGCGGGTTTTGAGAACATAATGAATTTATTCAACCACGAAGACGAAACACTTGGAATAATTACAAAATAACAAAACGAACGAAGACAGACCTGAAATAGAGTACTTACATATAACACGAAGAACGCACAAACAGGTAATGACTACAAACAAAACGCTACAGTCCCGTGTGGTATGAACATTCAATACAGACACGGAAGACAACCACCCACAAACAAACAGTGTGAACACCCTACCTTTATATGGTTCCCAATCAGAGGAAACGACAAACACCTGTCTCTGATTGAGAACCATATAAGGCTAATTACCAATGGCCTAAACATAGAAACACAAAACATAGAATGCCCACCCCAACTCACGCCCTGACCAACTAAACACATACAAAAATAACAGACAACAGGTCAGGAACGTGACAACTATGTAGAATAGGTTTGTATGTAGACCTACTGCTAGCTAGCTGTAAGTCTAATTAATAAACTCATTAGGCTAACAATGATTACTGAAAAGTACATTTCATGAAGAAAATGTGGTGCGCTTGCTAGCTTGTTTTTTTTAATGTGATTTGGTGACTGGTTATAGTTCAAAAGGTAGGTAGATAGGATAGCCTGAATATGTGAAAGTTGGTTTGGTGTCTAGTTTGAACGGTTAAAGAGTTAAATGTTTTATTGTTGTCCTGTAAATGGTTCAGTGCCTATAATTTAGGCTGTGTGTAGAATGGGGCATAAAGGAAATTACCTCTACTACTAGATTATAGTGATAAGGAAAACAGCATACAAATTTGGCTTGTGTATTCATTTGCCTATAACTAATCATAATTCCATTATGTTTACATAAAAACGAGAATACTTCAAAATGAGAAGATCCTGCCATGGAAAAGACAACAGGTTGGACATAAAGTGTAAAGGAGGGGAAATAACTCACACCATGCAGCAGGACACCTTCAGCCGTGTTGTCTTTGTAATGCAGGTTTGATAGTTATATTTTCAATAATGAATGGTTAGCTATTATGTGACAATTAGATCAAAAGCTCTATTTTATTTTTTGGTGTAGATGGCCAAGGAAGTTGCACAGAACTTCCCCAACATCCCCTCCCAAATTGATGTAGAACCTTCAAAAACACATGGAGCAACTGCGAAAAGAAATGCCTGAGGATATACTAAAAATGTCTGGTAATGGCATTTAATTCAAAGTAAATGTAAATTCTTTATTGTTATGTAGTTGTGTGGGACAGCCATATGTTCAGTTCATGCCTATGATTTCAGAGTTCAACGAAGCCAACACCTGCTTCATGTGTGCCACTGATAAAGAACCTGGATGTGGCCCAAAGACTGACTGGGTTAGTAACTTTATTTAACATGTTAATAATCTCTTATTAACAGTTGTCTTAACAGTAAGACAATTTATGATATAACACAATGGATGGCTAATCCGTCATTCATCGTACTGCATTGATATTATTTATAACGTGTTACGCTTTGTTTTGTTTTAGATTTTTTTGCATGCCAACGGTGGTTCCATGTGCCGTAACTAGGAATGAAGACAAAAGAGTTCAACAGAGTAATGAACACAAACTGGAAGTGCAGTCTGAGATGTACATCAACCAGGGATAAAGAGAAAGTTAACACTGTGATATGTTTCATACTTATTTGAAGTTAACTGTTTGTTGACATTTTGGAAAAGATTAAAGGTCTCCAATTTCTGTTTAATTTGTCTATTACATTTTTTTTCATTGATTTACTGGCCACAATTACTATGGTTACATGTTCAGTATATGTATTGACCAGCAAACCCACTGCAGCCTACCTCACTAGCTCACTCTCCATCCCTGCTTTGGACAATTAATAGCATGACTCTCATACTTTGCCCTTTATGGTTGATATTAACGACGAAAGGAGAAATGATCTGTCTCTCTACTATTGTGTACCGTTGTTAAATACTGTGGAAAAATAAAAAAACGGGAAAATAAGTACTTAGAACTACCAATTATTATAGATAAATATTAAAGAAAAGGGTAAACAAAACACTGGACTGAACCCCCTAATTGTCAAACTAATATTAATGTACAACAATATAGAAGAGACATAACTAGAGGTTATGCAAAATGGGTGTATATCCACTGCACACTTCTTAGGTGTGTAATTTATTTTTACATTTATTTAACTAGGCAAGTCAGTTAAGAACAAATTATTATTTTCAATAACAGCCTAGGAACAGTGGGTTAACTGCCTTGTTCAGGGGCAGAACGACAGATTTGTACCTTGTTAGCTCGGGGATTTGAACTTGCAACCTTTCGGTTACTAGTCCAATGCTCTAACCACTAGGCTACGCTGCCACCCCATTGACATGACCAAGGAGCTATTAATATGTAAAATTATGAAAAATGTACGTTACACCACATGATTTTACAGTACACAAACAAGAGTGTGCAATATAGAAGGGTACATTCTGCACCATGTTTGAAGTCACTAGGTCACATGATCAATGAGCTATTGAAATTCTAAATGTTGAAAAATTCATGTAAAATCTTGTGAGATGAAAATTTACAAACTAAAGGGTGTGCAATATGTAGACCCACTGAGTGGACATTCTGAACCTTGATTGAAGTCACTAGGTCACATGACCAAGGAGCTACTGAAATTTTACATTTAGAAAAATTCATGTAAAATCTTGTGAGATGAAAATGGACAAACTAAAAGGTGTGCAATATAGAAGGGTAGTCAGTGGACATTCTGAACCTTGTTTGAGTCCAGTAGGTCATATGATCAATGAGCTATTGGAATTAAAAATTGTAAATCATTTAAAATAGTGAGAGATGTAAATTGACAAAAAATAAACGTGTGCAATGTGTGTCTATGCCATCGGGTTAGCTAGAACCAGTTTTAGGCGTAATAGCTATTGAAATGTGAAAAATTTGATTTGTCACTATGTTGACGGTCCCTAACTGCTGTTGATGGATGGAAGTCAAACTACAGGCGAATAACCAACCTGAAACTGTTTTACCTCGGTCATTAAAACATGGACCAGCGGAGAAGCGTGCGGCCTTCATTCGCTTTTCAAGTGCATACTGATGAAGTATTTTTTCCCCTGCCTCTGTTCCTGCCTATTTAATAATGGGCCATTCTAAATCGAAACTAATTTGACATATTACTAAAGACTAGATTCAATTTAGAATAGTCTGATGGGTGAAAATGTGATAATTTGATGAGAGAACAGTTTGAGTCAAGGACGCTTTTTCCCGACTTTCTCAAATCATCAATAGCCTATAGTCGCATCATGCAGCCCATTTATGTTTTGATTTCTAAGACATACTAAGGTTTGTATCAACTAAAGTTGCCATGTAACTCTAAATAATGTGTATAGGACCTGTTTCAAATGATCACTTTGACGCTCAACATAGAGGAAGGCCCTAAAAAGTGTCAGACTTCAGCCACCCTAGTCGTAGTCTGGGGCAAAGTGACTATTGTGAGGATCTGTGTTTTATGCACGATAGCCCGCCACCACATCATTTGTGATTGAATATTGTATGCTGTATCTGCTTTGTGCATGAGTGCCTGTGTGTGTGTGCTGGAAGTAACATTTTTCCCCAGATAGTGTGCTGAGAAGCTGTGGTTAACCTTGAGCGAGAACAGTATGCTTTTTATGCAGGTGCAAATAGCCCAACAGTGTTACAAAACTGTCTGACCTCAGTCTCTAGGGTGTGGGAGCGTAATCTACACAGCAACAGCGCCGGACACCAAGGTGAGACCAGAGAGGCTGGGACCAGCCTGAGCGCCGGCGATAGGCTGAGCAAGTTTAAACCACGCTCAGCCTCTACTGTGATAGGCCAACAGACGGGTTGGAATTACTTCTGTCAAAGTATAATAACTGTTGTTTGTACACATTTGATCAGTTCTCTGCTTTACCCTGCGTGGTGATACAGTGAACACGTATATACGAAAATTGCATTTACCATTTATTGCTTATGTTAAATAAAAATACTTAAAGTATATTCGGTAGGGGGCCTCCCGGGTGGCGCAGTGGTCTAGGGAACTGCCTCGCAGTGCTAGCTGCGCCACCAGAGTCTCTCGGTTCGCACTCTGTCGCAGCCGGCCTCGACCGGGAGGTCCGTGGGGCGACGCACAATTGGCCTAGCGTTGTCCGGGTTAGGGAGGGTTTGGGATATCCTTGTCTCATCGCGCTCCAGCGACTCCTGTGGCGGGCGGGCGCAGTGCGCGCTAACCAAGGAGGCCAGGAGCACGGTGTTTCCTCCGACACATTGGTGCGGCTGGCTTCCGGGTTGGAGGCGCGCTGTGTTAAGAAGCAGTGCGGCTTGGTTGGGTTGTGCTTCGGAGGACGCATGGCTTTCGACCTGATGAGACGGCCTATAGATGAGACGGCCTATATGGAGGAGGTCAGAGAACTGGCAGTGTGGTGCCAGGACAACAACCTCTCCCTCAATGTGAGCAAGATAAAGGAGCTGATCGTGCTGCTCTGACAGCTGGTGCTTAAATCTTGTGAGGGAGATATGAGTCTCCAGCTTCAGTGATTTTTGTAGTTTGTTCCAGTCATTGGCAGCAGAGAATTGGAAGGAAAGGCGCCCAAAGGAGGAATTGGCTTTGGGGGTGACCAGTGAGATATACCTGCTGGAGCGCGTGCTACGAGTGGGTGCTGCTATGGTGACAAGTGAGCTGAGATAAGGCGGTGCTTTACCTAGCAGAGACTTGTAGATAACCTGTAGCCAGTGGGTTTGGCGACGAGTATGAAGCGAGGGCCAACCAACGAGAGCGTACAGGTCGCAGTGGTGGGTAGTGTAGCCTGTGATAGCCTGCATCCAACTGTGATAGCCTGCATCCAATATGTTGAGTAGAGTGTTGGAGGCTATTTTATAGATGACATCGCCCAAGTCGAGGATCGGTAGGATGGTCAGTTTTACTAGGGTATGTTTGGCAGCATGAGTGAAGGATGCTTTGTTGTGATATAGGAAGCCGATTTAATTTTGGATTGGAGATGCTTAATGTGAGTCTGGAAGGAGAGTTTACAGTCTAACCAGACACCAAGGTATTTGTAGTTGTCCACGCATTCTAAGTCAAAGCTGTCCAGAATAGTGACGCTGGACGGGCGGGCAGGTGCGAGCAGTGATCGATTGAATAGCATGCATTTAGGTTTACTTGCATTTAAGAGCAGTTGGAGGCCACGGAAGGAGAGTTGTATGGCATTGAAGCTCATCTGGAGGTTAGTTAACACAGTGTCCAAGGAGGGGCCAGAGTATACAGAATGGTGTCGTCTGCGTAGAGGTGGATCAGAGAATCACCAGCAGCAAGAGCGACATCATTGATGTTTACAGAGAAGAGAGTCGGCCCGAGAATTAAACCCCGTGGCACCCCCATAGAGACTGCCAGAGGTCCGGACAACAGGACCTCCGATTTGACACACTGAACTCTATCTGAGAAGTAGTAAGCCAGGCGAGGCAATCATTTGAGAAACCAAGGCTGTTGAGTCTGCCAATAAGAATGTGGGGATTGACAGAGTCGAAAGGCTTGGCCAGGTAGATGAATACGGCTGCACAGTAATGTGTCTTATCGACGGTGGTTATGATGTCGTTTAGGACCTTGAGCGTGGCTGAGGTGCACCCATGACCAGCTCTGAAACCAGATTGCATAGCGGAGAAGGTACGGTGGGATTCGAAATGGTCGGTAATATGTTTGTTAACTTGGCTTTCGAAGACCTTAGAAAGACAGGGTAGGATAAATATAGGTCTGTAGCAGTTTGGGTCTAGAGTGTCACCCCCTTTGAAGACGGGGATGACCGTGGCAGCTTTCCAATCTTTGGGAATCTCAGACGATACGAAAGGGAGGTTGAACAGGCTAGTAATAGGGGTTGCAACAATTTCAGCAGATAATTTTAGAAAGAGAGGGTCCAGATTGTCTAGCCCGGCTGATTTGTAGAGGTCCAGATTTTGCAGCTCTTTCAGAACATCAGCTATCTGGATTTGGGTGAAGGAGAAATGGTGGGGGCTTTGGCGGGTTGCTGTGGAGGGTTGACCGGGGCATGGCCAGCCATAGAGAAATGCTTATTGTAGGTCCGTTATGCTCTGGTTTGAGTCACGTTTTACGAACTGGCGAGAGCTTTCCGAGCTAAAGGTTAGCTGATGACGACTAGCAGTGGTTTGCTGACTGATAGCTGGTAGCTAGTTAGCTGGCTAGCTTCAGTTGAGGGATTCCAGATCCGAAGTAAATAGAAATACTTTAGGGGAAAAAAACTGATCCACGCCACATTGGGTGAGGCGGGTTGCAGGAGAGTATTTAGAAGTTGAGGTTTAGGAAAATATTTTTTTAAAGATATGCGAAGAAAAATATATATACAAGGGACACGACAAGACAAAGACGTCTGACTACTAAGCCATCTTGGATTTTTTAGGGAGCAGGACGTAAAATAATAATAATTTGTTCTTAACTGACTTGCCTAGTTAAATAAAGGTTAAATAAAAAAATATTAAATAATGTAAGTGTACAGCCAAAATCTGAGCATAGAAATGTATATCCATCTCTGTCAAAGTATAAAACCGCTCGCATCAGGTGCGCGTTTGAGAATGGTGTTCTCACGTAATA
The DNA here is from genome assembly GCF_029448725.1 of Salvelinus fontinalis. Lineage (NCBI taxonomy): Eukaryota > Metazoa > Chordata > Actinopteri > Salmoniformes > Salmonidae > Salvelinus > Salvelinus fontinalis. Next base: position 37,010,164 of record NC_074696.1, on the reverse strand, counting down.
GCATTTTGGAATGTCCACGCATATGGCCGAGACGAGTGAACACATTGTTGAGCTTGGAATGGGAATTATTCATAGTTTATCAAGCTGAATGTTGTGATTTGTTTCATCAGCCTCATCTTTGTGTTTAAACATTTTATTATGGAACCACTGTTGTATGCATTTGACATTTTTCTGGCCTATTGTCCCGCAACTGTCCCAAAGTCTGTTTTGAAGCGTCCCAGACATATTTTTTAACGTCCCCGGGACGATAAAAAATTTGAGCCCTGGTTGTATGTGATCCAGAATCTGATTCCACCAACATACACAAGGTGAAGGTAAAAAAGCCAAAATACACACACCTACAGCATGTATGTCATGTTTTGTCTTTGATCATCATGTCTTGTCCCTGTGCTTCCCTCTGCTGGTCTTATTTGGTTCTTTCCCTCTTTCTATCCCTCTCTCTCCCCCTCCCTCTCTTCCTCTCTCGCTCTCTCTCTCTATCGTTCCGTTCCTGCTCCCAGCTGTTTCTCGTTCTCCTAACTACCTCTTTTACTCTTTCACACCTGTCCCCTATTTTGCCCTCTGATTAGAGTCCCTATTTCTCCCTCTGTTTTCCGCTTCTGTCCTTGTCGGATTCTTGTTTGATGTTTGCTGTTCCGTGTCCTTGTTCCGCCCTGTCGTGTTTTTGCCTTCTTCAGATGCTGCGTGTGAGCAGGCGTCTATGTCAGCTACGGCCTGTGCCTTCCTGAAGCGACCTGCAGTCTGTGGTCGCGTCTCCAGTCGTTCATCTCTACTGACGAGAGGATTGAGAATCATTGTTTGTTTAAGACTGGAATAAAGACTCTGTTTCTATTACGTCGCTTTTGGGTCCTCATTCATCAGCATAACAGAAGAATCCGACCAAGAATGGACCCAGCGACTACGGATTCTCGCAACACTGCCGTCGAGATCCAGGGAGCAATGCTCGGCAGACACGAGCAGGAATTGTCTGCTGCTCGTCATGCCGTTGAGACCCTGGCCGCTCATGTCTCCGATCTCTCAGGACAGTTTCAGAGTCTTCGTCTCGTGCCACCAGCTACTTCCTGGTCATCCGAGTCTCCGGAACCTAGGGTTAATAACCCACCATGTTACTCTGGGCAGCCCACTGAGTGTCGCTCCTTTCTCACCCAGTGTGATATTGTGTTCTCTCTCCAGCCCAACACATACTCAGGAGAGAGAGCTCGGATCGCTTACGTCATATCACTCCTTACTGGTCGGGCTCGGGAGTGGGGCACAGCTATCTGGGAGGCAAGGGCTGAGTGTTCTAACGTTTATCAGAACTTTAAGGAGGAGATGATACGGGTTTTTGATCGTTCAGTTTTTGGGAAGGAGGCTTCCAGGGCCCTGGCTTCCCTATGTCAAGGTGATCGATCCATAACGGATTACTCTATAGAGTTTCGCACTCTTGCTGCATCCAGTGACTGGAACGAGCCGGCGTTGCTCGCTCGTTTTCTGGAGGGACTCCACGCTGAGGTTAAGGATGAGATTCTCTCCCGGGAGGTTCCTTCCAGCGTGGACTCTTTGATTGCACTCGCCATCCGCATAGAACGACGGGTAGATCTTCGTCACCGAGCTCGTGGAAGAGAGCTCGCGTTAACGGTGTTTCCCCTCTCCGCATCTCAACCATCTCCTCCCATCGGCTCAGAGACTGAGCCCATGCAGCTGGGAGGTATTCGCGTCTCGACTAAGGAGAGGGAACGGAGAATCACCAACCGCCTTTGCCTCTATTGCGGTTCTGCTGGACATTTTGTCATGTCATGTCCAGTAAAGGGCCAGGGCTCATCAGTAAGCGGAGGGCTGCTGGTGAGCGCTACTACTCAGGTCTCTCCATCAAGATCCTGTACTACCTTGTCGGTCCATCTACGCTGGACCGGTTCGGCTGCTTCCTGCAGTGCCTTGATAGACTCTGGGGCTGAGGGTTGTTTTATGGACGAAGCATGGGCTCGGAAACATGACATTCCTCTCAGACAGTTAGGGAAGGCCACGCTCATGTTCGCCTTAGATGGTAGTCCTCTCCCCAGTATCAGATGTGAGACACTACCTTTAACCCTCACAGTATCTGGTAACCACAGTGAGACCATTTCCTTTTTGATTTTTCGTTCACCTTTTACACCTGTCGTTTTGGGTCATCCCTGGCTAGTATGTCATAATCCTTCTATTAATTGGTCTAGTAATTCTATCCTATCCTGGAACGTTTCTTGTCATGTGAAGTGTTTAATGTCTGCTATCCCTCCTGTTTCTTCTGTCCCCTCTACTCAGGAGGAACCTGGTGATTTGACAGGAGTGCCGGAGGAATATCATGATCTACGCACGGTCTTCAGTCGGTCCAGAGCCAGCTCTCTTCCTCCTCACCGGTCGTATGATTGTTGTATTGATCTCCTTCCGGGGACCACTCCCCCTCGGGGTAGACTATTCTCTCTGTCGGCTCCCGAACGTAAGGCTCTCGAGGATTATCTGTCTGTTTCTCTCGACGCCGGTACCGTGGTGCCTTCTTCCTCTCCCGCCGGAGCGGGGTTTTTCTTTGTTAAGAAGAAGGACGGTACTCTGCGCCCCTGCGTGGATTATCGAGGGCTGAATGACATAACGGTTAAGAATCGTTCTCCGCTTCCCCTTATGTCGTCAGCCTTCGAGATTCTGCAGGGAGCCAGGTTCTTTACTAAGTTGGACCTTCGTAACGCTTACCATCTCGTACGCATCAGAGAGGGGGACGAGTGGAAAACGGCGTTTAACACTCCGTTAGGGCATTTTGAATAACGGGTTCTGCCGTTCGGTCTCGCTAATGCTCCAGCTGTTTTTCAGGCATTAGTTAATGATGTACTGAGAGACATGCTGAACATCTTTGTTTTCGTTTACCTTGACGATATCCTGATTTTTTCACCGTCACTCGAGATTCATGTTCAGCACATTCGACGTGTACTCCAGCGCCTTTTAGAGAATTGTCTCTACGTGAAGGCTGAGAAGTGCGCCTTTCATGTCTCCTCTGTCACATTTCTCCGTTCTGTTATTTCCGCTGAGGGCATTCAGATGGATCCCGCTAAGGTCCAGTCTGTCAGCGATTGGCCCGTTCCTAAGTCACGTGTCGAGTTACAGCGCTTTCTCGGTTTCGCTAATTTCTATCGGCGTTTCATTCGTAATTTCGGTCAAGTGGCTGCCCCTCTCACAGCTTTGACTTCTGTCAAGACTTGCTTTAAGTGGTCCGGTTCCGCCCAGGGAGCTTTTGATCTCCTCAAGAAGCGTTTTACATCCGCCCCTAACCTTGTTACTCCTGACGTCACTAAACAATTCATTGTCGAGGTTGACGCTTCAGAGGTGGGCGTGGGAGCCATTCTGTCCCAGTGCTTCCAGTCTGACGACAAGGTCCATCCTTGCGCTTACTTTTCTCATCGCCTGTCGCCATCGGAACGCAACTATGATGTGGGTAACCGCGAACTGCTCGCCATCCGCTTAGCCATAGGCGAATGGCGACAGTGGTTGGAGGGGGCGACCGTTCCTTTTGTCGTTTGGACTGACCATAAGAACCTTGAGTACATCCGTTCTGTCAAACGACTTAATGCACGTCAAGCTCGTTGGGCGTTGTTTTTCGCTCGTTTCGAGTTCGTGATTTCCTATCGCCCGGGAAATAAGAACACCAAGCCTGATGCCTTATCCCGTCTCTTTAGTTCTCCTGTGGCTTCTACCGACCCCGAGGGGATTCTCCCTGAAGGGCGTGTTGTCGGGTTGACTGTCTGGGGAATTGAGAGACAGGTAAAGCAAGCACTCACTCACACTGCGTCGCCGCGCGCTTGTCCTAGTAACCTTCTGTTCGTTCCTGTCTCTACTCGTCTGGCTGTTCTTCAGTGGGCTCATTCTGCCAAGTTAGCTGGCCACCCCGGCGTTCGGGGTACGCTTGCTTCTATTCGCCAGCGGTTTTGGTGGCCTACTCAGGAGCGGGACACGCGCCGTTTCGTGGCTGCTTGTTCGGACTGCGCGCAGACTAAGTCAGGTAACTCTCCTCCTGCCAGTCGTCTCAGACCGCTTCCCATTCCTTCTCGACCATGGTCTCACATCGCCTTAGACTTTATTACCGGTCTGCCTTCGTCTGCGGGGAAGACTGTGATTCTTACGGTTATCGATAGGTTCTCTAAGGCGGCACATTTCATTCCCCTCGCTAAGCTTCCTTCCGCTAAGGAGACGGCACAAATCATCATTGAGAATGTGTTCAGAATTCATGGCCTCCCGTTAGACGCCGTTTCAGACAGAGGCCCGCAATTCACGTCACAGTTTTGGAGGGAGTTCTGTCGATTGATTGGTGCTTCCGTCAGTCTCTCTTCCGGGTTTCATCCCCAGTCTAACGGTCAAGCAGAAAGGGCCAATCAGTCGATTGGTCGCATATTACGCAGCCTTTCGTTTCGAAACCCTGCGTCTTGGGCAGAACAGCTCCCCTGGGCTGAGTACGCTCACAACTCGCTTCCTTCGTCTGCTACCGGGCTATCTCCGTTTCAGAGTAGTCTTGGTTACCAGCCTCCTCTGTTCTCGTCCCAGCTCGCCGAGTCCAGCGTTCCCTCCGCTCAGGCTTTTGTCCAACGATGTGAGCGCACCTGGAGGAGGGTCAGGTCTGCACTTTGCCGGTACAGGGCGCAGACTGTGAGAGCCGCCAATAAACGTAGGATTAAGAGTCCTAGGTATTGTCGCGGTCAGAGAGTGTGGCTTTCCACTCGTAACCTTCCCCTTACGACAGCTTCTCGCAAGTTGACTCCGCGGTTCATTGGTCCGTTCCGTGTCTCTCAGGTCGTCAATCCTGTCGCTGTGCGACTGCTTCTTCCGCGACATCTTCGTCGCGTCCACCCTGTCTTCCATGTCTCTTGTGTCAAGCCTTTTCTTCGCGCCCCCGTTCGTTTTCCCTCCCCCCCCCCGTCCTTGTCGAGGGCGCACCTATTTACAAGGTACGGAAGATCATGGACATGCGTTCTCGGGGACGTGGTCACCAGTACTTAGTGGATTGGGAGGGTTACGGTCCTGAGGAGAGGAGTTGGGTTCCATCTCGGGACGTGCTGGACCGTTCGTTGATTGATGATTTCCTTCGTTGCCGCCAGGGTTCCTCCTCGAGTGCGCCAGGAGGCGCTCGGTGAGTGGGGGGGTACTGTCATGTTTTGTCTTTGATCATCATGTCTTGTCCCTGTGCTTCCCTCTGCTGGTCTTATTTGGTTCTTTCCCTCTTTCTATCCCTCTCTCTCCCCCTCCCTCTCTTCCTCTCTCGCTCTCTCTCTCTATCGTTCCGTTCCTGCTCCCAGCTGTTTCTCGTTCTCCTAACTACCTCTTTTACTCTTTCACACCTGTCCCCTATTTTGCCCTCTGATTAGAGTCCCTATTTCTCCCTCTGTTTTCCGCTTCTGTCCTTGTCGGATTCTTGTTTGATGTTTGCTGTTCCGTGTCCTTGTTCCGCCCTGTCGTGTTTTTGCCTTCTTCAGATGCTGCGTGTGAGCAGGTGTCTATGTCAGCTACGGCCTGTGCCTTCCTGAAGCGACCTGCAGTCTGTGGTCGCGTCTCCAGTCGTTCATCTCTACTGACGAGAGGATTGAGAATCATTGTTTGTTTAAGACTGGAATAAAGACTCTGTTTCTATTACGTCGCTTTTGGGTCCTCATTCATCAGCATAACAATGTATATGTATATAGTTACTTAGCTAAGTTAGCAAACAGTAAAATTATTTGATTTCCCCCCACCGTAAGTCAGTAGTATGTTAGCCAGCAGTACACCATATGGGTTTCAGTAGATAAACTAAAGTTAGCTAGGTGGCTTGCACGAAAAAAAGAATTACTTAGCTAGGCACCGTATTTGTCATCTGCCCTCTTAGTGCTGACATCGGCTGTAGCTGAGCTACTAACGTTAGCTAAATCCAACTCTTTGTTTCGAATCCTCATCGCTATATTCCGGTTGAAACATGGATGTCACTATATAGCTAATAGATGTTCCATCGTCTAATTTGTGTTGATGAGAGGAATCACTTGAAGCCATTGCGTGCAGTCAGTTCTTTCAGTTGTGCCCAAAGGATTGTTATTAGTGTCCACCTCCTTTTCAAAAAAGCCCGCCTTGGGGGACGGACGGGGGCCAGAGAACAAGGCCCATCCCAGATTGTAGTGTTTCAGAAACTGGAAAAAAAATGTGTCTGCTTGTATATTTAGCAATGAATCCAGTGATAGGAACATCGTTGAAAGACGTCCAATGGCTTTATCGAACAAGAACAACCATATCTACACCCATAAAAACGTATAGTCCGATCAGTTAACATAGAGCCTTCACGAAATGCCACAAAGCAGGACTACATTTATTTTTACATTTTTAAATTCCCCTTTAAGTGACCCTCTTACTCCCCAGCATGCATCCGATTCTATTCGCCCTCATCACAGGTGTTATCTGTCTTCAATCAAAACTTTGATAAGTTGAATCAGACGTACACAGAAACTATGAGAGAAATACAGTATGTATATAGTTTTATTACGCATTGATTAGAATACAGATAGCAGAATGAAACAAAGCACCATTTGTTATCGGTATAGAGGGCTTATAAATTGTAAATAAGAATTTGTTCTTAACTGACTTAGCCTAGTTAAAAAAAAGAAATTATACGTTCTATTCAGTTACATAATAAATACATAGCAAACATAACTCCACTAAAAGTTAATTAAATATCTCCACATCCTCAAAAGGGAAAAGTATAACTGCTAACCAAAATACTAATAGGAAGTGATTCACAACAAAGCATTTGATAAAAAAAAGGAAAAGCACACAGAGCATACAAAGATTACAAGCTACAACAATTGATCACACATGAAATAGCACAATATGATAACATTATATCACATTTCTCTGAGATTTAACTCACATTCAATTGTTATACTCCGTTATGCTATAATACATGATGTTGACCGCTGCAATTGTTTTGTTTTGTCCCCGTCTTTGCTCTTGTATTGTATGTTCACACTGCCCTCGCAAAAGAGGTTCATCAAGGGTCTTTTCCTGGTTAAACAAAGGTTAACTATATCAAATCCAATAAATACTCTCTATAATCTATACTACTTGGAACATTCTCCCTCAATATTACTATATCTAACTGTGCAACATCTAACACAAAACTGCAGTACCCCTATCCGACTCCTACTACTATTTTAGCTGCAACTGCTACTATTAAGAGACACTCAGTAGTAAGACCTCACACTAGAGTTTCTTAGCTATGTTGCTGGATTGCTGCTGGATTCTCTATAGACAGAAATGTGTCAAAGAATTTGTTGTCTTGGAGCTCCATCTCCAGCATGACAGGAATCTGTGAAGTTGGAGTCAGAAGGTATCGTTAGTTATCCACATCAGGAATGTCATTGATATGATATAAAATGCAAACAAAGTGTTAGACCCTTTTGTGCCCTCGAGATGTTCATCTTCATCGTCAACAAGATTATGTTAATTTACCATGTCATCGTCTGATTGTCTTCTTTCAGTCTTAGACTCCGTGTTCACAAATGCCACAAAATGGATCAGAGTGTAAATTCTAAAGGAACAAAAACAAAATAATAATAATGTAATAGCTATAAAATGGGTACGATTTCATGGGTGAATTTATCATAATATAAAAGGTAAACTAAATTACATTAAGAAAATAGTATTTTGAAAATGTGGGTTAGAATTTGGTGATCCTGCCTATAAATACATACATAAATAATGTAAATAATCACCTGTGGTAGAACATGGCAAAGAACTGGATCAGCAGTAAGGATGCAAATCCCAAAAGGAACATCAGTCCTACTGGATCGATAAATAGATACTCCCTAGTCTGAGTCAGATTGAGATTGGATTTTGGGATTCTGATGGTAAGTGAGGTTCCAATGGCCTGAAGAGTGAACGTTGCCACCAGCCACATGGCATTGCAGATGAAAAAGAGAAAAGTCGCCTGTATGAAGAGGAGATGAGTTTCATTTAAAGGGATATGAACAAGACAGGCAAGCATGCACAAACAGTGGATTTCTCCGACTAGTGATAGTTTAGTGCTATTGAAACAATCTCTTTAATACCAGAGACAGACATAAAGTTCTACATCTTCTACTTGATGCTAATATCATGTACATTGAAATGAAAAGACAGCATACAGCCATGGCTGCAGGGAAGTAGGAGTGTTGCAGCACCCCCTGATAAATTGAAATAATGTTGCTAAAATAATATTTAAAAAAATCCCAAAATGTGACTCGTTTCAGGAAACTACAGTTGAAGTGTATACAGTGGGGCAAAAAAAGTATTTAGTCAGCCACCAATTGTGCAAGTTCTCCCACTTAAAAAGATGAGAGAGGCCTGTAATTTTCATCATAGGTACACTTCAACTATGACAGACAAAAGGAGAAAAAAATTCAGAAAATCACATTGGAGGATTTTTAATGAATTTATTTGCAAACTATGGTGGAAAATAAGTATTCCCCCCCCCCCCCCCCCCACCCCCCAGAACCGCCCACTCAAAACAGGAGCTATGCATACAGCATACCTTGTTTCTCAGTTCCTTTAGGTCATTTGTGATTTTCTTCTGTTTTTCTTTATCCTCAGCCAGAGGTTCCAAATAGAGCTTCTGGAGCTCTCTCCAAAAGTCCTCCTCTTCCTGAAGCACACCAAGAGACACTTATTAAATAGTCAAGTCAGATATCTACAGTGTATAGTGAAACATATGTGATTCTGGATATAGTGACATACCAACAACGTGAAGCGGTTAGACAACTTTATATGTATCTTGTACATTATGTCACATTATGTCATTCATACATTATGTCATTCATAATATTATGTTGGTAATAATATAGGAAATCTACCTTGACAAGAAAATCTTCATTTAGAGGGAAGTCAAAGGACTTAGTCTGCAGTTGTGTTACCCAGTCTGTAGATACAAAGAATCAAATCAAATCGTAGTTATCACATGCGCCGAATACAACTGGTGTAAACTTTACAGAGAAATGCTTTGTTATGAACCTTTCCCAACGATGCAGTTTAAAAAGATATAAAATAAACTAGTAACTTACACAAGAGGAACAAAATAAAATACACTAAAATGTAGCTATATACAGGGAGTATCAGTATAATGAAGAGGGGACATAGTTAGCACAGTGTGCAGAGTAACGGTTACTAGGTGAAGTCTAAATGTGCGTGTTATTATCTTATAAATGTGAGAAAGTATCTTAATGTCCTCATCATATACATCCTTATATACATCCTTATCCTTATATACATCCTTATACACATCCTTATACACATCCTTATCCTTATATACATCCTTATCCTTATATACATCCTTATACACATCCTTATATACATCCTTATCCTTATATACATCCTTATCCTTATATACATCCTTATCCTGTCACGATCGTCCATGGGAGAGAGAAAAGACCAAGGCGCAGCGTGTAAAAAATGCATCTTCTCTTTATTAAGAAGATGACCAAACGAAGCAAAACAACAAATCGAAGACCGTGAAACCAAAAACCGACTAAATGCAAAACATGCAAACTTGACACAGACCTAGACACAGACCTAGACACAGACCTAGACACAGACCTAGACACAGACCTAGACACAGACCTAGACACAGACCTAGACACAGACCTAGACACAGACCTAGACACAGACCTAGACACAGACCTAGACACAGACCTAGACACAGACCTAGACACAGACCTAGACACAGACCTAGACACCGACTAAGTCAATGACCCAACAAACACATGATGCCTATGGCCGCCTAAAATATGGCTCCCAATCAGAGACAAATGAAAGACACCTGTCTCTGATTGAGAAACCACTCAGGCAACCATAGACATACCTAGAAACCCTCACTAAACCATAGAGATACCTAGACATACTCACTCAACACAAAACCACACACACAAAACCCAACAACCCCTTAACCATATAATCACCCAAACACCAACCTCCCCCATGTCACACCCTGACCTAACAAAAATAATAAAGGAAACAAAGATAACTAAGGCCAGGGTGTGACATATCCTTATACACATCCTTATCCTTATATACATCCTTATCCTTATATACATCCTTATACACATCCTTATATACATCCTTATCCTTATATACATCCTTATCCTTCTATACATCCTTATATACATCCTTATATACATCCTTCTCCTTATATACATCCTTCTCCTTATATACATCCTTATATACATCCTTATAGACATCCTTATATACATCCTTCTATACATCCTTCTCCTTCTATACATCCTTCTATACATCCTTATATACATCCTTATATACATCCTTCTATACATCCTTCTATACATCCTTATATACATCCTTATATACATCCTTATATACATCCTTATATACATCCTCATCCTTATATACATCCTTATCCTTATATACATCCTTATACACATCCTTATATACATCCTTATCCTTATATACATCCTTATATACATCCTCATCCTTATATACATCCTTATCCTTATATACATCCTTATATACATCCTTATACACATTCTTATATACATCCGTATATACATCCTTATACACATCCTTATCCTTATATACATCCTTATACACATCCTTATATACATCCTTATCCTTATATACATCCTTATCCTTATATACATCCTTATATACATCCTTATACACATCCTTATATACATCCTTATCCTTATATACATCCTTATACACATCCTTATATACATCCTTATATACATCCTTATATACATCCTTATATACATCCTTATACACATCCTTATATACATCCTTATCCTTATATACATCCTTATACACATCCTTATATACATCCTTATCCTTATATACATCCTTATACACATCCTTATATACATCCTTATATACATCGGTATATACATCCTTATCCTTATACACATCCTTATATACATCCTTATCCTTATATACATCCTTATACACATCCTTATATACATCCTTATACACATCCTTATATACATCCTTATACACATCCGTATCCTTATATACATCCTTATATACATCCTTATATACATCCTTATATACATCCTTATATACATCCTTATACACATCCTTATATACATCCGTATATACATCCTTATATACATCCTTATATACATCCTTATCCTTATACACATCCTTATATACATCCTTATATACATCCGTATATACATCCTTATATACATCCGTATATACATCCTTATATACATCCTTATCCTTATACACATCCTTATACACATCCTTATATACATCCTTATATACATCCTTATACACATCCTTATATACATCCTTATACACATCCTTATACACATCCTTATACACATCCTTATACACATCCTTATATACATCCTTATCCTTATATACATCCTTATACACATCCTTATACACATCCTTATATACATCCTTATATACATCCTTATACACATCCTTATACACATCCTTATACACATCCTTATATACATCCTTATCCTTATATACATCCTTATATACATCCTTATACACATCCTTATATACATCCGTATATACATCCTTATATACATCCTTATATACATCCTTATCCTTATACACATCCTTATATACATCCTTATATACATCCTTATACACATCCTTATACACATCCTTATACACATCCTTATATACATCCTTATCCTTATATACATCCTTATACACATCCTTATACACATCCTTGTATACATCCTTGTATACATCCTTGTATACATCCTTATATACATCCTTATACACATCCTTATACACATCCTTATACACATCCTTATACACATCCTTATACACATCCTTATCCTTATATGCATCCTTATATACATCCTTATATACATCCTTATCCTTATATACATCCTTATACACATCCTTATATACATCCTTATATACATCCTTATACACATCCTTATCCTTATATACATCCTTATCCTTATATACATCCTTATATACATCCTTATATACATCCTTATCCTTATATACATCCTTATCCTTATATACATCCGTATATACATCCTTATATACATCCTTGTAATAGATCTATTAAAACATATACTCACTTTGTTCAGTAGACTGATGAGAACTGATGAGAACGAAATAAATCAAACATTATTTGGTGTGCATTCCACACAACTTTCTCAATACACACATCAAAATAGGAGAAAATTAAAATACACACTTTAAGAGAACGATTTGAAGACGTTAGATAGAAAAATATTGTATATGCAAATAATGAAACACTCCCGAACCAGAGCCTTGCGGAATACCACATATAGCCTTGGAGAATAAGGACTTATCATTGAGGTGCACAAATTGGTACCTGTCAAGTATTTCACTTAGAATGTAGTACATATTGGAGTTATGCTTAAAAAAAAATACAGATCCAAATACTATGCTTAGCTTTTACACAGAAGTGGTGGGATCATGTAAACACTCCAGACACTCAAAATGTAAATACCTGTTATTGTCTTGAGAGGTCAGATTAGGTTTCACCTTTGGCTCATTAGCCAACACAACAGTTTCTGGCGCCTGACTATTCTGGTCTGCCACTTTGCCACTGTCCCAGCAGAGAAACTTGCAGCACTTGGCCTGTAGGATGCGCTGTGTGATGGCCTTGGTTGGTGGCGCAGCGACTTGGACACCTGTCTCCCGAGTGCCCCAGGACACGTTGTTCATGTTGACCATGGAGTAGATGGTCAGCAGGAGGTAGCCACTGGGGATAGAGATGAAGTAGAGGAGGCCGTAGACGACCAGATGGAACTCCTTGGGGTGGAGCGCTGCTGTGATGATGTTCATCAGCACCAGGCCTATGATAAACAGGCCGCTAGGAGTCCAAATGGTTTGCTGCTCAACCATAGCACCTGAGATGAACAGAGATAGTTAACATAATGACAAAGAATTGACGTTTTGTATTTAATGAAAGTCCCAGTTTGATATTGCCCATTACGTTGACCGGTTAGTCCGTAAATCTGAGGTTTGTATTCTTGAGGTTCTAATTTATGTTGATGGCGATGAAGTCTAGTGTCATCATTTACCTACGATGGACAATGCCGTTCCTATCATGAGGAAAGCGTACAAGACAGTCATGACGGCTGCTATGGTGATCTGTGTGTCCGATTTCAGCTTGAAGCAGAGCAACAGGTACACCACAGGGGGCACTGTTGCAAGGACCAAAGCAACGTTGGGATCGATGTCTAGGATGAATGACAAGCTTCCTGAAAAAGAGAAAGGACCAGAATTATTATGAACGATATTCATCTTCCTTCAGTTTACAAAATGTTTGTATCCTGTTACATTCCAACAACAAACTACCCCAAAGCTAGAGCTGTATGAGGCCCCTGACAGGCAGGATGCCATGGATACCTGAGATCATTAGGCAGATTGTAGCCGGGCCTAGGATGGAGGCGGCCATGCTGAGAATCTGGTAGAGGATGAAGGGTTTGGAGATGGAGCTGTTCCTCTGGGAGGTCAGAGACCCTGAGCCAAGCAGATCGATGGTGTTGGCCATGGTGGAGGGCCCCCAGCGCCGCCGCTGGTTATAGAACTCCTTGAAGTCCTGGGGGGCGTTGGTGTAGGCGTCAGACGCAGCGTTGTACTCCACCCTCCAGCCCTGTTGCAGCAGGAGAGTGCACAGCCAGCGGTCTTCACCTGTGACAGAGCAGAGGGAGGAACTGTAGACGAGAGAGGACTACACAGACAAGCAGCTGTGTTCTTCGAATGAGTGTTGTCCAGCAATAAAGATTTACCTTGATCATACTGTACGTAGTGGCAAGCCTCCGTGGCCTTAGTGGTGTATCTCTTCATGACGTTGTCGTCCATGAGGGCTGCGCCCCTGAACAAACTGAAGCAGCCGGGGCTGCAGAGCACACTACCAAACACGTGCTCTGCAGTCTTCTGAAGCCAGTGGGCCACCGCGTACTCAAACTTCTGATACCATACCATAGGACCTGGGGCAATATAACAGAATGATCCGACGTGTGTTAGCACACCATAGGATATATTCTTGCCTTTAATCTCTAGTGTTATATTGTAAAAAGTGTTATGAATGTACTTTAAACACATTTTTATTCCATTTGACCATAGGACCTGAGTAGATATCTGTATGATAGATGATGTATATTATACCCTAACTGTACATATAGTGTTCACATACAATATTGTTTTAGGACCGGGTACATATAGTAAAAAAAGCAGGTACCATTGCACTCAAACTTTAACTTAAATAGTATTGGTTGGTGAATACATCCAATAAACAATTTAACCAAAAAGATGATCCGGGAACATTGCTCAGTTGTGGCTGTCTATCAGATATGACATCTCCCTAACAATCATTTGATTCTTATTACGATTCACACGAAAGATTTACCTACCTGTGCCTGTTGGGTGAATCCTCCCACATGCCGCACCCACACGTGGATAAAGGTTCAGTCGATCTATTAGGAGCATTACAGCAGAGGGCTGGAAGTCGGTGTCTCCATCCAAAGCCAGTAGATAGGTATTGTCCTTCTCTTTCTAACAGAATACACGAGTATCAGTCCCATTTCCTTTACAAGAGTAATTTAACAATTTATCCAAGTAAAGATGCTAAAATTATAAAAAATGATTGTTTATGCTGTTTACCATCATCTTTTCCCTTAGCTCGCTCTCATCTTCACCCTGCTCAAACTTCTTGAAATACTTCCTGGTGAGTCGCCAGCCGAGAATGTAGTACAAGTACATAATCTGAAACAGTGAGTGAACTAATCAAGTCTGTGGTTTCATGTCTAATTTAACTCCCTCATCCAACTTTAATTCAAGTATATCACTTTCAATGAAAGCATAGCTTCGTGATTGTACAATCAAAATAGAAATAGTGTTAGACCTTTCACAGAGACATGGTAAACTGTATATTGACAGCATTGTCTCACCTGAGACCATCTCTTCTTGTGGCGGATCAGTAGCTTGTCCTTAAAGTGCACCATCAGCAGGTTGCCATTAGGGAGGGTGTACTCCAGTCGACCTCCGTAAGGGGTGCGCAGGATCCTCTGGCATGGAAGGGGTGGGCTCTCTCTGAAGATGCATGAATCCGCCTCATTGAAGATACTGAGGTTTAAAGGATGAAATGAGGGAAAGTTTATGTACATTATTATTCTCACCCGTACTGTTAAATCTGCAGTGTACACTGGGTTAGCAGTGCTGGGATTGAGTTACATTAGCACACTGATCACCACAGCAGTAGGGACCAAACTCACTGCTTTGACGCATGCAGGTATTTTTCACTACACCAAATGCCCTTTGGCCTCAATCCAGCACCTGTCTGCTGTCAGAGGAGATGTGACAATTTACCCTGATGACATTGTCATGGAAAGTCCCATTAGGTTTTTATGCTTACTTTAGACTCAACTTTTTACCCTTTTTTAAACATGTTTTTCCCTACTGTCTGAGTTTGTTTTCTACTTGGACAAAAATGACATTCCTGATTGCGTAAGAGTTATTAAAATCATTAATTTGGCCATCATTCCAGTTCTTCAGATTTTTTGTATCAGGCACACACTTCAACAAACAATGACATTGGTTTGGGATTTGTTACAAATGGAGGAGAATGTGGGTAGATCACCCCCTGGTGGTTTTCAGAGGAATATGTGGTTGCTTTTTTAAAAACTTATTCTTGATAAATGTCTCTTGTTTTTTCTTGTACATCGACATTATGATATCATGTATTAATTTCTTTACAGATTAAACATTACATAAAGTATATATGCAGTTAATTCTGTGCATATTGGATCATCATTTATTTTAACATTTGTTACAATGCTTACTTGTAAACCTCTCGGATAACCTCCACCAGGTTCTCTGCGTATTCGTTCACATGCCGTTCTTTACTACCATTCACGTCTTTAAAAGCATCATCAAAGTAAATGTGAGACTCGAAGCTCACATCATTGTTGGAGTTATTCCTTGGCCTGTATTTGTCCAGCCTGGTAAAGAAAGAAATAAAAAACACATGATTTGCGTTAAAAAGCTGTTAACTCTGCCAATTGTGTCGTTCTCAATCATGTAAACACGTCAGACTGTACCTGAACATTGAGATGATCATTTTCATCATTTCGTCATAGTTCTCATGCCACATTGTTGCACACAGGTACACTGTGACTGGGTCAGTTTGCCTGTGGCTGGAGAAAACGTTAGAATCGTAATTTGGCACTCTCTCTCATGCACATACATACAAAACTCTCCCACCCTCCACAGAATTTGCAATATTCTTACAATTTTTTCTTCCTCTGAATCTCAAAACGCGTGTTGAGCAGTATGGATTGTTCCAGAAAGGCCCCCTCGTACATCCTCCGCACAAACAGATTCTGTGTCCTCTCGATGCGCTGAAGCTGGAGGAACCAGATGTACATAGTACACAGCATCCAACCCAACCACCAGCAGAGTGCAGAGCCTCCCAAGAGGCCCATTTCTGTTAGGTCGGTCATGTCCTGGGGACAGAGGGTATGGGTGATGTCCCTGACTAGCCTCTCAAACCAGACAGTATCGCCGCTTAGGCCCCTGCCATATGTGATATCATTGCAGTACTCTGTGATGGTGTAGTTAGCACCTCTGGGGTCACTTGAATTCTGGAAGAAGATAATGACAGGAGCGACGAACGCTGCCAGAACACCTAACGAGGCCAGGTACATGGGTAACAGGAAGCTTCGCCGCATGGCGTGCATTTTGCAAGCCACCACCACAAACCAATGGCACAGAGCGGAGGACACTATCTGGATGGCCACCAAGATCAGGATCACCAACCCCACATCCCCTGGAACTGATGTCACCGATGACCAGACTCTGCCAGACAGAGGGACGTATGCCCCCACCACGGCTGCAGTGACAAGAATCCGGACCAGACTGGAGAGGATGCTCACCACATTCCTGGATCTCGCTATGTCTTCGCATATACTGTTCAGGAAGGAGCTTTTGAAGAGGGTGCTGTAGTTCTCCCACCAGTTCAGCGAGACAAAGATGGTCCCCACAATTGCCAGTCCGATCCAGACGTTCATCCCCCTATCTTCCTTCAACAGCAGGTAACTGAGGATGAAGAGCACGTAGCCTGACAGTATGAGGACTAATGAGATGATTGGGGGCACTATGAATCGCTTCCTCTCCCTCGCAATGCACTGAGCGCACACCTGGAAGATTGAGGACAGGATGCTGATGCTGTTCAGCATCATCGCATTGGTCACGATGCCGAAGAATGGCATGGCAACAATGGTGAGAACCGCTGTCCCCAGCGACACCAGGAGTTCGACACACAGCACCTGGAAAATTGTACATGATCATAATTACAATAGTATCATTAAACGCGAGCAAATGTAATGCTAAAGAATGAAAAACATTCTGAGGGAAACTAATATAATATAACCCATAATGTTCCTGAAATACAACGATCTGGCCTTAACCCCCTAAGGTCGATGTCCACGCCCCGCGGAAATCAAATTAGCATAATAAAACAATTCTCATAAAAATCTGTCAGTTTAAACTAAAGATACAGTTCTGTTTTTTTGCATTGGATGCGTCTCAATCCACCGCATCCACCGATATCGCTCTTACGCATCTGCAGTGAAAGGCGGCAGAGCTAGAGCGGTGTTTGGCAGACCATTAGACATCCCCAAAATCTAGAGACTCGTCTGAAGGTAACTGGTACTGGAATAAAACATTTATGGAAGTATGGAGGAAGTTTTATGCCTACCCAAAATAAGTAGGTTAAATATGTGTAACATATACAGTTGAAGTCAGAAGTTTACATACACCTCAGCCAAATACATTTAAACTCAGTTTTTTACAATTCCTGACATTGAATCCTAGTAAAAATTCCCTGTTTTAGGTCAGTTAGGATCACCACTTTATTTTAAGAATGTGAAATGTCAGAATAATAGTAGAGAGAGCTTTTTTTTTCACCATCATTTGCAAATAAATTCATTAAAAATCCTACAATGTGATTTTCTGGATTTGTTTTCTCATTTTGTCTGTCATAGTTGAAGTGTACCTATGATGGAAATTACAGGCCTCTCTCATCTTTTTAAGGGGGAGAACTTGCACAATTGGTGGCTGACTAAATACTTTTTTGCCCCACTGTACATACACATACCTATATAGATATACATACTTTTTAAAGAATATACCTTTATTATTCCCTGCAAACCTTACCACCCTTCCCCCAATTGGAGTAAACTAATAAACACTTAGGCTTCTACCTTCAGTTTATACATCTTATACACATTTTACAGACATAATCTATTTTACAATAGTTATACTTTGTTTGTTTTTAGTCCTTCCTCTATTTCTGATGTCCATCCAGTTTGATTTCTATTTGTGACTGTGCTATTTCACAACATTTCTGAACCTATATACATTTTACAGACCCTGTATGTTCTACATTGGTTATCTTGTTATTAGTCCCACCCTTCAGCTCCATCCCATCTATCTCTCAACATCATCCATTTTGGATTTCTATTTGCCATGTAACGGTCCTGACCTGTTTTATGTTGTTTTTGTATGTGTTTATGGTCAGGGCGTGTGTTTTGGGTGGGCAGTCTATGTTTTCTGTTTCTATGTTGGTTTTGGTTGCCTGGTATGGCTCCTAATTAGAGGCAGGTGTTTTGCGTTCTCCTCTAATTAAGAGTCATATTTAGGTAGGGTGTTCTCACTGTTTGTTTGTGGGTGATTGTCTTCCGTATCTGTGTTATGTCTTGCACCATACGGGACTGTTCGGTTGTTCGTTTCGATGTAGTCTGTTCCTGTCCGTGAGTTTTACGTTTTAGTTAAGTAAGTTCATGTTCAGGTTTTTTTCGTCTACGTCGTTTTCTTGTTTTGTAATTTTGAAAGTGTTTCGTTTTTTTGTGTTGCCATCGTCGTGTTTAAATAAAAGATGGCTTATTTCCCGAATGCTGCATTTTGGTCTGATGATCCTTCTCTCCTCTCCTCGTCCGAGGATGAGGAGAACGACAGCCCTTACATGCCATATATTTTTCAACTGTGCTGTGATGCTTCACAAAATAATTGAACCTTTCTATTCTCATAGCTTCAACAGATTGTAAATTAAAAATAAATATTTTTGCTAAAATAATTATTATATTATTGATTGACTATGGCTTTTCAAATCACCCAGTACTGCTATCTGCAGCGTTAGTTCTAGGCAAATGTTGCAATTCTTCAGCCATTCCTAGACCTGTGACCAAAAACAAGCTACATACGGACAATACCAAAAAAATGATCTAATGACTCTGCCTCCTCACAGGAAAATCTGCAGAGCTGGGAAGATTGTATCCCCCATATATATACCATTCTATTGGTTGCAAGAATTTTGTATAGTAATTTAAAATTAACATTTTGAAGTTTTGAATCTGGTGTTTTGCGTATCAATTCATAAACCATGTGCCATGGAATGGGTACATCGAAAATCTCTTCCCAACTATTTTGCAATTTATATGGCACAGCTGTCAGTTTTTTGGTCCTTAAATGAAATTGGTATATGTTTTTATTTATCACACTTTTCTTTAACCATTTATGTTCTTTAATACAGGGCCGACATACAAGTTCCTTACTTTTTCCCCCTTATACTTTTTGTGGTAATGCTGCAATTAATTGATTGTGATTTTGGGTAGAGCAGACATTTCCATATGTCTGTGTTAGCTGCATGTGTGACAACTCCACAAGTCCTATTTATGATATCATTCACTAAAATTATAAATTTTTTCAACATTTCTTAGTGTATTATTAGTATATTTGAGTTATACCACAATATTTGTTGTCTTTTCAAGTGGATTAAACTGAAATTGCAACCAACTTTCTAAGGCTTGTTTAAAAAATAACGATATTTTGGAGATTATTACCTTTTCAAACAACCGAAAGTGAGCAGGTGTAATCTGAATAAAGGGAAAAGGCCATTCTTGAACATTGGATGAGACATTCGTACCAATCTACTAGAGAACCAGTTTGGATTTAAGTATAACTTTTGTATGACTGATGTCTTTAGTGAGAGGTCTAATGCTTTAATATTTAATCATTTCTGCACTCCGAATTCATATTCGTTATACAAATAGGCCCTTTTAATTTTGTCTGGCTTGCTGTTCCAAAATAATTGAATATTTTTTGTTCATATAATTTAAAAAGCAGGTCACTAGGTGTAGGCAAAACCATAAGCAAATAGGTCAACTGTGATATGACTAAAGAGTTAATACGGGTGATTTTTCCACAAATAGACAAGTATTTTCCTTTCCATGGTAGCAAGATCTTACCTATTTTTGCTAACTTTCGATAAAAATTTATTGGAGCGAGATCATTTCTTTCTTTTGGGATTTTTATACCGAGTATGTCCACATCTCCGTCAGACCATTTAATTGGTAAACTACACGGTAATGTAAAATGTGCATTTTTTTTGTGATCCAATAAGTAATATAGTACACTTCTCATAATTTAGTTTTAATCCAGAGAGGATAGCAAAAGTATCTAGATCCTCTGAGGCCGTGGAGAGATTATAATTGTGGTTTTAAAAGAAAACATGAATCATCAGTGTACAATGACACCTTCGTTTTAAGCCACGGATTTCTAATCCCTTAATATTATTGTTTGATCTAATTTTAACAGCTAACATTTAGTTGGCAATAATAAATAGATATGCCGATAGTGGACAACATTGTTTCACTCCTCTAGATTGTTTAAAACTTTCTGAGATGTAGACATTATTTACTATTTTACGCCTAGGGTTACTATACATAGCTTTAACCCATTTTATAAGAGATTCCCCAAAATTGAAATATTCTAGTCATTTATATATAAACTCCAGTCGTACTTTATCAAAAGCCTTTTCAAAATCAGCTATGAAAACCAGGCCTGGTGTCCCCGATATTTCAGATACTGGTGCTTTCTTATATGTATTGTCTAGATATAGGTCAGACACTTCAAAACCTTGTTCCTTGTGATTCATTTTTTGCATTTTTTTTTTGCCATTTAGGAATATGTTATTCAATGTGTTTATATGGGCTATTGTAGTAGCCAAATTTAATATTTTATCAAATCATTTATATATATATATATATATATATATTATGCCTAAAGGGGTCCTAAAAATCAAAATCAAATAGCTAAATGATCCATGGTATGACCATCTTAAAACAGCTTAGACTCTTACATTTTTTTATTACTGGGCTGGAGATGTTACTCCTCCGATGCTGTTCCTCTTTCATAACATACAATGAATTGTAATTTTAAGCATTAACTTCATTGACGACAGTGTTTTTACAAAGTTTTGGTATTTTAACATACAAATGTAATCCTAAAGCCATTTACAAAAGCACACGGACAAACAAAACTTCTCTCAAGGTAAGAAAATGATTAAGATAGCGGTAAAAACCCAGCACACTATCCCTTTAGCTTTAAAAGGGCAACATTTCCCTACGCTCCCCCACTCCCCTGCAGCATCTAATCCTCATTCCCAAACTAAATGACGTGAACCTGGCTCAATCTACTGGCACTGCTCACCTAGACAAAACAATTTAGCAGATCTGTCCCTGATACGTCATCTAGGGGAACAATAATAAATAATGTAACTTTTGAACAGGTGCTTACCCACACAATTGTCTTCTTTGATGGTTTCTCTGAGTCTTTGAAGAATATTTTCCACAGGCTTTTGATGAGGAGCAAGACACTTGGTGCAATCACTGCACAGCTGACACTGAGGAGGGCGCATGGCTTTTGGTCAGCTGAGACTGTATAGGTGGCGTTACTTGACAGTGTTACCAGGAGCAGAAAGGATCCCTGCAAATATAATAGAGATATGAAATTGGGATAATATTGGTAAGTCTTCAAGACTTGATATTTACGACTCAAATTAGTTGTTAAAAAAACATGTACAAAGATAATAAATACACAGCTTTGTGATCTGACAAGATTGTGTGAAGCAGGGCTCCACTGCAAAAGAGACATGATCTCAATGGGGACTTCCCTGTGAAATCAAGGTTCAATTAAATAAGGTGGATAGATTCCGTGTGTGTGTGGTGTGTAGACATATCTCCGTGACACCGCTTTATAAGTATAGCCAGTTATTATTTAGTTAATACGTAGTTTATGAATAATTTACAAAAAGTGATGCTTTAGCACATCCCAGCTCACTCTTGACAAACACCCCAAATAACAATTCCATCATCCGCAGGTCTGTCGTTTTAATCATCTAGGCTGGCTGTCTGTAGAGATAAGGGATGTATTAATCCAACTTGGTATGGTACACAATCATTACTGACTCAGCGCCCAGGTACCTATCTAACTACTTTTATTAGAGATGTCCACCAATTCAACACCAGAGCCAGAGACTGATAATGACTGGTAAAAACACATTTTTTATATACCGGTGCTTTTGAGTGGCACAAACTTCCAAAGCAACTTAAAGCTTTTCTGACCATAACTTAATTTAAAAAGAATGTCAAAAGCTGGCTATGATTGAACAATAGAACCATTTTCATATCTGTATCTATGTAATGTATCTATTTAAAGTATGTATGTAATACATTTTGTAACAAGCACTGTGCTATCACTGTCATGTTTTTAAAATGCATGTTCTGTGTGTATATGTATTTTTATTACTGGCAAATAAAATCAATCAATCAATTTACGTGTTTATGAGTTATGAGTTTTCAATGATATATGAACTACATATTATGTAAAAAGTAACTGTTCTAACTACTTCTAAATCCTTTGCAAACCTCTTAAAGGCTCCTTAAATGTAAAGTTTTACCAATAGTTTTGTAGTTGCAAACAAATATCCTTCCTTAAACCAAAACATCTTACCTTACTAAATATGGCAAGAGCAAATACAAGAAGGGCAACAATAAAGAAGGAAAGCCATTGCAGAAGTTTCACTAGTTTTCGAGAAGTCTGTTCATCCTGGATGACAGGGACATCTTTTCCCACGTCCCAAGATCTCCTAAAAGGCAGAGAGAAAAGTGAATGGTGAAAATTAACTGTGGTGATGGACTAATTATTTAACTCAAAATTTAGCCTACTCAAACTTGATACTTTCTTAAAATCACAAATTACATTTAGATAGAGCATCAATTTAGCAGAGTAAAACAATTGGTACTATGGTGAATTACCTGAGAACATGTTCTTCATCCACATTCATCTCATCCATATTTGTGCTGTTTGTATGCATGCATACAGTAGAACCCTGCTGGCTTATATTTATAGTGCAGTCTGGGTGTGGGTGAAAATCTGCATATTATCAAGTTGAAGGAAGTTTCAGCTGAACTTTGCCAACTTCGTTGTTAATTATTTCCGGGGAGAGGGTTAGTTAAGGTTAGGTAATGAGTCAGGTGCATGGGGTTAAGTGGTAGAGTGTGGGGAGAGTTTAGTGGTAGGGTTAGCTACCATTTAAAATAAAAAAGAATAAAGGCCAAAATTTAAAACAAAAGGGATGAAGGCCAACATTTAAACGAAAGGGATGATGGCCAACATTTAAACGAAAGGGATGATGGCCAACATTTAAACGAAAGGGATGAAGGCCAACATTTAAACGAAAGGGATGATGGCCAACATTTAAAACAAAAGGGATGAAGGCCAACATTTAAACGAACGGGATGAAGGCCAACATTTAAACGAAAGGGATGATAGCCAACATTTAAAACAAAAGGGATGATGGCCAATATTTAAAACAAAAGGGATGAAGGCCAACATTTAAACGAAAGGGATGAAGGCCAACATTTAAAACAAAAGGGATGATGGCCAACATTTAAAACAAAAGGGATGATGGCCAACATTTAAAACAAAAGGGATGATGGCCAACATTTAAAACAAAAGGGATGATGGCCAGCATTTTTCTATCGAAACAAGTAGAACAATTTATCGTGGGGCTTATTTTTTCGTATCAATGCACTCTTGAAGAAAATGGAGGGATAAACTTGTTGATTTAAAAAGCCTTTGTTTGTCCTGTCATTTCGGTAGAAATCTAAACAACATGGAAAACAAACACCAACATGTTTTGGCTGGTATCTGCCTATAACAGGGCATAAAGATTGTATCAAACCTTTCCCCCCAGCCGAAATGCATTGGTGTTTGTTTGGTAGTCATTTGTCTATTTTCTGACAGTCATAGCCTACCCTTTTTAAGGAGCTACCATGTCTCCATGGCCTCACAGTTTTTACCCATTAGAGGGCACCACCACAATTGTTTTTGCACCATTGCTTATTGTAAAGATGTGATGCTATCTTGTCACGTCTCTCATAAATAGAGTTTTTAATCTCAATGGGAGGATTTAGGATAAATAAACCAAATGAGTATTTCTTGATAACAGATGAAGCAGCTTCTCTATAAACCCCGATCAGTATCATCATCATACATGCTCATAATCTTCCTTGACAACCACATCATTCCACTGAGTAGAACATTAGTGGGTGAGTAACGACAGGTGCGGTCCGTATCCCAGTACTTAACACAGAAGAGTGGAATGAGTGGAATGTCTCATCGACAATTCCTAGTATTGTATATGTGGCAGGAAACAACGTTTAAATTGTGGTTTCCCCATTGTGGTAGGTATAGTAATCAATGTGTTTAAACATGTTCCCATCCAACCTTTTTACGCTAGCAAAGTCATGCCATATTAAAAGAGAACTCACGACAGGTGTAATGGAAACATGTGATGTCGGTACAATTTCATATTTGTCCTCAGACAATATTGATATAATAATGTTGAAAACTTGCAGTTGCGATGCTATGTTGTGTGGAAAAGCATGCACGGTTTATTAGGCTATAGAGGGTGGTGAAAGTGCACGTGATGAGCTTGATGCTTCTTTCCAATAAATACCCTCGTCACACACAAATACCATTCCTGTTCATGTACCCTTCCTGCTCACGGTAATTCACCGTTAATTAACAAGACAATATTTTGGGCTCCCGAGTGGCGCAGCGGTCTAAGGCACTGCATCTCAGTGCTAGAGGTGTCACTACAGACCCTGGTTCGATTCCAGGCTGAATCACAACCATCTGTGATTGGGAGTCCCATAGGGCGGCGCACAATTGGTCCAGCGTAGTCCGGGGTAGGCCGTCATGGTAAATAAGAATTTGTTCTTAACTGACTTGACTAGTTAAATAAAGGCACTTTTTTTTTAAAGACAAGATATGCTTTTAAGTCCTGTACCATTATTTTATATTATATAATTTTATAGTAAGAAGAATATAATTCAACTCATTATATTAATTCAGGTTTTATTTCTTGGGCTTTGGTTCAAATAAAGTTGAAGTCGGAAGTTTACATACACCTTAGCCAAATACATTTAAACTCAGTTTTTCACAATTCCTGACATTTAATCCAAGTAACAATTCCCTGTTTTAGGTCAGTTAGGATCACCACTTTATTTTAAGAATGTGAATTGTCAGAATAATAGTAGAGAGAATGATTTATTTCAGCTTTTATTGCTTTCATCACATTCCCAGTGGGTAAGAAGTCAATTAGTATTTGGTAGCATTGCCTTTAAATTGTTTAACTTGGGTCAAACATTTCGGGTAGCCTTCCACAAGCTTTCCACAATAAGTTGGGTGAATTTTGGCCCATTCCTCCTGACAGAGCTGGTGTAACTGAGTCAGGTTTGTAGGCCTCCTTGCTCGCACACACTTTTTCAGGTCTGGCCACAACTTTTCTATAGGATTGAGGTCAGGGCTTTGTGATGGCCACTCCAATACCTTGACTTTGTTGTCCTTAAGCCATTTTGCCACAACTTTGGAAGGTTGCTTGGGGTCATTGTCCATTTGGAAGACCCATTTGCGACCAACTTCCTAACTGATGTCTTGAGATGTTGCTTCAATATATCCACATAATTTCTCTCCCTAATGATTCCATCTATTTTGTGAAGTGCACCAGTCCCTCCTGCAGCAAAGAACCCCCACATCATGATGCTGCCACCCCCCTGTGCTTCACGGTTGGGATGGTGTTCTTCGGCTTGCAAGCCTCCCCCTTTTTCCTCCAAACATAATGATGGTCATTATGGCCAAACAGTTCTATTTTTGTTTCATCAGACCAGAGGACATTTCTCAAAAAAGTACGATCTTTGTCCCCATGTGCAGTTGCAAACTGTAGTCTGGCTTTTTTATTGCGGTTTTGGAGCAGTGACTTCTTCCTTGCTGAGCGGCCTTTCAGGTTATGTCGATATAGGACTCGTTTTACTGTGGATATAGATACTTTTGTACCTGTTTCCTCCAGCATCTTCACAAGGTCCTTTGCTGTTGTTCTGGGATTGATTTGCACTTTTCACACCAACGTATGTTCATCTCTAGGAGACAGAACGCGTCTCTTTCCTGAGCGGTTTGATGGATGCGTGGTCCCATGGTGTTTATACTTGCGTACTATTGTTTGTACAGATGAACGTGGTACCTTCAGGCATTTGGAGATTGCTCCCAAGGATGAACCAGACTTGTGGAGGTCTACAAAAAAAAAAAATTGACGACTTGGCTGATTTCTTTTGATTTTCCCATGATGTCAAGCAAAGAGGCACTGAGTTTGAAGGTAGGCCTTGAAATACATCAACAGGTACACCTCCAATTGACTCAAATAATGTCAATTAGCTAATCAGAAGCTTCTAAAGCCATGACATCTTTTTCTGGAATTTTCCAAGCTGTTTAAAGGCACAGTCAACTTAGTGTATGTAAACTTCTGACCCATTGGAATTGTGATACAGTGAATTATAAGTGAAATAATCTGTCTGTAAAAAATTGCTGGAAAAATGACTTGTGTCATGCACAAAGTAGATGTCCTAACCGACTTGCCAAAACTATAGTTTGTTAACAAGAAATTTGTGGAGTGGTTGAAAAACGAGTTTTAATGACTCCAACCTAAGTGTATGTAAACTTCCGACTTCAACTGTATAGGCCTGTGCATAAGCTCTAATATGCATATGGGGGTTATGAATTAATCATCACCTTAGAAAGCACTGTCCATTTAGTTGTGTTAGGCTTTGAAACAACATCCACAACTACTTTGTTTCCCACTCAGTTTCAACCTGTTTCAAAATAGATCAATCACAGTGAGGTGAGTTTTAGAAGCACATACTGTTTTGATGATAAGTGTCTGATGTGATTTTCGATTGCATCAGCATTGATGTCAGAGTGGTTAGAGGGACAATAGAGCCCTGAGTACCAGGCCATTAGCGACCTGATGGTCATTAGCGAGTTGGGTACTACTAACACGTATCCAGTGCATAAAAGGAGATTACCGTGACTCAATGGTCACATAGAATTTTACAACACAGTGACGTGACGATTAAAAAGGTGGACAGGTGTGCAGCTGAACACACTGCTAGACCGACTGTTATTTACCTCATTCGAACACCGAATGTTAGCCTATCTAAAGTGAAATGGCAAATTTCAAGTTCTTGCACATGTACACTTCAGGGTAGATGTTCCCTATTGGAAATATGCAAAAACATGGCTGCGTTCCGTACAAAAAAACTGTGTGCAACATTCAATTAAAGGAAATATAGCTGTTCTGAACGACCAGTTGAAATACAGGGAAGGGTTGGATTGTGGGTTCAAAATGTACCACTGCCATTTAAATACGCCACTTGTTACTTCAAGCCATACCCCGCCACCCCCTACCTAATGGAGCAAACGTACCCCAAGATCTGTTCAGGAACGTTGAAGAACGTTTTGTTGAAACGTGTCGTTCAGTCCAAACCGTCACGCAACGTAGCACATTTTTTTGCGAACTGAACGCATCCCATTCTTAAGCACACCTAAAAAATGTATACATTTTTTTAATGTAAAAGAAACAATCCAAATAAAAAAAATATTACGTTGATTAATTGTAGACATGGTATTGATACTAATCACACATTGTAGGCCAGTCTAATTTATAAAGGGGGCTGAGAAACTTACAGAGATTTCTTCAAATTGTATTGTGTTACAGCCATGAGTCTTCTTGGGTAAGTCTCTAAGAGATTTACACACCTGGATTGAGCAATATTAGCCCATTAATCATTTTCATAATACTTCAAGCTCTGTCAAGATGTTGGGGAGAATTGCTAGACAGCAACTTTCAAGTCTTGCCATACATTTGTAAGCACATTTAAGACAGAACTGTATCTAGGCCACCTGTCCTGCTGAAATGTGAATTCCTCAACCCAGTGTCTGGTGTAAAGCAGACTGCAGGCTTCAGACTTTTTCACACTTTTATAAAGATGCATTTAATGTATGATGTCAATGTATGGTTTTATTTAGCCATCTTTTTTTATTTTCCCCTTCCTCTTGTTTTTGTTTCTTTGTTAGTACTTGTAGGTTATTTTATGATGTGATTCACTTTGTTACTTGTATTGAAAAGCGCTATACAAGTAAAGTTATTATTATTATTATTATTATTACATCCACCCAACTCAAAAGGTAGGCAGTGATAAATATTAAGGAAAAAAGAGAGGTGAGGATTTTCCCCAGAAACCCTCCCATGGCAGGACATTACATGTCTTCCAGGTAGGAGCACACACCCATCAATTACAAATGCATTATTGGCATGCCTAACCCTAAAGTATGCAGCAATGTGACTTTTTTCTCTGTATATGCTTCACCTTGGTGACGTCATCCGCAACCATAACTTTCAGGTTCACTGCTATGCGGATAACACAGCTCTGTTTCCAATCAGACCCAGTGACCAAGCTAGCGTAGCTGCCCTTCACAAGTGTCTTTCTGACATCAAATGTTGGATGTCTGACAATTCTCTCTAGCTCAATGATAAAAATCTGGGGTTGTTGTGTTTGGCCCCCACCTTGCTAAAACTCAGATTGTAAATAACCTTGGTAATTTCTCCACAAATGTAAAGCCTATGGGCAGAAACCGTATTGTCTTCTTTGACCCTGACCAAAAGCTGCATGTAAAAAAGGTTTTCCAGTCCTGCTTTAATTATCCAAGAAATATAGCTAAAGTCAAGTCTGTTATCTCAGTCACTGATCTGGAGAAACTTCTAATCTCAGCAAAAATAAATATATTTTTCAAAGATATTTCATAAAAGTCCAAATAACTTCACAGATCTTCATTGTAAAGGGTTTAAACACTGTTCCCCGTGCTTGTTCAATGAACCATAAACAATTAATGAACACACACCCGTGGAACGGTCGTTAAGACACTAACAGCTTACATAAGGTAGGCAATTAAGGTCACAGTTATGAAAACTTAGGACACTAAAGAGGCCTTTCTACTGACTCTGAAAACACCCACAAAATAAAGATGCCCAGGGTCCCTGCTCATCTGCGTGAACGTGCCTTAGGCATGCTGCAAGGAGGCATGAGGACTGCAGATGTGGCCAGGGCAATAAATTGCAATGTCCGTACTGTCAGACGCCTAAGACAGCGCTACAGGGAGACAGGACAGACAGCTGATCGTCCTCGCAGTGGCAAACCACGTGTTACAACACCTGCACAGGATCGGTGCATCCGAACATCACACCTGCGGGACAGGTACAGGATGGCAACAACAACTGCCCGAGTTACACCAGGAACGCACAATCCCTCCATCAGTGCTCATACTGTCCGCAATAGGCTGAGAGAGGCTGGACTGAGGGCTTGTAGGCCTGTTCTAAGGCAGGTCCTCACCAGACATCACCGGCAACAACGTCACCTATGGGCACAACCCCACCGTCGCTGGACCAGACAGGACTGGCAAAAAGTGTTCTTCACTGACGAGTTGCGGTTTTGTCTCACCAGGGGTGATGGTCGGATTCATGTTTATCGTCAAAGGAATGAGGGTTACACCGAGACCTGTACTCTGGAGCGAGATCGATTTGGAGGTGGAGGTTCCATCATGGTTTGGGTCGGTGTGTAACAGCATCATCGGACTGAGCTTGTTGTTATTGCAGGCAATCTCATCGCTGTGCGTTACAGGGAAGACATCCTCCTCCCTCATGTGGTACCCTTCCTGCAGGCTCATCCTGACATGACCCTCCAGCATAACAGTGCCACCAGCCATACTGCTCGTTCTGTGCATGATTTCCTGCAAGACAGGAATGTCAGTGTTCTGCCATGGCCAGCGAAGAGCCTGGATCTCAATCCCATTGAGCACGTCTGGGACCTGTTGGATTGGAGGGTAAGGGCTAGGGCCCTTCCCCCCCAGAAATGTCTGTGAACTTGCAGGTGCCTTGGTGGAAGAGTGGGGTAACATCTCACAGCAAGAACTGGCAAATATGGTGCAGTCCATGAGGAGGATGCAGCTGGTGGCCACACCAGATACTGACTGTTACTTTTGATTTTGATCCCCCTGTGTTCAGGGACACATTAGTCCATTTATGTTAGTCACATGTCTGTGGAACTTGTTCAGTTTATGTCTCAGTTGCTAAATCTTGTTATATATTTATATATGTTGTATATACAAATATTTGCACATGTTAAGTTTGCTGAAAACAAACGCAGTTGACAGTGAGAGGACTTTTCTTTTTTTGCTGAGTTTACATGCTTTTATTTCCTCACGCCTAGATTACTGTAACTCGTTTTATACCTTATATCTCAGTCAGAAATCACTCCATCGTCTAATAAGTTGTTATTATTACTATTATATCCACTTAACTCAAAAGGTAGGCAGTGATAAATAATAAGGAAATAAAGAGAGGTGAGGATTTCCCCACAGAAACCCTCGCATGCCATGACATTACATGTCTTCCAAGTAAGAGCACACCCCCATTAGTTACACATACATTATAGGCATGCTCACCCCTAAGGTATGCAGCAATGTGACTAGCCCTAGACGAACTCCAGAGGCGAAATTGGCTCAAGCAGCCAAAGAAATCCAAGGTTCCATCCAAAAGTGAATTGATTGTCGATTGCTATACGGTTTTGGAAATATTAGGCTGTATACTTTCATAAAGTCACATCTGCTCCTGCCACGCCCTCTAATGCTCATCCGGTGTCTCCTTGACCTGCCGCCACTCCCCCAGTGCTCTCTCCCTCTCCCTCTCCCTCCCTCTGTGTGTGTGTGTGTGTGTGTGTGTGTGTGTGTGTGTGTGTGTGTGTGTGTGTGTGTGTGTGTGTGTGTGTGTGTGTGTGGTCGGAGACAGAGCACATCCCCACCAGCTGCAACCTGTTCCATAATCAAGACCTCTACAAATACTCAGTCCTGCTATTTCCACACTGCCAGATCGTAATCTCTGCTCAGTCAGTCCATGTTTCTAGCCGTTTGTTCCTGTTGTCCTGTTGTGCCTGTTTTCCCTTGCCTGATGCAGTTTTCCTCTCCGCTACAGTTCTGCCCGCTCTGACTCTGGTCCCTGTCTCCAGTCCGACTTCTCGTCAGTCCTGCTACTCTGTCCTGGATTCCCCACTCTACACTCCCTTGGATTCCCCTCCGGACCTGCTTACCCTGTCCCCACACCTCTCGCTCCAGCCTCAGCCTTCGCACCTGGTTTCCAGCAACCCGCCTGAGCTTCCCCTGGCCTGCACTCAATCTTCCTCCCGTGTTTCAATAAATACCTTGGTTACCTCATTCCAGTCTCCTTGTCTGAAACTGCTCTTGGGTTCACCTGTTCCGCTCCGCGTGACACGTAACGCATCAAATATAAGTTTATATTTGTCTAAAATAGCACTCATGTTAAGAATATGGCCACGCTTAGCCTGTGTCTTATATGGTTTGTAATCAATTGTTCATTTTCCACACAATATCTAGCCTAGGTTGGATTTCAGGCTACTCAAGTATTGGATTGCTTGGATTTTTCCATCTTCTTTTGCATCAATTAACTGATTAGAAACAGGTACCCAGTAAAAGATAGTGTGAAACTTTGTGAGAGAATCTTAATTGTTAAAGGAAAAGTCAAGAAAACACAAAATATCTCAAATTCCAACACATGTCAACAAGGTCCTGTGGATAGGGGCATGGAATCGGTTTGGAATCAGGCAAGAGACGCAGTCTTGTACATACAGAAGGGTCCAGGGTGAGGGAGTTATTTCTAAACACGCAACAGCTACAGCTTTGATTGTCTTAATGACACATAAGGCCTTCTGTATTCTTCAAGAGCGGAGGGAGAGCAGACACACTCTGAGTACTGTACATGTGTGAGGTACAAAAAATAATAAATGTTACAATTCAACAAAACTTGCTGCAGCAGTGGCTTATAAACACTAAACAAAAGTGGAAGAGCATTCATTATTCAGTTGTTCAAAAGAAGGGCAAACATCACATAGTCCAGTCACATTATTATGAAGTAGACCGTGTCTATTTCTTGATTCCTGTCACTCTGGATAATCCTTTCAGTTTCCACATGGATTCCACATGGATGGGGGGGGGGGGGGGGGGGCACATTTAATGCAATGCATGCACTACTTTACAGCAATTCATACACCAATGGTCCTAGCTTACACCACTTTGATTGCACAACTCATGATTTATATACAAATTGAAAGCTGCCACATTTATGAAAACCTTTTATCAAGTATATCTCCCTAGCTCCCTAGTTAGCTTAGTCAGTAACTGCTGTGTACTGTAGACTAAAGCAAATTATTTGTCACGACTTCTTCCGAAGTCGATGCCTCTCCTTGTTCGGGCGGTGCTCGGCGGTCGACGTCACCGGTCTTCTAGCCATCATTGATCTATGTTTCATTTTCCATTGGTTTTGTCTTGTCTTCCTACACACCTGGTTCCAATCCCATTCATTATTTGTTGTGTATTTAACCCTCTGTTTCCACTCATGTACTTGTCAGAGATTGTTTATTGTTATGTTCGTGTTTCATGGATTGGTGTGCGACGGGTTCTTGTACCCACGTTTATTTTATTATGGACTTTGGTTTTGGAGTTTTTGTCTTAAGTTATTAAAATACTCCATTTATACCAAGTTTGATTCTCCTGCGCCTAACTACCCTGCCACCTACACACACGTCATGACAGAATCTCTGACCCAAAATATGAAGTCAGCAGGAGAAAATACCCCCGGACATGGAGGTGGAGGAACGCGTCCAGGAGCATACGGAGAAGCTTTACCATCTGGGCGTCGCCATGGATCGCGTTGTCCAGACAATGGACCGCTGGGAGAGACAGGGAGTTCTTCCAGTGCCTCCACCAGCACAACCGGGGTCTCTCTTGAGTGCCCCTTTTCCGCCTGAACCCAATGGGATCCGTCTTGCCATGGCACGGGGTTACGACGGAAGTGCTGCCAACTGCCAGGGTTTCCTCCTCCAATTAAACCTTTATCTGGCCACGGTCCAACCAGCTTCATTGGACGTTGAGAAGTTTTTCGCCCTCGTCTTGTGTCTCACCGGGAGAGCACTGGAGTGGGCCAACGCTGTGTGTGGAGGGGAAGATGCGGCGTTGGACCATTTTGAGGAGTTCACCCGTAGTTTCCGGGCAGTCTTCGACCACCCACCCGAGGGCAGAGTGGCGGGTGAGTGTCTCTATCATCTGAGGCAGGAGACGAGGAGCGCCCAGGAGCTTGCCCTGGAGTTTAGGACCCAGGCTGCCGGCACGGGATGGAACAACAGGGCCCTGATTGACCATTACCACTGCAGTCTACGCGAGGACGTCCGTCAGGAGCTGGCCTGCACGGACATCACCCTCTCCTTCGACCAGCTGGTGGACCTGTCCATCCGGCTGGACAACATGCTGGCTACTCGCGGACATCCAGATCGGGGCCTGGTGGTTCCATCCTCCCGCACCCCCTCTCCGATATCCATGGAGCCGGGAGGGACGGTGCGCAGGGAGACCGGAGGGGGTTCCCGCTCGTGCACCATCTGTGGCCGCAGAGGGCACACTGCTGGTCGGTGCCAGGTTGGTTTCTCTGGGAATCAAGGCAGCAGACAGGGCGCTCTTGCGTCACCCCAGGTGAGTCAGCACCATTCTCACCCAGCGCCCTCTGTCGCACATATATTTGTGTGTGTCACTTCTCCTGGTTAGCTTATCATAACCCCACTGTTTCTAGGCCACAGAGGGCTCTCACGGGGTGGTCGCAAGAGTGCTCAGGTAGGTGTTTAGGGGTTTCCGTTGGTGCTACTACGGTGGAAAGTCCAGACCAGGTCTCCACCGCGCGCATTCCCCCCGAATATGCCGATTTGGCACTCGCCTTCTGTAAAAAGAAGGCGACTCAATTACCACCCCATCGACGGGGGGATTGTGCGATAGATCTCCTGGTAGACGCTGGTAAGTTGGTGGTTGAAGATATCCCTCTAGTGGTGTGGGGGCTGTGCTTTGGCAAAGTGGGTGGGGTTATATCCAATAGATAGAGATTGCATCATCTGTGGATCTGTTTGGGTGGTATGCAAATTGGAGTGGGTCTAGGGTTTCTGGGATAATGGTGTTGATGTGAGCCATTACCAGCCTTTCAAAGCACTTCATGGCTACAGACGTGAGTGCTACGGGTCTGTAGTCATTTAGGCAGGTTGCCATTGTGTTCTTGGGCACAGGGACTATGGTGGTCTGCTTGAAACATGTTGGTATTACAGACTTAATCAGGGACATGTTGAAAATGTCAGTGAAGACACCTGCCAGTTGGTCAGCACATGCCCGGAGCACACGTCCTGGTAATCCGTCTGGCCCCGCAGCCTTGTGTATGTTGACCTATTTAAACGTCTTACTCACGTCGGCTACGGAGAGCGTGATCACACAGTCGTCCGGAACAGCTGATGCTCTCATGCATGCCTCAGTGTTGCTTGCCTCGAAG
This sequence comes from Salvelinus fontinalis, assembly GCF_029448725.1. Taxonomy (NCBI): domain Eukaryota; kingdom Metazoa; phylum Chordata; class Actinopteri; order Salmoniformes; family Salmonidae; genus Salvelinus; species Salvelinus fontinalis. The sequence continues at coordinate 36,975,558 of NC_074696.1, read as the reverse complement.
TGAGCATAGAAGTGATTTAGCTCGTCTGGTAGGCTCGTGTCACTGGGCAGCTGGCAGCTGTGCTTCCCTTTGCAGTCTGTAATAGTTTGCAGGCCCTGCCACATCCGACGAGTGTCGGTATATCTACACAATAATATTGGAGCGGTTCCAATGTTTAGCCTACATACAGTACATAGCCTACATCTGTCTTCAGATGCATTTTATGAGTGTTCTTTCCATTGAAAGAAATGTATTTAATCTTCCACTCCCCTCATCCGATTCATTTATATGCTGCAGAGAAGAGGATATTCAAAAGGTAGGCATTTTAAGAGATAGTTCAACTTGTCTTGGCAAAGCCTTTCCAAAGACAGTTTTAGATCTCGTGGAGAAAACAATTCCAAACAATGGATGAGTTGGGACCACCAGACAGCAATGTTCCCATCCACAATGAATGTGTGTCTATCCAATGGTCATCTTATTATCCATCATTCACATTCTTTACATTTTTGTACACCACCTGTAGTGTTTGTGATGTACTTCATTTGTAAGTGGTGTGAGCGGACCAAGTAATTGGGCGTCACTCAAAAGCAGGAAGGTGGAACAAATGAGTCAGGAGTAGGTTTTCTTGATTGAACATAGTTCTATATTGAGGGCATTTGGTCAACACAAACACTCCAACGTAATCAACGAAATTCTCCCAAAGGAAAAAGAAAACATATCTTCTTCTCCAGATCAAAACAGGAACACAATATGATTGTCTTTAAAATACAACAAAAAGTCACGGCATTGTCACCGTCTTAATGGTTCTTCATAGATAGCTCCTCTGTCTCGGTGGCCATCTTCCAGAGATAGTTCCCCTCTCTGCTGGTTCCATACTCTCTCTTATAGGGGAAGGAGAATATCTCATTAGTAGTGTCAGCTGTGCTTAATTGCCTCTGGTTACCTTGTCTCCCATGCCTTGTTGGGCTACCATCCGTGAGCCCAGCCTGCCCTCTGGTGGTCCTTCCACAGTGGATTACATCTTAATGCTCAGTTAAAATTTTTATTGGGGCCTCCCGGGTGGCGCAGAGTCTCTGGGTTCGCCCCCAGGCTCTGTCGCAGCCGGCCGCGACCGGGAGGTCCGTGGGGCGACGCACAATTGGGCTAGCGTCGTCCGGGTTAGGGAGGGTTTGGCCGGTAGGGATTTCCTTGTCTCATCGCGCTCCAGCGACTCCTGTGGCGGGCTGGGCGCAGTGCGCGCTAACCAAGGGGGCCAGGTGCACGGTGTTTCCCCCGACACATTGGTGCGGCTGGCTTCCGGGTTGGAGGCGCGCTGTGTTAAAGAAGCAGTGCGGCTTGGACGCATGGCTTTCGACCTTCGTCTCTCCTGAGCCCGTACGGGAGTTGTAGCGATGAGACAAGATAGTAATTACTAGAGACTGGATACCACGAAAATTGGGGAGAAAAGGGGATAAAATGTTTAAAAAAAAGTTTTATTAAAATAAGTATCCTACATATACAGCGGTGAAATACAATTCTATACAATACAAATACAATACAATTCAAAAATCATAAAACCCTTTTAAAGAAATAGGTGCAACCCTTGCTCACGATTATACAGTGAATGATTTATTTTCTATTTCTGCTTAAAAACATGACATTCCTTATGTTTTCTTTCTTGTCTTACAGTGGCAAGAAATTGAATGATGACTGGATCAAGGCCGAGGACCGGGTTTCTCCAGTTTTAACCTACTTTATGCACAAATGTATTCCTCACTCTCCCTTCACATGTATCCCTGTCAATCATAAATGGTTGGCCAATTTCACCACGATTTACCATTGAAACATTCATGAAGCATCAGCATGCCAACCATTTGATCTCAATCAGTTTCATGAGAATATTCATTTAGATATTGTTGATATAAAGTGAGCTACAAAAGTATTGCAACAGTGACACATTTTTTGTTGTTTTGGATGTGTACTCCAGACCTTTGTATTTGTAATTATACAATGACTATGAGGTTAAAGTGCAGACTGTCAGCTTTAATTTGAGGGTATTTTAATCCATATCTGATGAACCGTTTAGAAATTACAGCACGTTTTGTACATAGCCCCCCCATTTTAGGGGACCAAAAGTATTGTGATAAATTCACTATATGTGTATTAAAATAGTCAGTTGAGTATTTTTGTCTTTTATGTTTGCATTGATTCATTTTACTATGTTATTAAATATATACATTTCATTTCACTCTGTCCATTTTTTACCTTTAGCCTATTTCTACAACACAATGCACATAGCTGATTACCTTATGGAGTAGATACAATTATATTTACTAAAGAGCCAGTTCATTTGCAAGTTTAATAGTCTATGGGCTGCAGATCAAACGTGTTGGTCTTTCAGCCAAAGCACCCCATACAGAAGCAATCAGTTGATATAATAAAGAACAAACATAAAAAATCAGGCTATATGAATCAGACAGTAGGTCAGATGGTTGAAAATCACAGATTCATATCGTGATTTGAAATGACAATGTTTACAGTATGCAAAAATCAACTTGTGGTCTTCGTTTTTGTTGTTAGTGACGCTCTCCAGTCTCCACTGCCGTGGTTCTGAACTCGCCACGGCATGCCTTGCATTTCTCCCGCACGAGCTGTCGGTGGTCCTGAAATAAAACGCCGGCGCACTATTAGAAAAGGCGCACGGGTTAACATACACAGTTCTTCATGTTACCTGGGCCTTTTCCAATATAGTAAAGCTACAACATTCTATTTGGAACAAATTAATGCAAATCAGAGATTTGAAAGGTCACTTGTTTCCTTCTGTCTTTCTACTGGAAGAATGTTAGTTCAATGGAGTTCAATAACCCTTTGTACTGGATCATTTCTTTCCAAATGCCACCCTATTCTCTTGAAAGTGCACTACTTTTGACCAGATGCCTAGGCACATAGTACAATGTTGATATATTAGTTATGAGCAGTGGATTGGGCTGATCAACTTGAGTTCTTAGTGAATGTCTCAGTAATGAGAAAATAATCATCAAAAGTGATGAGAATGCTGCATTTTGACCTTGAACTTCGCAATTCATATCCACGTTTATTATAGGCCCATAGGCTAGGCGCAGCTAGGCTATATATTATAATACATAGGCCTACGTGTATATCAACATAGCTTACATATATATGGATTATATATACAGTATATATAATGCTATTACCTATATTACTTTACCTGCATTTTTTCTGTTGGATTATAGACCTACCTCTGAGTCATATTGACACGCAGCATGTTTAGCGCATAGAGGCAGACCGTCTATCTGCTTGGGCTCTAGGCTAGCTGTCCGCGGAAAATATTTAATGAAGGGGAAAGTCAAATCATTCCACAACTGCTTTTTTTGAATAGGCAGTGAGAATTAATTTTCATCATTGTTGCTTATCAGGAATATGATGTGCCGAGGACAATGGCAATAGAGGTGCGGTTATAAGGCCATGTGGGTAATGGGTATAGGGGTTGAAAGGCCACATATAGACTGTTGAATGTCTATTTTTGAACTTCTAGAAGCGTCAATATCGATGTAACAACGTTTATATAAGCATTTCTATACATACACCTGTTTTCTGCCATGAACCTTTATACAACCGTAGGAAACCTTTGTAAGAGGTTAGGTCTGGTCATAGAATCCCCCAAAATATGTTTTTGTTGTTTTTTGTAGCTCAGTTTAATGGCTTGGCACAAATAATCCTTTGCATGAATTAGATATAATTATGCAATCCCATACCCCTGGTGGCCATGGGGTGCTCAGTAGCGCCACCAACAGTTGACTTTTCCCCAAACTTTATGATTTAATCAAGAATAGATTAACATATCCGAACGTTATTTGACATGAAGGTTTAGTAAAGGAACCTTATTAAATCGGAAGAATCACACATGTCAAGCTTAAATAGTTATGACAAAAAACACATTTCAAAAAGTGCAGTACTTCAGACATTGAATTGGCATGTGCTGATGCAGTACAGCGTTATATATGTTCTAATGAATGTACATGTCATTTTACACATCAATTAGAATGATATTGGCGAAGATATTGATAAAGAACAAACCGGTTAGGGTTAGGTAAAAACTACAAAATGGCGCCACATTTGTAGTTCACAACTTTTCCGGTTTCTGTAACATACGAATTTATCTGTTACATCAATTATTTAATATAATCCGACAATGTTAACGACATTCAAATGAAAGAAACATTGTGGAACAATAATTTAAGAATAGTTTAAAAATATAATCAATTCAGAAACATAGTATATTACGTCACGGGCATTGCGATGCAGGACCAAACCGAAGACGTGGCCAAACGCTGTAACAACACAGATTTATATACGTGCATGTTCACAATTCTCCCACTATGTCAGACCTGCCTGCATAATTGCAATTTTTTTTCATCTAATTTTAATAATAATACGCTGTCGCTAATAGTAGCGTTAAGAGTATGTCACTTGCAACTGGCCTGTTCAGGATGGGACAACCTCCATTTCAATAGGAACAATTTCAAGTTTGTGGCTTAATTAACACACAAGGGCTATGCATTATTCTTCCCAAAAGATGTCATGGGTCATAATTGGGTCAGCATAATAAAATACAATAAACACTTCAATCATTCTGTGTCCATACTTTTGATGCTTCATTGCGAGTTCCTGCACATTTGTGGCCTGCTGGAGGTCATTTTGCAGGGCTCTAGCAGTGCACCTCCTTGCACAAAGGCGGAGGTAGCGGTCCTGCTGCTGGGTTGTTGCCCTCCTACGCCCTCCTCCACGTCTCCTGATGTACTGGCCTGTCTCCTGGTAGCGCCTCCATGCTCTGGACACTACGCTGACAGACATAGCAAACCTTTTTGCCACAGCTCGCATTGATGTGCCATCCTGGATGAACTACACTACCTGAGCCACTTGTGTGGGTTGTTGACTCCGTCTCATGCTACCACTAGAGTGAGAGCACCGCCAGCATTCAAAAGTGACCAAAACATCAGCCAGGAAGCATAGGAACTGAGAAGTGGTCTGTGGTCACCACCTGCAGAACCACTCCTTTATTGGGGGTGTCTTGCTAGTTGCCTATAATTTCCACCTGTTGTCTATTCCATTTGCACAACAGCATGTGAAATTTATTGTCAATCAGTGTTGCTTCCTAAGTGGACAGTTTGATTTCACAGAAGTGTGATTGACTTGAAGTTACATTGTGTTGTTTAAGTGTTCCCTTTATTTTTTTGAGCAGTGTATATAAGAATATGGCCATATTTAGCCTGTGTCTATGGTTTGTGATCAATTGTTACTTCCCCCCCCCCCCCCCCAATATTTAACCTAGGTTGGATTACAGGCTAATCAAGAATTGGATTGCTTGTATTTTTCATATTCTCTTGAATCAATTATATAATTAGAAACAGGTATCCCAGTAAAGATCGTGTGAAACATTGTGAGAGAAACTTAAATTGTTTAATGAAAACTCAAGATAACAAAGTAACAAAAATTCCACCAGTCTTCACCCCCACGCTTAACAAATATCCCATCCACCACTTTAACATTAGTCCTTTACTTGGTCCCTCTGATTAAAAAGTATGACTCCAAATCAAGCCATTGCACCCATATATAGGCCAATGTTGACTACCTGAAGCATCTGATAAGACTTTTGATGTAAGGAATACAATCGATGGAAACATACTTATCACAAATACCTAGGTAAAGCAGCTTACTATACAATATTGGCAATACAGTTTCAGATCCACAAGAAAGAAGTCAAGGTCCTGTGGATAGGGACATGGAATCAGGCCAGAGATGCGGTCTTGTACATACAGAAGGGTCCAGGGTAAGGGAGTTATTGCTAAACACATAACAGCTACAGCATTGATTGCCTTAATGACACAAGGCTTTCTGTATTCGTCAAGAGCGGAGGGAGAGCAGACGCACTCAGTGCAGGTTTGAGTACAGTACGCAAGAGAATGTGTGTGAATACCCAAAAATAATACATGTTACAATTCAACAAAAAACTTGCTGCAGCAGTGGCTTATAAACACTAAACAAAAGTGGAAGAGCATTCATTATTCAGTTGTTCAAAAGAAGGGCAAACATCACTTGGTCAAGACATTACAATGAAGTAGGGTTGAAGAAATTAGGTTTTGAAGGACTGCGTCTACTTCCCCCGAATCCTGTCACTGGATAATCGGGTTAAATTTCCACATGGATAGCCCACCCTAAATACATATTACTGTACTTCCACATTATGCAGGTATGAAAACCTTTAAACAAGTATATCTCCCTAGCTAAATTGGTCAGTAACTGCTGTGTAAATGTAGACATCTAAAACAGCTTAATCATTCCCAATAAGTCCCATTCAGGAAACTGATGACATTTCAGGACACTCTTGTCCTCATCGATGTCAAATATCCAAGATGGCTGCTATTTGGGGACCTGGTTAATGGACTATACGTTACAATGTAGTGCTCTTAATTTAATTGGAATGTTCCAGTTATATACTAATATACTCTGATCCTAAAAAATCTTGGAAAATGCCCTAACCACTTAACTGCCTAGTTCTATTGTGTTCAATCTGTGATCTCTGCCAGTACAATTAAAGGTAAAATAAACATTACAAATATTTGTGTGTGGAGGCCATTCTTGATTTTAGTTAACTAAATGGACAAATTCAATAGTTAAACGGCAACTTAAAAGTACATTGTTTTCGGTTGCCGTTTTGTGACCAAAAAGGGAATGAACTGTGCAATTATAACGGACTACAACTCCCAAGTGATCTGCCTTGCTTTTCTAAGTCTCGGTTTGATGACCTATCGGACTTCGACATGGTGACAGTCCTGCTGATGAGGACTTTGTACAGTTCAGAACTTCTTAGTCATAATTCTCCAGCTGGTTGGTGTTGAAATGCAACTCCCTATTCAGGTCCTCTTTGGAACAAATAGTCCAATCCTGTGAAAGCTCTTTGTCGGTTTCTTCTCACCTCTCTCTCGCTCTCCTTTAAACTTCATCAGTCTTTCCTTCCAATCACAACAATGATATAAATCCATCTCTCTGGTTCAGTCTCTCCTCCTCCCCTCTCCAAATACCTCCATCTCCTTAAGCGCTACCACCCTCTCTTATTGATGACTCAATCTCTCACTCGTACTCTGCGATTAGCACCATCATGTAAATTCCAACCAGCATCGCCAGGATCTCCATCACCGATTGGCCCAGACTAGAGCGACCAACCAGCAGCTCGGGCAGGACCGTCACCGTGGCGATGTACACAAAGCCACCTGCGGTGAATGGCAAGATCCAGGCTGTGGCGGCCGCGCCCACCCCCTCAGCCAATAGGGAGCAGGCTGTGCCGGCAAGAGCCCCCAAGGCTGTCAGCAGCTGTAGACACATGGCCTGATGGGAAAGAGGAAGTTGTCAATGGACATCTCTACCTACAGAGACTTTCTGATGCAGTTGGTTCAAACAGAAAAGACACACAAATCTTACAGCTGCCACCATGTGTGAATAGGCTTTGGTTTGTAGTCATGACAGACAACTGAGCATGTTTCAGTACATAGTCAAGCACATTTCCGTTTCCTGTGTGACATCAGTATGTGTAACATCAATTGTTATGAAAAGCTGAAGCTTGTGCATTACCTTCTTCTTGGTGCAGCCAGACTGGACCAGGATGGCAAAGTCGCCAATCTCGTGGGGCACCTCGTGCAGCAGGATGGTGAGAGTGGTGACTGTGCCTACTGCTGGGCCCACCAGGAACGATGCCCCGATGGCCAGCCCGTCAGTGAAGTTGTGTGTGAAGTCAGCAGCCAGGTTGAGGTAGCCCGATACCTTGATGTCTATATTGAGAGGGACGTCAAACATTCAGCACAGAACCTTTGTGAAACTAGAGCACATGGTTAAATTGTGCTTAGGAGCATTTGTTTACTCCCTCCATGGTTAAAGTACAAATAAATAGATGTCAATTGTTGTAAAAATGTGAGAGTGTACTACATTTACTATCATATTAAAATATTGAATTACTTTGACATATTTAATTGTTATATTACGCTAATTTCCCTATGGTGGACAAAACATGTTACTACCTTATTAAACAAGCTTGCATTTTCACCACATACAATAGTGGAATTATATGCTTCCTTTTTTCTTCAGATTGATCATGTTAACAGTCATCACAAATGTATTAAACGGATTGCTTTAAACGGATTTGGTACCGTTGATTTTGTGATACGCGCCTGTCAGTCACAGGATTTAGAACAGCGTTCTAATGGCCCAGAACATTTTTTGGCTCTCTGTAGAAAAGTTGATGGCCGCACACCAACACACTGATGTGAGACCCAAACGATCATCTAAATAACAGCCAACCCTTGTCAGTGTTGATATCCTACGCCGGGGGGGGGGGGGGGGGTCGCGATTCGTTGAAGTTAAATAACAAAGCAACTCATTTGTTTCTGCCCCGTTTCGGCAGCTTCCCAGAATCTCCATCCGATATTCTAGAATTTAGATGATTTTGAACCGTGTTAGATTAAACAGCGCATACACCCCGATTGTAGATTCCAACTTGATATCGATGGAGGTGATTAGCAAAACAAATTGGCGTTACACTTACCACGTTGGCAACCGACTTGAATCAAAATGCAACATTTCTAAATGTAGCTAAGCGTCTTCTACAAGTTGTCCTCTGACCCAGGGGTTCCCAGTTGTGGTAGTTTCAACAGCACATACAACTTACTTTCCCCCTTAATCATTATGAGTGATCTATCAATTTGGTGTGTGTGCAGTTTATAAGGTGTCCTTTAAAAAAACAATACAAGTAATCTGATTACTATTCTTGCACGTGTGTGTAGATAGTACATTTTATGTTTACAATACATCAGGAACTGTTTCTACATATTGGTTATTGATTGGGACACATTAAAACTGTTGTCATTGGGCTATCATTCTCATGATTTGCCACCGGAAACATACGTTTCAGGAATGTAAATGTAACTTTCAATACTCATTTCAAATGGTATTGTACTTAATCTGGTAAAAACTCATGAATGAGTCCAAAAACATGCTGTGTTTGATTTTTTTTCGATGTAACAGAAATCACCAAAATGTGTTTGCCCTGCTTAATATTGAGAAGGGAGAATGGACAATAATCACAACAGTTACACGCAATAACAGAGAAACAGGATTGATTGGAGGCTGGTAAATGAAATAAAGTCAAAGTGAATATTCTCTTTGAGCAAAATTGGTTTTGAGATTTAAAAACAAAAAGCAATTTCACTAAGGAATTAAGTGGCAATTAGTCAACTCTTCTTACCTGTAGTTTTCTCCTCCACTCCTTTTGGAGTCTTCTCATCTTTGCTTTCTTTTCCATCTTTCTCACCCTCCTTATTTTTTCCCTCCCCGTCACTCTCCTTTGCCTTAGGAGCAGCTGAAAATAGAAGAAGAAAAGACATGTGCATAACTCTTGTGTACTGACCATCCCCCTTTATTTAACTAGGCAAGTCAGTTACGAACAAATTCTTATTTACCAAGACGGCTTAGAAGAGCAGCATCATATCCCCTAACCATACAGTAGCTCTCGGCAAGAGAAATCTCAATGAATCAATGTTCAGATTTCAAAATGGACCCAGAGGTCATGTTACAAAACCAACTAGCTGCTAGCCTAAAGATGTGGCTACATTCGCTAGATCTAGGGGTCCTAGGTCTAGGGGTCCTAGGTCTAGCTAAATGATCTGTAACCTGATTTAACCTGTGAATTTATCTGATAGGACAGAGTATGTGGACCGTGTGGTATGCATGTGCCCAAGAGAGACACTTTACCAGGTTCCAGGGCCTGCTCAATCCTGACACACGAGTCGGCTAGCCCAAGCAGATTATCATTTGTTCATGGTGACAAAATAAATATTTAGAAAAACAAAAGTACAAAAAGGCCTACACCAAAACTAAAGATAACATCTCACACTGATTACAGATCCTTCCTAATTACTCACACCTGCGTGCTTAACAAGGCTTCACGGCAGAGCTGCTGACCTCTGGGGATGGAGTGTGGGAAGTGGTAGTGTAGTGCAACTATGCTCCTAAGCCCTAAACTAAGAGCATTGGGTCAGTAACCAAAAGGTCGCTGGTTCTAATCATTGAGCAGACAAGATGAAAAATCTGTCAACATGCCCTTGAGCAAGGCACTTAAACCTAATTGGTTCTGTAAGTCAATCTGGATAAGAGCATCTGTTAAATGACTGAAATGTTAAACTACCTAACCTATTCCATAACAGACATGCAATGCATCCAGTTCATTTGGAAAATATTCCCACATTTTGTTACATTACAGCCTTATTCTAAAATGGATAACATTTCTTCCTCATCAATCTACACACAATACACCATAATGACAAAGTGAACACAGGTTAAGACATTTTCACAAATGTATTTATTTTAATTTTAAATACCTTATTTACATAAGTATTCAGACCCTTTACTATGAGACTAAATTGAGCTCAGGTGCATCCTGTTTCCATTGATCATCCTTGACATGTTTCTACAACTTGATTGGAGATCTGGGGAAGGGTACCAAAAAAAATATATGTGCAGCATCGAAGGTCCCCAAAAACACTGTGGCCTCCATCGTTGGAAGAAGTCTAGAACCACCAAGACTCTTCCTAGAGCTGGCCGCCCGGCCAAACTGAGCAATCGGGGGAGAAGGGCCTAGGTCAGGGAGGTGACCAAGAACCCGATGGTCAATGACAGAGCTCCAGAGTTCCTCTGGAGGTGGGAGAACCTTCCAGAAAGACAACCATCTCTGCAGCACTCCATTTACATTTACATTTAAGTCATTTAGCAGACGCTCTTATCCAGAGCGACTTACAAATTGGTGCATTCACCTTATGACATCCAGTGGAACAGCCACTTTACAATAGTAAACCAATCAGGCCTTTAATTGTATAGTAGCCAGACGGAAGCCACTACTCAGTAAAAGGCACATGACAGCCCGCTTGGAGTATACCAAAAGGCACCTAAAGGACTCTGACCATAAGAAACACTCTGGTCTGATGAAATCAAGATCTAACTTTTTGGCCTGAATGCCAAGAGTCACATCTGGAGAAAACCTGGCACCATCCCTACGGGAAACTCCACAAATACACGTGTGCCAAGCTTGTAGCGTCATACCCAAGAAGACTTGCTGTAATCACTTCCAAAGTTGCTTCAACAAAGTACTAAGTAAATGGTCTGAATATTTATGTAAATGTCATATTTCCGTTTTTTATTTTTTTTTATATCATTATGGGGTATTGATTCGTCATTATGGGGTATTGTGTCTAATTTGAATGTGTAAAAAAACAATTGAATCCATTTTAGAATAAGGCTGTAACGTAACAAAATGTAGAAAAAGTCAAGGGGTATGAATACTTCCGAATGCACTAACAGGAAGAAAAAAATGCATTGAACACAGAGGGATCATTTCAAGGCATGCGAGTTATAGTAAAAAAAGCTCATGTTGAATTGATATAGCAGAAGCACACGCATCAATTCAAATTGGCCTTTTGTTTTCCCCCGTGCTACAAACTCCAATTAAAATTGATTACCTACCGTGAGAGTGTGCATGTCCATGTCCTTCCTTCAGGAGGCGAACAAATTTTTCCACCACCAGGAAGGCTACAATTCCTCCGAGGACCCACAGCCCTACTGACATCATGTGACCATGGGCGGCACCTACAGGTATGACAAAGAGCACCGTCAGGGACATGCTGTTTGCCAAAATAGGTGCAGCCCCCCCCCCCCCCCCCCCCCAAAAAAATAAAGAGTAGAAGAGATTTCTTAAAGCATGGAAAATACTAGTATGTGACCATTGGTGATTGACATACTGCACAATCCAAGATGGTAGCAAGTCAGTCTGTCCGTTTGTATGTGTGGTCCTTGAGATCAGAGATAAGTTGTTTTAATTAGCCTGAACCTGTTTAGAGAAGCAAACACTTTTGATGTGAAGGTGGATACTGTATATAACTCATTTTTTTAGATCTCACTCTCTATTTCACAAAATGTACTTGTACAAAGATTTCGGATTGAGAAGGCCTTTTTTTCCTGCCTCGGGCCGCTCGTAAACTATAGCCTACACCTTTCTGGAGTTGGAGCTCACCAAGTAAGGAGTCTGTCTGCGCGCAAGGCCTGCTACACAAGCGCAGGCGCACACTGAAGGCTTGGAGCGGAGAAGCGGTTACTGGATTGGAAAACCTGATGCACTGTGGGGGGAAAAAAATCTACGTTGTTTTACACAACGTCTACTGGTCGTTGCACACCCGTCCTGAAATACCTCTAAAAACTGGCATTATCTGTTACTGTGCCTGCTCGTTACTCAATGCCATCCTGGATTAAATAGGCTGAATGATCAATGGGTGAGTGAATCATCTTCACCTTATGCCCTACAACTTGCAAACACTCCGACGAGACCATCATGTCAATACCACCAGGCACTTGGTCTCTCTCTGCAATTGCATTTCTACCACTCTCAAACACAACTGGACCTACACTTGATGGCATACCTCCAACATCTAAAACTATCGAAAGACTCGGCCTATTGACAATGGTGCTGGTTTCGCCAAGTCCTCGCGCATTGGGCAACAGATACATTGTTATGCTTTTTATTGTTGATCTCTGGTAATGTCGCTGAATCCCGCTCAATTAATTCATGCGCTTACAAGACCGAATCCCAGAACACCTAACAAATCAACGCTGATGGACATTATTCTAACGTATACCCCTCACAAAGACACATGGACTGGGATATTCTGTAATGATGTCAGTGAAAACTGTGCTATTGCTTGTGTTAGAAATACAAAAATGACCCAAGCCAAACCCCGTTATATTTAAGACATTTTAGACAGTTTGATGAGCAAGGGTTCTTACATGATCTGTATCAAAATATTGACAGTGTAAGTCTGATTCCCGATGTTGACACTGCCTGGGACTATTTTTGTATGAAATTTGTGTCCATTTGTGATAAGCAGGCTCCTGTGAAGACATTTAGAATCACTGGAAGGGACAATCCCTGGTTTTCAGATAACTTAAGAATGAATTAGAATGATGTCTCTTGGGCTCAAGCCAGACATGCACATGCTCCTGTTGACTGGGCCTCCTTCAGAGCGCTAAGAAACAAATGCACAGGATTGATCAGGAAGTTCAAATCAGATGACTATTTAAATGCAGTCACAGACAACCTAAACAACCCTACCAAGTTCTGGAAGCTAATCAAATCAGTGTCAGGTTCTAATGTATCCTCTGGCCTTCCTGACCATTTAATTATGGATTCTAATGAAGTGAAGGATAAAGCCGATATTGTAGGGTTTTTTAACAAGCACTTCATATCTGCTGCTTCAGTTTGATAATGGTGGGGCCCAGGCCTCTAACGTAAGCTGTTACAGTAAACTATGATATAGGCCCTCATGTCAACCATTTTAACTTTGAGCCTGTTTCTTATGCTGAGGTCTATAAAGCACTAAAGGCAATAGACACTAAAAAGTCTTCAGGTCCAGACAACCTGGACCCCTACCTCTTAAAGATAGAAGCTGGTGTCAGCTTATGTCCTCCCGCTGCTAAAGAGTGGAGATCCCTCAGATGCTCATAACTATCGTCCTATATCCAAAGTCTATGAATCCCTAGTGAACTCAGTTAAAAAAACATCTTAGTTGATAAAAACATACTGAACTGGGTTCAGTCTTTAGATCGGGGCACAGCACCACAACTACAGCCATGGCAGTGGCAAATGACATCATTAATGCACTTGATAAAAGGCAACATTGTGCTGCTCTGTTTGTGGATTTATCAAAGGCATTTGATTCAGTTGACAATGAATTGTTGCTAGCTAGACTCAGTAACATTGGTCTCGGGGAAGGGGCAGTAAATTGGTTTAGAAACGAACTTTGACTGAACACAATGTGTATATACTGACAATCACAAGTCTGGATTTCTTGCAATTAATAGAGGTGTGCTCCAGGGTTCCATTTTAGCTCCTGTGTTGTTCTCCCTTTTAATGAATGATTTGGGAAATGGGATGCAACCAGCAGTTACATCTATATGCAGATGATAAAGTCATATATTCATGTGCTCCTCTGGTTCAGGCTGTTGAAGAGCTCTAGACTGCTTTTCGGTCACTGCAGGCCTCCCGCTATGGTTTCAAACTGGTCTTGAATGTACAAAAAAAACTAAATTCATGACCTTTACCAGAGCTCGAACTCTGCCAGAGAAGGTTAGCATCGTCACACCTGGTGGCTTATCCATTGAAAACGTGTCATCCTACAAATACCTAGGTGTATGGTTAGATGACAAGTTGTCCTTTAAAGTTCATATGGATAATCTTGTGAGGAAGCTTAAATTGAAAATTGGTTTTTATTTTCGTAATAAGGCTTGCTTCCCGCTTATGCCTAGAAAGAAGCTTGTTCAGGCCACTATTCTCTCTGTAATTGATTATGGTGACTAGTCTTACAAAGACTGGACTCCATTTATCATGCATCCTTACGCTTTATTACAAAGCCAAGTCACTCACCCACTATTGCACCTTGTACCAAATGGTAGGTTGGACCACACTTTATATGCGCAGAAAGCTACATTTGTATGTTTTCATCTACAAAGCCCTTTTGGGTAAACTCCCTCTTTACCTCTGTAGTCTGGTCTCCTACACCACCAGCAGTTACCATACCCGGTCTGATAGGTCCCCAGGACATTCACAGTATTAGACAAGACTGCATTCTCTTCTTGTGCACCAGAGGCATGGAAAATTCTACAATCTATGTTTCATCTAGATATATGTTAGCGCCACTGAATGAATTTAAAATATTGATGGGAGACTGCTACGGAGGAGTGTAAATGCTTTTTTTAGGCTGGATCATGTATGTATTAATTCTGTAATGTATTGATTGTTGCTGCCTTCTTGGCCAGGTCCCCCGTGAAAAAGAGGGCTTTTCCTGGTTAAATAAAAGGTTAAATAAAAAAATATATGTAATGGATCAGCTGGATAATATGATGGTGTTCGTAAATGTAGATATACCATGTGAGTGGCCATGATCCTGTGATTCTTCACTGTCATGTGAGTGGCCGTGTCCCTCGTCTCCATGGTGAGAGTGAGGCACTGTGTAAACAAGCAAGAGATAATAAGAAAGAAATACAATGGATAGACTGGCATGACAACATCCTTTTAACTACAAACCAATAAATATGTATGGAAAAGGTGTGGAATGTCCTCCCTTCACTTCGAGTAGTTGTGTGATACTGACACTAACCCAGGGCGTGAGGGATGAGGTGTAGGAAGGCATCTCCCAGCAGACCACCAGAGGCAAAGCTCAGCAGCACCTTCAGGAGGTTCTTGTGCTGGTCTGTATTGGACTGGACTGGGATCAGGAAGAGGATGAAGAAGGGAGCAGCACTGATCAGCAGGGTGGCACCGATGGCCTAATGGTAAGAATAGGAGAGAAGAACAGACAGAGGTCATAAGAGGTCAATTTAAAAGTGTGTGAGCAGGCGTGCTTGTGGGTAGTAAAATAATCTCACACTTGATAAGGATGGCTGTTTTGAGTTCCAAGGGTATCAAACCAATGTAATCGACTTCATCAAATAAGGAAAGGCTATTCCCTGTCTACAAAAGTACTTACATTCCAACCCATTCAATAATTGAATGCCAAATAAATACATTCCAATTCAGGTCCAATTCAATTGACAGTACCTAAATAGTTGACCTGTTGAGTCGTGCTGACCAGGACATTTAAATAATGGTAAAATAGTGTCTAACAAACCTAATTCTTTTGAACATGGCAAATAAAAATATTAACTTTATAACAGAGATGCATTTCGACTGCAGTGAAAATCGACAGAAAGTTATTGACAGTACACTGCAGTGAGGTTGTCTGGGCCAGTTGTCAAAACCAAATGAGTCAATAGAACTCTAGACAAAACTTAGCAACAGACTCACTGGCAAAGGGAAATGTTTTTGGAGAAAAGTAATAGGCAGCCTGCGTTTGCACTGGGACTCAGTAGGAAAGTCAAGAGGTTGTTTGAATGAACAGGAGGGATACCGACTGACAAAGATGTGACATTTTGCATATGATTTGATATAAGGTAGGCCTTGACCACTAATGGACATCTAAATGTAGCACGGGACCTGGACAAAAATCATGTTTCAAATATCCACAATAACACATTCATGTCCCTTCATGAATGGCTCCAAGGTCTCCACTGACAATACCTGCATCCAGAGCTCCACTATGTCCCTCTTCTTTCCCTCTGCCTCCCTTATCACCCTCTCTCCTCCGTGGGTGTGCCCGTGTCCACTCTCCTCGTGCTTATGTCCATGGTCATGTGCGTGACCGTGGTGCGACTCCTCAGCTGGGGGAAGGTTGGCCTCAGCACTCCACTTGCTCGCCCCTTGGTGCAGTTTCTGACTGCCATGGGAGTGACCATCGGAACCGCCACCCCCGTGCAAGTGTGCATGCCCATGGTGGTCGTGTGCATGCCCATGGTGGTCGTGTGCATGCCCATGGTGGTCGTGTGCATGCCCATGGTGGTCGTGTGCATGCCCATGGTGGTCGTGTGCATGCCCATGGTGGTCGTGTGCATGCCCATGGTGGTCGTGTGCATGCCCATGGTGGTCGTGTGCATGCCCATGGTGGTCGTGTGCATGCCCATGGTGGTCGTGTGCATGCCCATGGTCATGAGAGTGGCTATGAGCAACAGTTAGCTGGGCGGCTAGCAACAGCACTGCTCCTGAGAACAGTGTTAACGCTAGCAGACGTCCATGGGCCATCATCTCACCTAGAACAGACACACAAAGGGAACATCTATGGTTAGTTGCCTGCCTTAGTACAGCAACACTAACTGCATATATCAACAGCTTAATTTCATCATGATTGTGGGTAGTTACATTGGATGGGTTACGCTAGTTAGTTATCATATAACACATTATCAAACATTCCATTGACATCCCATCTGCTAACGTTACACCTAACAGCATTCCCATGATGGCCTTCTGCTAAGGCAATAGGCCTAACGTTACACTTTTCCATTAACTCCTCGTATAAAACTGACTCAGGAAGAGGGAAAGGGTCCGAAATGGGCAAGTCGCCTTGCTGAGTAGCTAAAGTAGCTAGATGCCCTTAAAGTGATGGATTGAAAGAGATGCGATTGTTGTTGTACCTAGCAAGTTATCTAACGTTAGCCACTAACTGTCTGGCTAGCAGCTAGCCACATCGACAAAGATGCATGTGAATGCGATTAAAGGAATGCAGATGTCGCAGTTTATCTTGCATGCAACGTGTTGTCGGGATAATTAGCCAAGTTAAGTACAATAGCAAACAACGGTTGGCTAACGTTTGCGGTGATGACAACAATGTTGCAGTATAAGCGAATTGCCACACACTCACGTGTCTGCTGTAATTATGCAGCGATGATAGTTAATCAAACAAATTCTTCCAAACAGAGCAAAGTGTCTCAAAGGTGTCTATTCATTCTCAGACGTGGCATTTAGTCAAATCATTAGAAACCTCGCGTGATTTCATTCGCTGTTGTAAATAAAGAGTACCTGCCATAATATCGCGAGATTTATGTTTTTGTCATCTCTCATCCGGACTCAAAGATGGTGGATAGATGAAGGCGTCCAACTCAGGCCGTTTACCATTGGTGCACATTGACTGACCCGTATATTGGACGGAGAAAATAAATTAACGTACTCCATGCTTCTGTTATTTGATGAAGAGTCTCTCCCTTTTCATATAAAGTTAGGATTCATGAGATTTTTTATTTATATGAATTTTTATTTCACCTTTATTTAACCAGGAAGCTAGTTGAGAACAAGTTCTCATTTGCAACTGCGACCTGACCAAGATAAAGCAAAGCAGTTCGACACATACAACAACACAGAGTTACACATGGAATAAACAAACATACAATCAATAATACAGTAGAAAAATCTATATATAGCATGTGCAAATGAGGTAGGATAAGAGAGGTAAGGCAATAAATAGGCCGTGGTGGCGAAGTAATTACAATATAGCAATTAAACACTGGAATGGTAAAATGTGCAGGAGATGAATGTGCAAGTAGAGATACTGGGATGCAAAGGAGCAAGATAAATAAATAAATACAGTATGGGGATGAGGTAGATTGGAAGGGCTATTTACCGATTAGCTTTGTACAGATGCAGTGATCTGTGAGCTGCTCTGACAGCTGGTGCTTAAAGCTAGTGAGGGAGGTAAGAGTCTCCAGCTTTAGTGATTTTTGCAGTTCGTTCCAGTCATTGGCAGCAGAGAACTGGAAGGAGAGGCGGCCGAAGGAAGAATTGGCTTTGGGGGTGACCAGTGAGATATACCTACTGAAGCGTGGTCTACGGGTAGGTGCTGCTATGGCCAATGAGCTGAGATAAGGCAGGGCATTACCTAGCAGTCACTTGTAGATGACCTGGAGCCAGTGGGTTTGGCGACGAGTATGAAGCGAGGGCCAGCCAATGAGAGCGTACAGGTCGCAGTGGTGGGTAGTGTATGGGGCTTTGGTGACAAAACGGATGACACTGTGGTAGACTGCATCCAATTTGTTGAGTAGAGTGTTGGAGGCTATTTTGTAAATGACATCGCCGAAGTCCAGGATCGGTCGGATTGTCAGTTTTACAAGGGTATGTTTGGCAGCATGAGTGAAGGATGCTTTGTTGCGGAATAGGAAGCTGATTCTAGACTTAATTTTGGATTGGAGATGTTTAATGTGAGTCTGGAAGGAGAGTTTACACTCTAACCAGACACCTAGGTATTTGTAGTTGTCCACATATTCTAAGTCAGAACCGTCCAGAGTAGTGATGCAGGACGGGCGGCAGGTGTGGGCAGCGATCGGTTGAAGAGCATGCATTTAGTTTTACTTGCATTTAAGAGCAGTTGGAGGCCAGGGAAGGAGAGTTATATGGCATTGAAGCTCATCTGGAGGTTAGTTAACACAGTGTCCAAAGAAGGGCCAGAGGTATACAGAATGGTGTCGTCTGCGTAGAGGTGGATCAAAGAATCACCAGCAGCAAGAGGGACATCATTGATGTATACAGAGAAGAGAGTCGGCCCGAGAATTGAACCCCGTGGCACCCCCATAGAGACTGCCAGAGGTCCGGACAACAGGCCCTCCGATTTGACATACTGAACTCTATCAGAGAAGTAGTTGGTGAACCAGGCGAGGCAATCATTTGAGAAACCAAGGCTGTTGAGTCTGCCAATAAGAATGTTGTGATTGACAGAGTCGAAAGCCTTAGCCAGGTCGATGAATACGGCTGCACAGTAATGTCTCTTATCGATGGCGGTTATGATATCGTTTAGGACCTTGAGCGTGGCTGAGGTGCACCTCGCTATGCAATCTGAAACCAGATTGCATAGCGGAGAAGGTACGGTGGTATTCAAAATGGTCGGTAATCTGTTTGTTATCTTCAAATCAAATCAACTTTTATTTGTCACTTACACATGGTTAGCAGATGTTAATGCGAGTGTAGCGAAATGATTGTGCTTCTAGTTCTGACCATGCAGTAATATCTAACAAGTAATCTAACCTAACGATTTCACAACAACTACCTTATACACACAAGTGTAAAGGAATTAATAAGAATATGTACATAAAAATATATGAATGAGTGATGGTTGAACGGCATAGGCAAGATGCAGTAGATGAAATAGAGTACAGTATATATATATATGAGATGGGTAATGTAGGGTATGTAAACATTATATAAAGTGGCATTGTTTAAAGTGGCTAGTGATACATTTATTACATCATGTCAGGGTTGTGTGCAGAGATGTAGCGGAGTCAAGCGCAGGACACAGGTGTTGAGCAAAACAACGGCGTTTACTCAAAATACAAGCAAAAATTCCTCATAGGGAATATAACAAACACACAAGCACTAACAACAACCACTAACGAAACAAACAATCACGGACAGAACAGAAATGTATGCCAGAGGGTAAATAGGGAACATGATAGGGGAATTGAAACCAGGTGTGTGTAATACAGACAAAACAAAACGAAACTGAAAAATGGATCGGTGGTGACTAGAAAGCCGGTGACGTCGACCGCCGAACACCACCCGAACAAGGAGAAGGGCCGACTTCGGTGGAAGATGGCAAGATGGCAAGATACAGTTGATGGTATAGAGTACAGTATATACATATGAGATGAGTAATGTAGGGTATGTAAACATTATATAAAGTGGCATTGTTTAAAGTGGCTAGTGTTACATTTATTACATCCATTTTTCCATTATTAAAGTGGCTGGAGTTGAGTCAGTATGATGGCAGCAGCCACTCAACGTTAGTGATGGCTGTTTAACAGTCTGATGGCATTGAGATAGAAGCTGTTTTTCAGTCTCTCGGTCCCCGCTTTGATGCACCTGTACTGACCTCGCCTTCTGGATGATAGCGGGGTGAACAGGCAGTGGCATGGGTGGGTGTTGTCCTTGATGATCTTTTTGGCCTTCCTGTGACATCGGGTGGTGTAGGTGTCCTGGAAGGCAGGTAGTTTGCCCCCGGTGATGCGTTGTGCAGACCTCACTACCCTCTGGAGAGCCTTACGGTTGTGGGTGGAGCAGTTGCCGTACCAGGCGGTGATACAGGCCGACATGATGCTCTCAATTGTGCATCTGTAAAAGTTTGTGAGTGTTTTTGGTGACAAGCCAAATTTCTTCAGCCTCCTGAGGTTGAAGAGGCGCTGCTGCGCCTTCTTCACCATGCTGTCTGTGTGGGTGGACCATTTCAGTTTGTCCGTGATGTGTACGCCGAGGAACTTAAAACTTTCCACCCTTTCCACTACTGTCCCGTCGATGTGGATAGGGGGCTGCTCCCCCTGCTGTTTCCTGAAGTCCACGATCATCTCCTTTGTTTTGTTGACATTGAGTGTGAGGTTATTTTCCTGACACCACACTCCGAGGGCCCTCACCTCCTCCCTGTAGGCCGTCTCGTCGTTGTTGGTAATCAAGCCTACCACTGTAGTGTCGTCTGCAAACTTGATGATTGAGTTGGAGGCGTGCATGGCCACACAGCCGTGGGTGAACAGGGAGTACAGGAGAGGGCTGAGAACACACCCTTGTGGGGCCCCAGTGTTGAGGATCAGCGGGGTGGCGATGTTGTTACCTACCCTCACCACCTGGGGGCAGCCCGTCAGGAAGTCCAGGACCAAGTTGCATAGGGCGGGGTCGAGACCCAGGGTCTCGAGCTTGATGACATGTTTGGAGGGTACTATGGTGTTAAATGCTGAGCTGTAGTTGATGAACAGCATTCTTACATAGGTATTCCTCTTGTCCAGATGGGTTAGGGCAGTGTGCAGTGTGATTGCGATTGCGTCGTCTGTGGACCTATTGGGGCGGTAAGCAAATTGGAGTGGGTCAAGGGTGTCAGGTAATGTGGAGGTGATATGGTCCTTGACTAGTCTCTCAAAGCACTTCATGATGACGGAAGTGAGTGCTACAGGGTGGTAGTCATTTAGCTCAGTTACCTTAGCTTTCTTGGGAACAGGAACAATGGTAGCCCTCTTGAAGCATGTGGGAACAGCAGACTGGGATAAGGATTGATTGAATATGCTTAAACACACCAGCCAGCTGGTCTGCGCATGCGCTGAGGACGCGGCTGGGGATGCCGTCTGGGCCTGCAGCCTTGCGAGGGTTTACACGTTTAAATGTTTTACTCACGTTGGCTGCAGTGAAGGAGAGCCTGCAGGCTTTGGTAGCGGGCCATGTCAGTGGCACTGTATTGTCCTCAAAGCGAGCAAAGAAGTTGTTTAGTCTGTCTGGGAGCAAGACATCGTGGTCCGCGACGGGGCTGGCTTTTCTTTTGTAGTCCGTGATTGACTGAAATGGTTATGAAGAAAATCGTGTATTGTTGCCTACACGACAAAAAGGCCTTTCTGATTACAAGTGCACCAGTATCCCAAAGTATTAAGTGAAATTAAGCACAGAAAACAGCATTGGCATTAATAAAACAATATGTTCACACGAATTAAGTCGGAAATAAATGTGTCTTTTCTCAAAAATTCTGTTCAGCAAGTCTAAAACAGTACATATAAGCATACAACGACACATTTAAAAAAATGCTTAAACAAAGACAACATTTCTGTATATTCATAATGTTGAATTAGCCATAAAGCAGAACAAAAATGAAATATAGGCTATCACGTCTATATGGTTGTTGCAAAGGCTTGTGTGTAGCCTATTGGTTAAATGTGTGTCTTTTCTCACGAATTGCATTATGTACATATATGCACGAATTGAATGTGAGACTGTGTTGCAGCCAATACATGTTTCATCAAGGCATACATGGACATTTAGACATGACAATGATGAATACATATAATTACATAAACTTCCAAATAGAAGAAGAAAAAAAAAAACACGATTTAAAAAAATCTATGTGAAATGTTATATAAAATACCTTAGGCACAATTTCTGTCATTTCCTTTTACACTAAAATAGCATATTTTATGATGTGGTGGTAATGACATTTCCCCTCGGGTAATTGTTATATATTTTTATTTATTTAACCTTTATTTAATAAGGCAAGTCAGTTAAGAACAAATTCTTATTTACAATGACGGCCTACATGTATTTGGGGAAAACAATAAAAATCTTTATATTCTTAAATAGTATGCTCTCAGCCACTATTAGTGAAAATATTCAGATAGGTAAAAAGCAGTTTCAAGAGGTTCCATTTTCAAAAACCTTTAACATCCAAAAGTGCCCGTATTTTCAAAATCAACCATGAACAAAGACATTCACTGTGAAAGTTGATACAGTACATGTAGGCCATTCATTTATAGCTTATGCGCACCACTTCATTCAATTTATCCAATCAGTTATTGTTTTTTTTGCTCAAACCGCGAGCAAACAGTAGGTTATTCTGGTTGGAATTGTTACTCTAATGCCATGTATAAATTACTGACATGGCAGATTCGGACGTGACTAAAATTACAGATGTGGTGTTTTGTGCACATAATTACATTTACCAACCTCCCCAGAAAAACGAATCCCATCCGAATATACATGTGCAGACATGTGTGATCAATTGTTGTAGCTTGTATTCTTCAAACCTATACGGATTTTGATACAATTTTAAAATCTATTCTAAAATTGACTGTTTGACAGATTAGAAAAAGTAATAAAGGTGTGATAGTTGTGAGGGAAATTTCTGTTAAACCTTACTGATGCTTGTGTGCTAGAAAATGTTTCCTGAAGCCTAGTTTCTTAGGCATTAAGGTTGAGATTGTTAAAGAAACAAGATCCTATGAGATGGAATTGTGTGTGCATTAGTATATTCCTGTTGTAACTGTTTTGTGTGTGTAGCATAAATATGTCCCATTATGTTCTTGGGACACAGCCAAGAGCTGACAGGTGAGACCAACGGTGTTCTGTTAGTCTGAAGGGAAAGAACTGGTTCTTCTTAATCAGGGTTGGGTAGGTCACTTTCTAAATGTAATCTGTTACAGTTACTAGTTACCTGTCCAAAATTGTAATCAGTAACGTAACTTTTGGATTACCCAAACTGAGGAACGTAATCTGATTACACTCTGTTACTTTTAGATTACTTTCCCCTTAAGAGGCATTAGAAGAAGACAACATGTATGTCACCAATTGAACGACATCTATTGCAGGATAAATCAATGTTAAAGTTTACATAGCTGACCATATATGTATGTAACATTTTACTTTATGGGTTGGTTATGTAGACTTTTCTAACCAATCGCTTTCTTCTATAATAGTAATAATATTAAAATATATATTTATGTTAAAAACCAAAGTCTATCAGAATTCCAGTCATTCAAATAAATGTTATACCCCTTGATCAGGAAACAGCAGAGGGAGCACCCCCCTATCCACATCGACGGGACAGTAGTGGAGAAGGTGGAAAGTTTTAAGTTCCTCGGTGTACACATCACGGACAAACTGAATTGGTCCACCCACACAGACAGCGTTGTGAAGAAGGCGCAGCAGCGCCTCTTCAACCTCAGGAGGCTGAAGAAATTTGGCTTGTCACCAAAAGCACTCACAAACTTCTACAGATGCACAATCGAGAGCATCCTGTCGGGCTGTATCACCGCCTGGTACGGCATCTTCTCCGCCCACAACCGTAAGGCTCTCCAGAGGGTAGGGAGGTCTGCACAACGCACCCCCGGGGGCAAACTACCTGCCCTCCAGGACACCTACACCACCCGATGTCACAGGAAGGCCATAAAGATCATCAAGGACACCAACCACCCATGCCACTGCCTGTTAACCCCGCTATCATCCAGAAGGCGAGGTCAGTACAGGTGCATCAAAGCAGGGACCGAGAGACTGAAAAACAGCTTCTATCTCAAGGCCATCAGACTATTAAACAGCTACCACTAACATTTAGTGGCCACTGCCAACATACTGACTCAACTCCAGCCACTTTAATAATGGGAATTGATGGAAATTATGTAAAAATGTATCACTAGCCACTTTAAACAATGCCACTTAATATAATGTTTACATACCCTAGATTACTCATCTCATATGTATATGTATATACTCTACTCTATATCATCTACTGCATCTTGCCATCTTTATGTAATACATGTATCACTAGCCACTTTAAACTATGCCACTTTATGTTTACATACCCTACATTACTCATCTCATATGTATAGACTGTACACTATACCATCTACTGCATCTTGCCTATGCCGTTCTGTACCATCACTCATTCATATATCTTTATGGGCCATATATATATATTCTTTATCCCTTTACACTTGTGTGTATAAGGTAGTAGTTGTGGAATTGTTAGGTTAGATTACTTGTTGGTTATTACTGCATCGTCGGAACTAGAAGCACAAGCATTTCGCTACACTCGCATTAACATCTGCTAACCATGTGTATGTGACAAATCAATTTGATTTGATTTGATTTGATCTTCAAGAATAGGACTTTGAAATATAGAAGTATAGGTTAGCCAAATTGTTTTACCTGAGCATAACCCCAAAACGAAAGATTTATTAGCCAGCCCTATTCTGTTGATTATGATTTTGTTATCACGGAGGACTGATTGGCCTCATTGATTCTAGTTGAAAAATAAATTCTGAGTTCACGGAATGGTATGCTTTAAGTACTACTGAAAAGTGCTATTTACATGTGAAAAATGAATGCCATATGCTGCATTTTATATAGGTCTATTGTTTACCTTTTAGTTGGTGACACTTTGATATCTTGAGCTGTTTAAAGGGCAAATCCACAGATGAAACAATAACAAAACAGACACCCCGCCTCTGTTTTGGTAAAAAGCTGAGGGATGGGTGTGAGGGTGTTGGTTGAATGGAGAAAGGTGGAGTCAGGCTCAGGACACAGATGAGTATAGTCCGACAGTTTACTCATAAATGAAGAACAATGTTCCAACACGGAACACAAACTCCAAAGCACAAATAACACAAACCCACATGACAAACAATAACGCACTAAACAGAGAGGGAAGCCAGGGGTTAAATAAGGAACATAATTAATGGAATAGAAATCAGGTGTGTAATAATGAAGACAAAACCAAATGAAAATGAAACATGGATCGGTGGCGACTAGAAAGCCGGTGACCTCGACCGCTGAACGCCGCCCGAACAGGTGAAGTGAAATGCTGCAATTGTGGAGGCAAACATGCACCAGAATTCCTGGCGTGTCCTATGAGTGTTGGGGAAGATGGTAGTCGAGGTACCACGACCAGTGAAGGTTTCTCATCAACCGAGGGATTGTGAAATGTCGCGTTATTAAAAAGTGGACTTTGTATTTTTTATTGCAATGGTCATAAACTGTACAGCACAAGCGGAAAAGAAGTTTGAGAACATTGGAATCATTCTGAATGCAGCTGAACGTTTATTGGGTCTTCGTGATTTCACAGCCGAGGCCTTGCAAGAAATCCTGTCGGTGAATGTTCCCCCTTAGCCTGTGTAGGAATGTATTTTGGAATGGACTGTGATTGAATAAGTGGGATGGGTTTTGTTTGTTGACGTGTCTTTTTTTGGGTATTTTTTATGTTTTCCCCCCTTTCCTACAATGGATTTTTATTTTCTCGTTCAGTACCTCGTCCAGCTGGTGGCAGTAATGTTCAAAATTCCGGTCATCTTAAGGGGGTGGCTCTTCCATAGACACCAATGCATTAGCAGCTGGGTCTGTTCTGCTTAGTTCATTGACTGTATATGAACCAGAAAAAAATAGGGAGTGGGATGTCTCGCTTCGTCTTCCGTCTCTGGTGGACTCTCTTTGACTACTATTCTTTTCAGGGAAATCATTGCACAGATTACTTTGGCAAAGGCAATGACCAATAATGGAATTATCTCATTTAGGGGAGGTTTACTTTCAACTGAGAGTGTGTTGTGGGTGTTTAGGAAACTATTAAAGTCTTAATGTATTTCCATGTATTGCTCTCAGAGAATCCACACAAAGAATGGAAAAATGTAGTCCTAATTAAATGAAGGGCTCTAGACTACCTTTTTACACATGTACTATATTTCACAAGATCAGGACAGGACTACTGAATTTGATGATGAAGTTTCTCTATGAAAAGCAATGGAATTCCAACTAACAAAACGTATAGTGAGACGGGATGGAAATACTGTGTTGCTCTATTCGGGGACAGAGAAAAAGCGGGTTAGCCATGCTCACTGTCATCTGCCATGTCTCTACACACTTTCCTCTTGTCCCCGAATGTCCACACCTTGGCTCAACCCTGACCCTAGCCATAACCCTAACCCTAGTTTAATGTCCACACCTTGGCTCAACCCTGACCCTAGCCATAACCCTAACCCTAGTTTAATGTCCACACCCTGGCTCAACCCTGACCCTAGCCATAACCCTAACCCTAGTTTAATGTCCACACCCTGGCTCAACCCTAACCTGAACCCTAGCAATAACCCTAAACTTAGCCCTAGCCTTATGTTCAACCCTAACCCTAATCTTGGTTTGTCACACTTTTATCCTACTTTTTTCTTTGGACCTATAAGGTGCTGGAACTCAGCTCTGCCTGGCTCTCCCTTTGACCCAAGATGCAGGAGTCTGGCTCCGGATAGCTGGGTCGTTCCACTAAAAGAGTGCCCCTTTTGCATCCCTTTGATATTTAAAGTAGAAATTGTGCACCAATATTGCATTTTAAAAGCCTGTTATATTAAGTTAAGTGCCCTTTAATATAGACCACATGGATAATTAAACAAATCAGATTTTTTATATGAATGAAGACTTGCTAAAGTGCCAAAATCCATCCTTTTGACATGTCCCTCTGTGCACCCTCTGTCACTTCTAGAAAGATTTTAACCCACTTAACCCTCACATTTCTCCCAAGTTTTCACCTTCATTGTAAAGCCCTAGATATTTTGTTGTTTCGATAAAGTCAATGCTGAAGATTATTATTTATTTAGTATGATTAGTGATTCATTTATGTCTGTCCCTCATTTGAAGGTCAACCCTGTTACATGAACGGAGCTCTCGTTTTAATATGATGAAACTATTCCTTTAAAAATATTTTTCAAAAGAAACATTGAACATCTAATAGTCAAATCATTGTGTAAAAGCAGGTGAGCTTGTTCTACACTTTTTGGCAATTTTCTGGTGTTTTATGTTGGGAAACTGAGCTGGTCGAGCATAACACGTCAACCCTGTTACCCATAGAAATCTTTAAACAAATGTTTTTTTTGTGAAGCAAAATTGTCACTTCCTGTTGCACACAACAAGCTTCCATTCCCCCAATCAAAAGGTGATTTATGGCTGATTTAAGATGAAATCGTCAAACCTGTTATGGTCAACACTGTTACTTCATTCGGTGCTTAATAGACACTTAATATTGTATTTTTTTAAATTTAACCTCTTGAGATGGGAAAACTTGTTTTTTATGAAGTTGAACATGTGCTCTTTATGACAGAATGTGTTCAAATTAGATGAAGTTACACTTCTCAATCAAAAGGCACTGAAATGGCAGAATGACCCATCTCCAGCACAATTTAAAGGCCAATTGCAGCCGTTTAAAAAAAATCTCAATATCAAATTATTTCTTAGCACCTTACTGTAATTATTTTCAATTAAAATGGTTAAAAAAAGAAACAAAAATAGCTTCTTAGCAAAGAGCAATTTCTCAATAAATAATTTAGATAGGACTGTCTGTGAGTGGTCTAGGTGACAATTCAGGCGGTCTTTTCATGCAGTTCTTACACTAAAAAGGCAGTAAAATCATTTTTACAATTTCATAATATTATTCCAAACTCATAATGTGGAAATATATATAAGAATAGAGATACAGATATTACATATATAGGAAGTATATCCCCATGTACAGTGCCTTCAGAAAGTGTTCAGACCCCTTGAACTTTTCCACATTTTGTTAACGTTAAAGCCTTATTCTAAAATTGATTACATTTTCTAAAATCCTCAACAATCTACACACAATACCCCATAATGACAAAGTGAAAACAGGTTTTTAGAAATATTTACAAATGTATTAAAAATAAAAACCAGAAATACCCGATTTACATAAGTATTCCATTGATCATCTTTGAGATGTTTCTTCAACATGATTGGAGTCCACCTGTGGTAAATTCAATTGATTGGACATGATTTGGAAAGGTACACACCTGTTTATAAACCAAGTAATGAGGTTGAAGGAATTGTCCGTAGAGCTCCAAGTCAGGATTGTGTCGAGGCACAGATCTGGGGAAGGGTACGCAAACATTTCTGACCTGACTTCCCGGCCAAACTGAGCAATCGGGGGTGAAGGGCCTTGGTCAGGGAGGTGACCAAGAACCCGATGGTCACTCTGACAGAGCGCTAGAGTTCCTCTGTGGAGATGGGAGAACCTTCCAGAAGGATAAACATCTCTGCAGCACTCCACCAATCAGGCCTTTATGGTAGAGTGGCCATACGGAAGCCACTCCTCACTAAAAGGCACATGACAGCCCGCTTGGAGTTTGCCAAAACGCACCTAAAGACTCTCAGACCATGAGAAACAAGATTCTCTGGTCTGATAAAACCACGATTGAATGGCCTGAATGCCAAATGCCACACCTGGAGGAAACCTGGCACCATCCCTACAGTGAAGCATGGTGGAGGCAGCATCATACTGTGAGGATGTTTATCAGCGGCAGGGACTGGGAGACTATTCAGGATTGAGGCAAAGATTAATGGAGCAAAGTACAGGGAGATCCTTGATGAAAACCTGTTCCAGAGCGCTCAGGACCTCAGACTGGGGTGAAGGTTCACCTTCCAACATGACAATGACCCTAAGCACACAGCCAAGACAATGCAGGAGTGGCTTCGGGACAAGTCTCTGAATGTCCTTGAGGGGCCCAGCCAGAGGCCGGACTTGAACCCGATCTAACATCTCTGGAGAGACCAAAAAATAGCGGGGCAGCAACGCTCCACATCCAACCTGATAGAGCTTGAGAGGATCTGCCTAGAATAATGGGAGAAACTGCGCAAATACAGCTGTGCATCATACCCAAGAAGACTCTAGGCTGTAATCGATGCCAATGGTGCTTCAACAAAGTACTGAGTAAAGAGTCTGAATAACTTATGTAAATGTGAAATTTCTTTTTTTTGGTTTTATAAATGAGCAAAACATTTTTAAAAAACTGTTTTTGCTTTGGCATTATGAGGTATTGTGTGTAGATTGATGAGGAAACTAGATTGATGAGGGAAAAAACAATGTAATACATTTTAGAATAAGGCATTAAAGTAACAAATGGGGAAAAAGTCAAGGGGTCTGAATACTTTCCGAAAGGCACTGTATATATAATTTTGTGTATTCCCATCAATGCAGTCTGCTTGCTATATAAAGTTCACACCTTTTCAGATGATGCTTATTCAATACAAGGGAACACGGTTGACCCCTAAGCCCAAGGCACGAAGGGAAACCTATTGTATTGATGCAAATCAGGGGGACCAATTTAACATTCCACAATTCGATTAGACATCTGTCCCTCAAATCTGCCAATACCCCCCCCCCCCCCCCCCCCCCCAGCCCCCCTGACCCCCGGGTAGCCCCCACGATCCCAGGGCGGCCTCTGTCCCTGGTTCCTCCCTCCCCCTGACCCTGTAAGACCCTAGCACAATTGTTGACCCCGCCCTAGAGAAAGAGCAGCCAGAGTTCAAGGTAAATGTCCTTTTCTCTGTCTGTCTGCGGCCTGCCCATTCCTGCCCTTGCCCGTAATAATATGCACCGCTCTTTTCACTTCTCACAGTTTTGTCACCCTTTGGACTAGATATGACTGTCTTGAAATTGAAGCTTTTCACCTCCAAATAATTTTCAGAGGTTCTTTTTCAGTGATTTCACAGATGAAGAAAAATGTTTATTCTAATTTGGATCTCACCGATTAATTTTCAATGGTGGGAATGATACAAAAGTGTGTGTTAAAGCAACATACAACAGACAGAACTGTTGGGATTTTAGGAAAATGCAGCCCTAAAAACATAGATATACACGGTATGTAAAACATTTATCAATTTTAAGACATAGACACAAATGACACATGGTTTGTGCTGGTGACAGCAGATCACATTGCTTTTCTATTTCTTATGAATAACCCGTAGCAATGTTAATTTATTTTAACAGAGCAGGAAAAATTTGCTGGAGTTCTTTGTAACTAATTTTCTAAACTTGATACTATCATGCATTTAAAAACCTACCTTCATATCTTAAAGGTCAATGCAATTGCAAACACTAATTTAATTTATTTAATTTAAGATTTCGTTGTATGGTAATCTTTTCAGTTTTACTCGATGTTAATAGGGGCATCAATATTCAAGTGGGGGCCTCCCGGGTGGCGCAGTGGTCTAGGGCACTGCATCGCAGTGCTAACTGCGCCACCAGAGTCTCTGGGTTCGCGCCCAGGCTCTGTCGCAGCCGGCCGCGACCGGGAGGTCCGTGGGGCGAAGCACAATTGGGCTAGCGTCCTCCTGTGGCGGGCTGGGCGCAGTGCGCGCTAACCAAGGGGGCCAGGTGCACAGTGTTTCCTCTGACACATTGGTGCGGCTGGCTTCCGGGTTGGAGGCGCGCTGTGTTAAAGAAGCAGTGCGGCTAGGTTGGGTTGTGCTTCGGAGGACGCATGGCTTTCGACCTTCGTCTCTCCCGAGCCCGTACGGGAGTTGTAGCGATGAGACAAGATAGTAATTACTAGCGATTGGATACCACGAAAATTGGGGAGAAAAGGGGATAAAATTAAAAAAAAAATAATAATAATAATATTCAAGTGGTGGAATATGTTTTTTTATGTATATCATATTTATATATCATGTAAGTGCAGTGGATTCGGAAAGTATTCAGACTCCTTGACTTTTTCAACAAAAAAAATATGTACACAGCCTTAATTGAAAATGTATTAAATACACATTTTTCCTCATCAATCTACACACAATACCCCATAAATGACAAAGGGAAAACAGGTGTTTAGAAATGTTTGAAATGTATTCAAAATAAAAAACTGAAATACTTTATTTACAGAAGTATTCAGACCCTTTGCTATGGGACTCGAAATTGAGCTCAGATTCATCGTGTTTCCATTGATCATCCTTGAAATGTTTCTACAACTTGAACTGAGTCCACCTGTGGTAGAGCTCCGGATTGTGTCAAGGCACACATCTGGGGAAGGGTACCAAAACATTTCTGCAGCATTGAAGGTCCTCAAGAACACAGTGGCCTCCATCATTCTTAAATGGAAGAAGTTTGGAACCACCAACACTCTTCCTAGAGCTGGCAGCCCAGCCAAACTGAGCAATCGGGAGAGAACCTTCCAGAAGGACAACCATCTATGCAGCACTCCACCAATTAGGCCTTTATGGTAGAGTGGCCAGACCGAAGCCACTCCTCAGTAAAAGGCACATGAAAGCCCGCTTAGAGTTTACCAAAAGGCAACAAAAAAATTGAAACCAAGATTGAACTCTTTGGCCTGAATGCCATTACTTCTGTCTGGAGGAAACCTGGCACCATCCCTACAGTAAAACATGGTGTTGGCAGCACCATGCTGTGGATATGTTTTTCAGCCGGAGAGACTGGGAGACTAGTCAGGATCGAGGGAAAGATTAATGGAGCAAAGTACAGAGAGATTCTTGATGAAAACCTGCTCCTGAGCACCCAGGACATCAGACTGGGGGGGTGAAGATTCACCTTCCAACGGTACAACGACCCTAAGCATACAGCCAAGACAGCGCAGGAATGGCTTCGGGACAAGTCTCTGAATGTCCTTGAGTGGCCCAGCCAGAGGCCGGACTTGAACCCGATGGACCATCTCTAGAGAGACCTGAAAATAGCTGTGCAGCAATGCTTCCCATCCAACCTGACAGAGCTTAAGAGGATCTTCATAGAAGAATGGGAGAAACTCCCCAAATACAGGTGTGCCAAGCTAGTAACTGTTAGGGCTGTCTCTCTCCTCATCCTCGGACGAGGAGAGGAGAGAAGGATCATCAGACCAAAATGCAGCTTTCGGGAAATAAGCCATCTTTTTATTTACAACGACGATGGCAACACGAAAAACAAAACACTTTCAAATATACAAAACAAGAAAACGACGTTGACGAAACCTGAACATAAACTTACATAACTAAACGTAAACTCACGGACAGGAAACAGACGACATCAAAATAAACGAACAGCCAAACAGTCCCGTATGGTACATACATTCGACGACACAGGAGACAATCACCCACAAACAAACAGTGAGAACACCCTACCTAAATATGACTCTTAGAGGAGAACGCAAAACACCTGCCTCTAATTAAGAGCCATACCAGGCAACCAAAACCAACATAGAAACAGATAACATAGACTGCCCACCCAAAACACATGCCCTGACCTAAACACATACAAAAAACAACATAAAACAGGTCAGGACCGTTACAGAACCCCCCCCTCAAGGTGCGAACGCCGGGCGCACCAGCACAAAGTCCAGGGGAGGGTCTGGGTGGGCAGTTGACCACGGTGGTGGCTCCGGCTCTGGACGCTGTCCCCACACCACCATAGTCACTCCCCGCTTCTGTCTTCCCCTCCCAATGACCACCCTAAAACTAACATCCCCTAAATGAATGGCCAGCACCGGGACAAGGGGCAGCACCGGGACAAGGGGCAGCACCGGGACAAGGGGCAGCACCGGGACAAGGGGCAGCACCGGGACAAGGGGCAGCACCGGGACAAGGGGCAACACCGGGACAAGGGGCAGGTCCCGGCTGATATACTCTGGCAGATCCTGGCTGAGGGACTCTGGCAGATCCTGGCTGAGGGACTCTGGCAGATCCTGGCTGAGGGACTCTGGCAGATCCTGGCTGAGGGACTCTGGCAGATCCTGGCTGAGGGACTCTGGCAGATCCTGGCTGAGGGACTCTGGCAGATCCTGGCTGGACGGCTCTGGCAGGTCCTGGCTGGACGGCTCTGGCAGGTCCTGGCTGGACGGCTCTGGCAGGTCCTGGCTGGACGGCTCTGGCAGGTCCTGGCTGGACGGCTCTGGCAGGTCCTGGCTGGACGGCTCTGGCAGGTCCTGGCTGGACGGCTCTGGCAGGTCCTGGCTGGACGGCTCTGGCAGGCCCTGGCAGGACGGCTCTGGCTGGTCATGGCAGGACGGCTCTGGCTGGTCATGGCAGGACGGCTCTGTAGGGAGGAGAAGGAGAGACAGCCTGGTGCGTGGTCTAGGCACTGGCTGCGCTGGAGAGGAGGAAACAGCAGGAGAGAGAACCCGGAGAGACAGCCTGGTACGGGGGGCTGCCACCGGAGGACTGGTACATGGAGGTGGCACCGGGTCTACCGGACCGTGAAGGAGGACACGTGCTCTTGAGCACCGAGCCTCCCCAACCCCACCAGGTTGAATGGTCCCCGTAGCCCTGCCAGTGCGGCGAGGTGGAATAGCCCGCACTGGGCTATGCAGGCGAACCGGGGACACCACCTGTAAGGCTGGTGCCATGTACGCCGGCCCGAGGAGACGTACTGGAGGCCAGATACGTTGGGCCGGCTTCATGACATCCGGCTCGATGCCCAACTTAGCCCTCCCAGTGCGGCAAGGTGGAATAGCCCGCACTGGGCTAAGCACGCGTACTGGGGACACCGTGCGCTTTACCGCATAACACGGTGTCTTACCAGTACGACGCCTTCTACCTCCACGGTAAGCACGGGGAGTTGGCTCGGGTATCCTACCCGGCTTTGCCACACTCCTCGTGTGCCTCCCCCCAAGAAATTTTTGGGTCTGACTCACGGGCTCCCAACCGCGTCGCCGCGCTGCCTCCTCATACCAGCGCCTCTCAGCCTTCGCTGCTTCCAACTCCTCCTTGGGACGGCGATATTCCCCTGGCTGAGCCCAAGGTCCTCTACCATCCAGGATCTCCTCCCAAGTCCAGGAGTCCTTGTTGCTCTGTTGAGCATTCCCTTGCCGCTTGGTCTTAGCGTGGTGGGTGATTCTGTTAGGGCTGTCTCTCTCCTCATCCTCGGACGAGGAGAGGAGAGAAGGATCATCAGACCAAAATGCAGCTTTCGGGAAATAAGCCATCTTTTTATTTACAACGACGATGGCAACACGAAAAACAAAACACTTTCAAATATACAAAACAAGAAAACGACGTTGACGAAACCTGAACATAATCTTACATAACTAAACGTAAACTCACGGACAGGAAACAGACGACATCAAAATAAACGAACAGCCAAACAGTCCCGTATGGTACATACATTCGACGACACAGGAGACAATCACCCACAAACAAACAGTGAGAACACCCTACCTAAATATGACTCTTAATTAGAGGAGAACGCAAAACACCTGCCTCTAATTAAGAGCCATACCAGGCAACCAAAACCAACATAGAAACAGATAACATAGACTGCCCACCCAAAACACATGCCCTGACCTAAACACATACAAAAAACAACATAAAACAGGTCAGGACCGTTACAGTAACGTCACACCCAAGAAGACTTGAGGCTGTAATCGCTGCCAAAGGTCCTTCAACAAAGTACTGAGTAAAGGATCTGAATACTTATGTAAATGTGATATTTCAGTTTTTTTATATTCATTTGCAAAAAATTATACAAACCTGTTTTCGCTTTGTCATTATGAGTTATTATGGTTAGGGTTAGGTTTAATAACAGATTGTATGACTTGGTGGCTGTGCCAGCTAGTGACCATACTGCAGAGCTGCCTCCAGAACAAGAATAATGATGAAAAACCCTCATCTGTTTGTTTTTAACCCAGCATTTTTTTGACATCATTCACATATAAAGCCTTTTTGTTTAGTGAGTCCACCAGATCAGAGGCAGTAGTGACAACCATGTGTTCTCTTGATAAGTGAGTGAATTAGACCATTTGCATGTCCTGCTAAGCATAAAAACATTTATGAGTACTTTTGGGTGTACCGTGCCTTCAGTATTCATACCCCTTTGTTTATTCCACATTTTGTTGTGTACAGTCTGAATTAAAAATGGATTTAAAAAATAGTAATCTCACCCATCTACACACAATACCCTAAAATGGCCATGTGTAAACCTGTTTTTAGACATTTAGGCAAATGTATTGAAAATGGAATACAGAAATATAATATTTACATAAGTATTCACACCACTGAGTCAATACTTTGTATATGCAGCGATTGCAGCTGTGAGTCTTTCTGGGTAAGTCTCTAAGAGCATTCTGCACCTGGATTGTTCAACATTTGCTCATTATTCTTTTCAGAATTCTTCGAGCTCTCTCAAATTGGTTGTTGATCTGTCACGGCCGTCGTAGGGAGGAGACCAAGGCGCAGCGTGATCAGCGTACATTCTTCTTTATTTAAAGAATGAACACTGAACAAAACAAACAAAATAACAAAACAAACCGTGAAGCTAATATGGCTAGTGCAGACAGGCAACTAAACATAGAATAAGAACCCACAAAACTAAAAGGGAAATGGCAACCTAAATATGATCCCCAATCAGAGACAACGATAAACAGCTGCCTCTGATTAGGAACCATCTCTACCTTACCTGACACCCTAGACTCACTTCAATTTGCTTACCGCCCCAATAGATCCACAGACGATGCAATCATCATCGCACTGCACACTGCCCTATCCCATCTGGACAAGAGGAATACCTATGTAAGAATGCTGTTCATTGACTATAGCTCAGCATTCAACACTATAGTACCATCCAAGCTCATCATTAAGCTCGAGGCCCTGGGTCTGAACCCCGCCCTATGCAATTGGGTCCTGGACTTCCTGACGGGCCACCTCCAGGTGGTGACGGTAGAAAACAACACCACCACTTCGCTGATTATCAACACTGGAGCCCCACAAGGGTGCGTGCTTGGCCCCATCCTGTACTCCCTGTTCACCAATGACTGCGTGGCCACGCACGCCTCCAACACAATCATCAAGTTTGCAGATGACACAATAGTAGTAGGCTTGATTAACAACAATGAAGAGACAGCCTACAGGGAGGAAGTGAGGGCCATGGGAGTGTAGTGCCAGGAAAATAACCTCACTCAATGTCAACAAAACAAAGGAGTTGATCGTGGACTTCAGGAAACAGCAAAGGGAGCGCCCCCCTATCCACATCGACGGGACCACAGTGGAGAAGGTGGAAAGTTCCTCTACGTACACATCACAGACTCACTGAAATGGTCCACCCACACAGACAGTGTGGTGAAGAAGGTGCAACGGCGCCTCTTCAACCTCAAGAGGCTGAAGAAATTTGGCTTAGCACCTAAAACCCTCACAAACTTTTACAGATGCACAATTGAGAGCATCATGTCGGGCTGTATCACCGCCTGGTACGGCAACTGCACCATCTGCAACCGCAGGGCTCTCCAGAGGATGGTGCGGTCTGCCCAACGCATCACCGGGGGCAAACTACATGCCCTCCAGGACACCTATAGCACCCGATGTCACAGGAAGGCCAAAAAGATCATCAAGGACAACAAACACCAGAGCCAATGCCTGTTCACAGGTCAGTACAGGTTTGTCAAAGCTGGGACCGAGAGACTGAAAAACAGCTTCTATCTCAAGGCCATCAGACTGTTAAATAGCCATCACTAGCACTTTAGAGGCTGATGCCCTATATACATAGACTTAAAATCACTTATTATTAAATTCCATTCATGTTAGATTTTACTGCACTGTTGGAGCTAGAAACACAAGCATTTCGCTACACCCGCAATAACATCTGCTAAACACGTGTATGTGACCAATAAAAAATATCTCCACATTTGGAGTTACAAGGTTTTCACCCAAGAGTGAAGATATAATAATAGAATTCTATGTCACTGAAGTTATTTGGTAAAATGTAACTGTTAAAAAGTAAGTTACTTCCTTCAGAAATTACTTGAGTAAGAATACAGAGAGTAACTACAGAGAGTAACTAGAAAAGTACAATACTAAAAAAAATATAAACACAACATGTAAAGTGTTGGTCCCATGTTTCATGATCCCAGAACTTTTCCATATGCACAAAATGCTTTATCTCAAATGTGGTGCACAAATTTGTTTACATCCCTGTTAGTGAGCATTTGACCTTTGCCAAGATAATCCATCCACCTGACATGTGTTGCATATCAAGAAGCTGATTAAACAGCATGATCATTACACAGGTGCACCTTGTGCTGGGGACAATAAAAGGTTACTCTTAAATGTGCAATTTTGTCACACAATACAATGCCACAGATGTCTCAAGTTTTGATGGAGCGTGCAATTGGCATGCTGACTGTAGGAATGTCCGCCAGAGCTGTTGCCAGAGAATTTAATGTTAATTTATCTACCAAAAAAAACGTTGTTTTAGAGAATTTGGCAGTACAGCCAACCGGCCTCACAACCGCAGACCACGTGTAACCACGCTAGCCCAGGACCTCCACATCCAGCTTTCTCACCTGTGGGATTGTCTGAGACCTGCCACCCAGACAGCTTATTAAACTAAGGAGTATTTCTGTCTGTAATAAAGCCATTTTGTGGGGAAAAACTCATTCTGATTGCCTGGGCCTGGCTCCCCAGTGGGTGGGCCTGGCGCCCAAGTGAGTAGGCCTATGCCCTCCCATGCCAACCCATGGCTGCACCCCTGCCCAGTCATATGAAATCCATAGATTAGGGCCTAATTTATTTATTTCAATTGACTGATTTCCTTATATGTACTGCAACGCAGTAAAATCGTTGAAATCTTTGAAATTGTTGCATGTTGCGTTTTTATTTTTGTTCAGTATAGTTCTTCCAAAAATGTACTTAAGTACATGTAATGTGTTACTTTCAGTGCGTTACTACCTACTTCTGCCTCTGGCTAGAAACTCATTTCAGGTTTTGAAAATAACAATTTTTTTCACTTTTCATTGAAAAGCATTTTTTAGGACCTTTCTTTTTATCTTTTTAACCATAGATCAGGGGTGTCAAACTCATTCCACGGAGGGCCTTGTGTCTGCAGGTTTTTGGTTTTTCCTTTCAATAAAGCCCTAGACAACCAGGTGTGGGGAGTTCCTAACTAATTAGTGATGTTAATTCATCAATCAAGTACAAGGGAGGAACGAAAACCCGCAGACACTCGGCCCTCCGTGGAATGAGTTTGACACCTGTGCCATAGATCATAGAAACACGTCGTTTCACATGTGTAGACATTCAAAATACAGAAATCATCCCAGCATATAATGCAAAATGCATCATACGGTGATGATTTCTGTATTTTGAACACTAATGAAACAAATACCAAAATATAGTTTTTGGGTGGAATTAATGTTTATTTTAATTTTATTTTTTTTATTCAAGAAAACAAGTGATAGACAACAATACAGAAAAAAACTAATTAAATAAAACATTATACTACGATGTGCAGGTGTGGTTGGAAGCCCAAAGGCTTGTATGAAAACCACACCACAAAAACACTACATACAATTAATAAGTACAACAATAAGTATATTTAAGTATATTTAAAACCAGGTACTTTTAGACTTCTACTCAAGTAGTATTTTACTGGGTTACTTTCACTTTTATTGAAGTAATTGTCTATTAAAGTATCTTTATTTTTACTCAAATATGATAATAGGGTACTTTTTCCACTGCTGCATAGATGTTTGTTTATGCTGTTGTCAAGCACACCTCCTCTTCCGTCTAGGTTTTATTTGTACTTTAGGCTACTGAAACTCACACGTAGTTTGTTAACAAGCATAACCTGTCACGTTTACTACTGCTCCCCCTCTCTGGCACAACGTCGCCAGTTGTCTCATCATTACGCACACCTGTCACCATTGTTACACGCACCTGCGCCTAATGACACTCACCTGTACTCCATCACCTTCCTGATTACCTCCCCTATATCTGTCACTCCCCTTGGGTCTTTCCTCAGGCATTATTGACTCTGTTTCTGTTTGTACTCTACTCGTGTTTCTTGTTTTGTTCTATGTTCATTAATTAAAAAAATTCACTCCCTCTACTTGTTTCCCGATTATTAGCGTACACGTTTCATAACCAGTCCATGACAATCATTTCCAATGAAATAGAGATTTGTTTATTTGGTTGAACATAGTCAATCAATCAATCACATTTATTTATAAAGCCCTTTTTACATTGGCAGATGTCAGAGTGCAATATAGAAACACAGCCTAAAACCCCAAACAGAAAGCAATGCATTTGTAGAAGCCCGGTGGCTAGGAAAAACTTCCTAGAAAGGAAGGAACCTAGGAAGAAACCTAGAGATCTGAGGGGTGACCAGTCCTCTTCTGGCTGTGCCAGGTGGGATAGTACATGGCCATTAAGTCCAGATTGTTTTGAAGATTTTCAAATGTTCACAGTTACTCACTTCTGCTGAACTGACAGTCACAGAATACCCCATCTACACACATACACTAATTTGCATGACCCCTAAAAATTAGGCTGCAAGACATTCAAATGTGTAGACACATTATAGTATGTTATTGTTTTGGTCATATGTTATGCTAGATGTATGGTGTCATCAATAGAGTAAATCCTGTCTTCTGTTGTTACAAGAACTCACAACAGAAATCATCCCAGATACAGTATGTGCAATGAGGAATACAATTGGCTTGATTCAATATGAATTCCCTAAAACCAGAAGGGAGGACAGAGCTTGAAACACATTTTTGGAACTCTTTGGAAACTATTTTGTGATCTTTATCCAGCTAGCAAGTTTCTTGGGATGCTGTGTCATATCAGTCCAACCTGTGTAGAAGCTATAGGCGAGAGTCCACTCCAACTCAGCGATCCTCCTGGCTACAGACACATTAAACGGGCTCTGAAAATGGAGGCCTAAAATAAATTTGTGTGCCGATCACTTTGAACTCTGTCCCTGTGAATCTTGGCAGGAAGTGACTATCATTGGTGTAAAATGACCGTTTTTGGTCCTTCTCCCAGCCTGCACTGTTGGAGAGAACAGAGGGGCAGAATGGCTCTCTGGGTCACTTCAACATGGCAAGAGATTTAAAGAGATTGAACCCAGTGAACTTACTATTTCCTAGAGACGCATCCCTCTTTTATTTGGCTCTATAAACTCAAAAGAGCAAATGGAAGTTTCACATTTCATGTGGTTATGGCATTGCTGCATCAAGCATGAACAACGGTCAGTAAGGGGCGAATCCTAACTTCCACTCTGGTGAAATGTTCACTTAGTCTCCTATTGATATCAATGCATATGTTATTTACACTTTAATTAAACATTTTGTACTGCGGGTTTATATTTTTTAATACATACCTTTTTTCGCATTATGAAAAGCTACATTTGAATATTTTACTTGTTCAAATGGTAAGCATTGGACTAGAGATTCACATCCTGGTATAATGAAACTAAAATCTGACTGGTACACAATCTATCGATAACAAATCATGTTCATTGAACCATCAAACTACACTAAGACATTTCATCAAAGATACATAAATAGTTTTCCTTATTTATTTATTCCATAAATGATGGGATATAGCTAAAAAGATACATCTGGGATTGAGTTGTCAAATCTCAGGATTAAATTTTGTCCGTCGCGTATTTTAGCCCCCCCGCTCTCCCTTTTCGTATATCTGTAGCTACAACACAATGTTAAATGCTTTTGTCCCTCATCTTCTTGCTCTGAACAGTGTTTCTGGCCAATCACAAAAGGTGTCAAACGGGGGCATTGGACTTGGTCTGCCATGTTCTCCCATGGCTGACTTTAATCCTATTACTGTCAGCCATGACGCATAGATCACGGCCTTTCATCCTTCCCCATTAGGGTCTATGGGCTGTGCTGTTGACTAGGGGGTGTTGGTGTAGCTTTAATTACATTGTAAGCTATTCACCCCATCCGTGTGTCATAACGTGTTATCCTCTGATTCAGTTATAACCCGCCGTTTGGATTGTAGGGCTGAATGGGTTTCGCTTTTGGGGCGGTGGGGCATTTTCAATCTGTTTCTCATCATGTTAGTTTTGACAATTTTAACGTTTCAAACTTGGGACTTGAGTTCTGTAACATTTTGAACATTTGAATGTTTAGATTGGCATGATAACGGAACTGCAGATTTAAAAGCAGTTGATATGAAATGAATGAATCTAAAGGCCTGTGGAGGAATGGAGTTGCAGGCTGTCTAGTCGTGGTGGCTTGGTGTTGAAGCCAGTTCCTTACAGTTCATGTCTTCTAGGTTGGAAATAGCTTTTTGCTACATTGAACAATTGTGATACATTGGCCGCATTCTTTCCTATTGGATTTCCTATTGGATTTTTTATTCAAAAGGAACCGGAATTAAATATTTGCAAATAGTCAATTGTTTTCCCTGAGTTTCACTTATCTAGGCAAAGCGTTAGCACACATACAGCCTTCCGCGGCTCTCAATAGCCACATTTGCGTGGACATTGACCAGAGCTATGCATGATTAGATACCAGTGGATATTGGGCCTAATGCAGGGAGCCTCCTATAGAGTCCGGACAGTGGGCACCCTCACCCTCCTCGCCCCCCTTCTCTTGACCTTTTATCTCACCGCTCAGTTCAATGTTAACATCCAGCAGTGTCCAGTTGGCCAGCTCCAGCTCAAAATCGTTCCTTCCCTCTTTTCTCACCCTCGCCTCCTCTTGTGTGTTGTCCAGCTGGCTGTGACCTATGACCCGGACAACCTCACTCCTGACCCTTGGACTCGTTCCCACGCCACACCCTTTTGTGTGGACCGCGCCATGGCAACGCCTCGGTCACTGCTGCCACGGTAACAGATGGACAGGGCCCTTGGAAATAACTTCATTCGAGCCGCGGACAATCTGCCCAGGGGTACCCCACAAACACCCCAAAGCCCCCCACACACTCCCTCCACCCATGCACCCACAATCGTTTGATTAATTCCGCTGCGGTACTTCTGGTTATGCTATTTAATAAAGTCATTACCATGGCAATCTCAGATTTATCCTGACATGTGCGCTGAAAATTTTCATAGAAATAAAAAGAGCACGTCGTCTATTCAGTAAGCCGCAAAAGGCACGAACATGATACACAAATATCCTATTTCACAGTGCTGGTATTTATGGTAGGGAGTGGGAGTGGTAACTAACTTCATCAGCTAACTTCATAATTATTAGCTAAACCACTTTTATTAGTCCTATTGTTTCTCTCACATTCTGCAAAGGGTAGTTTTAAGGAGAGATGTAAAGAGACAGATTGGAGCAATAGGAATTTGTATGCTACTCCAGAACAAATGGAAAGAACAATAGTAGCAATAACATACCCAATAAGGTGCTTGCAGGACATTTTGTGAAAATTACTTATCACTAATTACATTTTTTGACTTGACCAATTAAGCTGGGGCAAAGGTGTTAAATAAAACAGGGATTGTGTTTAATTGTGTTGAATGGGCCTGTGACCATGTTGGTGTTGTGTTGTCAAAACACACACTTGTCCTTTAATGGAGCAGTCTGATCCTCAATGCCGTTTCACCTCCCACTCAGAGTAAACAAACAAACACACAAAATGGCTCCTATTGAAACTCCCGAATACTCCCAAATGCATCATATTTCACAAATCTGTACAATTAAGTTTGAAAAGGTAAATCTCATAGGCTGCATCTACACAGGCAGCCTAATTCAGATTTTTTCTCTTTTAGAGCTGATCTGATTGGTCATAAGACCAATTAATGACAAGAAGATCAGAATTGGGATGCCTGTATGAACGCAGCCGTATAGGCCTACATGAAAACAACAACACTATTAAAAACAAAATGATCTCCCAGTCTTATAAGAACAGTTGTATTTTTTATTTATTTTTCTAGCACTTTTATACAGGGAGAGGTTAGTTGGAAATTCAGCATAAGATTCAAAAGTGGGAGACGTTTTCAGCTCAGCCCAACAGACTGACTGATCAAGAGGCGCCAACGGCGACCCCAAAAGACAGACCATTGAAGCGAAATCACACAAGCGCAACCATTTATTCAATTTTGGATTTTGTATCCCTCTGTCCGGCATCTGCATCACTATCTTTCCCTCTCATTCCACCCCTCCCTGCACCCGCCACCCACTTCTCCCCCTCTGCCTCTCGCCCAGTTCATTGTACCAAAGGAGATTTTCTTCATTGAGGCCCAGTCTCTTAGGTAACCCCAGTGCTGCATGAAATGAAGAGAGAGAGAGAGAGAAAAAGAGAGAGAGGGGGAGTGAAGGAAATTGAAAGACAGAAGGAGGAACAGGCAGAAAGGGTCGGAGAACGCAAGAGAGAAGGATGCAGGAGCAGAGAAGGCAAGCGTTAAGATGCTAAAGTAGGACAGTGTGTCAGATATTGAACGCAACGCAGCTAAAACAAGAACACATTTGAGGGAAGAAGATAAAAAATATTTCAGGATGAATTTCTACACCTTTGAGCAGCAGGGTTTTTATTGGTTATAACGTGCCAATGTTTTTAGGCCTCAACTAAGTCTAGTTGCTTTTTTTTTGTCTTTAAGGTACTCAACATAGCTTGAATACATCGGTACACTTTAATTGTTGTGCCAATGTGAATGCAACCATGGTTGAGGTGGTCTATAGTGACCTGTTATGATACAAGAGCAGTAGTTAAGGTTGAATTCAGAGCTAGAGGTTGTATCTGTGGCACGGAGCCATGTCGTAGACCAGATGCAGCAGTTGGACTCTCGTTGGATTCCTTGCCGGGACAGTGGAACAACTTCACTGCTGCTCAACAGATTACTACCACTTTGAAGAAACTTCTCAAGATGAATGGGTAAAAATGGGTGACTAGCTTTTATTTTCCAGTCGTGGCTGATATTCAGGAAGGGAAATAAACTTTATTGAACCTTCTAAACATCCTCTGTGGGAAGAAATGTACTAAGTACTGTAAAAATCAAGATTTAGTTTTTGATATTTAAAAGAGGTTAATTTAACCCGTTTTTAAGCGAACCACTTTTTTTCTGTAATCAAATATTTCAGTTAAAGGGCATTTTCTGAATTCAAAAGAAAAACAAGTCTTCATTAGACTTTTAAATATTACTTTTTATAGTATCTACTCAATAGTATCTACTCAAACAAATAACTGTTAACTTTAACTTTAAGATATGGATATGAAATACTTTATTTCTCTTTGTGGGGCGTGCAGGGCTGCTCGTCAGTTGTGAGCAGCACATGGAGCATCAA
The DNA here is from genome assembly GCF_029448725.1 of Salvelinus fontinalis. Taxonomy (NCBI): domain Eukaryota; kingdom Metazoa; phylum Chordata; class Actinopteri; order Salmoniformes; family Salmonidae; genus Salvelinus; species Salvelinus fontinalis. Next base: position 36,931,065 of record NC_074696.1, on the reverse strand, counting down.
TGAATGGCTGAGGCCTTTTGAAAGCGGCCCATATTATTCGTTTTGACACAGCTCATATAGGAAGACAAATGTTGCATAGAGCAATTCAGTTTTGGGGGCTACTTTTGTTTCAACTTCTCACTTTTGTTTCCAGCTCTTACCTTGGCTGCTCATGTGTTAACACTCGGCTGCACTAAGTTATCATAGGGAGCTTTTGTCTCTTTGATCCGTGTGACCATGGGGAGCCCTTTTGTATGGGTCACATTGCTGCTGCCTTGGGGTGCTGCCCTGCAAAGTGACCCTGCGTTCATCATTGTGTCATGAACACACAGAAAGGGTGGTTGAGTTAGGGTTTCAGAGGCCTTCATTTCCCTATACGTTTCTCTGTACCCTATGTCTATCCAAACGTCTGCCCATCCATCCCTGCTATGTGCTGACCCAGGGGGTCCGGAGCTGATTGTCCAAACGCAATTCTTGTGTCTGCCTCCCTGAAACCAGGAGTTGTGGATGGACATCACGCCCCTGACCTCCAGAAATCTCCAGTAATGCAGACATGGAAGGGACAGAAGGAAACGTGTGGGTATAAATGGTCACCTTTACCACACTGGGCTTTTTCCCCAAAATTATTTGTACTTCTACTATTCTCCAGCTTCTCAACGTGGCTCACGGTGGCGGTTAAGAGCCAGAACAAGAGGTTGAGTCTACTTGGAGGCTGAAGTCATTAGAGGGAGAAATGAATAGCATTTATAATGTTAAGTACTGTTGAATGTGTCCGGTTTACACTTCAGTCCCTGTTTTCTAGGTTGCTTTTTCTTTCAAAGCTATTCAGAAAAGGTCTCACAAGATGCACACTTCTAGCAGGAAAGGGGAGAGAGTGAGAGAAAATTAGATTGAATGAATGAAGTGAGGTGTGTGTGTGTGTTTGCATTTGCCTGTGTTTGGCAGAGTTCAAGGGTTAGGCTACGGAATAATAGGGAAAACGAAAGCCAAAGTAAAGCACTGTAAAGGATTTGGAGATTGTAGGGAGAGACGGGGCTTGGGGCGAGAGACTGGGATTATCAGGGAAGGAGGGATTTGGGAAGAGAAAGAAGGAGGAGAAAAGGGCAATAGGACATTTTTGGAGGGAAAGACAAGAGAACAAGGAAGAGAGAAATGTGTAAAGTACGAAGGGCCCGAACTGAGCGCAGAGAGAAAGGGAAGTACAAAATAAGTTGAGAAAAAAATTGCCCGGGAGGAAGTTCGAGCGAGACTCGGGAAATAGCTATAGAAAGGAAAGAGAAAGAGAGAGGGTGGAGAAAAGAGAGAGACAGAGAGATCAAGAGGGAGGCAGCAGTAATATGCTAATGGGCTGGGTGAATGCACAACAGGCCCACTGACCAGGCTAATCACGGGTGGACACACACTGGGGCTAATCCTTCACGCAGCTCCCTCGCACACACCTCCGTGCACACACTGATCACACACTACTGAACACACACACACAACGCACCCACACATACACTAGTTGCACTGACCCACACAAATAACATAATTTGATGCTAATAATAGCAAAATAGCAAAAAGTCACAGGAACATATATGCACAATGCACTCTCACTCTCACCTTCACACACAAACACTTGTTCAGACAATATCACCATGGTTATTTAGCTCTCTGAAGCCATGATTGGACTCTGTGGGCAGAATGTGTCCTCTGATGGGGTTTCTACCACTCGTTTTGTTAGGGTTTTCTCTTTACTCGGAGCTGGAGTCAATGAAGCTACTAATATTTACTGAAGAGATTGGCTGCCATCTGTGTGTCTAACCCAGACTGAAGGAGTGGAGGTTTTGAGTGAGCACAGGGAAGTGATTCCAAACAATTCCTGTAATAAATGCTGTGTACATGTTTATTAGCTATCATGTAACGTGTTATATCATGTCTTTCACTTAAATAAAAAACGTTCAAATTAGTTGATGTGACTTTTCCCGTTTTTTTCTCTCAAGGTGATTAGTAGCTGTATATGAATGGAAACTCAATGCTTTATATTAAGTAACTGTCTTTGTTATCCATCTCAAGAGTTGAGTTTAAAACAACAAAAAAATGTCACAGATATAACCTGACAAAGGTTAAGATTTAGGTATTGTATTGTATTGTATTGTATCTTGTATTGTATCTTGAGCGCTCAGTTGGTTACCCAGGGTAAGAACAAGTTACCCCTCAAGTCGAGTGGGGCTTAGAGGGGAGCAGTGGAGACAGCTGGTGGTTGATATTAGAGCAGCACCTTGGGGCAACCTAGCCCTACACTGACATATATATGATCATGTCTCAGCTAAGCTAGGCTAATGCTAACTGTGCTCTGGCCAACTCTTATGTCTGGCAGCAATGACAACAACAACAATAGGAGTGTAGCCATAACAATAGCATCACCAATGGAAACTTAACACTCATTTAATTAGATTTGGATGGGGATTAAAGTTCCCTCAAGTCCATACCAGTCCCATCATATCTGGAAAACAAAAAACTGACCTGAGGTCAACGTCTCTACGGTCAACTTCAGTTAGTGCCACCCGGAAACATCGATACCCTAAACCTTACCATAACTATAACCCTAACCTTAACCCTTAACTTTTTAAAACATTAAATGTTTTAGATTTCAACTACATTTTAAACATTTTAACTTTCAATTTCAATGGGGTAACATCAGAGTTGGACATCCCAAGGACCCCACTTGGACTTTTCAGTCAACTTCACCCTACTCTATACCCTGGGCTACTCTCTCCTCTCCCGGTCCGGCTACAGCTCTAGACTTCAGAGAAACCATCTCCAAGTTCACCCCTTCCACTGGCTTCGGCCTCTTGGTGGTCTAAAACACAGCACCAAAAGTCAGTCATATAAAAATCACAGGTACAATACAATCCAACTGATTCATTCAGTGATTAAACCAAGACTTGCCTTCTAAAATACACATTTTGTTCACCTGACTTGTCACTTTTTAATGTCTTTACCTTGATGTACAGATAGGTGGTGGAGTTGGCTGTCACCGACAGTAGAAAGCTGTCAGAGGAGAGACTGCAACAGAAAGACATTTCATTAGGGGATTGTTAATCATCAGATTCGTCTGTGGAAAATCTGTTAATGTCAAAGTTATAAGTACGGTTCGTTTTCAGTTACCTGTGACAGTGAGGGAGAGGAGCTCACTCTCAGAAGAGAAGTCATGTAAAATACAGTACATCTCATGAACACAGCTGTAGTTCCCTTGGTGGAAGTCATCTGCAGCAGGGAAGAGGAAGGCAGCAGAGTGATAGACAGCTGGCTAGGTCTGGGTTGTTTTGGAGTCAGGGTACGTGAGGAGGAAGGAGACACCCGGGTGCTGTGGCTGAGTGGAGCAGGTGATGGTGAAGCTGTGGCCCCTGAACACCTCTAGAGTCCTTTGGTGGCCCCTGGAGACCCGTCCCATTGAGATGGTCATGGAGATATCAGGCTTAAGCGGGAGATCTATAAAAATAAAACACAAAAATAAAAACCTCTTTAAAGGGGCAATCAGCAGTTGCTACATCCGTGTTTTGACTTATAAGTTAATGCTATGTACCCATTGATTCTTGAAGAATATAACTTATAAACGCCTTGGAGTCACCAAAGTTGGCCCTGTGCCTCTTCCACAGTCCCTGAGCGCAGGATCAGGTCCATTACAGTACACTTCATCCATTGTTCATTTTCTGTTTGTTCTGTCTTCAATTTTCACACACCGATTCCCATTCCCATGATTACATGTTCCTTATTTAATCCTCTGTTTTCCCCCCATGTTTTTGTGCGTGATTATTGGTTGTACTCGTTTCGTTTGGTATGTCATTGTATTATCACATCGTGATTGATATAATTGTTTGAGTAAAGTACTGAATACTCATCCTTGTTGTCCTGCGCCTGACCCTACCTACATTTATCACGGAGAGACCTTACAGTTATAAATAATGGACATTTTTGTAGGAGTTAATTTCGTTTGGATAAATCAAGTCTGAAATTTCAAAGTGGAAATTAAAAAACTTTAGAAGCCTTTTAAAAACTCAAATACACAAATACAATACAAGTTTGCAGGAAAATTCTCAGCAACAAAAGAGTGATCAAATTAAGATCCTACATCTGTAGGAATCAAGAGTAACAAGAGAAAGGACATCATTTCTTCATCAGTTTAGATGAGATTCGATGTTAGTGCTGGAATGAATAACAGAACTCTTGCCATTCTTTCTTTATTCTCTACATCATGGCAAGCATTCAGGGTCATAACCTTTAATATTTATCCATTATGTATTCATCTATAATGAGTGATGCAGCGGTACATGAAACAGCAAAGACAATAAGGACTAATTAAGATGGGTTTATGAATTCAATTAATTTCAAGTTCATGTTGATATTGCAATAGTGAGTTTCAGAATGTCTGATATGCACTGTTTTATATTTTATGTCCCTGATGGGTTGCCATAGATGACTGTTGGGTATGAAGTTGCAGGTGAAATGAAAACACACCAGTGGTGGAATTATGATCCAATAGGAGATGAAAGAACTACAATGTCATCAGCCACCAGAGGGAACTGGGTAGCTTATGTTAAAATAGAAAGTGCAAGTAAATGTTCTTGATTATTGAGATGTTTTAATGAAGATACAGATGAATAAATCACAATATAGCTTGTTTATAGTTAAAAACAAATATCTGAATGTTAAATGTACAGTTGTGGCCAAAAGTTTTGAGAATGACACAAATATAAATTTTCACAAAGTCTGCTGCCTCAGTTTGTATGATGGTAATTTGCATATACTCCAGAATGTTATGAAGAGTGATCAGATGAATTGCAAGTAATTGCAAAGTCCCTCTTTGCCATGCAAATGAACTGAATCCCCCCAAAAACATTTCCACTGCATTTCAGCCCTGCCACAAAAGGACCAGCTGACATCATGTCAGTGATTCTCTCGTTAACACAGGTGTGAGTGTTGACGAGGACAAGTCTGGAGATCACTCTGTCATGCTGATTGAGTTTGAATAACAGACTGGAACCTTAAAAAGGAGGGTGGTGCTTGGAATCATTGTTCTTCCTCTGTCAACCATGGTCACCATGCAAGGAAAAACGTGCCGTCATCATTGCTTTGCACAAAAAGGGCTTCACAGGAAAGCATATTGCCGCCAGTAAGATTGCACCTAAATCAACCATTTATCGGATCATCAAGAACTTCAAGGAGAGCGGTTCAATTGTTGTGAAGATAGCTTCAGGTCACCCAGGAAAGTCCAGTAAGCACCAGGACCGTCTCCTAAAGTTGATTCAGCTGCGGGATCGGGGCACCACCAGTACAGAGCTTGCTCAGGAATGGCAGCAGGCAGGTGTGAGTGCATCTGCACGCACAGTGAGGCGAAGACTTTTGGAGGATGGCCTGGTGTCAAGAAGGGCAGCAAAGAAACCACTTCTCTCCAGGAAAAACATCAGGGACAGACTGATATTCTGCAAAAGGTACAGGGACTGGACTGCTGAGGACTGGGGTAAAGTCATTTTCTCTGATGAATCCCCTTTCCAATTGTTTGGGGCATCCAGAAAAAAGCTTGTCCGGAGAAGACAAGGTGAGCGCTACCATCAGTCCTGTGTCATGCCAACAGTAAAGCATCCTAAGACCATTCATGTGTGGGGTTGCTTCTCAGCCAAGGGAGTGGGCTCACTAACAATTTTGCCTAAGAATACAGCCATGAATAAAGAATGGTCCCAACACATCCTCCGAGAGCAATTTCTCCCAACCATCCAGGAACAGTTTGGTGACGAACAATGCCTTTTCCAGCATGATGGAGCACCTTGCCATAAGGCAAAAGTGATAACTAAGTGCCTCGGGGAACAAAACATCGACATTTTGGGTCCATGGCCAGTCAACTCCCCAGACCTTAATCCCATTGATCCCTCTTAATCCTCAAGAGGCGGGTGGACAAACAAAACCCCACAAATTCTGACAAACTCCAAGCATTGATTATGCAAGTATGGGCTGCCATCAGTCAGGATGTGGCCCAGAAGTTAATTGACAGCATGCCAGGTCGTATTGCAGAGGTCTTGAAAAAGAAGGGTCAACACTGCAAATATTGACTCTTTGCATCAACTTTATGTAATTGTCAATAAAAGCCTTTGACACTTATGTAATGCTTGTAATTATACTTCAGTATTCCATAGTAACATCTGACAAAAATATCTAAAGACACTGAAGCAGCAAACTTTGTGGAAATTAATACTTGTGTCATTCTCAAAACTTTTTGCCACGACTGTAGGCCTCACTAATGCTTACATAGCCTACACCAGTTCACTTGTTTTTTACCAGTAGGCTGGTCATTCAAATCCTGTCTATGACATGGGTCTGGCTGGTCTGCCATGTTTGAACTATAATGAGGGTTGTAGTTGTGTGTTTGCTTTTTCATACACGTCTGATTAGTGATGACAGAAACTGTGCCTTACAAGCCCTGCTGGTGACTGGCCTAAGGGGTCAAAGGTCATGTAACTAGATGAGAGGAGACCAGAGAGGACTACAGTATAGCCTCAGCATGTGACCAGGGTGCATGTTCTCTGTTTGGCTCCTGATTGAAGCTCCTCAAAGCTCATTGACAACAATATGAATCACAAAGACACATTTAGTATGTTAGCAACCATTTATTTCTGAAAATCAACTATATATACAGATTTATGATTGTAATCCACCTAAGAATTCTATACTAAACCACACAAAAGATTTTAAAAATCACCTCCAACGTTTCTGCTCACTTTCCTACTCATTGGCCTGATAGCAAAAACATACTGGCACTCAGGCTACATCCAATGTGTCTGTTACAAAACTGAAAATCTGAGAAAATAATTTGTACACCAATGTTAATAATTAAACAGGTATACGGTGATGTAGTGGAGCATTACTGAACACCATGGAGTATGTATCACAAAACCCCGGGACACATTTTTGGGGGGATAAAAATGTGGCATCATTTTAGTTGTATCACTAGTTTTACATTGATGTTAACACTTTTCAGGTTTCCATCTTTTTATTTGTATACCTGTGTAGCAGAAAGATCATCCTAAAGCTCTGAAGTTTTTAATATTGTCTATTATTAAGACAGTAGTGATACTCCTTATTCCAGGATGTTGACAGCATGGCACAACATAGCTTTAGCCCTTAGTTTGTAACATCTAACAACTTCAGTGTTACAGGTTAGCAAAAGTCAAAACCCCTTTTCCAGAATAATTTTCAGAACTTGTCATTTCTGTTCAAAAAGTGGGAGACATCATTACATCGGCATAGAGAAGACACGTCTTGATATTGATATTTACAGTATGTAAATTAGAATGAAACAAAAACAGAAATATAGAAAAACAACATTAATGAACCAATAGAAACAGATTTAGGTATAAATTACACAAATTAATTTGTCAGTAAAAAGCCATCAAACTATACAGAACAAAAATATAAACGCAACATGCAACAATTTCAAAGATTTTACTGAGTTACAGTTCATATAAGGAAATCAGTCAATTGAAATTAAATTCATTAGGCCCATTCATTAGATATGAATTTCTTGCACAGATATTGTGCATTCGGAAAGTATTCAGACCCGTTGACTTTTCCACATTTTTACATTTGTTACATTACAGCCTTATTCAAAAATTTGTTAAATCGTTTTTTCTCTGATCAATCTACAAACAATACCCCGTAATGACAAAGCTGTCACGACTTCCACCGAAGTCGGCACCTCTCCTTGTTTGGGCGGCGTTCGGCGGTCGACGTCACCGGCTTTCTAGCCATCGCCGCTCCAATTTTCTATTACCCATTTGTTTTGTCTTTTTCCCTGCACACCTGGTTTAAATTCCCAATCACACTGCATGTATTTATTCCTCTGTTCCCCCTCATGTCTTTGTGTGTGATTGTTTCATGTAGTGCTTGTTGCACGTTTGTTCTGGTGCACGTCAGGTTTTTGTCCCCATATTTTGACATATTTATTAAACTGCTAAGGCTATGCCTAATTGCTGCTATCCTGCGTCTGACTTCACTGCCAGCAGTTTTCGCATTCGCTACAGAATCACACACCAACCATGGAGTCAGCAGGATCAGGTACCCCGGTCAGAGGAGTCGAGGAACGTGTCCAGGAACACTCGGCCATGATCCAACGTCTCGGTGCCATGATGGATCGCGTTGTCCAGACCATGGACCGCTGGGAGAGACAGGAGGCCTCGACCAACGCAACCGGGGTTACCTCTACCCGTCCCTCCTGGATCCAGTCCCAGTGGCATGCGTCTCTCCCTTCCCAGGGAGTATGATGGGACAGCAGCCCGGTGCCAGGGGTTCCTCTTACAACTGGACCTGTACCTGGCCACCGTTCATCCAGCTCCCTCGGGAAGGGAGAGAGTGTCCGTCCTCGTCTCATTTCTCTCGGGGAGAGCTCTGGAGTGGGCAACGCCGTGTGGGGAGAAGGAGAAGCGGCGTTGGACCACTTCGAGGATTTCAACCGCCGCTTCCGGGCCGTCTTCGACCATCCGCCCGAGGGTAGAGCGGCTCTTCCACTCGAGACAGGGGACGAGGAGCGCCCAGGAGTTTGCCCTGGAATTCCGGACCTTGGCCGCCGGAGCAGGATGGAACAACAGGGCCCTTATTGACCATTACCGTTGCAGCCTGTGCGAGGACGTCCAACGAGAGTTGGCCTGCAGGGATGCCACCATCACCTTTGACCAACTGGTGGATCTGTCCATCCGGTTGGATAATCTGCTGGTCACCCGCAGACGTCCAGAGAGGGCTCTGTCGGTTTCATCTTCACGGGGTGGTCGCGAGAGTGCTCGGGGAGTTGTGTAGGGGTTTCCGTTGGTGCGACCACGGTGGAAAGTCCAGACCAGGTCTCAACTGTGCGCATTCCCTCCGAATATGCCGATTTGGCAATCTCCTGGTAGACACTGCACTTCCCAGGAGTCACGTGTATCCCCTGTCGCAAGCGGAGACGGTGGCTATGGAGACATATGTCTCTGAATCCCTGCGTTGGGGTACATTCGGTCCTCCACTTCACCCGTCTCCTCGAGTTTCCTTTTTGTGAAAAAGAAGGATGGAGGTCTGCGCCCGTGCATTGATTATCGAGGTCTAAATCAAATCACGATGATGTAAAGTTACACGCTACCTCTTATCGCCACAGCGATTGCGTCAAAGCACGGGGGGGGGGGCGAGCTTTTTCACGAAACTGGATCTCAGGAGCGGGTACAACCTGGTGCGTATCCGGGAGCCTCTGTATGCCTATGTAGATATTCCATAAACAAATCAGCCGTTTCCAGCTACAATAGTCATTTACAACATTAACAATGTCTACACTGTATTTCTGATCAATTTTATGTTATTTTAATGGACCAAAAATGTGCTTTTCTTTCAAAAACAAGGACATTTCTGAGTGACCCCAAACTTTTGAACTGTAGTGTACATACTGTACTAGTTTTACTTTATACTATGGTGCTCCATCTATGCCTCGTCTGGCTTTGCGCGTGTCAGTGTCTGACTGCTAAATGAAAGTGAAAGTGAAAGGAGAGTTTGCTGTAGAGACTTACAGGGGAAGTCCGAAGTCAAAATCGTATTTCTCCTCATTTTTTCTCATCCATCAGACTACAGAATAGTCGAGGACACTATCAAAGTGCTTAACTTGGACTGAAATAGGTGGCGGTGTTCAATTTGGGTGCCGATACTGTTTATATTTAGGTGCAGGAGCTCCACAATACTTATAATATTCTATAAGAGGAACAGGAGCTCAAGCAGTAGAACATTTGAGGTGCCGGCAGTAGCGGTGCGTGGGTAAACCACATTACAATTTATGTGTTGTGATAATTGCGTTGTTTGCTCTATAACCTGTTAATTCATATGCCTTGCGACCTTGATATATAGGCCTAGACGAAAAGAAGACACTGTGGCAGAATAAATTGAACCACACCTTTCAATTTAATTTAATTGTTCTTGTGCATGTGAAAATACAACTTAATATTGTTTTTATTTAATGTTGTTTAATTGTATATTTCTCTGTATAGACGGAATAGGCTACTTTTCATTAATATTTTATTAATGATTTTCCTACCATCACATCAGAGTTGTTAGATTAATTTGTCAGGAATGAGCAACAACGTTGAGCAAATGAGGACTATTTGTGATGGGATGTAATTAAGTCTTTGATCATCTTCAAAACAGCGTTGAATGAAACTAATAAGATTATGGAGATCAACAACTATCTGCTGTAGGGATCATGTCCGGCAGAGCTGCAGACTGCCAGTACTGGGAGAGACTGCTGGCTAAGGAGTGCAGGTCTGTTAAAATTTGTCTCTGTGGGATTGAGTCCCGCTATACAGTTACATGGTGTTAATATCATGATCATCTATGCCTGTCTGTCTGTCTGTCTGTTAGGTTTATGTGCAGGGGGAGGGCCAGTGAGGGTTGGTTGAAGAGAAGATGTACCAATCAATGTCATTTCCATACACTCAAAACAAATGCAAGGGACAAAGTAAGCTATCAGTACCAACCAGTGACATTGTAGTTACCATCTGTTATCTAGACAAGCCACCTCCCTATTCTGGTCTTCATGGTCTGTCCAAGCCACATTAATGCCTTTATGTTTCAGAGGTGTTTAAATGTATCTGGAAATAAACCAGTGTTTCAGCACTCTGACCGCCTTGTCTCATACAGTGACTGACCATCTCTTTGTGTCTCAGGCTGTACAAACTGAGGAACAAGCAGAGGATCTCAGTGTCTGCAGCCTCTAAGCTGCTGTGTAACATGATGCTGGGATACATAGGCATGGGCCTCTCCATGGGCAGCATGATCGTTGGCTGGGACAACAAGGTACAGGGTGGGAGTATAGTTTGTGTGTGTGTGTGTGTGGGGTGGTATGTGTTTATTTGAAAGGCTGATTTTATAGCTTACATTTTCATCCTGATGGTACCCATATTTCGGTTACTGGCCCAACGCTCTTAACCGCTAGGCTACCTGCCACCCCATAATTTCACACAGGTCATCAAAATATATATTACTTATTAAGCCCATATACAAAATTATATTGTTCCACTTCCAAAACCTGTTTAGAGCATATCTTACTGCAAACATTATTAAAAGGTCCAGTATGACACTTTCATTCAAATTGTGGACATTGAAAAGTGTAAGAACATTACAGAATGCATGAATTTGGTCTCTAATTTGTCTTGTTGTGGATCACATTAAATGTAATGAAATAATGGTGCCAACAGAGGGCTGCCTTGCTTCTAGTCCATAGGAAACTTTGCGACAAGCATTTCGCCACACCCGCAATAACATCTAAGCACGTGGTGTATGTTTTTATATTTATTATGGCTCCCCATTACTCTTCCTGTAAAATGAAGGCAGTTTATACAATTTTTAAACTTTACTATACATTTACAACACACTGTGTAGGCCTCTACTCCACCACATATCTACAGTTCTAGCGTATGTTATTGTGTGTGTGCCAATGTTTGTGTTGCTTCACAGTCCCCACTGTTCCATAAGGTGTTTTTTTGTTTTTAAAATCTAATTTTACTGCTTGCATCAGTTACTTGATGTGGAATAGAGTTCCATGTAGTCATGACTCTATGTAGTAATGTGTGCCACCCATAGTCTGTTCTGGACTTGGGGACTGTGAAGAGACCCCTTGTGGTTTGTCTTGTAGTGTATGCATGATGTCCGAGCTGTGTGCCAGTAGTTTAGACAGACAGCTCGGTGCATTAAACACGTCAATACCTCTCATAAATAAAAGCTGTGATGAAATCAATCTCTCCTCCACTTGTAGAATATGTGACCAATACATTTGACTTGCATTAGATTTGGTAGATCATTGCTTTATGTGTAGAGCATCCATAATGTACAAAGCACAAACACTTGCAATAAAAGTTGTTCAACTTGACCCATCACCAACTTATTCTACAGAACCTACTGGCCCAAAAAGAAAGAAAAATACCAGCACTTCAAGTGAAATATGTACAAATGTAACATGTGGATAGGCCTTGTCTAGCTTATAGTTATACAATTAAACAAGTTATTGTGCGCAAAGCTTTAACGTCACACAATTACTGTATCTTATACCACCAAAACATATATATATGAAGCTACACCAAACAAAATAATTATGTTTTTCCAGTTCACAGAAAAATTATATTTTAAATGTGATTGTTTTGGTGGCTTCAGTTAGGGGAAAATCAAGCTAATTTGTTTATTTGCAGAATAATATTAATTCACATTTTAAATTTACCTGTACGTCTGAGTGTTCCATTGGTTCTAATATACCTGTACGACTTGAGATACATCTCACACAGTGGTAATATTACATTGTATAATTCAACAAAATTACAGCACAACTTTTCAAAAGCCAAACCATCAATTAAATGAAAGTAAAATTTAAGGAAATCACCAAAGAATATTTCTGACAGCAGATCTTTTTTGAATATGGATTATGTGTTAACAGTGTGTGTGCGCGCTTGTGTGTGAGACTGATGTGTAAGTATATGTATGTGTTATGTTCTTGAGAAGTCAAACGTCTGTTGTTTCCATTACATTGCTGTCCTCTTCAGCTCCTAAAACACATGAGAAGAGAGAGGTTACACACATAAACCCATTCTAAACAGTAGCAGTGTGTTCCATAATGGTAGTGGTTGTTTCTCTAGTTTGGCCATTAATATGAGGACATCTTAAGTGACTTACTCTGATGTCACAGAAGTGCAGAGGTTTATCAAGTCTTCTGGGCACCTTTCCCAGAGTTAGTGTCAGAAGCTAAAACAGAAATAAAGAGATTGATTTGAAAGATAATGAGTTCAGGTTAATTCCCAAGTTCTTAATGCATGGTTCACAGTAAATAAAACCTTCCATATTAACTAAGTAGCTACATCAATTAACATTAAGTTTGAACCCGCATCACAATCTACATGGAAAAGAGAACCACTCTAAAATGGATACAGTCAAACACAACAAAGAAAAATCTGTGATCGTTTTAGAATAATGAACAATATTAAGGTCCCCACTTACTGCTGGCCGGAACAAAGCCTGAAACAGAGATAAACGTTGTGTTATTATTGATTCTGCTTTGTTGGAATATTACAATAGAAGAGCATGCTTGACAGTATTCTGAGTCCTGTATTCCTACTGCAGACATCACATACAACCATCACATACAAGTGACAACGTAATTCTTTATTTACATTAAACAGGTCAATTCAAACATACTTCTACCATCACTAATAACGCTGCACAATACTATTACTTGTAAACCAGTACTATGACTACTACTTCTAAACCACTAAGTAAATCACAGCTGATAATATCTAAGATGACAGGGTAGCCTACATATGACAATAGAAAGAGGTCTTTCCACACCTTTCTTGCTCTTCTTCTTCCAAATCACGACCCCAACAACAACAACGACCAAGAGGAGAGCCACCACCCCTCCAATGATGGGGACAATGTTGGGGGCTGGGTCACCTGTCATCATGAGAACAGAGCATTCAGACTACAGTGCTAGATCGAGTTCATTTTAGATCAAAATGTACTAAGCAACATCAATAAAAATTCTGGAGGTCAATGAGAACATGTAGTCAGAAAGGTAGTGTTCATGAGCAGGTGAGTAAACTTAAATTAGGAATATTTGGTAGGAGGGTTATGCATAGTGTATATTTGAATCTTTCTCCCTCTTACCCCAGTTGGTCTGGATCTCAGACTCAGTCAGAACCTTGATGAAGTCCTCCTTGATACCAGTGACCTGAACCACACACTGATACTTGTTGTTCTTCCACTCCTCAGACGTCACTGTGAGGTGTGTGCTTTTCTGGAAGGTTCCATCATCGTTGGGGAGAATCTCTCCATTCTCCACATCTTCATGGTGATCTTGTCCGTCTTTCTGCCAGACCACCATGACTCCACTGGGGTAGAAACCTGTAGCGTGGCAGGTCACTGGAGAGGAGGGGGTCTTCTGGAGCAGAGACACTGATGGAGGGACTGGAGAGAGAATAAAATAGAGGGGAAGGAAGAGAGACATACAAGCATAGTGATGAGAAACAATTACAGAGAGCGGAACAGCAAGAGATACAAATAATAAAAAGAACTTGAATATGACGTGCAGTACAGAAATGTAAATAAAAATACACAATATCATATCACTTTTCTGCCTGTAAATTCATATAGTCGCCTGTGTCTCTGTACCTGGCCTCTGCAGAGTACTCTTCCCATAGTCCAGATACTTCTTCAACCACTCAATGCAGGTCTGGGTGAGGTAGTGTCTCTCCATCTCAATGGCAGACTTGTCACTTTCCCACTTCATTTTGGAGTGGACTGCTTGCGGGACGAAGGCAATCCATGTCGCTCTCTGCAGGTCATATGCCAGGAGATCTTTCCCATCATATCCAACATGGTGAAACCCTTCTGTGAATCCTGTCTTATCATCCCACTCACAGCCATATATCTCCTGGTTAATGTGCATGCCTGAGAGTGAGATTACATTGTTAGGAACACTGACATAACAACATTAACTTTCTTTGCACAACACTCACACTGAACAAAACCACACGACTTTTTCATGGAGTAAATTCAATTATATCAAAATATAGTCAAACAGTACAATCACACAGACTGAGGTCTCTGAAGCTCACCCTCTGTATGATTGAAACGCTTCTGTGCTATCTGAATGTTGACTTTGGAAACTTGCTCTGCTTCTCTCAGGTTCTCTGTGGTGCTATCCCAGTATTGCTGGTCAAAAACCATCTCCATCCAGCTCTGCTTGGGGACCTTCCTCTTCGTGATGCTGTCATAGCGGCTAATGACCTGATCATTCACCATCCCCATGTCCACAAACTCAGGGAAGTCTGGGATTCCTGAGGAGGCTGTGTAGAAGTAGCGCAGGGAATGGGCCACTGTAACAGAGATATGGTACTTTAAGGTACTGTACATGGAACGTTAATGAGTGTTTACCCTTTATGCATTTAGCAGCAGCCCACCACCACTGCATGTATTTTATTAAAGGACCAACAATAAGTCTGAACTCTGCAAGGCACTCTTTTCTATTATTATTATTTTTTTACCAATGACCTGACACTGGCATTAAACAAAGCCTGTGTGTCCATGTATGCTGATGATTCAACCCTATACGCATCAGCAACCACAGCTAGTGAAGTCACTGCAACCTTAAACAAAGACTTTGTCAGTTTTAGAATTGGTGGCCAGTAGTCCTGAATATTTCTAAAACTAAGAGCATTGTATATGGTGCAAATCATTTAAAGTTATAGACCTGAATCTGGTAATGAATAGTGTGACTGTTTAGCAAGTTGAGAAGACAAAATTACTTGGTATTACCTTAGATTGCAAACGGTCATGGTCAAAACATTTATACTTAACAATAATATAAACGCAACATGTAAAGTGTTGGTCCCATGATTCATGAGCTGAAATAAAAGATTCCAGAAATTTTCCATAGGCACAAAACGCTTTTCTCTTTCAAATGTGCACAAATGCGTTCACATCCCTGTTAGTGAGCATTTCTCCTTTGCCAAGATAATCCATCCACCTGACAGGTGTGGCATATCAAGAAGCTGAATAAACAGCATGATCATTACACCTTGTGCTGGGGACAATAAAAGGAGTGTGCAATTGGCATGCTGAATGCAGTTATATCTACCAGAGCTGTTGTCAGAGAATTTTAAATGTTAATTTCTTTACCAGTAGCCACCTCTGTCATTTTAGAGAATTTGGCAGTACATCCAACCAGCCCAGGACCTCCACCCTCGTCTGAGATGAGCCACCCAGACAGCTGACTTATCAGTTATTTTACGAGGCAAGCTGACTGAGAACACATTCTCATTTACAGCAACAACCTGGGGAATAGTTACAGGGGAGAGGGGGATGAATGAGCCAATTATAAACTGGGGATTATTAGGTTACTGATGGTTTGAGGGCCAGATTGGGAATTTAGCCAGGACACTGGGGTTAACACCCCTACTCTTACAATAAGTGCCATGGGATCTTTAATGACCTCAAAGAGCGAGGACACCCGTTTAACATCCCATCCGAAAGACAGCACCCTACACAGGGCAGTGTCCCCAATCCCTGCCCTGGGGTATTGTGATATTTTTTTTAGACCAGAGGAAAGAGTGCCTCCTACTGGCCCTCAACCACTTCCAGCAGCATCTGGTCTCCCATCCAGGGACTGACCAGGACCAACCCTGCTTAGCTTCAGAAGCAAGCCAGCAGTGGTATGCAGGGTGGTATGCGGCTTTGCACAACCAAAGAATTTCTGCACAAACTCAAAAATACAGTCTCAGGGAAATACATCTGCGTGCTCTCATCCTTACCAGGGTCTTGACCTGACTGCAGTTTGGGGTCGTAACCGACTTCAGTGGGCAAATGCTCTCCTTTGATGGCCACTGGCACACTGGAGAAGTGTGCTCTTCACGGATGAATCCCAGCTTCAACTGTACCAATGGTGTCGAGTGGGTGAGCGGTTTAATTATGTCAGCGTTGTGAACAGAGTGGCCTTTGGTATCGGCAGGCATAAACTACGGACAACGAAGATAATTGCATTTTATCGATGGCAATTTGAATGCAAAGCGATAACATGACCAGATCCTGAGGCACATTGTCGTGTCATTCATCCGCCGACCATCACGGTAATGCACAACCCCGTGTCGCAAGGATCTGTACACAATTCCTGGAAGCTGAAAATGTCCCAGTTCTTCTGTGGTCTGCATACTCAGACATGTCACACATTTTTGGGATGCTCTGGATCGACCGCTTGTTCCAGTTGCTTATATTGCTTATATGAACTGTAACTCCATAAAAACTGAGCAATGTGTTAAATTCCAAATCGTTTGCATAGTTAACTTACACACAGCACTGACACTTTTCACAGTCCCCAGGTCCAGAACAAATTCAAGGAAACGTACAGTATTATACAAAGCCATGATTGCATGCAACTCCAATCTCATATAGCGCATGTGAACAGCAAACCTGATTTAACAAAAAATTAAATAACTTGCCCATGTGACCTACTTTTTCTGCGCGTGTCCTGAGAGATGCACACACTCTACAATTTACATACATTTAAAACATTAAAGTATTTTGTCTAAAGTATTTTTCGTTATGTGTCGGACCCCGGAAAGACTGTCGCCATTGGCGTCAGCTAGCGGGAATCCTAATTAAATCTAAAACATCTACAACAACAAAAAAGCTCAAATACATTGTACACAGCAACTGGCGGCCCCTTTTAAAGGCCATCGAAATCAATAACAGTAGGGTCTCAAATGAATAGTAGAATACAAAAGGTGCAATTTCGAAATGTGGTTGTGCAGCAACAGTTTTCTTATTATGGCAGTCACTGATAGTCCCTCAATTAGCCCATGTCCACCCCATTCATTCGTGACCACATCAAAGTTGCCCATCCCAGGCCTATAGTAACATAGAACAGACTGCGCGTCACCAAACACCAGGGCAAACGACATACTAAAGGTTAATATCGAAACTGATAAATGCACTTCACAGCCATTATAGCATACAAGTTCAGTGGACAGTCTGCCTCCACTCAAGAGCCCACATTGTTGGACATAATGAAATCAACACTTTTCCTTAATGTAATGTGTTTGTTTTATCGAGTGATGCTGTTATTCTATTCTAATTGTCTAACGTTACTCGTCTTATTAATTTATTGCCATTGGCGGACAAATTGTCATGTTTTTCATTTGAAATAAAACATCAGCGTTTAAATTGTACGAGTGACGTGTATATATCCTACAAAAAAACGAACAATAATTAAAACATACTAAACAATAATGTGGAAATCACTAACCTGACAAAGCTACATGAATACAAAAGAGGAGAATAAAATATGTCTTCATGGCGCTGTCGAGTCTGGTTTTCATTATCGTTTTCCGAATGCAGGAACGGTTTGTAACTATAATGCAGTAATGTAGCCAATTTAAACTATTACAATTTAAATTGCCTACATTACTGATTTGTTACACCAAACGTTATCACCGCTAAGGACACAACCAGTGATAATGCGTTTCAGCTAGTTGACAATGTACCTGATGGTGTCCTGGCAAGGCCAATTTATACGGCTCTTCTGTTTACCTGGATTAACTGTAACCCAATAGGAAATCAGAAAGATACTTCGTCACCAAACACCAGGAGGACAAACGTATTCAAGGTTATGATCGAAATTGAAGGTAAAGTCAATTCACTGTTGATGTTCAAAAACGGTTGGCAAAGGGAAAAAGGACTATAGGGTGACAGATGGATGACTGAAAATTGACTGGAAAAATAGGTTCAAAGCAAAGCCGTGTTCAAATTGTACCCTACTCTGTTTCTGCCGACACTCGGGAGTCGGCGATTTCCGAGTTCCCAGTTGTTTTGCACGCACCAAAACACCTCTGCTGTGTCCATGCACACCATGTGACCACCCTGAGAGAAATAACTAACTTCGCCATGGTTCGTTGGACAATGCCTATGGGGAAAATGAATTACGTTTTTGTAAGGATAAATGTGGAAAATAAATGATGTGGTAAACACAGGCTTTAAGAGATATTACGTTCTGTTCTATGAGATTATATTAACCAACTAACATAGCCTAACTTTGTGAATTTTGAATAATTTATGTAATAAAAAAAAAAGCACACAAATGCTTCATAATTCATAAAGGTCATGTTAACTGTGTAACGAGTGCGCTGAGAGTCGGGAAGCAAGTTCAGGGAGTGAAAACATTTAATTAATAAGTAAACAAAACAAGAAACATGAACAGCGCACAGACATGAAACAGGTACAGAAACAATGACTACTGGGGAAGAAACCAAAGGGAGTGACATAAACTCAGCAAAAAAATAAACGTCCTCTCACTGTCAACTGCGTTTATTTTCAGCAAACTTAACATGTGTAAATATTTGTATGCACAAAACAAGATTCAACAACTGAGACATAAACTGAACAAGTTCCACAGACATGTGACTAACAGAAATTGAATAATTTGTGCTTGAACAAAGGAGGGGCTTGAACAAAATAACAAAATAATTTGTGCTTGAACAAAATAACAGTCACTATCTGGTGAGGCATCTGCAAGTTCCCGGACATTTCTGGGGGGAATGGCCCTAGCCCTCACCCTCCGATCCAACAGGTCCCAGACATGCTCAATGGGTTTGAGGTCCGGGCTCTTCGCTGGCCATGGCAGAACACTGACATTCCTGTCTTGCAGGAAATCACGCACAGAACAAGCAGTACGGCTGGTGGCATTGTCATGCTGGAGGGTCGTGTCAGGTTTAGCCTGCAGGTAGGGTACCACATGAGGGAGGAGGATATCTTCCCTGTAATGCACAGTGTTGAGATTGCCTGCAATGACAACAAGCTCAGTCCGATGATACTGTGACACATCGCCTCAGACCATGACGGACCCTCCACCTCCAAATCGATCCCGCTCCAGAGTACAGGCCTCGGTGTAACACTCATTTGTTCGACGATAAACGTGAATCCGACCATCACCCCATGTGAGACAAAACCACAACTCATCAGTGAAGAGCACTTTTTGCCAGTCCTGTCTGGTCCAGCGATAGTGAGTTTGTGCCCATATGCAACGTTGTTGCCAGTAATATCTGGTGAGGACCTGCCTTTACAACAGGCCTACAAGCCCTCAGTT
The DNA here is from genome assembly GCF_029448725.1 of Salvelinus fontinalis. Lineage (NCBI taxonomy): Eukaryota > Metazoa > Chordata > Actinopteri > Salmoniformes > Salmonidae > Salvelinus > Salvelinus fontinalis. The sequence continues at coordinate 36,911,426 of NC_074696.1, read as the reverse complement.
CAGCCTCTCTCCCACAAAATGGCGCTGGAAGAAATGGCAGCAGTTTTACGGGAGCCCAACCAATTGTGCTATTATGTGTTTTTTTCCCCTGAGCTAAAGGGTAGAGCTGCCGCTTTCAAGGTGTGGGACTCTAACCCGGAAGCTTACAAGAAATCCTGCTATGCCCTGCGACGAACCATCAAACAGGCAAAGCGTCAATACAGGGCAAAGATTGAATCATACTCATACCAACGCTCGTCTTATGTGGCAGGGCTTGCAAACTATTACAGACCTCAAAGGGAAGCACAGCCGCAAGCTGCTCAGTGACACGAGCCTACCAGACTAGCTAAAACACTTCTATGCTCGCTTCGAAGCAAGCAACACTGAGGCATGCATGAGAGCATCAGCTGTTCCAGGCGACTGTGTGATCACACTCTCCGTAGCCGACGTGAGTAAGACCTTTAAACAGTTCAACATACACAAGGCTGCGCGGCAAGACGGATTACCAGGACGTGTGCTCCGGACATGTGCTGACCAACTGGCAGGTGTCTTCACTGACATTTTCAACATGTCCCTGATTAAGTCTGTAATACCAACATGTTTCAAGCAGACCACCATAGTCCCTGTGCCCAAGAACACAATGGCAACCTGCCTAAATGACTACAGACCCGTAGCACTCACGTCTGTAGCCATGAAGTGCTTTGAAAGGTTGGTAATGGCTCACATCAACACCATTATCCCAGAAACCCTAAACCCACTCCATTTTGCATACCGCCCAAACAGATCCCCAGATGATGCTATCTCTATTGCACTCGACACTGCCCTTTCCCACCTGGACAAAAGGAACACTTACGTGAGAATGCTATTCATTGACTACAGCTCAGCATTCAACACCATAGTACCCTCAAAGCTCATCACTAAGCTAAGGATCCTGGGACTAAACACCTCCCTCTGCAACTGGATCCTGGACTTCCTGACGGGCCGACCCCAGGTGGTGAGGGTAGGTAGCAACACATCTGCCACGCTGATCCTCAACACTGGAGCTCCCCATGGGTGCGTGCTCAGTCCCCTCCTGTACTCCCTGTTCACCCACGACTGCATGACCAGGCACGACTCCAACACCATCATTAAGTTTGCAGACGACACAACAGTGGTAGACCTGATCACCGACAACGACGAGACAGCATTTAGGGAGGAAGTCAGAGACCTGGCCGCGTGGTGCCAGAATAACAACCTATTCCTCAACGTGATCAAGACTAAGGAGATGATTGTGGACTACAGGAAAAGGAGGACGGAGCACGCCCCCATTCTCATCGACGGGGCTGTAGTAGAGCAGGTTGAGAGCTACAAGCTCCTTGGTGTCCACATCAACAACAAACTAGAATGGTCCAAACACAACAAGACAGTTGTGAAGAGGGCACGACAAAGCCTATTCCCCCTCAGGAAACTAAAAAGATTTGGCATGGGTCCTGAGATCCTCAAAAGGTTCTACAGCTGCAACATCGAGAGCATCCTGACTGGTTGCATCACTGCCTGGTACGGCAACTGCTCGGCCTCTGACCACAAGGCACTACAGAGGGTAGTGCGTACAGACCAGTACATCACTGGGGCTAAGCTGCCTGCCATCTAGGACCTTACACCAGGTGGTGTCAGAGGAAGGCCCTAAAAATTGTCAAAGACCCCAGCCACCCCAGTCATAGACTGTTCTCTCTACTACAGCATGACAAGCGGTACCGGACAGCCTAGTCTAGGACAAAATGGCTTCTCAACAGTTTTTACCCCCAAGCCATAAGACTCCTGAACAACACAATGTAACTCCAAGTCAATCACACTTCTGTGAAATCAAACTGTCCACTTAGGAAGCAACACTGATTGACAATAAATTTCACATGCTGTTGTGCAAATGGAATAGACAAAAGGTGGAAATTATAGGCAATTAGCAAGACACCCCCCAAAAAAGGAGTGATTCTGCAGGTGGTGATCACAGACCACTTCTCAGTTCCTATGCTTCCTGGCTGTTGTTTTGGTCACTTTTACATTTACATTTACATTTTAGTCATTTAGCAGACGCTCTTATCCAGAGCGACTTACAGTAGAGTGCATACATTTTATAACATTTTTTTTTTATTTTTGTTTATTTTTTATACATTTTTACATATTACATTTCTACATACTGAGACAAGGATATCCCTACCGGCCAAACCCTCCCTAACCCGGACGACGCTATGCCAATTGTGCGTCGCCCCACGGACCTCCCGGTTGCGGCCGGCTGCGACAGAGCCTGGGCGCGAACCCAGCCCAGCCTGGGCGCAAACCCAGAGACTCTGGTGGCGCAGCTAGCACTGCGATGCAGTGCCCTAGACCACTGCGCCACCCGGGAGACCCCACTTTTGAATGCTGGCGGTGCTCTCACTCTAGTGGTAGCATGAGACGGAGTCTACAACCCACACAAGTGGCTCAGGTAGTGCAGTTCATCCAGGATGGCACATCAATGCGAGCTGTGGGAAAAAGGTTTGCTGTGTCTGTCAGCGTAGTGTCCAGAGCATGGAGGCGCTACCAGGAGACAGGCCAGTACATCTGGAGACGTGGAGGAGGCCGTAGGAGGGCAACAACCCAGCAGCAGGACCGCTACCTCCGCCTTTGTGCAAGGAGGTGCACTGCCAGCGCCCTGCAAAATGACCTCCAGCAGGCCACAAATGTGCATGTGTCTGCTCAAACAGTCAGAAACAGACTCCATGAGGGTGGTATGAGGGCCCAACGTCCACAGGTGGGGGTTGTGCTTACAGCCCAACACCGTGCAGGACGTTTGGCATTTGCCAGAGAACACCAAGATTGGCAAATTCGCCACTGGCGCCCTGTGCTCTTCACAGATGAAAGCAGGTTCACACTGAGCACATGAGCACATGTGACAGACGTGACAGAGTCTGGAGACGCCGTGGAGAACGTTCTGCTGCCTGCAACATCCTCCAGCATGACCGGTTTGGCGATGGGTCGGTCATGGTGTGGGGTGGCATTTCTTTGTGGGGACGCACAGCCCTCCATGTGCTCGCCAGAGGTAGCCTGACTGCCAATAGGTACCGAGATGAGATCCTCAGACCCCTTGTGAGACCATATGCTGACACATGCACATTTGTGGCCTGCTGGAGGTCATTTTGCAGGGCTCTGGCAGTGCACCTGCTTGCACAAAGGCGGAGGTAGCGGTCCTGCTGCTGGGTTGTTGCACTCCTACGGCCTCCTCCACGTCTCCTGATGTACTGGCCTGTCTCCTGGTAGCGCCTCCATGCTCTGGACACTACGCTGACAGACACAGCAAACCTTTTTGCCACAGCTCGCATTGATGTGCCATCCTGGATGAACTGCACTACCTGAGCCACTTGTGCGGGTTGTAGACTCCGTCTCATGCTACCACTAGAGTGAGAGCACCGCCAGCATTCAAAAGTGACCAAAACATCAGCCAGGAAGCATAGGAACTGAGAAGTGGTCTGTGGTCACCACCTGCAGAATCACTCCTTTTTTGGGGGTGTCTTGCTAATTGCCTATAATTTCCACATTTTGTCTATTCCATTTGCACAACAGCATGTGAAATTTATTGTCAATCAGTGTTGCTTCCTAAGTGGACAGTTTGATTTCACAGAATTGTGATTGACTTGGAGTTACATTGTGTTGTTTAAGTGTTCCCTTTATTTTTTTGAGCAGTGTATATGCATAGACACTTTAACTATACATTCATGTACATACTAGTGCTCCCGCACAGTGGCTATCCAGGCTATCTGCATTGTGTCCCACCCACCACCCGCCAACCCCTCTTTTACGCTACTGCTACTCTCTGTTCATCATATATGCATAGTCACTTTAACCATATCTACATGTACATACTACCTCAATCAGCCTGACTAACCGGTGTCTGTATGTAGCCTCGCTACCTTTATAGCCTCGCTACTGTATATAGCCTGTCTTTTTACTGTTGTTTTATTTCTTTACCTACCTATTGTTCACCTAATACCTTTTTTGCACTATTGGTTAGAGCCTGTAAGTAAGCATTTCACTGTAAGGTCTACACCTGTTGAATTCAGCGCACGTGACAAATAAACTTTGATTTAATTGAGTACAGTCTGAGCACTGATGGAGGGATTGTGCATTCCTGGTGTAACTCGGGCAGTTGTTGTTGCCATCCTGTACTTGTCCCGCAGGTGTGATGTTCAGATGTACCGATCCTGTGCAGGTGTTGTTACACGTGGTCTGCCACTGCGAGGGCGATCAGTTGTCCGTCCTGTCTCCCTGTAGCACTGTCTTAGGCGTCTCACAGTACGGACATTGCAATGTATTGCCCTGGCCACATCTGCAGTCCTCATGCCTCCTTGCAGCATGCCTAAGGCACATTCACGAAGATGAGCAGGGACCCTGGGCATTGTTACAGAGTCTATTTGATAGGTAATCGACTAACTGGACTGTTCCCCAGACTCATTTACATTTTTTTTTAAGTCATTTAGCAGACGCTCTTATCCAGAGCGACTTACAAATTGGTGCATTCACCTTATGATATCCAGTGGAACAACCACTTTACAATAGTGCATCTAACTCTTTTAAGGGGGGGGGGGGGTTAGAAGGATTACTTTATCCTATCCTAGGTATTCCTTAAAGAGGTGGGGTTTCAGGTGTCTCCGGAAGGTGGTGATTGACTCCGCTGACCTGGCGTCGTGAGGGAGTTTGTTCCACTATTGGGGTGCCAGAGCAGCGAACAGTTTTGACTGGGCTGAGCGGGAACTGTACTTCCTCAGAGGTAGGGAGGCGAGCAGGCCAGAGGTGGATGAACGCAGTGCCCTTGTTTGGGTGTAGGGCCTGATCAGAGCCTGAAGGTACGGAGGTGCCGTTCCCCTCACAGCTCCGTAGGCAAGCACCATGGTCTTGTAGCGGATGCGAGCTTCAACTGGAAGCCAGTGGAGAGAGCGGAGGAGCGGGGTGACGTGAGAGAACTTGGGAAAGTTGAACACCAGACGGGCTGCGGCGTTCTGGATGAGTTGTAGGGGTTTAATGGCACAGGCAGGGAGCCCAGCCAACAGCGAGTTGCAGTAATCCAGACGGGAGATGACAAGTGCCTGGATTAGGACCTGCGCCGCTTCCTGCGTGAGGCAGGGTCGTACTCTGCGAATGTTGTAGAGCACGAACCTACAGGAACGGGTCACCGCCTTGATGTTAGTTGAGAACGACAGGGTGTTGTCCAGGATCACGCCAAGGTTCTTAGCACTCTGGGAGGAGGACACAATGGAGTTGTCAATCGTGATGGCGAGATCATGGAACGGGCAGTCCTTCCCCGGGAGGAAGAGCAGCTCCGTCTTGCCGAGGTTCAGCTTGAGGTGGTGATCCGTCATCCACACTGATATGTCTGCCAGACATGCAGAGATGCGATTCACCACCTGGTTATCAGAGGGGGGAAAGGAGAAGATTAATTGTGTGTCGTCTGCATAGCAATGATAGGAGAGACCATGTGAGGATATGACAGAGCCAAGTGACTTGGTGTATAGCGAGAATAGGAGAGGGCCTAGAACAGAGCCCTGGGGGACACCAGTGGTGAGAGCACGTGGTGCGGAGACAGATTCTCGCCACGCCACCTGGCAGGAGCGACCTGTCAGGTAGGACGCAATCCAAGCGTGGGCCGCGCCGGAGATGCCCAGCTCGGAGAGGGTGGAGAGGAGGATCTGATGGTTCACAGTATCAAAGGCAGCCGATAGGTCTAGAAGGGTGAGAGCAGAGGAGAGAGAGTTAGCTTTAGCAGTGCGGAGCGCCTCCGTGACACAGAGAAGAGCAGTCTCAGTTGAATGACTAGTCTTGAAACCTGACTGATTTGGATCAAGAAGGTCATTCTGAGAGAGATAGCAGGAGAGCTGGACAAGGACGGCACGTTCAAGAGTTTTGGAGAGAAAAGAAAGAAGGGATACTGGTCTGTAGTTGTTGACATCGGAGGGATCGAGTGTAGGTTTTTTCAGAAGGGGTGCAACTCTCGCTCTCTTGAAGACGGAAGGGACGTAGCCAGCGGTCAAGGATGAGTTGATGAGCGAGGTGAGGTAAGGGAGAAGGTCTCCGGAAATGGTCTGGAGAAGAGAGGAGGGGATAGGGTCAAGCGGGCAGGTTGTTGGGCGGCCGGCTGTCACAAGACGCGAGATTTCATCTGGAGAGAGAGGGGAGAAAGAGGTCAAAGCACAGGGTAGGGCAGTGTGAGCAGAACCAGCGGTGTCGTTTGACTTAGCAAACGAGGATCGGATGTCGTCGACCTTCTTTTCAAAATGGTTGACGAAGTCATCAGCAGAGAGGGAGGAGGGGGGAGGAGGGGGAGGATGATTCAGGAGGGAGGAGAAGGTGGCAAAGAGCTTCCTAGGGTTAGAGGCAGATGCTTGGAATTTAGAGTGGTAGAAATTGGCTTTAGCAGCAGAGACAGAAGAGGAGAATGTAGAGAGGAGGGAGTGAAAGGATGCCAGGTCCGCAGGGAGGCGAGTTTTCCTCCATTTCCGCTCGGCTGCCCGGAGCCCTGTTCTGTGAGCTCGCAATGAGTCGTTGAGCCACGGAGCAGGAGGGGAGGACCGAGCCGGCCTGGAGGATAGGGGACATAGAGAGTCAAAGGATGCAGAAAGGGAGGAGAGGAGGGTTGAGGAGGCAGAATCAGGAGATAGGTTGGAGAAGGTTTGAGCAGAGGGAAGAGATGATAGGATGGAAGAGGAGAGAGTAGCGGGGGAGAGAGAGCGAAGGTTGGGACGGCGCGATACCATCCGAGTAGGGGCAGTGTGGGAAGTGTTGGATGAGAGCGAGAGGGAAAAGGATACAAGGTAGTGGTCGGAGACTTGGAGGGGAGTTGCAATGAGATTAGTGGAAGAACAGCATCTAGTAAAGATGAGGTCAAGCGTATTGCCTGCCTTGTGAGTAGGGGGGGAAGGTGAGAGGGTGAGGTCAAAAGAGGAGAGGAGTGGAAAGAAGGAGGCAGAGAGGAATGAGTCAAAGGTAGACGTGGGGAGGTTAAAGTCACCCAGAACTGTGAGAGGTGAGCCATCCTCAGGAAAGGAACTTATCAGGGCGTCAAGCTCATTGATGAACTCTCCAAGGGAACCTGGAGGGCGATAAATGATAAGGATGGTAAGCTTGAAAGGGCTGGTAACTGTGACAGCATGGAATTCAAAGGAGGCGATAGACAGATGGGTCAGGGGAGAAAGAGAGAATGTCCACATGGGAGAGATGAGGATCCCAGTGCCACCACCCCGCTGACCAGAAGCTCTCGGGGTGTGCGAGAACACGTGGGCAGACGAGGAGAGAGCAGTAGGAGTAGCAGTGTTATCAGTGGTAATCCATGTTTCCGTCAGTGCCAAGAAGTCGAGGGACTGGAGGGAAGCATAGGCTGAGATGAACTCTGCCTTGTTGGCCGCAGATCGGCAGTTCCAGAGGCTGCCTGAGACCTGGAACTCCACGTGGGTCGTGCGCGCTGGGACCACCAGGTTAGAGTAGCAGCGGCCACGCGGTGTGAAGCGTTTGTATGGTCTGTGCAGAGAGGAGAGAACAGGGATAGACAGACACATAGTTGACAGGCTACAGAAGAGGCTACGCTAATGCAAAGGAGATTGGAATGACAAGTGGACTACACGTCTCGAATGTTCAGAAAGTTAAGCTTACGTTGCAAAAAATCTTATTGACTAAAATGATATAGTACTGCTGGCTGGTGAAATAGGCTAGCTAGCAGTGGCTGCGTTGTTGACTTTGTTTGAAAGTGTAGCTGGCTAGGTAACCTCTAACTGGCTAGGTAACCTCGACAATTACTCTAGACTACACAATTATCTTGGATACAAAGACGGCTATGTAGCCAACTAAGATCAAACAAATCAAACTGTTGTACTGTAATGAAATGAAATGTAATACTACCTGTGGAGCAAAGCGGAATGCAACTACTCGCTCCAACCCGGAAGTGCGTATCGTAGAGGGAGAGGCAATAGAAGTGTTGTTTCTTGTATTATTGTCTTTTGTGTCTTTAGAGGACTGCTTCACCTTAATGTCCCCTTTCCTCCCTTTCCCTTTTCTTCTGTCCTTATTTTACTTGACTCCACGCGTAGGGATTTGTACAATGCTTAACAAGGCTGTTGAACTTGACATTGGTGTCTGTCTTTATTCCTTTATCCAACCTATCATACAGAAACATGGTATCAGAAGTGGCTCGGAAAACACACAATTGTTAATTTTGTAGCTAAGTATAGTATAGGCGCAGTTACGTTCCATATGCGAACACACGCCGTTTCCTACTCACAACACTGATCAACTCGTTGTTAGCTGGCTAGCTAGCATCACTACCTACCTCCATGACTGAAGGGAAAGACATCTCCTATTCCATTGCTATGGCAGCGAACATTCCGCCACCAAATCACATGGTTCTCACAGGGGACTGGAATACTAATTGGGACAACTTCAGGGATGAATTCGAGGACTATGCGCTGGCGACCGGTCTACATGAGAAACCCAACGAGGTACAAGCGGCAACTCTGAGGAGTTTAATGGGCAGCGAATGCAGACATATCTACCGGCACAATCTCACCCTCATGGCACGACAACAGTGTGATGCAAAGGCTATATTGGATGCATTGGAGAATTACTTCAAACCCGCCAGAAACGTCATTTACGAGCGGTTCGTTTTCGGAAGCTGCAAACAGGAAGAGGGTGAGTCAGTACACAACTTTGTAACCCGTTTGAGAGAGAAATCCGCCACTTGTGAATACGGGGGATTGAAAGATTAATTGATTCGTGACAAAATAGTACTGGGAATTGCAAATGAGAATACGCGCCGGCGTCTACTGAGAGAGAGAGAGAGAGGCTTAACATTAGTAACTGCCATCGAAATGTGCCGCACTGCTGAAGTCACTGACATGAGAATGAGAGCAATGGAAACGGAAACCCCACGCTCCGACGTTGATACTGTTCACGCTGTTGCTAGGCAGACATTCAGACAAAACCAATCGAGGCAGAGTAATTCACCATGAACGGTGAACACAGAGAGCCCCGTAGCATGTAAATACTGTGGGAATACACACACACGTGGCAAAGAGCACTGCCCTGCCTACGGAAAACCATGCAGAGCTTGTGGAACTAATAATCACTTTGCAAAAGTGTGTCTCAAAAGCAAAAGAAGGGTGAGTGAGGGCAAGATTCACTGTGTTGATGATGTTACTCAATGTTCAGAGCTGAACAGTGAACGTGACATTTACATGCATTAATCCATTGGGGCTGTACACTCAAGAGGGAAGAAATGGTTTGTGACACTACGATTACACAACAAGCAACAACAATGTCAACTGGATTCGGGTGCTACATGCAACGTAATGAGCTACAAAGACAAAATCAATCTGGCACCTGACACACATCTATTGCCCAGCGATACTAGACTAAAGCTGTACTCAGGAGAACTAATGAGCTCTATGGGCACCTTTGAGACCGAATGTGTTATTCGGGGACGCAAACACAAGCTGGAGTTTGAGATTGTGAAAACCAGTCAAAATCCTCTCCTCTCAGGCTCTACATGCGAACGCCTGGGACTGATGCAGTTCACTGTACCAAATGACCTGCACATTGTGGATCATGTCCAGCATGGACCCCTGTCCAAAGAACAACTACTCAGCAGATATGACGATGTATTCAACATGCCCGTTGAATCAGTGCCTGGGGAGGTACACTTTGAACTGGATGAGAGCATCACTCCAGTCCAGTGTGCTCCTCGCAATGTGCCCATTGCAATGAAAGTGGCTGTGAAGGCCCAGCTGGACAAGTATGATGCCAATGGCCACATGACATCTGTGACTGAACCAACTGACTGGATTAGCAATATGGTCATAGTGAAAAAAACAGAGAAGCTGAGGGTCTGCATCGACCCAAAGCATCTGAACCAAGCACTGAAACGATCCCACTACATCATGCCGACACTAGAGGTTGTCCTCTATAAGCTTCCCAAGGCCTGGATTTTCATCTTGGTGGATGCCCGAGATGCATTCCTTCAATGCAAGCTGGACGAAGAAAGCAGCTTCATGACTACCTTCTGGACCCCCTGGGGTCGGAAACGCTGGCTCAAGCTCCCGTTTGGTGTCTCAGTGGCGCCTGAGGTATACCAACGCAAGCAGCACGAGTTACTGGCTGGGCTCAAGGGCATTGAACCCATCGCCGATGATATCCTGATTGTAGGCTGTGGTGAAACAGACGATGAAGCAGAACGCGACCACGATGTGAAGCTCCTGGCACTGATGGAGCGCTGCCGCTTCGTCTTGGCCTGAAGAAGCTGCAGTTCAAGGTGAAAGACGTCCACTTCCATGGCCACATTCTCTCGGCAAAAGGCCTGAAGCCGGACCCAGACAAGGTCCAAGCGATCCTCGACATGCCAAACCCGTCTGATGCAAAAGGAGTACAGCGTCTCATCGGCTTTGCAAACTATCTTGCAAAGTTCATGCCACACCTATCAGCAGTCTGTGAGCCTCTGCGCCGGTTGCTGGACAAAGACACACCGTGGCACTGGCTACCCAAGCACGAGGCCGCAGTGCAGGAGATGAAATCTCTGGCTTCATCCATGCCAGTGTTGCGCTACTACGACGTCACGAAGCCTGTCACAATCCAGAGCGACTCTAGCCAAAGGGGACTTGGATGCTGCCTTATGCAGGAAGGCCAGCCCGTTGCGTTTGCCTCGAGAGCGCTCACCCCCACCGAACAAAACTATGCACAAATTGAGAAAGAGTGCCTCAGCATCGTCTTCTCCTGCCAGCGATTCCATCACTACTTATATGGTCGAGAGCTGGTCACCGCTGAAACTGACCACAAACCACTCATTTCCATATTCAGTAAACCTCTCCTCAATGCGCCCAAGAGGCTTCAAAGCATGCTCCTGACTCTGCAAAACTACAGCCTGAAGGTCATTTACAAACCAGGACCAGAGATGTACATCAGCGACACACTGAGCAGGGCAACAGCACAATGTACAGGTAGAGGCACTGCCTATCAGCGGCAGGCCATCTGTTCGCTACAGCAGGAACAACAAGATGTTCAACAGATCAATCAGGCAGACTACTTAAACGTCACAGATCACCGCCTAGCCCAGATCAGGCAACATACTGACAAGGACGAACACCTACAGTCACTGAAGTCCATGGCTCTCGCAGGTTGGCCATATCTGAAAGAGGAGACACCTTTCACAGTGAGAGAATACTGGACCTTTCGAGATGAGATCAGTGTGCAAAATGGCGTCTTGTTCAGAGGTCAGAAGGTCATTATTCCCAAATCACTACGTCCAGAGATGCTTACCCGCATACATTCCAGTCACGTTGGAGGTGACGCATGCTACCGCCAGACTCGTGAAACATTATACTGGCCAAACATGCAAGCAGAAATTAAAGACTTTGTCAGCAACTGTACCACATGCAACGAGTACGCTCATGAACAGCAAAAGGAAACCATGATGTCACACGAACTGCCCACAAGGGCCTGGCAAATCATCAGCATGGACTTATTCAGCCACAGACAAAAGGACTATCTTCTCATCGTTGATCATTACTCTGACTTTTGGGAAATTGAACTGCTCCCTGACTTGTCTGCAGAGACGGTCATAAAGCGCTGCAAGGCGCAGTTTGCAAGGCAAGGTCAGCCTGACAAGGTAATCACGGACAATGGCCCACAATTCACTGCACAGTTCAAGCGTTTCGCCTCAGAATGGGAGTTTGACCACGTGACCTCCTCTCCAAGACACCCAAAAGCAAATGGCAAGGCAGAATCAGCTGTCAAGATTGCAAACAACCTGTTAAGCAGGGCCTTGCGCGACAGCAACGACCCATGGAAAGCGATCTTACAGTGGAGGAACACACCCACCGAAAACATGGACAGCAGCCCAGCACAATGCCTTCTGTCCAGACGTCTGAAGACTACTATCCCCGTAGCTAACAAGCTACTTGAGCCCTGCGTCATGGTTGGCGTCACGGACAAACTGCGTCACAGAAAGCAGCTCGCTAAGTGCTTCTACGACCGGACTGCTCGAGACCTACCAGAGCTGGAGGTGGGTGAAACTATAAGGATGAAACCGCTGCCGGGAGACCACACAGGACTTTGGAGGCTGGGCACATGCCTACAGAGAGTTGCACCACGTTCTTACCTGGTGGATGTTGGTGGCTCCCTCTATCGTCGCAATCGGGTGGATCTGCGCGTAGCAGAGCAGACAAACCAGAACATGCCATACACTCACCTAGATGAGCTGGATCACAGTCCAGGCCTAAGGGTAAGGGGTGCGGAATTGAGACATGAGCCAACTGAAGGTGAGGCTTCTACCCCACCAAACTCTCCAGCTCGTGGCCCTAATCCTACACCTGTCAGAGCCAATACTTACTCACGGGTGGGTCGGCTGTGCAAGCCACCGGACAGGCTTACTCTGTAAGCAAGAGACTTAACTTGTCTGTTAATTTTTTTTTAAAGAAAAAAAAAAGGAAGATGACAACTAAAGTAAAAAGAAAATGTCATGCTTTTCAATTGTTATGACTTGACTGTTAGGAACTCAATGTTATGCCGTTATGTTTGCACTTTCTATTGAAAAGGATGATGTTACGGAGTCTAGTTGATAGGTAATCGACTAGCTGGACTGTTCCCCAGACTCCACGCGTAGGGATTTGTACAATGCTTAATAAGGCTGTTGAACTTGACATTGGTGTCTGTCTTTATTCCTTCATCCAACCTATCATACAGAAACAGGCATCTTTCTATTGGTGTTTTTCAGAGTCAGTAGAAAGGCCTCTTTAATGTCCTAAGTTTTCATAACTGTGACCTTAATTGCCTTTCGTCTGTAAGCTGTTAGTTTCTTAACGACTGTTCCACAGGTGCATGTTCATTAATTGTTTATGGTTCATTGAACAAGCATGGGAATCAGTGTTTAAACACTTTACAATGAAGATCTGTGAAGTTATTTGGATTTTTACGAATTATCTTTGAAAGACAGGGTACTGAAAAAGGGCCGTTCTTTTTGTTGCTGAGTTTATATAGGGCAGGTAATCAAGGAGGTGATGGAGTCCAAGTGAGTGTCATTATGCGCCTAACGCTGGTGACAAGTGTGCGCCCTAACGAGCAGCCTGGTGACCTAGAGGCTGGAGAGGGAGCACACGTGACAAACTGACTGCTATTTTCTCATAGAACATATAAGATCTCCTAAAACTGTGTTAACCTCAGACCTTATTTTCTGCGTTTATTCCAAATCCCTATAATTTTTTTCCACATGAGAGATTTCCGCGTTCCCAGTAGTTTTGAACGCAGCACCTATAAAGAGACCTGGCAGTGTGGTGCCAGGACAACAACTTCTCCCTCATCGTGAGCAAGACAAAGGAGCTGATCGTGGACTACAGGAAAAGGAGGGTCGAGCATGCCTCCGTTCTTATCGGGGCTATAGTGGAGAAAGTCGAACTTTTCAAGTTCCCTGGTGTCCACATCGCTAAGAACATCACTAAGAACCTATAATGGTTCAAAAACACAGACATAGTCATGAGGAGGACACGACAACGCCTATTCCTCTAAGGAGGCTGAAGAGATTTGTTATGGGGCCTCAGATCCTCAAAAAGCTCTACAGCTGCATCATCAAGAGCATCCTGGCTGGTTGCATCACAGCTTGGCATGGCAACTGCTTGGCATCTGAACGCAAGGCGCTACAGAGTGTAGAACATACGGCCCAGTACATCACCGGGGCCGAGCTCCTTGCCATCCAGGACCTCTTTACCAGGAAGTGTCAGAGGAAGGCCCCAACAATTGTCAAAGACTCCAGCCACCAAGTCATAGCCTGTTCTCTCTGTATTGTGAAAATATTTGCTCAATCATATTTCTCAGATACCGGAACTTGTGAATTCAAATAGACTTTATTACAAAGTAACAAGCCGAGCTGGCCCATGGACCATCTGCCGGACTCAGTCTCAGTCCACTCCTTTTATACAGTTTCATGCTTATACAAGTTCCATAGTCCCTCCATGTTATGCTAATAACTATATCCCCTCGTCTTTACTCCACCATTGTTTCCAAATCTAAATTCTTTCCTCTAGACAGGGTTTCCCCTCCCCTCTAGTTCATTGGATCAATTATATTGGTGGCACGCCTATACATTATTTCCAGAAAATAATAAGTACAGATTACTATAGGCAATTATAAGATTGCTACATGCCATTATCCGACTATAATATTACTACGGACCATTATAGGATTACGTACTGATAACTATAGGGCATTATAGAATTATACCAATAAGTACACGCAAATCCCAGGATTACACATAATGCCTTTGCTTACTCCCTTTAGTGCTACTTAGCCTTTTAACAAGAAACACATTCGCTTAACAGAAAACACCCTGCTATCGCACGGTACTGGAGCTTCAGTACTGGAGGCAGCTTCTACCCCCAAGCCATAAGCCTGCTGAACAGTTAATCAAATGGGTACACAGACTATTTGCATTGACCCCCTTTTCTTATTGTTATCTATTATATTTTTTTGCACTGACTCTCTTGCACAGGATGTACACTCACTGGACTCTAACCACACACCCACTCATACTACTCTGACACTCTCTCTCACACACACATCACACACATGCTTAAAGATGCCACACACACACACACACACACACACATTCATATTCCTTCACACTCTTTACACACACTGCTGCTACTCTCTGTTTATTATCTATGCATAGTTACTTTACACCTACCTACATGTACATATTACATAAATTACCTCGACTACCCCGTATCGAAGCACATTGATTCGGTACCGGGACCCCTTGTATAATGCCTCTTTATTGTTATTTTTAATGTGTTACTATGTTTCCTTTAGTTTATTTAGCACATTTTTCTTACTTACTCTGAAAAAAAACTCTGCATTGTTGGTTAAGGGCTCATAAGTAAGCATTTCCATTCCACTCTAAGGTCTACACCTGCTGTATTTGGTGCATGTGACAATCTATTCACAGAGAAGTATCAGGACCATAGACATGAATAAAGCATTTGCGTCTTTGGGTCTGAGAAAAGCCCCATAACAATGTTATGTATTATCTGACATATAAACACTGGTTATAATGACATAATTTGTGAGAAGTCAGTTGTGACAAGGTATATTCAGTTTACATGAGATTATAACTGTCAATCAGTCAACCTGGGGCGGTTAGCGTGTTGGGCCAGTAACCGAAAGGTTGCTGGATTGAATCCCGATCTGACTGTTCCCCGGTAGGCTGTCATTGTAAATAAGAATTTGTTCTTAACTGACTTGCCTAGATAAATAAAATATATATATTTTTAAAGATACAAAAAGACAAACATTTAGTAAAAAGAAAATAACTAATCAGTCAGCCCTATCTGTCTTGACATTTCCCTTCCTTTCTCTCTCCCCCCCTCCAATTTTTCCCTCTCTCTGCCCCAAGATGTCCAAGTGCATTTGATAGACAGACTTATTAAAAGTGTATAAATGTTTCATAGAATGGAAAAGGTAAGAAATGTACCGTGCCATTCAAGAGAACAGTCTTTAGAACAGTATTTGTGCGTGCATTATCACAAATAACCACCAGGGGTAGCTATCAGACTGAGCTATTTGCAAGGGAAATCGAAGTTGCTTCCCCACATATCCGGCGAAAAGTAAGAAAGATGGCTACAGAGAGATTCCAAACCTGTCGTCTTTGATTAATTATTGTCATTCTGGATGGAATATAGCGATGGTATCACCCCCTCAAAAATACATCGTGACGGAAAATAACCTTGTCACAGGTGGTCATAGTGGCACGAGCTTGAAAGTCTCTCGTTACAATCAAGTGTCCATAGCAAGCTAGCTAACGTTAGTTGTGCTGCTAGCGTAGCCACACCGGCCAGCTGTCCTTCGAATTCCTTGGTAAGTAGCAACTAGCTAGGGTAGCTAGTCCCACTAACTAGTTAGACAGCACGTCACCTTTTTTGGTACGCTAGCTACACAGGGATAGCATGACAATAGTGTGGCATTACGATTCTACCGGAGTCTGACAGTTTGCTCAATGATGTACATCATTGTGACAAAATAAGTTTAGAAAAGTAGTTCGCTAGTTACGATACAACAAAGGAAGACGTCAATATGCATGAAATGTCAAGGAGAGTGTAATGAAATGTACCAAGGTTTGCAACTGCGTTGCTTTGACATTTCACTGTTTTTAGAACAACTAGCTAGCTATCCCAAAACATCTTCCCTTGTTGTGTTTTTACAGCATAAGTATTACTATTACCACCTGTGTGCCCAAAGACTTCAGTCTCATTCTTCACTTGTCTTAACAGCTGTCAAACTGGGTTGCTCAGTTGTAATGCAATCTAACCCATACACAGATCTTCTCTCCCATCAGTCTATGTAGGCCTAATTACCTAAAACTAAAAGTAATGTGTGTAACATTTCTCGTCATCTTTCATGCGTTTCCATAGATAGGGGGTTTTAAAACACAAAATGGTGACTCCAGTCAACATCCAAAACCCCAGTAAGACGTGGGAGCTGAGCTTGTATGAGCTGCACAGGAGCCCACAGGTAATGATAATCACGTTCCACATAGAAATACTTACAAATGCATCCAGGTGAGAAGTGATATAACAGCATTGTATTCACAAAAACAGTTCAGTTCAGTCCTTTTAATAGTTTCTCAGTTAACAAACATTGGTGTGAGGAACAGTGGAATCATTGATCTCACCTACTTGTGAAATTTCCATGGAAAGGAAGGATGCTTTTTTGGGGAACTTGAAACCGGGCCAAGGTCAATCAGTTTAAAGCTGACCCTTGAAGGACATAGATGGCCCATAGAGTTACTTGTATTGCCTGACACATTCCCCTCCCTGACTGTAGGAGGCGATCATGGACAGCACAGAGATAGCAGTGTCCCCCAGGAGCCTCCACAGTGAGCTGATGTGCCCCATCTGTCTGGACATGCTGAAGAACACCATGACCACTAAGGAGTGCCTGCACCGCTTCTGCTCCGACTGCATCGTCACTGCACTCCGATCAGGGTGAGGGACACACACACAGCTGTGGCGATTTGAGGATGACCCTTCATTCTCTACTCTGGAGTGTGCGCCAGTTTAAATCTGAAGAGAACCTCCATATTAAACGTTATAAAATGAAAGCTTATCAGACTATATGAAAGCGTATCTTTAACTCACCCTCATTCCTCTCCTCCTCAGGAACAAGGAATGCCCCACGTGCCGAAAGAAGCTGGTGTCGAGACGCTCGTTGCGCCGTGACTCCAACTTCGACGCCCTCATCTCAAAGATCTACCCCAGCCGGGACGAGTACGAGGCCCACCAGGACCGGGTGCTGGAGAGACTCAACCGACTGCACAACAAGCAGGCCCTCAGCTCCAGCATTGAGGAGGGGCTGCGCATGCAGGCACTTAACAGGTAGGAGATGAGAGGGGATGGGGAGTAGGGTTTATAGGTTTCCCAGAAATCCCAGTTGAAAGATTCTTGGAATCCGGAGAGAGTTGTCAGACTTAGTATGTGGACAAACGAACAACACTGCACAAGTCAGGGAAAGTCCCTCCTTTATTAGGTATTGGAAGTGTAAAATGGCCTCTCGCACTCTGCTCACCCTTGACCCCCTAGAGCCCAGCGAGTGCGCAAACCGGCGCAGGAGAGCGACAACACAACCTTCAGTGGTGGCGAGGACAATGGGGACACACGGTCACACCTCTCCCACGACTCCGCTCCCTCCCATGCGCCCCTCCCCCCGAGCCACACCCCCTCTGAGGCCGGGCACACCCGGAACCCCAAGCGGCCCAGAGAATCTAACGGGTCGGTCCCGGAGGTGGGCAGCCCCACGCCACCAGTCAGCTGCCACAAAGAGAGCCCCAGCTCTGAGATAGAGCTGGTGTTCCGCCCGCACCCCATGCTGGTCAACACACAGGACTACAGCCAGACCAGGTGAGGGTTCTGTGGGGGGGGGGTGTTGTATGTAGCTATGAGGTGTTCTGTTATAACTTATCTCAAATGATGGAAATTTCAATTCGGAATGTCTTTTTGTTTGGTTTTTATTGACACCCATTCCTCTCAGATATGTGAAGACCACAGCCAATGCAACAGTGGACCACCTGTCTAAGTACCTGGCTCTGCGTATCGCTCTGGAGGACAGACAAAGAGACATAGGGACAGAGAAAGAGGGGGGTGCTAAAGGAGAAGCAGCAGTAGAAGGGGCCAGCCTGAAGAATATCAGTGAGAAACAATACACCATCTACATTCCCACATCAGGGGGCCAGTTCTCTGTGAGTACACAAGCGTATCAGTCATCTTTTTTCAGGGTGGTGGGAGCTATTATCAGTGAATTAGGTTAAAAATGGACCCCTCAGCTGTCCTATTTATCTCCTGCTCTACTTTCATCCTCATCCATTGCTTTGACTTGTACCTCTGACTCACGTTTCTTTTGTTCTCTATACCTCAGACTCTCAACGGCTCCTTGACTCTGGAGCTGGTAAATGAGAAGTACTGGAAGGTCAGAAAGCCTCTGGAGCTCTACTATGCCCCCACCAAGGACCAACAGCCCCAACCATCACAGCCCAAAGAGGGGTGAGGAGCACTCCCTCTGACCATGCGTGTCAGAGAGACTAAGAGTTGTGTGCTGCGTGTAGCTGCTTCGAAGGTAGTCATTGGGAACATTCCATAGATTGCCGGTCTCAACATTCTGTTTTCAGTAGCCTCAAATCAAACGAGTGTAAAGTTCAGAAATCCTACAAAGTAGACGATTCATCATTGATACAAGGGTTGACTTAATGCTGTCTGGACTGGCACACAGACAACATACGTAGTCCAACCTTTCAAGTATTGATGCTTGGCATTGCACCAAGACGGTTGATACATTTCAGATCCGTGTGAGAATTTTATTGGAAGATTAACCTTTGAGACTTGGGATGACCTGAGGTCATGAAGGATTAAATATTATGCAAGAATACTGCATTAGATTTCTTTGTGGAAATTTGAAAATGTAATAAGACATGACTGGAGAACGTCAAGTAGTAACTGTCAGTGGAATGTATCCTGACCATAGGGCTAGTTCCATGACTTATCTGATGCACTTTGAGGTAAGCGAACCCATGCCAGAAGAACAGTGTTATCTTTGTACAATTAAAGCAATATCCCACTTGGAACTATTACTCAGTTTATATATTGCAATCACTCTTGATGTTTCAGCCTTAAGATCTAGTGAGCACAATGATTGCATTGGTATGAAATTAGTGCTGTGGTGTCACAGGATTGAGTCAAAGAAACTTGGTTGCATGTTGAGGGTGAACAGGGTAGCATGCTATTCTACAAACTTAAACAGGTTGCAACTGAACTTGAGCTCCTCCTAGGACTCATGACTAATTCTCCTGGTCCCTTCAACTTTTTCAAATCATACCACAATGTATATGAAGAGTATACACCTTTTCAAATCCTGGAATTGGTCTGTTTACAGTGCTCGTTCAGTCCCCTCTTAGATCCATTCAGAGTTGTGCACAACATTGGGACATTTAGATAAATTGACATGCCTCTGACATGGTAAAATAAGGAGTTACAAATTCCATTCATGACATTACAACAACCTTTTCTTAAAGAATACAGCCCAGGTGATTGAAATCTCTGGCCAATAAGTGACAACTACCTACCTACATGGGAGCAAAGAAAGCATAAAGTGCTGCTGATCGGAGTAGACTATGCAACAACCGCACCAAAACAACTCAGTATGAAGAGATGAGCAAACAATCAAATATATGAACTGTGCATTTATTGACACATGGGGAGCAGGGAGACTTTACTTCTTCTTGGACACACCAACAGTGCGACCACGACGACCGGTGGTCTTCGTGTGCTGGCCACGCACGCGCAGACTGAAAGAGGGACAGCAAACAGTCATTAAAATGTATCCAGAAAGTCAACGTGTAAGAATTCCCATCCTAATGAAAATTAATAGTCTTCATAGGACAAAATTATTTTAACACTGACAGCAGAAGTTGACAAATGTGCTGACCATTATACCATAATTGGTATGCTTACAATAATCACTTAAGGAACTTGTGCTACAGAGTTACTGCAATTGACTACAAAATAAGTTGGCTAAATGTCTCCTTGATACACCTCAGCAGTAGAGATCAAGCTAAGCATAGTTTAGGTTCAGCTTTTACATAGAACATATTCAAAGCATTTTCTCTAGTGAAAGTGCTTTAGTCCAGTATGCACAAAATATTAGGAAACTACTGTCCAAATAAAGGGTTTGAACTCATCCAACAAACTCGTTTTCATTTTCCATATGCCTTCAAAAAAACAGAACTAAGCCGTATGCATCTGGAAACCAGGCCTTGGCAGAGCATTGGGATTTGCCTTTAAAATATTTAGTCATTAAAATACAGAAAACAGCCATGCAATATAGCGGGACATCAGAATAGCGCTTACCCCCAGAAGTGCCTGAGTCCACGGTGAGCCCGTATCTTCTTCAGCCTCTCAAGATCCTCTCTCAGTTTGTTGTCCAGACCGTTAGCAAGTACCTATAACATACAAAGACCATTGTAAGGTTGGATTATTGGGAGACATTTGTACATTTAGCTTTCAGAAATATTTTTGCATAAATTTGTATAAACTGCATCACGAAGACAAAGGTTTACTTTAACTAGCCAATATCAATGTGACAGCAACTCAGGTAGTTATGTTACAATTTTAGAAAGAAGTCAGACGTCTCAAGTCTGCTGCAGTCACGTACCTGGCTGTACTTGCCATCCTTTACGTCCTTCTGTCTGTTGAGGAACCAGTCAGGGATTTTGTATTGGCGAGGATTCTGCATAATTGTCACCACCCTCTCAACCTGGGGACAAATACATCCACTCAGATGTAATGCAGGCCGAGTTCACAGATGACTGGGCCACACCACAATAACTCATTGAGTGATGCAAGGAGATCCATGAAAGGAGTTTAAGGCCAGGGTTCAAATCCACCACCCTGTGATTTATTTGAATCTCAGCCCCTCTGGCTGAGTTTGTACAGGCATTTAAATTCTGACCTTTGTTTGCTAACCGGTCTTTTGACCAATCAGGTCAGCTCCAAAAAATATCTGATGTGATTGGTCAAAAGACCACCGAAAAAATATCAAGGTTGGGCTTCCGGTCTAAACACAGCCTATGATGCATCCAGCTTTCATGTTTAGATAAATTATATGTCCACAACTGCCCCATACAGTCCTCTCACCTCATCATCAGTAAGTTCTCCAGCCCTCTTGCTGAGGTCGATATCAGCCTTCCTCAGGACAACATGGGCATATCGCCTGCCAACACCCTGTGAAAGAAATATACATGAACCATTACTTTAGGTCTTAGTCCCGTATTAGCCAACTGTGTAGTCATCTCTACATAGTCCTGAGAAAGTCATTCTTAACAAGCATAGCTACCTTGATGGCTGTAATGGCGAAGGCAATCTTCCTCCTACCATCAATGTTCGTGTTGAGAACACGAAGGATGTGCTGGAACTTCTCAGGAATGACCAGAGACTGCAGAGAAAAGACAGAACCGGGTCAATAGCGATTCACTTAGCTAGCTAACGTTAGCAAGCTAACTACGTCGTTGCTTCCTGAGGCCTGGCAGTGACCTTTCTTGCCAGCCAGCAAACAGTGTGACTGTATTAATAATTTGTATATCCACAACTAATGCCGTGAATTAACACCTAGTTTCAAAATCTTGAGTTCAAATGTCAGCCGCCACCTGGCCAGCTTGTTACCGTAGTGACGAGGACTGACGTTAACTCCGTAGAATTAGACAACGTTAGCAGCAATGAGACCAGCTTACCATGGACGGCTAAAAACTGTTTAGCTTATAATAACCACCAGCCCAACGAAGTGTGAAACTGAGGTTTACAACAACCTATTATGAAAACACCAAAGCCTATATTGACAAAAGCTGTACTTTCCTGCAGCGTAGTGTCGGCGCGAAATAGGTATTTCAGCATAGGGAGTTAACTGTACATTTGCGTCAATCTATGCAACTTCAATGTGATAAATAAAGGATAAAAGTTCTCAAACACAATGTTAACAATAGTATCATAGTCGTCCAATTTACAGAATGAACCTAAAAGCGACGATGAATGCAGATATTGACAATAATTTTGGTAACCCAACTCGGCACTTACCATCTTGGAAGCAGGTTCCGTTCAAAGAGGAAATTCCGAGACTCTCGCGATGGCTTTTGCCTTCGTTTCGCGAGTTCCCTGAGGAAGTGATTACATCGGCATAACTTGTCCGTCTAGGAACATGAACCGATATTAAATAGCTTTTTAAACAATATACAAATGAATACAATATAAATTACATTTAAAACAGTGTATATTTGTATAGTAATTGTATTCGACATATACATATGTATACATATTTTAAACAGATTTCAAAATTATCTTTTCTAATCGTTTTTACTCAGGTATCCCGGGGACATTTGGAAATAGCACACTACGTTTGTGTCTAGTTTTTTTTTTAGGCTATGGTGGAGGGAGCAGTGACTGTAGCTGTGTTCGATGTAAACATAGCTGGCAACTCGACGGCGAATGGCATGTCATATTTACAAGATGAGGTGATGTTCGATAATGTTTCTGGCATACCAGA
The DNA here is from genome assembly GCF_029448725.1 of Salvelinus fontinalis. Taxonomy (NCBI): domain Eukaryota; kingdom Metazoa; phylum Chordata; class Actinopteri; order Salmoniformes; family Salmonidae; genus Salvelinus; species Salvelinus fontinalis. The sequence goes on along the minus strand of NC_074696.1, from coordinate 36,888,833 downwards.
TATATTTATGATAACTTGAATGTTCCGACTTCTGTTGTTGTCGTTTTGCCTTATTGTGTTTGCATCAGATGCAAGGCTAGCTAGCCAGAGTCACTGATTGCTTGTTAGCAAGTTAAAAGCTCTTGTCGATTGCGTCGTTCCTGCACCAGAACTAGCATGCTACCTGCCAAGGTGACTCATACCTCAGAAGTCCCCTCTGGCCCCAAGTCAGAGTAGGCCAGAGCCCGATACTTTTTTGGGGGCCAGGCCTCAGAGGTGGGAACATAAAAAGCACCTGTCTAAAACCTGCAATGGAAAAGGCCTATTTAAGTCTTTACTCCCACGAATGGAGTCAGTTAGCTAACTCATTGAATTGTTATGTCTTCCTGTACATAGTACACCAAAGCCATGTTGACTTACTGTCATTCTGCAACAGATGCAGCCTGACACAGATGCCATGGCCCCTCTCAACCTGGGTGACTTGGACTTGACCACAGACGAGTTCATCTTGGATGAAGTGGATAGTAAGTCCTTCGGCATTGTAGTCTTTTGAAGGAAGTATTGGTCCTATCATAAGGTAAAATTGGTTCATAACCAAATAGTAATTTAGCTAATTAGTTCAGTGTTTTGGATAAATGTAAGATCCAACCTTTATGGAGATTAAACTAGCTACACCCCCCCACCACCCAGTTCACATACAAGCTAATCTGGAAGATGACTTGGTGAAGGAGGCACTGAAAACGGTAAGACCATGGTACCATGGCTGCACTATGCATGTCCCTAAACATCAACACATTTAGTTTCAATTTTATTTCCTGTTTTCATTTTATATATTGTATATAAGGCTACATTCCTGCAACTGATGGCTTCCTTTCATCTGAATCTCTGTTTCTTTCAAGGAGTTGACCTCAGGCATTACTCTAAACAGGTGGAGGGTGAATTCCAACGAATTGAACAAGCTTCCATCAAAGACTGTATCCATTCATGTATTAATGTTTCGAATGATTGTGTGAACGAATTAGTGCATTATTTATGGTAATTCCTGATAGATTCAGTAGTTCAACCTGATAGGTAATCCTTGACCAAGCTTGTGTCAGATATCAAGGAGAGCCAGAACATTGCCTCTCTGCACAACCAGATCACAGCCTGTGACTCCATACTGGAGGTGAGTGGATGATGCCCTCAATCAAAAGTATCAAGTGGCTTCATAAGTCCATTCTAAATGGATCCTCATTTTTGCATGTGCAGAGTCTGAAAGAATGCTTTTACCCCCCCCCCCCCCCCCACCTTTATTTAACCAGGTAGGCAAGTTGAGAACAAGTTCTCATTTACAATTGCGACCTGGCGACCTATGATGTTTTAAGTGGTGTTATGGGCAAGCATGTATTCTAATAATTGTTCCCGACATTTTGTCCGCCTCCAGGGTAATCGTGGATAGCCCGGTTACGGAGCAGGAGTTCCTTGAGCAGCTCCATGAACTCAACAACAAGATCAATTTTGCCAAAGAGCTCAGCTTCAGGGAGACTTTGGCCTGCTCTGACATCCAGGACATCGTGGACCGCCTGAAAATCAAGGTGAAGATACACGGAGGAAGAGAGAGAGAGAATGGGATAGGAGAAGGAGATATAAGTGAGGAATAATGGTGTGGAAGGTAATGTAGCAAAGATATTGTGTATAAAACTGTCTTTTATTTTGTTCCACAGGCTGTCACAAAGATCAGAGAATTTATCCTGCAGAAGATTTATTCCTTCAGAAAGCCCATGACCAACTATCAAATCCCCCAGAACACTCTCCTTAAGTACAGGTAATGATATAGGCATATAACGGACTGATTCCTTGCTTCAAAACCTTCCACGTGTTTGGATACTGTAAAACAGACTAAAAAGCACCACCACAATCATGTATCTACAAAAATCTTACTTTTTTCTTCGTACTTTAGGTTTTTCTATCAGTTCCTCTTGGCAAACGAAAGCACAGTAGCTAAGGAGATCAGGGATGTGTACGTGGACACCATGAGTAAGATCTACTACAGCTACTTCAAGTCCTACAGCGGCAGGCTGCTCAAAGTACAGGTGAGTGAATGACAAGGTGCTAAATCAAATCAAATGTTATTGGTCGCGCCAACCTATTTTGCAGATGCTATTGCAGGTGCAGCGAAATGCTTATTTTTCTAACTCCAACAGTGCAGCAATACCTAATAATACACACACATCCCCCAAAATAAAATAAAGATATTAAGACACATCAGAATGAGCAATGTCAAAGTCTGAAGGAGTGAAGGAGGCTACATTTTGAAGTAAAAAAAAACTTATCTTGGTTTATAGGCTCAATATAACTTAATTCAGGTTGTTACTTTAAAATGTTCTGGTAAAGAATCCTGTTTCAAAGTGTCACTATAACGTACGTTAGGGGCTATGTTGTGTTTGATGGTACAACAATTTCAACAGTGTTTGATTATCAAATCAGTGAATTAGCAGATAATATTTAATACTGTTCTCGTAATATCTTTCTCTGTCTCTTTCTGTTGACAAGTATGAGGAGGTGGCAGACAAAGATGACCTGATGGGAGTGGAAGACACGGCCAAGAAAGGTTTCTTCTCCAAGCCCTCCCTGAAGAGCAGGAACACCATCTTCACCCTGGGCCAGCGAGAGGCCGTGCTGAGCCCTGCCGAGCTGGAGGGGCCCATCCTCATCCCCCACACTGCCCAGAGAGGAGACTGCAGGGTGAGGCCACTGGCAGTGTTGTACAACCCAAATCAGACCACCCAAGCTATACCATATACTACCGCACAAGTGTAACAGACATTTTGAATTAAATTACCCTACCTTATTATAAGACGTTAGGTACTACTTTGAAATCTATTTGAGCATGCAGAGTGTACGGTTGTGAGGCAAGACACCAAGCCAACCGTAAACGTGTAGATATCGTTAAGCTGTACTGCTCCAATACACCTGTGCTTCTCTCACTGCCTTCTTGTCACCACACTCATCTCAGAGGAATGTACAGAGTTATAATATTAACATTCATGTAGATTATCAAGTCACCCAACCAACCTTCTTCCTCCTCTCTCAGTATCCCTATGAGACGCTGTTCCGCAGTCAGCACTACGCCCTCTTGGACAACGGCTGTCGAGAGTTCCTCTTCCTGTTTGACTTCTTCATGGTGGCTGGAAACTCTGCGCTGGATCTCTTCAACAGCATCATGGGAAAGACACTCAGCTTGTTCCTGGTACGATAATACTTCTCATACATTGCTGTAAAAAAAAAATGGTAAAGGCATAACCCAGCAGGTAACAGTGGAGTCCTTCATTTTGGAAAATGATGGTCTCTAATTATGATATGACTCTTTCTCTATCATGCCTATACCCACCTCTCTCTCCCTCCTTTCCTTCCATCCTCCCTCCCTCCCTTCCTCCCTCCTTTCCCCTGCAGAAGAGCATGTCCACCTATGTATCGGATTGCTACGATAGCATTGCTGTGTTTCTGTGTATCCACATCATCCTGCGTTTCAGAGCCATCACAACCAAGAGGGCCATCCCAGCCCTGGACAAGTCAGTAACAATCTCTGTGCAAATACTCCATGACACTCCATACATTTTTAACTCTTGAGCATAATACTATATATGACATATCCTATTTCCTGCAGTATGCTATACACTCACCGGCAAGTTTATTAAGAACACCACCCAATGCACGAAAATGGATCGCTCCTACAGACAGTGAGTCACGTGGCCGTGGCTTGCTATATAATGCAGGTAGACAGGCATCGATGCATTCAATTACTGTTTGATTGAGTGTTAGAATGGGCAAAACGAGTGACCTAAGCAACTTTGAGCGGGGTATGATTGTCGGTGCCAGGCGCACAGGATCCAGTATCTCAGAGTCCGCCCTCCTGGGCTTCTCACGCACAACAGTGTCTATCTAGGGTTTACCGAGAATGGTGCGACAAACAAAAACCATCCAGTCAGCAGCAGCCCTGTGGGAGAAAACAGCTCGTTGATGAGAGGTCGAAGGAGAATGGCAAGAATCGTGCTAGATAAGAGGCGGGCCACAAACAGACAAATAACGGCACAGTACAACGTTGGTGTGCAGAACGGCATCTCAGAAGGCACAACTCGTCGGTCCTTGTCACGGATAGGCTATTGCAGCGGACGACAACACCGGGTTCCACTCCTATCAGCTACAAAACAACAAGAAGAAGCGGCTCTAGTGGGCACACAATCAACAACACTAAACAATTTGAGGAGTAGAAAAACATTGCCTGGTCCAACGAATCCCAGTTCCTGTTGCGTCATGCTGATTGGCAGAGTCACGATTTCGCTAAGCAGCGTGGGTCTATGGACCCATCCTGCCTGATACAGGCTGGTGGTGTACTGGTGTGGGGAATGTTTTCCTGGCACACATTAAGTCCCTTGTTGCCAATTGAGCAACGAATGTTTCCAACGCCTTGTAGAATCCAGGCTGTTCTGGAGGCAAATGGGGGTCCAACCCGGTACTAGATGGATGTACCTAATAAACTGTCTGTTGAGTGTATATTCTATATGTAAGGGGAGTCCGTTGATTGTAAAACCTATGATACAGTAGTCTTTTTACTGTATGTTCTGTGAAATAGAATGTTTGATGCCTGACATAAGACATACTAATGTAATTTGTTTAATGAAAATCAAATATTCATGTCAATGGATTTGGTACAGATTTGTTAAAAAAAAAAAAACTCACTAGGGTAGGGGGCACTATTTTCAACTCCGGATCAAAAGCGTGCCCAAAGTAAACTGCCTGTTACTCAGGACCAGAAGCTAGGATATGCATATAATTGGTAGATTTGGATAGAAAACACTCTAAAGTTTCCAAAACTGTTAAAATAATGTCTGTGAGTATAACAGAACTGATATGGCAGGGCGAAAACCTGAGAAAAATCCATCCAAGAAGTGGGATTTTTTTTATGTTTGTAGTTTTCCATTGACTGCCTACACAGTATCCAATGACTTAGGACTCAGATTGCACTTCCTATGGCTTCCACTAGATGTCAACAGTCTTTAGCAATTGTTTCAGGCTTGTATTCTGAAAAATTAGGGATTAAGACCACTCTGAGTGAGTGGACCCTGGTAAGTCCCAGAGCTGTTTCTGCGCGCGACCGAGAGTGCGCCTTTCTTGTTTCTCTTTTATATTGACGAAGCTATTGTCCGGTTGAAATATTATTGATTATTATGACTAAAAACAACCTGAGGATTGATTATAAACATCGTTTGACATGTTTCTACGAACTTTAATGATACTTTTTGGATTTTTCATCTGCCTGTTGTAACTGCCTTTGAGCCAATGGATTACTGAACAAAACGCGCCAACAAAACTGAGGTTTTTGGATATAAAGAGGGACTTTATCGAACAAAACAAACATTTATTGTGTAACTGGGAGTCTTTTGAGTGCACCCATATGAAGATCATCAAAGGTAAGTGATTAATTTTATCGCTATTTCTGACTTTTGTTACTCCTCTACTTGGCTGGTAACTGTTTGTAATGTTTTGTGTGCTGGGTGCTGTCCTCAGATAATCGCATGGTATGCTTTCGCCATGAAGCCCTTTTGAAATCTGACACAACGGTTGGATTAACAAGAAGGTTATCTTTAAGCCGATGTATAACACTTGTATGTTTTATGAATTTTTATTATAAGTACTTCTGTTTTTGAATTTGGCGCTCTGCAATTTCCCCGGATGTTGGCCAGGTGGGAAGGTAGTGTCCCGCAAACCCTAGAGAGGTTAAAATAAAACACATCTTAACTCAGAATCGACCCTTGATGCACATTTTCATAGGTCTATTATGTATTTGTTTCTCCATGGGGTGCCAGGTACTGGGAGGCGGTTCTGGAGCTGCTGTGGCCCAGGTTTGAGCTCATCCTGGAGATAAACATTCAGAGCATCTGCAACACGGACCCCCAGAACCTGGGCGTGTTGGACACCAGACCACACTATGTATGAACACACACCCGTTTTTGACGTATTTCACGTATCAGTGTCTAATAATACCAGACAGTTGTTGACACCAGTTGTGTTCATGTTTCAGATCACACGTAGATACGCAGAGTTCTCTTCTGCCATCGTTAGCATTAACCAGACATTCACCAGCGAGCGAACCAACACCCTCCTTGGCCAACTGCAGGTACACAACTAAACAACAATAAAAACAGTTAAATAGTGGGGATCCTACAATTAGCATGAACATTTGACATAGTGGTTTGTGTGATTTTTATAGCTACCACTGGTATTTTCAGGTTGAAGTGGAGAACTTTGTCCTGAAGATGGCTGCAGAGTTCCCTTCACGCAGGGACCAGCTCATCTTCCTCATCAACAACTACGACATGATGCTCAATGTACTCATGGTGAGAATAACAAGTCTAAAACCATAAACATGAACGATTAACTTATTACCCACCTGAAATGACTCCTTTGTTCAGTTATTTACATTTAAGTCATTTAGTAGATTATCTTTTTCAAAGCGACTTACAGGAGCAATTATGGTTAAGTGCCTCGCTCAAGGAGATGTCAAGAGATGTTTCACCTAGTCGGCTCTGGAATTCGAACCAGGTACCTTTTGGTTACTGGCCCAACGCTCCTAACCGCTAGGCTGTCTTCTGAATATACAGAATTAGAAGATGTCATGCTGTTTTCCTCTCTATGTCATAGGAGAGGGCAGCCGATGACAGTAAAGAGGTTGAGGGCTTCCAGCAGCTCCTCCAGGCCAGGAGCCAGGTAAAAATGCACAGGGATTCTGGGAAATGTAGTTTTGTCATATGTCACAGATAATCAGAGTTTACTCAAATGAAACACTCCCCTCTTGCTTTTTCCTTTCATCAGGAGTTTATTGAGGAGATTCTGTCCTCCCCCTTTGGTGGCATGATAGCGTTTGTGAAGGCGAGCGAGGCGTTGATAGAGAAAGGCCAGCTGGATAGACTAAAGAAGGATGAAGGCGAGTAGGGAGAAAAATATTCAGACCTTTTGATCATTTTAATTGTTTTCTGAATTTGGCCTTGTCTTTTTCACTGTAACCTTCTTTCTCCTACTTTCTTCCTGTCCTGACTTGTTCTTTATTTACAGCTACTGTTTGGTTTTCCAGCACATGGAAACAGGCTGTGGAAGCTCTGAGTCAGGATGTCATGAGATCCTTCACCAACTTCAAGAACGGCACTGGTATCATTCAGGTACTGCCTTCCTCTATGCTTTTCTAACAGATGCATTTAATCTAAACAATGAATATTAATGTACAGTATGTAGTTAGAGTATACAGAAGTTTTGCATCAAGGGGGGCCCTTGAGCCAAAAGGGGTCTATTAAATTGACAAATATTTTTCATTTTAAGATGTATCAACTATGAGCCATGGGCTGTTATGAGTTAATTTTTCCTTCTGAAGCTTTTCATTCAACTTTAGATTTTCTACTCCTGTCCTCCTATCCTCCAGGGGGCGCTCACTCAGCTCATCCAGTACTACCATGGCTTCCACAAGGTGCTGTCCCAGCCCACCTTCCGCAGCCTGGCCGTGCGCTCGGAGCTCATCAACCTACACCACCTCATGGTCGAGGTCAAGAAACACAAGCCCAACTTCTAACTGGACACTTCCAAGGGTAGAGACTGAGGAATGATGGGGATGTGATGGATTAAATGAAGATGCTCAAAATCAGACATGGCCTGATTGGAAACAAGTAGAAGAGTATATCCCTTTGCTTGTGACATCGCTCCACTGATTAAGGACAGTGTATTGCACGTGGGATCCTGTCGTTTGTGATTTGACATTGTATCAATGTATTTATGCCAGCAGCATACCACCCTGCATACCACTGCTGGCTTGCTTCTGAAGCTAAGCAGGGTTGGTCCTGGTCAGTCCCTGGATGGGAGACCAGATGCTGCTGGAAGTGGTATTGGAGGGCCAGTAGGAGGCACTCTTTCCTCTGGTCTAATAAAATATCCCAATGCCCCAGGGCAGTGATTGGGGACACTGCCCTGTGTGTAGGGTGCCGTCTTTCGGATGGGACGTTAAACGGGTGTCCTGACTCTCTGAGGTCATTAAAGATCCCATGGCACTTATCGTAAGAGTAGGGGTGTTAACCCCGGTGTCCTGGCTAAATTCTCAATCTGGCCCTCAAACCATCATGGTCACCTAATAATCCCCAGTTTACAATTGGCTCATTCATCCCCCTCCTCTCCCCTGTAACTATTCCCCAGGTCGTTGCTGCAAATGAGAACGTGTTCTCAGTCAACTTACCTGGTAAAATAACGGTAAAATAAAAATAAAAAAATAGGTAAGGTCTTGTGTGAAAGTGCTACCTTTTTTTTCATGGGTGCTGGGTTCTTTGCTTTCGGGGAGGGGATAGGGGAAGGTTCAGTGGTTATATGGATTGACAGGAGAGATCACAGAAATCAAAGGCTGTAAGAAGAAATAGAGTAGATGGTCTATTCCAGACAGGGCTATACAACTCAGGCCCTCAAGTTGCTGGTTTTCATTTCTCCCTAGCACATAACTGATCAATTACTTTCCCAGATAAAATCCAGGTAGAATCCAGTCTTTGGATTCACAGTCATACCCACAGTCTATTATGATTGTGAGAGGGAGGAGCAAGAGGTAGGAGGTATCATTGAAGTTCAGTGTGAAAAGGAAAAGAGTGGTATCTCCCAGGCCCTTGTTCTGTGTTCTCACACATGTACACTGAACAAAAATATAAACGTTACATGTAAAGTGTTGGTCCCAAGTTTCATCAAGCTGAAATAAAAAGATCCATACATTTTCCATACGCACGAAAAGCTTTTATCTCAAATGTTGTGCGCAAATTTGTTTGCATCCCTGTTAGTGAGCATTTCTCCTTTGCCTAGAAGCTGAATAAACAGCATGATCCTTACACAGGTGTGTGCACCTTGCGATGGGGACAATAAAAGGCCACTCTAAAATTTGCAGTTGTCACACAACACAATGCCACAGATGTCTCAAGTTTTGCGGGAGCATGCAATGGGCATACTGACTGCAGGAATATCCACCAGAGCTGTTACCAGAGAATTTCATGTTAATTTCTCTACCATAAGCCACCTCCAACGTTGTTTTCGAGAATTTGGCAAAACGTCGAATGAGCCTCAACTGCAGACCGTATGTATGGCGTTGTGTGGGTGAACAGTTTGCTGATGTTAGCTTTGTGAACAGAGTGCCCCATGGTGGCTGTGGGGTTATAGTATGGGAAGGCATTAGCTATGGACAACGAACACAATTGCATTTTATCGATGGCAATTTGAATGCAGAGATACCGTGATGAGATCCTGAGGTCCATTGTCATGCCAGTCATCCGCCATCACCTCATGTTTCAGCATAATAATGCACAGCCCCATGTCACAAGGTCCTGTAAACAATTCTTGGAAATTGAAAATGTCCCAGTTCTTCCATGGTCTGCATACTCACCAGATATGTCACCCATTGAGCATGTTTTGGATGCTCTGCATTGATGTGTACGACAGCATGTTCCAGTTCCCGCCAATATCCAGTAACTTCGCACAGCCATTGAAGAGGAGTGGGACAACATTCCACAGGCCACAATCAACAGCCTGAACAACTCTATGTGAAGGAGATGAGCGCAGCATGAGGCAAATGGTGGTCACACCAGATACTGACTGGTTTTCTGATCCACGCCCCTACTTTTTTTTTAAGGTATCTGTGACCAACAGATGCATGTATGTATTCCCAGTCATGTGAAATCCATAGATTAGGGCCTAATGAATTTATTTAAATTGACTGATTTCCTTACAGTTCATATAACTTAGTAAAATCTTTGAAATGGTTGCATTTATATTTTTGTTATATGTATATACACAGTATATCACAAAAGTGAGTACACCCTTCACATTTTTGTAAATATTTGAGTATATCTTTTCATGTGACAACACTGAAGAAATGACACTTTGCTACAATGTAAAGTAGTGAGTGTACAGCTTGTATTAGTGTAAATTTGCTGTCCCCTCAAAATAACTCAACACACAGACATTAATGTCTAAACCGCTGGCAACAAAAGTGAGTACACCCCTAAGTGAAAATGTCCAAATTGGGCCCAAAGTGTCAATATTTTGTGTGGCCACCATCATTTTCCAGCACTGCCTTAACCCTCTTGGGCATGGAGTTCACCAGAGCTTCACAGGTTGCCACTGGAGTCCTCTTCCACTCCATGACGACATCACGGAGCTGGTGGATGTTAGAGACCTTGCACTCCTCCACCTTCCGTTTGAGGATGCCCCACAGATGCTCAATAGGGTTTAGGTCTGGAGACATGCTTGGCCAGTCCATCACCTTTACCCTCAGCTTCTTTAGCAAGGCAGTGGTCATCTTGGAGCTGTGTTTGGGGTCGTAATCATGTTGGAATACTGCCCTGCGGCCCAGTCTCTGAAGGGAGGGGATCATGCTCTGCTTCAGTATGTCACAGTACATGTTGGCATTCATGGTTCCTTCAATGAACTGTAGCTCCCCAGTACCGGCAGCACTCTTGCGGCCCCAGACCATGACACTCCCACCACCATGCTTGACTGTAGGCAAGACACACTTGTCTTTGTACTCCTCACCTGGTTGCCGCCACACACGCTTGACACCATCTGAACCAAATAAGTTTATCTTGGTCTCATCAGACCACAGGACATGGTTCCAGTAATCCATGTCCTTAGTCTGTTTGTCTTCAGCAAACTGTTTGCGGGCTTTCTTGTGCATCATCTTTAGAAGAGGCTTCCTTCTGGGACGACAGCCATGCAGACCAATTTGATGCAGTGTACGGCATATGGTCTGAGCACTGACAGGCAGACCCCCCACCCCGTCAACCTCTGCAGCAATGCTGGCAGCACTCATACATCTATTTCCCAAAGACAACCTCTGGATATGACGCTGAGCACGTGCACTCAACTTCTTTGGTCGACCATGGCGAGGCCTGTTCTGAGTGGAACCTGTCCAGTTAAACCGCTGTATGGTCTTGGCCACCGTGCTGCAGCTCAGTTTCAGGGTCTTGGCAATCTTCTTATAGCCCAGGCCATCTTTATGTAGAGCAACAATTCTTTTTTTCAGATCCTCAGAGTTCTTTGCCATGAGGTGCCATGTTGAACTTCCAGTGACCAGTCAGTATGAGGGAGTGTGAGAGCGATGGCACCAAATTTAACACACCTGCTCCCCATTCACACTTGAGACCTTGTAACACTAACGAGTCACATGACACGGGGAGGGAAAATGGCTAATTGGACATTTTCACTTAGGGGTGTACTCACTTTTGTTGCCAGCGGTATAGACATTAATGGCTGCGTGTTGAGTTATTTTGAGGGGACAGCAAATGTACACTGTTATACAAGCTGTACATTCACTACTTTACATTGTAGCAAAGTGTCATTTCTTCAGTGTTGTCACATGAAAAGATATACTCAAATATTTACAAAAATGTGAGGGGTGTACTCACTTTTGTGATATACTGTATACACACACTATAGTGGCACTGTAAATGAAATCATTCCAATATGTTATAATCTATGTTTGATATAATCACAAGGCTGTAAATCATTCAGTGCTTTATTTAACATACATTAAAGATGACATTGTTACATTTTATTACAGAAATCACATTTTCATAATGTATTACTATTATGAGTAGTATGTAATAATCAAAATCTCTGAACTTCCATACTAAACATGAGCTCCTGTTTTCATATCAATTAAAGACTTGCCAACATGCCCGCATTTTGCGTACCAACTACGCAATTTTCTGTCCATGTACGCGGGTACCAGATCAGAGATAAAGTATGCAGAAATGAATAGGGCCTGGTTTATTTTTTACATTTTAATATAAAATATAAAAAATTCACTGAGTAAATCTAACATCCCGATTCTCGAGCTGCAACACACAGACATGTACGGAGTTTGTGTCAACGGACTTGGAGATTAATACATCATTATTCGACGTAGCTACCCCGTGTCAGCCCCTCCTGTTTGTTGTGATGCTGATTTTTTCCGACTGTCAGCTGTACGTAAACACGAACAAATCCCTTTTCCACTCCGTGTGTTGTGGAATCACTCACTCATTGTTTCAAGCTAATGTTAGCGAACATAAGATAGACATTCAGTGGGGTCTAAAGTGCCAGCAGTTCACTTGCATTTGCTAGTGAAATAAATTAAATGCAAACACGAAAAATAACTGGTCCCATTCATGTGAGTGTGATATACATTTCATTCTGCGTCCCATTAGTTCTATTTTCCACGTAACATTACGAGGATCACGCAACCTGATAGACTCTAACTGTAATTATGATCCACGTCACAAAAATCTCCCTCGGTACAGACATTGAGTGCCCTCGTTGCCAAGAGGGTTTCAATGACTGCCAGAGGAACTGTTTGCCACGAGAAGTCTATATGTTATATGTTGATTGATAAGGCTAAATCTGCTAGCTACCAGGCAAATCTGTCTAGGAAATGATTTTAATCTCCAGAAGATTTGTTCTCATCCACTGTTTCCTATCATAGCTTTTTCGTTTTTAGTATGGTTAACATGTTTGACACTGAAGCTCTGCTTCAAACATTTGTTCTCATCATTCGAGTTTAAATCGTGGATAAGACGTTTGTACATTTTCTCCCTAAGCAACTTACTTGTTTTATAGAATGTAAAAATTAAAAAAAACTCCAAGAATAAAGGCCCTTTGTGAGTTCTTTCTAATTAGATCTTGTTAGTGACTTTTACCATATGTGTAAATGGAATGCTGTCAAGAAAGTATTCCAACCTAATAAAGACTTGAATTGGTACAATTCTATAATTGCGATCAGACACACAAACAGTGCGCGCACGAGCGTGCAGGGGGAAAGAAAACCCTTGAATCTCCAATTTGCCGTTCGCGTCTGGTACTCTAAAAAGCTGGACAGGGTTGGCAGGTCTGCAATTTAATGATGTAAAATGAACAAACAAAACTAGGTCTACGTAACTTCCAGAAATTAAAACTAGTCTTTAAATATAGAGACTGACAATTGACAGGACAGTCTAAATTCTTACAGAATTGGAATGACCCAAACTCTGTATAATACATGGACAGTAAGGTATAGACCTACACTACTGACATTAGCAGAGAAAGTAGCATCACACTGAATGGGATTTTATTTTCTTGACACAGATTAAGTCTAGTCCTGGCCTAGAAAGCAGTGTCAATGGATATTCTCTATTGAGCTCGCTATTTAGTCCATTAGGAATAGGGTTAATATGGTCCTGGAAACTTGCTCAATCTTTATTATTTATAATTGTATTAAATTCCCTGGAACACAATGGCCAGACTACAGCCAAAATCTTTTTAGCATTTAAAAAAAAAAAATCTCTATTGAATTTCATAATTTCACTGTTTTCACGGGGGAAAGCACCCAGGCACTCTGATTTGTGATTTGGCTTTAGGTGTAAAAAAATATTGCAGACGGTCTGGGAAACCAGCCAAATAGGTTTAAACCTTGCTTACATGGCAGATCGTTGTTAGAGGAGATGTTGAATCAGGGGACTGAACAGCAGGACAAATAACATAAGCAGAGAGGAGGACCTGTTATATGTTGATTTACCTGGAGAGAGAAGATTGAAATAACTTGTTCAGACCTGTCCATCACTCTGCAGTATCATCAATTTGGTATACTTTCCTTGCACAATAAGTATCTTGAATTAACGGCATTTTAACCTCTGTGTCTTACCTACAGGTGCTGGCGTGACCTGGATCTGATGAAATTTTTGAGTTTCAACCTGACATGCTAATGGGGGAAAAATGTAGTAGTTAGAGATCCCAAACATTACTTATATTATTAACCAAGTTCTTCATAAGTATACCCAGAGAGGGCGATTTTGTTGCCACCATGGCTCAGGTATGTTACCTTCCACTGTGAGATGAACCGTGCTAACCGGCAGCCCATGGGAATCCAACACGGTATAGGTCCCACAGTTGTCTATTTTCAACCCTTTGAGGACCACAAACCCTTCAGCCTCCTCAAGACGACCCCTGTTGACCTCCTCTTCACCCCTCATCCACAGGACCGTCAACTCTGTGCTGTTCCTCCCCTGGAAGACCACTTTCATGGCCTGGGGAGTGTGGAGCTTCAGGGCCAGGTTTTCACCCACCCTCAAGGACTCCTCGGACGTGTAGTCTGGAGAGAATTACAGAAGAAATTAGGTAAGATATCGTGAGGAAAGTGGAATGCTGGACCAATCTGAAACTGTGACTTCTGCACTTTTCAGGTGGTCTAAATGAAGTGCAGTGCCATAAAGTTAACTTCTGATCACTTTCACCTGGCCTTATAGCCCCACCTTGTAGTAAAGATAGTTCTACCCTTACCATGGACTGAGAGCTGGACACTCTGGATGAACACCCGCCTCTTATTACGTGCCCTGTCAACCACCATGAAGCTCTCGTAAAGGCCCACATCCCCAAACTGCACGTCATGCAAGATCAGAGAGCAGTCTCCCTCCCACAGCTTTTCCTCAGGTACCTCCGCCCGCCCCTCAAACTCGGTTGCCTGCCACCGTAGCGCCCCCATCTGTTCAAACACGGTCTCGTCAGGTGTCTGCCACTGGACATGGCAAACTGGGACGTTGTCTAGCTGGGACTTCCACTTGCAGGGAAGGATGGCTTGGCTTCCCACATTGCAAGAGATGGAGACAGGAATGGAATGCAGGGGGGAGGAGGCTGTAGGAGAAAGTTGGAACAAATGATTGGCAAAAAAACTACAAATCCATGATTTCCCAATGTTCATGTTCTAATTAAGCAATTAGAACATGAACACAGGGTGTGGTATATGGCCAATATACTACGGCTAAGGGCTGTTCTTATGCATGACGCAATGCAGAGTGTCTGGATCCAGCCCTTCGCCATGGTATATTGGCAATATACCACCAACCCCGAGGTGCCTTATTACTATTATAAACTGGTTACCAATGTAATTAGAGCAGTAAAATTACATGTTGTCATACCCATGGTATATTGTCTGATGTACCACGGCTTTCAGCCAATCAGTATTCAGGGATTGAACCATCCAGTTTATAATTGTGGATAGAGTTAATTTATACTCACCAACATAGCCGACAATCCACAGACAATGAAGATGTATGAAATGTCTAAAAAAAGAAAAGGAAGAAGAAGCAGGATAAGAGGAAAGCATATATATATATATATATATATGCTATTGATGTAAAGCATTATGGCCCTCGCTACATATTCGTCAGACCCACTGGCTCCAGGTCATCTATAAGTCTATGCTAGGTAAAGCTCCGCCTTATCTCAGCTCACTGGTCACGATAACAACACCCACCCGTAGCACGCACTCCAACAGGTATATCTCACTGATCATCCCCAAAGCCAACACCTCCTTTGGCCGCCTTCCAGTTCTCTGCTGCCAATGACTGGAACGAATTGCAAAAATCGCTGAAGCTGGAGACTTATATTTCCCTCAAACTTTAAACATCAGCTATCTGAGCAGCTAACCTAGCTCTGCAAACTGTACATAGCCCATCTGTAAATAGCACACCCAACCTACCTACCTCATCCCGATATTGTTTTTATTTACTTTTCTGCTATTTTGCACACCAGTATTTCTACTTGCACATCACCATCTGCTCATCTATCACTCCAGTGTCTATTTATTGCCTTACCTCCTCACGCCATTTGCACACACTGTATATAGACCCAATTCTTTCCATTGTGTCATTGACTGTACGCTTGTTTATTCCATGAGTAACTCTGCGTTGTTTGTGTCGCAGTTGTAAATGAAAACTTGTTCTCAACTAGCCTACCTGGTTAAATAAAGGTGTGATAGAAAATAAAATGTAAAAACTGTTGTCAAACAAAAGTCACAATTATAGAAAAATAATACAATTTGTTTTACTTTCATATACTGCAAAGCGATCTCAAATAATTTAAAAGTTTGAAACAACATCACTAGCATATCTGACTCTAATTGATATTATAGCTTTAAAATATTAAGATTTTGTCAACGGCATGAAATCAGTTTCGTTTCTCCAAACCAGTTAGGATTCTATTGAGTTCCTTTAATAAAGCGGCTGGCTGTGCCCTTCTCTGAAAACGAAACTTAAGAATATTGCGGTCCTAATTGCACGCGGTGCATCTAATTTAGTAAACAATCTTGTCCATACATGATGTCATCCACCAAGAAATGCGTACATCTATCTTCTCGTTTAAATTAGTTGCCCGATGTGAGCGCATAGCCTAGTGATGCACAGTGAATACAATAGGAAACAAGCATTTTGTCTGGGCAGATTCAATTAGAAGAAAAATAATTGTTTAGATAATTTGCTAATTAAAATAAATACATATGTGTCGCTTACCGGTCCTTGTCTATGCCATACATTTTCATTGAAACAGACTGCGAGTAGGCTGACTCCTCGAACTTGTAACAAACTGACAGTAGGCTGACCTCTAGAAATGTGTGATTGAGCAGTGGCAGCAAGCATACAGCATAAGCCTCGGGAGCGTCAGCGGAGTTACCAGAAACGAAACCTGGGGAAGAAATAGGCCTGCCTACTAATTAGAGATTAATTTAATTTTAAGAACGGGGAACTTCGCAGCAAAAAACAAGCCACACTGTCTCAATCGCAGCTCAGTTTTTGCACAACAAATGTGGTGGTCTCTTTCAGGCCCATAAGTACCGCCGTCATTCAGGACAGGTGCACCTGTTTTGAGTCCCACATTTTTTAGCCCAAAAAAAGATACAATTATGTCAAATCACGTTATACGTACAGTAGCTTTGATTGGACTGATCATGTCAACATCATCCTTTCAAAATCTTAGCAGTCATTATCATGAATCAAGTCGACAATCTACTGGCAAATCCTTTTCAATCCTTGTCATATGAAGACAAGTGTTGTAGGAAAACCCTCAAACGGATCACTAATACCTTTGACCTTACACAGCTAGTTAAAGGGCCAACCAGGGTGACTTGTTGCTCTAAAACACAGATTGATTTGGTGTTCAGGAATAAACCAGAGAGAGTGACTAAATCATTCAATATGGTTACTGGGCTATCTGATCATAATCTGACACTTATAGCCAGAAAGCTGTCTAAGAGCAGGTTTAACCTCTCTACTGTTAGAAAGCCTGATCAACTAAGAATACCTAAGAGTGAATTAAGCTATTTTGATGATCTCTTGTCCTATGCAGACGTGGAAGCTGATAGTCAAGTTTTTCTATCCACAATCCAGACTACATTAAATGGTTTCCTAAAGAAAATCAAATCCAAACCTGGCCAAAAGAGCACTCTTCCTTGGCTAAATGGAGAAATCTGGAAATTGATGAAAGAACAAGATTATTATCTAAAAATAGCCCTAAGATCCAAATTAGAGCATGACAGACGTAGGTTTACCATGTTGAGAAATAAGGTGATGAAAGAAATCAGACAGGCCAAGGCAAACTTTTTTATTAAACATAATTGGTGAAGCAAAGGGAAATTCTAAACTGATCTGGGAGAATCTAAAAAAGTTAACAGGGAAAGACCATAGTAACACTGCAAAAAGACTAGAAATCATGGTGAATAACAATCTAACACAGGATGCAGTCGAAATAGCAATAGCCTTCAATTCCTACTTTATTGACTCTGTCAGGGTACTGACACAGAACCCCTCCACTGGTTTCTTGGGCTCAGTGCTAGTAAATGATGCTCAACCTGTCTTCATCATAAGGGAGGTTTCTGAGTCAAAGGTGGACAAGGTGATTAGCTCACTAAAGAACTCTAAAGCCAAAGATGTGTTTGGGATGGACTCTACCTTTCTTAAAAACTACAAAGAGTCACTCATTGGCCCCATTACTAAGGTCACGAACACATCTATTGGTCTCGGGGTGTTTCCAAGGGTATGGAAGTCGGCCATAATAACGGCCATCTTTAAATCAGGCGACCCTGCTGACGTGAGTAACTACAGGCCCATTAGTATACTACCTGTGGTGTCAAAGGTTGTTGAAAAGTGTGTAGCAGAACAACTGATTGCCCACCTCAACAACAGCCCCTTCACATTACATTCCATGCAGTTTGGCTTCAGAGCGAAACACTCCACAGAAACGGCCAACTGCTTTCTTCTGGAAAATGTGAAGTCCAAGATGGACAAAGGGGGTGTTGTTGGGGCTGTGTTTCTGGACCTAAGGAAGGCTTTTGATACTGTTAACCATGAGATTCTCATCACAAAATTGTCCAAGTTCAACTTTTCCCCCGATGCCTTGAGATGGATGAAATCATACCTTGAAGGCAGAACTCAGTGTGTCAGAGTGAGCAATGAGCTGTCGCCCACTCTTAGCTATGATGTGGGTGTGCCCCAAGGGTCAATACTGGGGCCCCTCCTGTTCAGCCTGTACATTAATGATCTGCCTTCTGTCTGTACTGGGTCTGAAGTTCAAATGTATGCAGATGATACAGTGATATATGTGCATGCAAAGAGCAAACAACAAGCTGCACAAGAACTCACTACTGTAATGGTCCAGGTTACAAAGTGGCTCAGTGACTCGTGTTTGCATCTCAATGTGAAAAAAACTGTTTGCATGTTCTTCACAAAGAGGGCAACAGATGCTACTGAGCCAGATGTCTATGTGTCAGGGGAGAAGCTACAGGTGGTATCTGATTTTAAGTACCTTGGCATCATACTTGATTCCAACCTCTCTTTTAAAAAGCATGTGAAAAAGGTAATTCAAATAACCAAATTCAACCTAGCTAATTTCCGATTTATACGAAATTGTTTGACTACAGAGGTAGCAAAACTGTACTTCAAATCTATGATAGTCCCCCACTTAACATACTGCTTGACTAGTTGGGCCCAAGCTTGCTGTACAACATTAAAACCTATTCAGTCTGTCTACAAACAGGCTCTCAAAGTGCTTGATAGGAAGCCCAATAGCCATCATCACTGTCACATCCTCAGAAAGCATGAGCTCCTGAGTTGGGAAAATCTTGTGCAATACACCGATGCATGTCTTGTATTCAAGATCCTAAATGGCTTGGCTCCCCCTCCACTCAGTATTTTTGTTAAACAGAAAACCCAAACATATGGCAGCAGATCCACAAGGTCTGCCATGAGAGGTGACTGTGTAGTTCCCCTAAGGAAAAGCACCTTTAGTAAATCCGCTTTTTCTGTGAGAGCTTCCCATGTCTGGAATACACTGCCATCAGACACACATAACTGCACCACATATCACACTTTCACAAAATGCTTGAAGACATGGCTAAAGGTCAATCAGATTTGTGAACATGGTCCCTAGCTGTGTGTTGCCGCTTTCCATGTCTGTTGTCTGTAACTTGTGAGGTGTGGAAACACTTTGTTGCTTTTATGAATTTTGTCTTGCTGCTTTTTGTTCTATGTTGCTCTGTCTGTATGCTACGTCTTGCTTGTCCTATGTTTCTATGTCTGTATGCTATGTCTTGTTCTATGTTGCTATTGTCTATATTGTAATTGTTTTTAATAACCTGCCCAGGGACTGCGGTTGAAAATTAGCCGGCTGGCTAAAACCGGCACTTTTACTGAAACGTTGATTAATGTGCACTGTCCCTGTAAAAATAAACTCAAACTCAAACTCAAGAGAAATTATAGATAAAACGTATCGGTGCTCATCGGCCATTGGACATAAACATTTCACAACAAGTTGGAAATCGCAAATTCAACAATGAGTGTTTTGGAAGGAAGTAAGCACAGCACAACAAGGTGAGTCCAAAAATGTCTTGTATGCCTCTGCGTAAATGATGTAATATGCCAGGGAAATATACACTGCTCAAAAAAATAAAGGGAACACTTAAACAACACAATGTAACTCCAAGTCAATCACACTTCTGTGAAATCAAACTGTCCACTTAGGAAGCAACACTGATTGACAATACATTTCATATGCTGTTGTGCAAATGGAATAGACAACAGGTGGAAATTATAGGCAATTAGCAAGACACCCCCAATAAAGGAGTGGTTCTGCAGGTGGTGACCACAGACCACTTCTCAGTTCCTATGCTTCCTGACTGATGTTTTGGTCACTTTTGAATGCTGGCGATGCTTTCACTCTAGTGGTAGCATGAGACGGAGTCTACAACCCACACAAGTGGCTCAGGGAGTGCAGCTCATCCAGGATGGCACATCAATGCGAGCTGTGGCAAGAAGGTTTGCTGTGTCTGTCAGCGTAGTGTCCAGAGCACGGAGGCGCTACCAGGAGACAGGCCAGTACATCAGGAGACGTGGAGGAGGCCGTAGGAGGGCAACAACCCAGCAGCAGGACCGCTTCCTCCGCCTTTGTGCAAGGAGGAGCAGGAGGAGCACTGCCAGCGCCCTGCAAAATGACCTCCAGCAGGCCACAAATGTGCATGTGTCTGCTCAAACGGTCAGAAACAGACTCCATGAGGGTGGTATGGGGGCCCGACGTCCACAGGTGGGGGTTGTGCTTACAGCCCAACACCGTGCAGGACGTTTGGCATTTGCCAGAGAACACCAAGATTGGCAAATTTGCCACTGGTGCCCTGTGCTCTTCACAGATGAAAGCAGGTTCACACTGAGCACATGTGACAGACGTGACAGAGTCTGGAGACGCCATGGAGAACGTTCTGCTGCCTGCAACATCCTCCAGCATGACCGGTTTGACGGTGGGTCAGTCATGGTGTGGGGTGGCATTTCTTTGGGGGGCCGCACAGCCCTCCACGTGCTCGCCAGAGGTAGCCTGACTGCCATTAGGTACCGAGATGAGATCCTCAGACCCCTTGTGAGACCATATGCTGGTGCGGTTGGCCCTGGGTTCCTCCTAATGCTAGACCTCATGTGGCTGGAGTGTGTCAGCAGTTCCTGCAAGAGGAAGGCATTGATGTTATGGACTGGCCCGCCTGTTCCCCAGACCTGAATCCAATTGAGCACATCTGGGACATCATGTCTCGCTCCATCCACCAACGCCACGTTGCACCACAGACTTTCCAGGAGTTGGCGGATGCTTTAGTCCAGGTCTGGGAGGAGATCACTCAGGAGACCATGTGCCACCTCATCAGGAGCATGCCCAGGCGTTGTAGGGAGGTCATACAGGCACGTGGAGATCACACACACTACTGAGCCTCATTTTGACTTGTTTTAAGGACATTACATCAAAGTTGGATCAGCCTGTAGTGTGGTTTTCCACTTTCATTTTGAGTGTGACTCCAAATCCAGACCTCCATGGGTTGATAAATTTGATTTCCATTGATAATTTTTGTGTGATTTTGTTGTCAGCACATTCAACTATGTAAAGAAAAAAGTATTTAATAAGAATATTTCATTCATTCAGATCTAGGATGTGTTATTTTAGTGTTCCCTTTATTTTTTTGAGCAGTGTTAATATACCACAGCTAAAAAAGTAATACTAAGTGTATGTTGTGTAGTAAACTGTTAGTAGCCCATGTGCCTCATGCTAATAATTTGGTCCCCTTTCCCCTCTTAATTTCACCTACTGTTCTGACTTGGCACATGTAGCCTATAGCCTGCTTTAGAGAAATGTAATCATTGAATATTGTAAGAGCTTTCATTGTCTGCTTATATGACCCCACTATTTATCCTATGGTTCTGACTTAGTGTACAGGGAGAATTCTGTAAGAACAGCCCATGTTCTGAATTATGTCATTGTACATTTAAAAAATGCTGAACAAATAGCTATATTGACAACGTCCGTCCTAGCTCACTCAATAATGTCTTAATCGAAATTACGGATTGCCTCTTATCCGCTCGTCGTTCCCTTATGCCATAGATTGTACATCTCAATTGACAGTAGAAACCACATTTGTTAAAAAAAGTAAGCCATATCAGCTATGTTTTTTAAAAAGGCTGAATGAACTGTTTCGCTGCCAGACAAGGTGCCGTTGATAGCCAGGTGTAGCAGTGGTAAGGTGTTGGTACTGCTGTTGGGACAGTTTTATGTAGGCCCTAACAGTTTGTGGTAACGGTTTGTCACTGTTATAGTGCAATTAATGTATTGTTCAGTGTTGTGTTGTGTAGTGGCTTTGCTGGCATGCATAATGGTGTTTTCCCGCTAATCGCATTATGGAACAAACATTCACACAGTAGCCTACTGTCTTGTCCGCATTGCTGTG
Source organism: Salvelinus fontinalis (assembly GCF_029448725.1). Lineage (NCBI taxonomy): Eukaryota > Metazoa > Chordata > Actinopteri > Salmoniformes > Salmonidae > Salvelinus > Salvelinus fontinalis. The sequence goes on along the minus strand of NC_074696.1, from coordinate 36,866,773 downwards.
CTTATAGTGCGAAGAAATAATAGTGTATCAACATTTTAAGCTAAGCATTCTGATCTGTTGAATGAGCCTTATTGCTTTAGATATTTTTGTGGATGTAGCATAGGCCTACTGGTTGTATGAATTCAGGATCTATCGTCCCACAACTGTCCCAGAGTCTGTTTTGAATATAGGCTATTTCTTTCTCGCACAGAACGACAAGCTGACCAATAGAATATACACTTCCTAAAACTGGGGTGCAGCTCCTAATATTGGTTTACATATCAGACAAAGCTTAGTCTGCTTTTTAGGTTTGTTTTGTTTCCTGTTTATCATTAGGGGCCAGGTAAAGAGTAAGCACTTCTACATAACCAGTGGTTGACTGTCAGGGTACATAGGCTACTCGTCATCAATTCTGTTCAAGGTTTCTGTTTCTGCTCAGCTCTTCTCCCACAGCTCTCCTAGCTCTGGGCTGAGCAGCAGTGTGTGGTAACGACGGTGTGGTTTGTGTTCCAGACGCAGAAGTGGCAGAGAGGGAGGTGATGTCACGTTGGACACTCCTGGCCTGTGTTGTCCCCGGTCTCGGCCTTGTTTGGCGCCCTCTGTGTCTTTGGACTCTGTTTCCGGTCAGGTGAGCTTGCTGCCCTAGATTTACAAAGGCTACATTTATAGAGGAAAGTTTGCACTTCTTTTTAATCAATGCATCAAAACAAAACATTGTTTTATACATTTAATTATATATATAAAAGTAACAAACAGTAGTTTAATATGAATTAACCATTCATTAATGCATTTTCAAATCACTAAGCATATCTTCATGTAGATTACTGATAAAGACACCAACAAACTAGCAGGCTAATTGTTCATATACAGTGCCCCAGGGAAAGTATTCAGACCCCCTGACGTTTTTCACAATATGTTAGGTTACAGACTTATTCTAAAATTGATTAAATAAATAAAATCAAACATTGTAAATCAATAATTGGAAATTAAATACCATAAGAATACCACCAGGTGGCAGTGTAGTATATTGTTGCTGTATTGATGCTGTGACTACAGCTTTTCAATAGGGAAGTCTTTTTCAGCGTCATCCAAACGAACATTTTGGAGTTATATGTACTTAAAGCGCTCTTTTCCCAAAACAACTGGTTGAAAATATGTGGTTAGATGAGGCGGGGTCACTGGAAATAAAGTATAATGTAAATAAACAATGCACACTTATTTTAAGTCATTTTATTACACTAGAACACATCCATAATAGGAGCCTCTCAGGTGAAGGCTACATTTACACTGCAAACATCTCAAGCAATCTGATCCTAATCCTATGACTATAACAAATTAACCTTGTTACTTAGTTGATTTAGAATTGTATTGATCTGATGTTACATCTCTTAATTTTCTGATCATAATGTGTATGATTAAGACAAACCTATTTACTTATCTATCAAACATTTTCTGCCTGGATTACAACACTTCCTTAAGCAGCAGACCATAAGGACGGATGGAGTTTTCCACAATAGCTCTCTCTTGAACAGGAGATGATCCCTCAGGCACATAAACCAGCCAGTAACTCTCTCTTCGACACTGTTGCCTTTTCTGGGGGTTGATCCTATTCTGTAGCACCACCTTGTAGGTTTTGTTATCTACTTTGGACGTGAATCTCTTGGAGAACTTCTCAGCTACGTTAATGTCCGGTGTTGAGTACACTCCTCTTCCGACAGTAGCACCATCTCCATCTCCATCATTCCTGATGATGCCCTGGGATCCGTCCATAGCAGGTCCATGGTAGGACACTGGCCAGGCCTCGTCTCCGGTCCCCAACCATCCATCTCCATCCCTGTATTTGTTCAACACCTTCAGGGCAATGCGGTTCCAGCCACAGGGTCGGACGTACTGCTCCTTTCCCCGAGTAAACACTGCTTCACCATCCTTAATATTTGTAAAGTCGTAGTCATACCGAGAATCAAGGAACTCATTCACGTTCACAGAAACAGTGGTTTGTGGAATGTATGCGGCGGATGGGGCATCTGGTAAAGCTAAGGCACCTTTTAAAGACAATGTCCCCAAACTTGGGTACTCCAACTCTAGAAGGCCCTCTTGTACGTAGAACTCCTTTAGTGCGACCACATTGACAAAGTCCTGTGGGGTTAGTGAAAGTGTTCCCGCGGTGGCTGATTCCACGTTGCAACCTGAGACAGCAGACAGAGCCTCCAAGATGAGATTTACATTTGGCATGGTGAGAGTTAGAAATCTCCAAAACATTTTCGGTAAGAAGACTTCACAGAGAGCAGAAAAATCCTTCCTGTGTGTGATCCGACACGAAGCCGTCTGCTCTTGTAATTTCCCCTATACATAGACTGTGCTGTGGAATGTAATATTTACTTTCACTTTCTGTTGCAGCGACTGGAAAAACAAGCGGGTGTATGGTACATGTACACTGACTGTACAAAACATTAGGAACACCTTCCTAATATTGACTTGCACCCCTTTTTCCCACAGAACAGCCTCAATTCGTTTGGACGTGGAATCTACAAGGTGTCGGTAGCATTCCACTGGGATGCTGGTCCATGTTGACTCCAATGCTTCCCACAGTTGTGTCAAGTTGGCTGGATGTCCTTTGGGTGGTGGACTATTCTTGATACACACGGGAAACTGTTGAGCGTGAAAAACGCAGGGGAGTAGCAGTTATTGACACAAACCGGTGTGTCTGGCAATTACCACCATAACCCGTTCAAAAGCAGTTAAATATTTTGTCTTGTCCATTCACATTCTGAACGGCACACATACCCAATCCATGTCTCAATTGCCTCAAGGCTTAGAAATCCTTCTTTATCCTGTCTCCTCCCCTTCATCTACACTGATTGAAGTGGATTTAACAAGTGACATCAATAAGGGATCATAGCTTTCACCTGGATTCACCTGGTCAGTCTATGGCATGGAAAGAGCAGGTGTTCATAATGTTTTGTGCACTCAGTGTAGATATAGTGAACAAATCTTGATCATCCTCATTATTGTTATGGTTGAATGGTAGCAGCAAAAACAGGAGTGAATGTAGGAGTGGAGTGACTTGTAAATTGTTTAATTAAAAGGACATTACAAAATAAAAGTTGATCTTTTGCAAATCTGCAGTTGCTACATAAATGTTTTGGAATTTAAGTAATTATATATACCTATTGATTCTTGAACAATATAACTTATAAAAACTTCATGAGCTTAGTTGAACTGTCTTACCCGATCAAAACCCCAATTATAATCTTGTTTTTATATTCTCAAAACATTGTAGTCGATATCCGCGCTTATAACCCCAGGGTCGTTCCAACATGATTAAAGCTATCATTTTGATCTCATAGATGGTCAGTCCTTGCATCAATAGTGCGGTCTATGAATTTGAGAGTGGTTCTATTTCTTCAGCCCCATTGGTCAGCTATTTACCCAAACAATGACGGGATAGCCCATTTGTTATTGTTTGAACTGCAGATTGCCTCTATGAATTGTTTCCTCTTTCAGGTAAAACAACATATTTGTGTAGCTCCTGTGTGAACAGGATTTCAAGTCTCAAGGTTAAAGTACTTCTGTTCGTCATAATCGTTAGGACTAAACCTTGTCTAACTGTAAATCTATGCTTGAGAGGTTTGGATGGCATGAAGTCAATATTTAATCACTGACACTGACATATATATATTTCATAAAGAAGTGAGTCTGCACTATGCCAGTATGAAGCACGCTGGTAAGGCCCGCCCCATTGCTCAGGGAGTGCCAGGATTGGCCCAGAGAGATGTTATCTATCCAACAGTGGCCCAATGTGTTCATTCAGGCGTATGGTGCATCTGCTGACATTGTTCTTTGAATATCTGTTCTTGATGGAAATAAGATTGTATTTTCATTTGTGCATGTTTGAGTGTTTCTGTAAATGTTGAAAAAGCTAATGTAATAATTGTTTTTTTATATCCAAAGAATCTCAATATAATTGTTTTAAGCCAACAGGATATAGAATTAGTTGGATAAAAGAATAGTATCTTGCTTATCTTGAAAGACTCAAATACATTTATTATAGGATTAAAGAGCAACCTTTGTATAATGTACTCGTACTGTAATACAAAGAGGTAAAATACAAACTGTTTTGTAAAGGAGTCAATTAGTCAAATCAATGTGTTATTCTCTCCAAACCCTGGAATGCTGGTCTAGCAGAGACCAAAGTGGAATAGATGACCTGATGCTGGTCTAGCAGAGACCACAGTGGAATAGATGACCTGATGCTGGGCTCCCTGTACCCTCGATCTTTCCCTCCAGTTCTGCCGACCCAGAGATGCATACTGAACCTCAGTGTCTTCCACATGAGAAGGACTCTGAGACACACACGGAAACATACAAATATTTAAATTGACATTTTAGCAATGTTTTCATTGAGTGATATTCATTTGTACTCACTTCTTCCCCATCACTTTGTGTGATATCAGACCCTATAATATATTTTTTTAAAATATTGTTTTAAAATGATAGCAATTCTTGTTGGGAGAATGCACACATTTTACACAAATCAATTACCATATACCCAGTGGCGACCCATCATTCAGGGCAGGTGCACCTGTTTTGTGCACCACATTTTTAGCAAAAAAAATGTATATCATTGAGTTAATGAAGCTGGATACAAACACGGTCTATTTTTTGTTTTCCTGAGTAAGGCAGCTCCAAAATGCAGGTGTTTCAGTCTAGCTCAGTGCTTTCTGTGGTGGGGCAAGCCAGCAGAAAATATGGAGTGATAAGCCTTGATTGGCTCAGTGTTCTGTCACTCATGGGGACACTACGTCACCGCAAAGTCTAAGGGGAGACCTCGAAAATTCTAGCCCTTTGGGTGCTGCCATGGAGTTACATTAGAAGTGCTTATCTAAGAAGGCTCAAGGTCATTGGACACAGATAACATTATGTCAAATCATGTTATACGTACAGTACCTTTGATTGGACTGATCATGTCAACATCATCCTTTCAAAATCTAAGCAGTCATTATCGTGAATCAAGTCGACAATCTACTGGCAAATCCTTTTCAATCCTTGTCATATGAAGAGAAATAATGAAGAGAAATTATAGATAAAACGTATCGGTGCTCATCGGCCATTGGATATAAACATTTCACAACGAGTTGTAAATCGCAAATTCAACAATGAGTGGTTTGGAAGGAAGTAAGCACAGCACAACAATGTGAGTCCAAAAATGTCTTGTATGCCTCTGCGTAAATGATGTAATATGCCAGGGAAATATATATATACTACAGCTAAAAAAGTAATACTAAGTGTATGTTGTGTAGTAAACTGTTAGTAGCCCATGTGCCTCATGCTAATAATTTGGTCTCCTTTCCCCTCTTAATTTCACCTACTGTTCTGACTTGGCACATGTAGCCTATAGCCTGCTTTAGAGAAATGTAATCATTGAATATTGTAAGAGCTTTCATTGTCTGCTTATATGACCCCACTATTTATCCTATGGTTCTGACTTAGTGTACAGGGAGAATTCTGTAAGAACAGCCCATGTTCTGAATTATGTCATTGTACATTTAAAAAATGCTGAACAAATAGCTATATTGACAACGTCCGTCCTAGCTCACTCAATAATGTCTTAATCGAAATTACGGATTGCCTCTTATCCGCTCGTCGTTCCCTTATGCCATAGATTGTACATCTCAATTGACAGTAGAAACCACATTTGTTAAAAAAATTAAGCCATATCAGCTATGTTTTTTAAAAAGGCTGAATGAACTGCTTCGCTGCCAGACAAGGCTCCGTTGATAGCCAGGTGTAGCAGTGGTAAGGTGTTGGTACTGCTGTTGGACAGTTTTATGTAGGCCCTAACAGTTTGTGGGAACGGTTTGTCACTGTTATAGTGCAATTAATGTATTGTTTAGTGTTGTGTTGTGGCTTTGCTGGCATGCATAATGGTGTTTTCCCGCTAATCGCATTATGGAACGAACATTCACACAGTAGCCTACTGCCTTGTCCGCATTGCTGTGCTTATAGTGCGAAGAAATAATAGTTTATCACATTTTAAGCTAAGCATTCTGATCTGTTGCATGAGCCTTATTGCTTTAGATATTTTTGGGGATGTAGCATAGGCCTACTGGTTGTATGAATTCAGGATCTATCGTCCCACAACTGTCCCAGAGTCTGTTTTGAATATAGGCTATTTCTTTCTCGCACAGAACGACAAACGAACTAATATAATATACACTTCCTAAAACTGGGGTGCAGCTCCTAATATTGGTTTACATATCAGACAAAGCTTAGTCTGCTTTTTAGGTTTGTTTTGTTTCCTGTTTATCATTAGGGGCCAGGTAAAGAGTAAGCACTTCTACATAACCAGTGGTTGACTGTCAGGGTACATAGGCTACTCGTCATCAATTCTGTTCAAGGTTTCTGTTTCTGCTCAGCTCTTCTCCCACAGCTCTCCTAGCTCTGGGCTGAGCAGCAGTGTGTGGTAACGACGGTGTGGTTTGTGTTCCAGACGCAGAAGTGGCAGAGAGGGAGGTGATGTCACGTTGGACACTCCTGGCCTGTGTTGTCCCCAGTCTCGGCCTTGTTTGGCGCCCTCTGTGTCTTTGGACTCTGTTTCCGGTCAGGTGAGCTTGCTGCAAATCCTTGGCTTGCTGCCCTAGATTTACAAAGGCTACATTTATAGAGGAAAGTTTGCACTTCTTTTTAATCAATGCATCAAAACAAAGCACTGTTTTATACATTTAATTATATATATAAAAGTAACAAACAGTAGTTTAATATGAATTAACCATTCATTAATGCATTTTCAAATCACTAAGCATATCTTCATGTAGATTACTGATAAAGACACCAACAAACTAGCAGGCTAATTGTTCATATACAGTGCCTCAGGGAAAGTATTCAAACCCCTTGACGTTTTTCACAATATGTTAGGTTACAGACTTATTCTAAAATTGATTAAATAAATAAAATCAAACATTGTAAATCAATAATTGGAAATTAAATACCATAAGAATACCACCAGGTGGCAGTGTAGTATATTGTTGCTGTATTGATGCTGTGACTACAGCTTTTCAATAGGGAAGTCTTTTTCAGCGTCATCCAAACGAACATTTTGGAGTTATATGTACTTAAAGCGCTCTTTTCCCAAAACAACTGGTTGAAAATATGTGGTTAGATGAGGCGGGGTCACTGGAAATAAAGTATAATGTAAATAAACAATGCACACTTATTTTAAGTCATTTTATTACACTAGAACACATCCATAATAGGAGCCTCTCAGGTGAAGGCTACATTTACACTGCAAACATCTCAAGCAATCTGATCCTAATCCTATGACTATAACAAATCAACCTTGTTACTTAGTTGATTTAGAATTGTATTGATCTGATGTTACATCTCTTAATTTTCTGATCATAATGTGTATGATTAAGACAAACCTATTTACTTATCTATCAAACATTTTCTGCCTGAATTACAACACTTCCTTAAGCAGCAGACCATAAGGACGGATGGAGTTTTCCACAATAGCTCTCTCTTGAACAGGAGATGATCCCTCAGGCACATAAACCAGCCAGTAACTCTCTCTTCGACACTGTTGCCTTTTCTGGGGGTTGATCCTATTCTGTAGCACCACCTTGTAGGTTTTGTTATCTACTTTGGACGTGAATCTCTTGGAGAACTTCTCAGCTACGTTAATGTCCGGTGTTGAGTACACTCCTCTTCCGACAGTAGCACCATCTCCATCTCCATCATTCCTGATGATGCCCTGGGATCCGTCCATAGCAGGTCCATGGTAGGACACTGGCCAGGCCTCGTCTCCGGTCCCCAACCATCCATCTCCATCCCTGTATTTGTTCAACACCTTCAGGGCAATGCGGTTCCAGCCACAGGGTCGGACGTACTGCTCCTTTCCCCGAGTAAACACTGCTTCACCATCCTTAATATTTGTAAAGTCGTAGTCATACCGAGAATCAAGGAACTCATTCACGTTCACAGAAACAGTGGTTTGTGGAATTGATGCGGCGGATGGGGCATCTGGTAAAGCTAAGGCACCTTTTAAAGACAATGTCCCCAAACTTGGGTACTCCAACTCTAGAAGGCCCTCTTGTACGTAGAACTCCTTTAGTGCGACCACATTGACAAAGTCCTGTGGGGTTAGTGAAAGTGTTCCCGCGGTGGCTGATTCCACGTTGCAACCTGAGACAGCAGACAGAGCCTCCAAGATGAGATTTACATTTGGCATGGTGAGAGTTAGCAATCTCGAAAACATTTTCGGTAAGAAGATTTCACAGAGAGAAGAAAAATCCTTCCTGTGTGTGATCCGACACGAAGGCGTCTGCTCTTATAATTTCACCTTTACATAGACTGTGCTGTGGAATGTAATATTTACTTTCACTTTCTGTTGCAGTGACTGGAAAAACAAGCTGGTGTACGGTAAATGTACAATAACTGTACAAAACATTAGGAACACCTTCCTAATATTGACTTGCACCCCTTTTGCCCTCAGAACAGCCTCAATTCGTTTGGACGTGGAATCTACAAGGTGTCGGTAGCATTCCACTGGGATGCTGGCCCATGTTGACTCCAATGCTTCCCACAGTTGTGTCAAGTTGGCTGGATGTCCTTTGGGTGGTGGACTATTCTTGATACACACGGGAAACTGTTGAGCGTGAAAAACGCAGGGGAGTAGCAGTTCTTGACACAAACCGGTGTGTCTGGCAATTACCACCATAACCCGTTCAAAAGCAGTTAAATATTTTGTCTTGTCCATTCACATTCTGAACGGCACACATACCCAATCCATGTCTCAATTGTCTCAAGGCTTAGAAATCCTTCTTTATCCTGTCTCCTCCCCTTCATCTACACTGATTGAAGTGGATTTAACAGGTGACTGCAATAAAGGATCATAGCTTTCACCTGGATTCACCTGGTCTGTCTATGTCATGGAAAGAGCAGGTGTTCTTAATGTTTTGTGCACTCAGTGTAGATATAGTGAACAAATCTTGATCATCCCCATTATTGTTATGGTTGAATGGTAGCAGCAAAAACAGGAGTGAATGTAGGAGTGGAGTGACTTGTAAATTGTTTAATTAAAAGGACATTACAAAATAAAAGTTGATCTTTTGCAAATCTGCAGTTGTTACATAAATGTTTTGGAATTTAAGTAATTATATATACCCATTGATTCTTGAACAATATAACTTATAAAAACTTAATGAGCTTAGTTGAACTGTCTTACCCGATCAAAACCCCAATTATAACCCCAATTATAATCTTGTTTTTATATTCTCAAAACATTGTAGTCGATATCCGCGCTTATAACCCCAGGGTCGTTACAACATGATTAAAGCTATCATTTTGATCTCATAGATGGTCAGTCCTTGCATCAACAGTGCTGCCTATGAATTTGAGAGTGGTTCTATTTCTTCAGCCCCATTGGTCAGCTATTTACCCAAACAATGACGGGATAGCCCATTTGTTATTGTTTGAACTGCAGATTGCCTCTATGAATTGTTTCCTCTTTCAGGTAAAACAACATATTTGTGTAGCTCCTGTGTGAACAGGATTTCAAGTCTCAAGGTTAAAGTACTTCTGTTCGTCATAATCGTTAGGACTAAACCTTGTCTAACTGTAAATCTATGCTTGAGAGGTTTGGATGGCATGAAGTCAATATTTAATCACTGACACTGACATATATATATTTCATAAGGAAGTGAGTCTGCACTATGCCAGTATGAAGCACGCTGGTAAGGCCCGCCCCATTGCTCAGGGAGTGCCAGGATTGGCCCAGAGAGATGTTATCTATCCAACAGTGGCCCAATGTGTTCATTCAGGCGTATGGTGCATCTGCTGACATTGTTCTTTGAATATCTGTTCTTGATGGAAATAAGATTGTATTTTCATTTGTGCATGTTTGAGTGTTTCTGTAAATGTTGAAAAAGCTAATGTAATAATTGTTTTTTTTTATCCAAAGAATCTCAATATAATTGTTTTAAGCCAACAGGATATAGAATTAGTTGGATAAAAGAATAGTATCTTGCTTATCTTGAAAGACTCAAATACATTTATTATAGGATTAAAGAGCAACCTTTGTATAATGTACTCGTACTGTAATACAAAGAGGTAAAATACAAACTGTTTTGTAAAGGAGTCAATTAGTCAAATCAATGTGTTATTTTCTCCAAACCCTGGAATGCTGGTCTAGCAGAGACCACAGCGGAATAGATGACCTGATGCTGGTCTAGCAGAGACCACTGTGGAATAGATGACCTGATGCTGGTCTAGCAGAGACCACAGTGGAATAGATGACCTGATGCTGGTCTAGCAGAGACCACAGTGGAATAGATGACCTGATGCTGGGCTCCCTGTACCCTCGATCTTTCCCTCCAGTTCTGCCGACCCAGAGATGCATACTGAACCTCAGTGTCTTCCACATGAGAAGGACTCTGAGACACACACGGAAACATACAAATATTTAAATTGACATTTTAGCAATGTTTTCATTGAGTGATATTCATTTGTACTCACTTCTTCCCCATCACTTTGTGTGATATCAGACCCTATAATATATTTTTTTTAAATATTGTTTTAAAATGATAGCAATTCTTGTTGGGAGAATGCACACATTTTACACAAATCAATTACCATATACCCAGTGGCGACCCATCATTCAGGGCAGGTGCACCTGTTTTGTGCCCCACATTTTTAGCAAAAAAAATGTATATCATTGAGTTAATGAAGCTGGATACAAACACGGTCTATTTTTTGTTTTCCTGAGTAAGGCAGCTCCAAAATGCAGGTGTTTCAGTCTAGCTCAGTGCTTTCTGTGGTGGGGCAAGCCAGCAGAAAATATGGAGTGATAAGCCTTGATTGGCTCAGTGTTCTGTCACTCATGGGGACACTACGTCACCGCAAAGTCTAAGGGGAGACCTCGAAAATTCTAGCCCTTTGGGTGCTGCCATGGAGTTACATTAGAAGTGCTTATCTAAGAAGGCTCAAGGTCATTGGACACAGATAACATTATGTCAAATCATGTTATACGTACAGTACCTTTGATTGGACTGATCATGTCAACATCATCCTTTCAAAATCTAAGCAGTCATTATCGTGAATCAAGTCGACAATCTACTGGCAAATCCTTTTCAATCCTTGTCATATGAAGAGAAATAATGAAGAGAAATTATAGATAAAACGTATCGGTGCTCATCGGCCATTGGACATAAACATTTCACAACGAGTTGTAAATCGCAAATTCAACAATGAGTGGTTTGGAAGGAAGTAAGCACAGCACAACAAGGTGAGTCCAAAAATGTCTTGTATGCCTCTGCGTAAATGATGTAATATGCCAGGGAAATATATATATACTACAGCTAAAAAAGTAATACTAAGTGTATGTTGTGTAGTAAACTGTTAGTAGCCCATGTGCCTCATGCTAATAATTTGGTCCCCTTTCCCCTCTTAATTTCACCTACTGTTCTGACTTGGCACATGTAGCCTATAGCCTGCTTTAGAGAAATGTAATCATTGAATATTGTAAGAGCTTTCATTGTCTGCTTATATGACCCCACTATTTATCCTATGGTTCTGACTTAGTGTACAGGGAGAATTCTGTAAGAACAGCCCATGTTCTGAATTATGTCATTGTACATTTAAAAAATGCTGAACAAATAGCTATATTGACAACGTCCGTCCTAGCTCACTCAATAATGTCTTAATCGAAATTACGGATTGCCTCTTATCCGCTCGTCGTTCCCTTATGCCATAGATTGTACATCTCAATTGACAGTAGAAACCACATTTGTTTAAAAAATTAAGCCATATCAGCTATGTTTTTTAAAAAGGCTGAATGAACTGCTTCGCTGCCAGACAAGGCTCCGTTGATAGCCAGGTGTAGCAGTGGTAAGGTGTTGGTACTGCTGTTGGACAGTTTTATGTAGGCCCTAACAGTTTGTGGGAACGGTTTGTCACTGTTATAGTGCAATTAATGTATTGTTTAGTGTTGTGTTGTGGCTTTGCTGGCATGCATAATGGTGTTTTCCCGCTAATCGCATTATGGAACGAACATTCACACAGTAGCCTACTGCCTTGTCCGCATTGCTGTGTGTAACGGTCCTGACCTGTTTTATGTTGTTTTTGTATGTGTTTAGGTCAGGGCATGTGTTTTGGGTGGGCAGTCTATGTTATCTGTTTCTATGTTGGTTGTGGTTGCCTGGTATGGCTCTTAATTAGAGGCAGGTGTTTTGCATTCTCGTCTAATTAAGAGTCATATTTAGGTAGGGTGTTCTCACTGTTTGTTTGTGGGTGATTGTCTCCTGTGTCGTCGAATGTATGTACCATACGGGACTGTTTGGCTGTTCGTTTATTTTGATGTCATCTGTTTCCTGTCCGTGAGTTTACGTTTAGTTATGTAAGTTTATGTTCAGGTTTCGTCAACGTCGTTTTCTTGTTTTGTATATTGGAAAGTGTTTTGTTTCGTGTTGCCGTCTGTTTAAATAAAAGATGGCTTATTTCCCAAATGCTGCATTTTGGTCTGATGATCCTTCTCTCCTCTCCTCGTCCGAGGATGAGGAGAGAGACAGCTCTTACACTGTGCTTATAGTGCGAAGAAATAATAGTTTATCAACATTTTAAGCTAAGCATTCTGATCTGTTGCATGAGCCTTATTGCTTTAGATATTTTTGGGGATGTAGCATAGGCTTACTGGTTGTATGAATTCAGGATCTATCTTCCCACAACTGTCCCAGAGTCTGTTTTGAATATAGGCTATTTCTTTCTCGCACAGAACGACAAACAAACTAATATAACATACACTTCCTAAAACTGGGGTGCAGCTCCTAATATTGGTTTACATATCAGACAAAGCTTAGTCTGCTTTTTAGGTTTGTTTTGTTTCCTGTTTATCATTAGGGGCCAGGTAAAGAGTAAGCACTTCTACATAACCAGTGGTTGACTGTCAGGGTACATAGGCTACTCGTCATCAATTCTGTTCAAGGTTTCTGTTTCTGCTCAGCTCTTCTCCCACAGCTCTCCTAGCTCTGGGCTGAGCAGCAGTGTGTGGTAACGACGGTGTGGTTTGTGTTCCAGACGCAGAAGTGGCAGAGAGGGAGGTGATGTCACGTTGGACACTCCTGGCCTGTGTTGTCCCCGGTCTCGGCCTTGTTTGGCGCCCTCTGTGTCTTTGGACTCTGTTTCCGGTCAGGTGAGCTTGCTGCAAATCCTTGGCTTGCTGCCCGAGATTTACAAAGGCTACATTTATAGAGGAAAGTTTGCACTTCTTTTTAATCAATGCATCAAAACAAAGCATTGTTTTATACATTTAATTATATATATAAAAGTAACAAACAGTAGTTTAATATGAATTAACCATTCATTAATGCATTTTCAAATCACTAAGCATATCTTCATGTAGATTACTGATAAAGACACCAACAAACTAGCAGGCTAATTGTTCATATACAGTGCCCGAGGGAAAGTATTCAGACCCCCTGACGTTTTTCACAATATGTTAGGTTACAGACTTATTCTAAAATTGATTAAATAAATAAAATCAAACATTGTAAATCAATAATTGGAAATTAAATACCATAAGAATACCACCAGGTGGCAGTGTAGTATATTGTTGCTGTATTGATGCTGTGACTACAGCTTTTCAATAGGGAAGTCTTTTTCAGCGTTGTCCAAACTAACATTTTGGAGTTATATGTACTTAAAGCGCTCTTTTCCCAAAACAACTGGTTGAAAATATGTGGTTAGATGAGGCGGGGTCACTGGAAATAAAGTATAATGTAAATAAACAATGCACACTTATTTTAAGTCATTTTATTACACTAGAACACAACCATAATAGGAGCCTGTCAGGTGAAGTCTACATTTACACTGCAAACATCTCAAGCAATCTGATCCTAATCCTATGACAATAACAAATTAACCTTGTTACTTAGTTGATTTAGAATTGTATTGATCTGATGTTACATCTCTTAATTTTCTGATCATAATGTGTATGATTAAGACAAACCTATTTACTTATCTATCAAACATTTTCTGCCTGGATTACAACACTTCCTTAAGCAGCAGACCATAAGGACGGATGGAGTTTTCCACAATAGCTCTCTCTTGAACAGGAGATGATCCCTCAGGCACATAAACCAGCCAGTAACTCTCTCTTCGACACTGTTGCCTTTTCTGGGGGTTGATCCTATTCTGTAGCACCACCTTGTAGGTTTTGTTATCTACTTTGGACGTGAATCTCTTGGAGAACTTCTCAGCTACGTGAATGTCCGGTGTTGAGTACACTCCTCTTCCGACAGTAGCACCATCTCCATCTCCATCATTCCTGATGATGCCCTGGGATCCTTCCATAGCAGGTCCATGGTAGGACACTGGCCAGGCCTCGTCTCCGGTCCCCAACCATCCATCTCCATCCCTGTATTTGTTCAACACCTTCAGGGCAATGCGGTTCCAGCCACAGGGTCGGACGTACTGCTCCTTTCCCCGAGTAAACACTGCTTCACCATCCTTAATATTTGTAAAGTCGTAGTCATACCGAGAATCAAGGAACTCATTCACGTTCACAGAAACAGTGGTTTGTGGAATGGATGCGGCGGATGGGGCATCTGGTAAAGCTAAGGCACCTTTTAAAGACAATGTCCCCAAACTTGGGTACTCCAACTCTAGAAGGCCCTCTTGTACGTAGAACTCCTTTAGTGCGACCACATTGACAAAGTCCTGTGGGGTTAGTGAAAGTGTTCCCGCGGTGGCTGATTCCACGTTGCAACCTGAGACAGCAGACAGAGCCTCCAAGATGAGATTTACGTTTGGCATGGTGAGAGTTAGCAATCTCGAAAACATTTTCGGTAAGAAGACTTCACAGAGAGCAGAAAAATCCTGTGTGTGATCCGACACAAAGGCGTCTGCTCTTATAATTTCACCTTTACATAGACTGTGCTGTGGAATGTAATATTTACTTTCACTTTCTGTTGCAGTGACTGGAAAAACAAGCTGGTGTACGGTAAATGTACAATAACTGTACAAAACATTAGGAACACCTTCCTAATATTGACTTGCACCCCTTTTGCCCTCAGAACAGCCTCAATTCGTTTGGACGGGGAATCTACAAGGTGTCGGTAGCATTCCACTGGGATGCTGGCCCATGTTGACTCCAATGCTTCCCACAGTTGTGTCAAGTTGGCTGGATGTCCTTTGGGTGGTGGACTATTCTTGATACACACGGGAAACTGTTGAGCGTGAAAAACGCAGGGGAGTAGCAGTTCTTGACACAAACCGGTGTGTCTGGCAATTACCACCATAACCCGTTCAAAAGCAGTTAAATATTTTGTCTTGTCCATTCACATTCTGAACGGCACACATACCCAATCCATGTCTCAATTGTCTCAAGGCTTAGAAATCCTTCTTTATCCTGTCTCCTCCCCTTCATCTACACTGATTGAAGTGGATTTAACAGGTGACTGCAATAAGGGATCATAGATTTCACCTGGATTCACCTGGTCAGTCTATGGCATGGAAAGAGCAGGTGTTCATAATGTTTTGTGCACTCAGTGTAGATATAGTGAACAAATCTTGATCATCCTCATTATTGTTATGGTTGAATGGTAGCAGCAAAAACAGGAGTGAATGTAGGAGTGGAGTGACTTGTAAATTGTTTAATTAAAAGGACATTACAAAATAAAAGTTGATCTTTTGCAAATCTGCAGTTGTTACATAAATGTTTTGGAATTTAAGTAATTATATATACCCATTGATTCTTGAACAATATAACTTATAAAAACTTAATGAGCTTAGTTGAACTGTCTTACCCGATCAAAACCCCAATTATAACCCCAATTATAATCTTGTTTTTATATTCTCAAAACATTGTAGTCGATATCCGCGCTTATAACCCCAGGGTCGTTACAACATGATTAAAGCTATCATTTTGATCTCATAGATGGTCAGTCCTTGCATCAATAGTGCTGCCTATGAATTTGAGAGTGGTTCTATTTCTTTAGCCCCATTGGTCAGCTATTTACCCAAACAATGACGGGATAGCCCATTTGTTATTGTTTGAACTGCAGATTGCCTCTATGAATTGTTTCCTCTTTCAGGTAAAACAACATATTTGTGTAGCTCCTGTGTGAACAGGATTTCAAGTCTCAAGGTTAAAGTACTTCTGTTCGTCATAATCGTTAGGACTAAACCTTGTCTAACTGTAAATCTATGCCTGAGAGGTTTGGATGGCATGAAGTCAATATTTAATCACTGACACTGAAATATATATATTTCATAAGGAAGTGAGTCTGCACTATGCCATTATGAAGCACGCTGGTAAGGCCCGCCCCATTGCTCAGGGAGTGCCAGGATTGGCCCAGAGAGATGTTATCTATCCAACAGTGGCCCAATGTGTTCATTCAGGCGTATGGTGCATCTGCTGACATTGTTCTTTGAATATCTGTTCTTGATGGAAATAAGATTGTTTTTTCATTTGTGCATGTTTGAGTGTTTCTGTAAATGTTGAAAAAGCTAATGTAATAATTGTTTTTTTTATCCAAAGAATCTCAATATAATTGTTTTTAGCCAACAGGATATAGAATTAGTTGGATAAAAGAATAGTATCTTGCGTATCTTGAAAGACTCAAATACATTTATTATAGGATTAAAGAGCAACCTTTGTATAATGTACTCGTACTGTAATACAAAGAGGTAAAATACAAACTGTTTTGTAAAGGAGTCAATTAGTCAAATCAATGTGTTATTCTCTCCAAACCCTGGAATGCTGGTCTAGCAGAGACCACAGCGGAATAGATGACCTGATGCTGGTCTAGCAGAGACCACTGTGGAATAGATGACCTGATGCTGGTCTAGCAGAGACCACAGTGGAATAGATGACCTGATGCTGGTCTAGCAGAGACCACAGTGGAATAGATGACCTGATGCTGGTCTAGCAGAGACCACAGTGGAATAGATGACCTGATGCTGGGCTCCCTGTACCCTCGATCTTTCCCTCCAGTTCTGCCGACCCAGAGATGCATACTGAACCTCAGTGTCTTCCACATGAGAAGGACTCTGAGACACACACGGAAACATACACATATTTAAATTGACATTTTAGCAATCTTTTCAATGAGTGATATGCATTTGTACTCACTTTTTCCCCATCACTTTGTGTGATATCAGACCCTATAACACAAAATATTTTTAAAAATTACTTGTTTTCAATGATAGCAATACTTGTTGAGAATGCACACATTTTACACAAACCCTATTCGATAGACTTTTCTGTCAGCAAACAATTAGACAGTGTTCTTTACCTAGATTTGACAAGCACCTAGTCTGGAGTTCAGTTCCTTCCTGCTTGTGTCCTGTCACTATAGGGAATACAGTAATTATGTCACATTTGTAAAAGTCTGTATAGGCCAATTTCATTTATTGTAAACAATATAATTTAGAGGATTTTTTTTACCTGTACTGCATTTCTTTCTTTTTCTCAGTCTTCCTTTCAGCAAATTGCACAGCAGACCAGCCAGAAGCACCACGATGCATAGTTTAATGACAGCTATTATCATCACAACTAATAGACAAAAACATGAAGCACAATTTGATATGTGAAAATGTGACCTGATAACATAACAGGATGAAAACCCAGTTCATGCTCTCTGAAGCGAGCACACAGCATGGATGGTCGCTAACAGTAAACACAAAGTTGGGTGGGTGGCATATACAACACATAAATGTTCAGTGCCTTCGGAAAGTATTCAGATCCCCTGACTTTTTCCACATTTTCTTAACGTTACAGCCTTATTCTAAAATGGATGACATTTTTAAAAATCCTCAGCAATCTACACACAATATCCCATAATGACAAAGTGAAAACAGGTGTCTAAATGTTTGCTAATTTATAATAAAAAAAATACAAAACAGAAATACATTATTTACATAAGCATTCGGACCCTTTGCTTTGAGACTTGAAATTGAGTGCAGGTGCATCCTGTTTCCATTGATCATCCTTGAGATGTTTCTACAACTTGATTGGAGTCCACCTGTGGTAAATTCAATTGATTGGACACGATTTGGAAAGGCCTCCACCTGTCTATATAAGGTCCCACAGTTGACAGTGCATGTCAGAGCAAAAACCAAGCCATGAGGCCGAAGGAATTGTCCACAGAGGGGTCTTCTGAGTGGCGCAGCGGTCTAAGGCACTGCTTCGTGCTAGAGGTGCTAGAGGCGTCACTACGGACCCGGGTTCGATGGGGAAGGTTTGGGGGGCTTTACTTGGCTCATCACGCTCTTGCGACTCCTTGTGGTGGGCGCCTGCAGGCTGACCTCAGTCATCAGTTGAACGGTGTTTCTTCCGACACATTGGTGCTTCTGGGTTAAGCGGGCGGGTATAAAGAAGCACGGTTTGACGGGTCATGTTTCGGAGGACGCATGACTCAACCTTTGCCTCCAGAGATCGAAATTGGGGAGAAAAAGAAAGTTACAAAAAAAAGGGACTCATGTTCTTGCTTTTGTATCGTGACTTCGTTCCATCTTTCAATTTCAAGACCCTCGATATTGACCAACACCCACTGCCATTTCAGTTTCACCACAAAGAGCAAAAACAGGGTTTGTGTCTGAACTTTCATGGACAACCTACCATTTATAGGGCGTGTCTCTCTGTTCTCTTTCCCAACAACATCTGAAAATAGGTGAAGAATGTTGGTCATGGAATTTACAGCTCACAGTTAAAACCCTAGATTTGTGTAATTTTCATACTTTCAAGAACTGCAAAGTGTTGCTTTGTGTTACCTGTTTGCATAAGAGCAGTGGTACTCTGGATGTTGAGATGATCTGGGTTTGCAAAAAAAAAGTTATGCATGACATTTTAAGTTAACTGGGAATGGCATTGTAGTGGCCTCTGAAGCTTCCCCAAAGCTTTCTCTTACTGGTTTTCCCAGCAAGTGTTGAAGAGGATTTTTGAGCCTGATCTTTTTATTAAATGCTTTATGATACTCTCAAAGGAAAATACATGGACAGGTAAATAGATACAGTGTCGCTATAAGGGAAAAACAGGAGAAAAAATGCTATTTGGAAAGCTCTACCTGTCAACACTGTTACTTTGGCTTCCTTTTCCCCATTACACAGGTACTCTCCAGAGTCCCCTGGCTGGAGATTGAGGATCTGCAGGGCACCATCTTCATAGGAAAACCTTTTCTGGGGGTCCTTTCTCTCCTTTTTCATGGTCCCATTTTTGAACAGAGTCAAGATGGGTTCTTGTTTCGCATGACTATCTTTCCTGAAGAACCACCTCCGCTTGGCTTTGCTAGATACTATACAGGGAAGCAATAGGGCTCGGCCAGCAGAAACCGCAAAGTTTTTGCCTGTGGGCAGATATTTATTGTATTAAATATTGGTAACATGATGTGGAAATGTATTTGACACTGATAGTAATATGCTCATTAGATGAACAAAATAGACTTTTTCTGCTCCCACTTAACAAAGCAATGTTCAACCTCGATATAGAATCGAAGATACCAATTGTGACCCATTTTAAATACCTGTGCATTGATGTTTTAGTTAAAAATGTTTAGAAGAGCTACAAAGTCACAAATACAATTACAGCAGATCTCGACAGATGGTTTAATCTAACATTAACTTTATCAGGTCGAATTTTGATAGTCAAAATGAATGTCTTGCCTAGACTCAATTTATTGTTAGCACACTTTGTTAGTACTGAGGTAAGATTCTTAATTCAGTCTTACATTTTATATGGAAACAGAAACGGCCCAGAATTAAAATACATACACTCCAGAAACCCAAAGTTTTTGGGGGTCTAGCTTTACCCAACTTAGTTATATGCTTTGATGAATGATGAAGGGTTATTATCCTTTCATGACCTAAAAAATATGTAGAATTTAACTGATTCGTCATTTATTTGTATTTTACATTTTTTTGCCGTTAAGAACCACTATGCGCACTTATGGAGCCTTTCCATCCACTCACTGAGTTTGTATGTAACCAGAACACAAGACGAGTATTCAATCTATATATAAAAAACTACTAGAAGTTCTCCATAAACCAATGGGAATAGTTACGGTATAGAATACAGACCTTAAAGACTACAAACAAAATACAGATTGAAAAAGAGTCTGGAACAATATCTGTTAAAACGGACAGTTTCAGTCAGCTGATTCTAGCCATCCCTTCTGGATAGTTCCGGTCGGCAGCTTAGACTCCCATTCAGAGGACCCCCAATTTTGTTAGTGTTTTATTGGTCAAGGTCACGCCAAATGCCTAAGTTGTGTGCTCTTTTGTGTAAAAGTACCATGTGTTCAGCTTGTTTGTTGGCTCGCGCTAGCACTACCGTTAGCATATTGTATTGGAATGCATGATAATTTTAGCATGATTGCTAGCGATTAGCCGTTTATTAGCATACTTACAGAGCAGTTTCACTGGTGGTTGTCCACTTGAAATTGATCATCGGTTCAACCATTCTTTATCGCCCAGTCAGTGGTACATTTTCAGCTCACATCATCAAGGACAGCAACCAATATATAGATTTTTTTGTTTTGTTATTCTAGAGTGGTGGTCAGACAAGTGTTACATTTCACACGGTACCTGTCACTCATACCTTTCAGTACCTCCACGTCTGCCACTAGCTGGTCGTTGCAGTGGTAGTCCCCAGAGTCGGATGGCTCCAGCTCTTTAATAACCAGAGATCCATCAGGCTGGAGGTCATATTTCTGTTGGTTCATGTAAGTAACCGACTGGCCTTGTTTGGTGACTATGATCCTGTTGACCTGGTGTCGCCACTGTAAGTCAACAGTGCCACTGCAGGCCAGGTACAGGCGATGCTCCTCAGGCACTGAGACTCTTCTCACTGAGTGAAGAAATAACAAGTGTGAAGTAGGTTTAGACTATCTAGAATAAACTGGACGAACTGATATTGTGGGAAATATAGACATAGACTTCTGAGCATGTCTGCTTTGTGTCAGAGCTAATTTAATCCAAGAAAAAATGTGGGATAGTGTGTTGGATCAGGGGTGTTTTCTGAGAGCCTGACTTGTCCCAAGCCTATGGAATCATCTGAGTGCAGTCTACTTCTACAGTGGCTGTATGTAGAAGAATATAACTGTTTGTCTACCATTGCATGCAAGGCTGTGTGTCACTCATATCTTCCTGAGTCCATTGCTTCCTGTGTGATCCAATATTCCTCTTTATTTAATGGGAACATGGCATATCCTTAAGAGTGGGAATAAAATTAGCCCACTTTAAGGAAGCTAACAAGTTGTTGTTTTTTCAAGGCAAAACCATTAAAACAAACACTAGTATTAATGGTGTTATTGTTTGGAAAATGTTACTGTCAAGGTGTTGACAAAATGGATTGAATTTAAAATGCCTAGACACAAAACCCCATAATGTCAAAGTGGAATCGTGTTTTTCGAAAATGTTAAAAACAAATTAAAAATTAAAAGCTGAAATGTCTTGAGTCAATAAGTATTCAACCCCTTTGTTATGGCAAGCCTAAATAAGTTCAGGAGTAAACATTTGCTTCACAAGTCCCATAATAAGTTGCTCGGACTCACTCTGTGTGCAATAATAGTATTTAACATGATTTTTGAATGACTACCTCATCTCTGTACCCCACACATACAATTATCTGTAAGGTCCCTCAGCCGAGCAGTGCATTTCAAACACAGATTCAACCACAAAGACCAGGGAGGTTTTCCAATACCTCACAAAGAAGGGCACCTATGACTTGGGTGACTGGAGTCTGACGGGGTTGTAGTGGAGCGGGTCGAGAGTTTCAAGCTCCTTGGTGTCCACATCACCAACAAACTATCATGGTCCAAACACACCAAGACAGTCGTGAAGCAGGCACAACAACACACCTTTTCCCCCTCAGGAGACTGAAAAGATTTGGCATGGGTCCCCAGATCCTCAAAAAGTTCTACAGCTGCACCATCAAGAGCATCCTGACCGGTTGTATCACCGCCTGGTATGGCAACTGCTCGGCATCCAACCAAAAGGCGCTACAGAGGGTAGTGCGTACGGCCCTGCCATCCAGGACCTATATGCTAGGCGGTGTCAGAGGAAAGCCCAAAAAACTGTCAAAGACTCCAGTCACCCAAGTCAAAGACTGTTCTCTCTGCTACCACAAGGCAAGCTGTACGGGAGCACCAAGTCTAGGTCCAAAAGGCTCTTTAACAGGTTCTACCCCCAAGCCATAAGACTGCTGAACGATTACTCAAATGGCCACCCGGACTATTTACATTGACCCCCTCCCCCTTGTTTTTACACTGCTGATACTCGCTGTTTATTATCTATGCATAGTCACTACCTACATGTACACTACCATCTATGCATAGTCACTACCTACATGTACAAATGACCTCGACTAACCTGTACCCCCGCACATTGACTCTGTACCGGTACCCCCTGTATATTGCTTCGTTATTCGTATTTTTTGCGTTACTTTTTTTTTTTTTTTGTAAATATTTTCTTAACTCTATTTCTTGAAATTGATTGTTAGTTAAGGGCTTGTAAGTAAGCATTTCACAGTAAGGTCTACAACTGTTGTATTCGGCACGTGAAAAATAACATTTGATTTGACCTATTGGTAGATAAAAAAATATCCCTTTGATGATTATCCGGAGAGGAAGGAAACCGCTTAGGGATTTCCCCATTAGCCAATGGTGACTTTAAAACAGTTACAGAGTTTAATGGCTGTGTTAGGAGAAAACTGAGGATGGATTAACAACATTGTAGTTACTCCACAATACTAACCTAATTAACAGAGTGAAAAGAAGGAAGCCTGTACAGAATAAAAATATCCCAAAACATGCATCCTGTTTACAACAATGCACTAAAGTAATACTGAAAAAAATGTGGCAAAGTAATTAACTTTTTTTCCTGAATACAAAGTGTTATGTTTGGGGCAAATCCAATCATAGGAGGTCGGTGGCACCTTAATTGGAGAGGACGGGCTTGTGGTAATGGCTGGTGCGGAATCAGTGGAATGGCATCAAATACATCAAACAAATGGTTTCAATGTGTTTGATGCTATTCCGCCCCAACAAATCCACAGATGATGCAATCTCTATTGCACTCCACACTGCCTTTCCCACCTGGACAAAAGGAACACCTATGTGAGAATGCTATTCATTGACTACAGGTCAGCGTTCAACACCATAGTGCCCTCAAAGCTCATCAATAAGCTAAGGACCCTGGGACTAAACACCTCCCTCTGCAACTGGATGCTGGACTTCCTGACATGCTGCCCCCAGGTGGTAAGGGTAGTTAACAACACATCCGCCACGCTGATTCTCAACACAGGGGCCCCTCAGGGGTTCGTGCTCAGTCCCCTCCTGTACTCCCTGTTCACTCATGACTGCACGACCAGGCTGACTGCACACCATCATTAAGTTTGCAGATGACACAACAGTATGAACAGTGTCAACAACAGCCTGATCACCGATAACGACGAGACAGCTTATAGGGAGGAGGTCAGAGACCTGGCCGTGTGGTGCCAGGACAACAACCTCTCCCTCAACGTGATCAAGACAATGGAGATGATTGTGGACTACAGGAAAAAGAGGACCGAGCACGCCCCCATTCTCATCGACAGAGCTCTAGTGGAGCAGGTCGAGAGCTTCAAGTTCCTTGGTGTCCACATCACCAACAAACTAACATGGTCCAAGCACACCAAGACAGTCGTGAAGAGGGCACGACAACACCTATTCCCCCTCATGAGACTGAAAAGATTTGGCATGGGTCCTCAGATCCTCAAAACATTCTACAGCTGCACCATCGAGAGCAAGCTGACTGGTTGCATCACTGCCTGGTATGGAAAATGCTTGGCCTCCGACCGCAAGGCACAACAGAGGGTAGTGCCTACGGCTCAATACATCACTGGGGCCAAGCTTCCTGCCATCCAGGACCTCTATACCAGGCGGTGTCAGAGAAAGGCCCTAAAAATTGTCAAAAAGCCACCCTAGACATAGACTGTTCGCTCTGCTACCGCATGGTAAGCGGTACCAGAGCGCCAGGTCTAGGTCCAAGAGGCTTCTAAACATCTTCTACCCCCAACCCATAAGACTCCTGAACATCTAATCAAATGGCTACCCAGACTATTTGCATTGCCCCCCCCCCCCCCCACACACACTGAGTAACACTCTCCATATTTTCAAGCATAGTAGTGGTTGCATTCTGTTATGGGTATGCTTGTAAGGATAAAAAAGAAATGGAATGGAGATAAGCACAGGCAAAATCCTACAGGAAAACCTGGTTCAGGCTGCTTTCCACTAGACACTGGGAAATGAATTCACCTTTCAGCAGGACAATAACCTAAAACACAAGGCTAAAGCTACACTGGAGTTGCTTACCAAAAAGACAGTCAAGTGGCCAGGTTTTGACTTAAATCTACTTGAAAATATATGGCAAGACCTGAAAATGGTTGTCTTGCAATGATCAACAACCAATTGGACAGAGCTATACGAATGTTTTAAATAATAATGGGCAAATGTTGCACAATCCAGGTGTGGAAAGCTCTTAGAGACTTACCCTGAAAGAAACAGCTGTGATCACTGCCAAAGGTGCTTCTACAAAGTATTGACTCAGGGGTGTAAATATTTATGTATGTGAGATATTTCTGTATATCACTTTCTATACATTTCCATAAAAAAAGTTTTCACTTTGTCATTATTGGGTATTGTGTGTAGAAGGGTGAGAAAAAAACAATTGAATCAATTTGTTATTTAGGCGGTAGCACAACAAATATGGAATAAGTCAAGGGTATGAATACTTTCTGAAGGCATTGTACATGAAGTAGAATCTCAAATCAATTTAGGAAATAAAGTTAAATAGAAATTGCTCATAATTATTCTAATACACTAGTGTATACTCCTTCTTTTTATGTTCTGTTCCTTTTGTCTGGATGGAAGGAAAGTATGGTCGGTGTGTGTAGTACTCAATCAATGCAAAGAACAAAATGGTCACTGTACCTGTACCTGTAGCTGTTGCACTAGAGGTGAGGGGAATCATTAGAAAAAACAACAAAGGCTTGAAATAGCTCCACATCTTTCACCAAAACTCTTAACACTGCAGAGTTAATCGGTATACGTGATAGTAACCCCTCCTTCCCTTTCCTCTGTTCCCTGTTTAAACCAGACCAAGACCGCGTGAGTCTGTGTGGTCATGACTAAGACAGTGACATTATGGTGACTAATGGGCAGCCTTATACCATAGACTCAACATTAGAATAACATTTGATAGTGGAAATCCCAAATGTTTCATTATGCTTCAATGAGAGGACATTGACACGTCTTTTCACATATACCTGTTATATACTGTGTCTTATTGCATTTCATGCTAATTTAAAAATGCCTTCTTTTTTTGATTGATTGGTAAATAAGAAGCCACTCGCAATAGGGCTAGGCCTATCTTGAAGTTGAGACCGTGTTTAATTACATCCTCGTGAGTACAGGTCTGAACCAGGTGGGACCCCTGCAGAGTGACTTTCCAAACAATGCTATTAGAATGATGACAGTAGTAGCGAAATAAATGCATTCTACTAGTTTTGTGCAGATATACCGTACCAGAGGCGGTTCAGAAATGTTGGACATACTTAGTCTACTTCATACAGTGGAGGGCGCCAAACAACAACACTCACCTGGGTGCACGTTTAGTTTTTTGCCCTCGCACTACACAGCTGATTCAAATAACCAACTAATCATCAAGCTTTGATTATTTGAATCAGCTATCTGCATTGACCCTTTTTGCACTAACTTTTTTTAGTCATCACATACGCTGCTTCAACTGTCACTTTATTCATAGTTGTACATTCATTGTCAACTTTTACATAACTACTTCAATTACTTCGTACTCCTGCATATCGACTCCGTACTGGTACCCCTGTATATAGCCACGTTATCATTACTCATTGTGTATCTATTATTACTTGCATTATAAATGTTCAATTATTTCTCTATTTTCTCTGCATTGTTGGGAAGGGCCCGTAAGTAAGCGTTTCACTGTTAGTCTACCCGTAAGTAAGCGTTTCACTGTTAGTCTACACCTAGCATTTGATGAATACAATTAGATTTTGATTTAATACATAATTAAAGTGATTAAACAATTTAATTTATTTCAGAGGCTATCGTTTTTCTCCTGTTGTAGCTAGATTTTCATTCCTTTTCATACATCACCTGGGCAAAAAAAAATGTTCCTTATTCTTTGACAGTTGATTGTTTTTATCACCAGTCCATTTGACAGGAATGCCTAATTACATGTCTAGTATTTGATATTTTTAATGTCTCTCAAAATTCTGATGCGTGAGTGGGCGGAATCACCTTTAACATCTGCTTTCTGACCACCCACAACTGTTTACGATTAGTAAATAGTAATACTATTACTGGACAGGTCGATTGAAAAATCTATCTAACAAATCGTTGCTTTGATTGGATCCTGCATTGAAAATGGGACGGGCTTTTGCCGGAAATGTCGTTTCCGTGTCTGGATGTAATCAAATGCGAGATGGTGCTGTGGACCGAATGGTTATTATGAAACAAAATAAATACAATATCTAATGTTTCGATGGACCCAATCGCAAATTGAAGCTTCATTCGCTGTAAAATCGATTTCGCGGATTTATCTTTTTTGTTTGATATAATTTATTAGTGATTACACCCCCCCAACAAACGCCTTTGGCTGTGTGGCTATGACTACGGATTTACTATCTGATTTGGAAAGTCGTTTCTTCGCTGATAACCTTCTGACAAGCGAAGATTGGGGTAAGGTATATAAATGGTAACGTTACTGTAATGTATGTTTACCACCTGGGAAGCATGGATGCGTTAGCTAGCTACGTAGTTAAAATGATCTGCTACTGTAGCTTGCTAACGCGACTTTCAGCTTATCACGAACGCGTGAATTTGATTATGCATATTCCCTTTACTAACCCTACCCTTAACAGGTTGACACAGGGAACAAAATGCGAAAAATCAAAATATGAAAGTTGGTGGTAGAATGATGCGCAGTTGGGGGTGGTTTGGTTTCTTTCGTGGGTGTGTCAATGACTAGCTAACGTTATATTTGTACACTGGGCAGCAAGCCGGACATGTGAATGTATAAGCACAGATGAGATGGGGCTTTAGCTAGTTTAGTATTAGTGCGAGAAAATCTTGTGCTCGGCAAGCTTTTGTTTTCCATAAGATACAGTCTAGCTGAAAATACCATCAGTCCAAAATACCTGAATTACAACTGTATGCAATATGTGAAACAACCATAGGCCTTAGCCTACCCGAAGACAGAAAATATAGCTAGCTTTGGTGGTCTGGAATATCTGAGCATCTGTCTTTTTTAAAAATCAGTAGCATTTGCATCTTTCTTGTTTTCATTGTAGGGCACTGTATTTTAGATAACTTCCCCTTTTTACTGACTCCCTGGTCATTGCTTTTGTATGCTCAAGTTTGCATACTTAAGTCTTTGGTTGTCTCATGCAATCAGTAAACTGTGATCACTTTAACTTCCTGTGATTGCTGAACCTGATTTAACTTTTACATTTACTCTTTATGATAGACAGAATTTAAACAGGCCTGTAGTATGAATTCAAACCAGTTTTGGAAAACGTTTTGTAGTTGTAAAGGATAGCCTACTTAGTATTCTTTCAGCGTTCTTTCAAGAAAAAAACACCCCACGATAATGTAGGCTTGAACTACAATTTCATTTCATAAATTGGCCCTCTAGTTAATGGGGTCTACTATTTTCATGAGTAGCTAAGACTTTTGCTATCCCTAGGCTAATTGAAATTCAACAGTAATGGGGAACAATTCTCAGCACAGAGCAGGTTGGTATCTGATCCCTCTGCTATTGAAGCTGGGCCACCTCAGGGCTGAAATCCTATCCTATCCTATTTTAAGCCAGCTTCCCCTCCACTGCTTAGATTTCCCTCTCTTTGTAAAGCCAGAAATCCCAAACTGGACTCCTGTGAATGAAACCGGTTTTCCCTTTAAAATGGGTGTAGAAAAGCATCAAACCATGAGCTTATTTTAAGGGTTGTGTTTATGATCACGACCATCATTTACTAGTAGATCCCTCTTCTTGTTTTAGCTCAAAGGTCCGAGTCATGTGTTTCAAGCCCTTGTCAAACCAAATAAGGCACGGGGAATCATGGAGGACGAGAGGTCGCTGTGGGACAGTGATAAGGCTTTACGAACGCTATAGCAACTGACACTCAAGCAACTAGACTTGAGCGTGTCTGTAAATTATTATGTTCCTACAGTACTAACTAATTGGTCTGTCTGTCCCAGATGCCTGTCTGTACCAGTGTGAGAGCATGGAGGAGGGAGAGGACGGGGAGTACACGAGAGGACCGAAATATGAAACCTCGGTAAGGACAAAAAGAGTTTCTGCTCACAGACCCTGACTGTATTATCTGGCCACTGTACTGCACATGTTGTATCACCACATTGAAGTTAATCCAAACCGATGACCGACGCTAATCTCTCTTTCAATGATTTAGACCTAATTCCCTGTGTACTCAACATGAGGCCTATTCCAATCTACATCCCTACAATCAACCATTGGAAATGTTTTGTTTGTTAGTAATATGAGGTAACCACCACTGTTATCTCCATATCTGCTTTAACACTATGGTCCACATTTGAGATCCAACAACACAGGTAATTCAGAGGTTCAAATCTCCCATTGACTTGATTTGGGATTACGTCTGTTACACAAGTGTATCTCAAATGAAGATTTGGACCATAAAGACTAGACCTATCTGATGCAAGCATCTCAGTCCATTCAGGGTTGCCAGGCCGTCATTGTAAATAAGAATTTGTTCTTAATTGACCTGCCTGGTAAAATAAAGTTTAAATGCAATAGTGCGACAATCTGCCTATTCTTGCTCTATGAGAGCAGTATCAGTATAAATCAGCCAGGCAGCGTTACACACTAGCTAGCAGTGGTGAGAGTTCAGTGTGTGATGCCAACGTTAAATAAGGTAACTTGAGTGAGCCTGAGATGGGCCGGCCCATAATGGGGCTGATTGCCTGTTGGGGAAACCGATTGCGTGCCCCCTGTCGACCTACTGACTAATCCAGGCGATGGCCTAATTCTGTGCTTCGCTTCCTCGCAGTTTGACAACGATCTCGTGCTGACTCTTGATCCCGACAATCCCACGTCGCCGTGGAGACACCTGGACGACAACCTTCTCACAGGTGCAGAGATGAATAAAACATGGCAGGAAGCATAAAAATAGGTTTTCCTTTTCAAAGTATTAGTTGTGGTGTTAGACATGTTATTACTGCTATAGAAGGCCCACAAAGCAAAATAATAAGATGAATGATATGGGCCTAAGGATTTCTCCATGTTATTTTAAAGATCAAACGTGTACTAGGCTAAAGTAGGAGTTATGTACAGTAGACTTTCGAGCCGTTTGACCTCAAACTATAAGTGGAAATGTAATTATGTGAACATCAATACTTCCCTAATGCACTACCACTTCAATTTATCAATACGGTGTCATTGTAGCTCAGCGTCAGTTGTAGTGTACTTTTATAACCTTGCTCCCTCCCTCCCCGCTGTCTCTCTGCCTTCCTCTCACTCTTAAGGGGACAGTCCCGTATTGAAAGATAAAATGACCATAACGCAGCCTTTGCCAGTGGACATGTGTACGTTCCTCTTTGGCTATTGCTTACGTGTGTGTGTGTGTGTGTCTTAGTTTATCCTTGAATGTGAAACATTCACTGTGTCTTTTTGAATAATTTGTGTGTGCTGTTCCAGTGTTCCGGGTGAAGGCGGAGCCTCCCTCCCCTGCCTCCTCGCTGGCCTCAGACTGCTCCCTGACGTCACTCCCAGACTCACAGGTCAGTCCAGACAGAGATCAGCTTCCACATCACACTACTAAAAGCACCTTATGTAACATTGATGCATGACTGTATCTCAGAGTCTCTAAACTACTTAGCCTAGTTAGAGTATGTCAAAGCTAACCGATGTGCAACAAAGCTAACCAAGCCTTTAATTTTTATTTTATTTTTTATGTCTTCCACATCTCTCTTTTTTCTACCATTCAGATCACAGTGAAAGGGGAGAACCCGCCCACACCTCCTTATATGTTTGGAGATGTGCTGTCGCCACCACTTGGCACATGTGAAGTCACGGTGGCCTCTGTGCCACAGGCCCAACCACAGTCCCATTTGCTCCCACAGCCACAGCAACACCATACAGCAGCCAACAATGGCATCGACGCACTTGCCACAGGTGTGTGTTGCTACAGTGATGTCAGCTATACTGTAGGTGTACGTGCTGCACAGGAAAGACTTCAGCCACAAGAGAGCAGACTTCATATTTCATGTACTTTTGATGCAAATGTACTTAGACATTTATAGTGCATGGGAGGGGTTTTAAGTCTCACGCGTTCATGCTCTCTGTCACACTGTTTTCTCTATCGCTCACACACACCCTCCAGTTCACCCCACTGCGGCCACCATCAAAGCCAGTACCATCCTGAGCAGTAAGCCTTCCATCCAGCCCAGGCCTGTGTGTTTAGCGGCTCTCCCGGTCCCCCAGGCTCCCAGTCCAGCCAAGGCCCTCATACTGCACAGCCTGCCTAGCATGGACCAGAGCAGGCCTGGTGAGTCCTGGGACCAGACTGACCATTTTTCACACATTACCTTTTTCCAGGCTTACCGTTTGGTGAATACATGAGGTAAACTCCTTATGGCTGCAATCCCGGTAACGGGATGATACGACAACAGCCAGTGAATGTGCAGGGCGCCAAAACAACAGAAATCTCATAATTAAAATTCCTCAGACATACATGCGTCTTATACCATTTTAAAGGTTGTTGTTAATCCCACCAAAGTGTCCAATTTCAAATAGGCTTTTCAGCGAAAGCGCCACTAACGATTATGTTAGGTCACCACCAAGCCACAGAATAAGCACAGCCATTTTTCCAGCCAAAGATAGCAGTTACAAAAGGCACAAATAGAGATAAAATTAATCACTAACCTTTGATGATCTTCATCAGATGACACTCATAGGACTTCATGTTACACAATACATGTATGTTTTGTTTGATAAAGTTCATATTTATATTTTTTAAAAATCTGAGTTTACATTGACGTGTTACGTTCACTAGTTCCAAAAACATCCAGTGATAGCCACATCTATTCAACAGAAATACTCATCATAAATGTAGATGATAATACAAGTTATACACATGGAATTATAGATATACATCTCCTTAATGCAACCGCTGTGTCAGATTTCAAAAGAACTTTACGGAAAAAGCAAACCATGCAATAATCTGAGACAGCGCTCAGAACTATAGTCAAATTAGCCGCCATGTTGGAGTCAACAGAAACCAGAAATTACATGATAAATATTCCCTTACCTTTGATGATCTTCATCAGAATGCACTCCCAGGAATCCCAGGTCCACAATAAATGCTTGATTTGTTCGATAATGTACGTTATTTATGTCCAATTAGCTACTTTTGTTAGCGCATTTGGTTAACAATTCCAAAGTCACAAAGCGCGTTCACTAAAACGTGACGAAATGTCCAAAAGTTCCGTAACAGTCAGTAGAAACATGTCAAACGATGTATTGAATCAATCTTTAGAATGTTGTTAACATAAATCTTGAATAACGTTCCAACCAGAGAATTACATTGACTTCAGATGAGCGATGGAACGGAGCTCCCTCTTATGTGAACGCGCATGGTCAAAGCATGGTCACCTCATGGCAGTGGTGACTAATTCTCCTCTCATCCGGCCCCCCTCACAGTAGAGTCATCAGACAAAGTTCTACAGACTGTTGACATCTAGTGGAAGCCGTAGGAAGTGAAAACTCATCTATATCTCGCTGGGATTTCAATGGGAGCTTGGTTGAAAATCCACCAGCCTCAGAATTTCCACTTCCTGTTTGGATTTTTTCTCAGGTTTTTGCCTGCCATATGAGTTCTGTTATACTCACAGACATAATTCAATTTTAGAAACTTCAGAGTGTTTTCAATCCAATACTAATAATAATATGCATATATTAGCAGCTATGACTGAGGAGCAGGCCGTTTACTCTGGGCACCTCTGTGCACCTTTCATCCAAGCTATTCAATACTGCCCCTGCAGCCATAAGAAGTTAATTAAAGGGGATCCATGAATATATATTTTTTATTTAGAGTTACTCTGTCTGTCCGTGTGTGTGTGTGTGTGTGTGTACATGCTCAAAGCGACACAATACCTGTCGATGTATATTCCTGCAACGATTGTTGATTAGAAATCTATTTATAGGGGCCTCTCGAGGGCGCAGCGGTCAAAGAGAGGTGTCACTATAGACCCGGGCTGTATCACAACCAGCCGTGATCGGGAGTCCCATAGGGCGGCTCACAATTGGCCCAGCGTTGTCCGGGTTAGGGGAAAGTTTGGCCGGGGGTGCTTTACTTGGCTCATCGTACTCTAGCGACTCCTTGTGGTGGGCTGGGCGCCTGCAGGGTGACCTCGGTCGTCAGGTGAATGGTGTTTGCTTTCAGGTTAAGCAGGCGGGTGTTAAGAAGCGCAGTTTGGCGGGTCATGTTTCGGAGGACGCATGACTCAACCTTCGCCTCTCCCGAGTCCGTTGGGGAGGTAAAGGGGGTAAAAAGAAGAGAAACTATTTATATATCAGTCTTTTTTTCTTTTCTTTTTTACTACCCATATTCTGGATTTTAGTGTGTCTGTCTGGTAAGATAATTTATTATGTAATGGCATGGTTATGTAATAGCTAAGTGATGTCCCATTCCTTTCCTCCCTTAGTGGTGCTTTCCCAGTCTGTCTGTCTGGGGTCCACTCCAGCCATCGTCAAAATGGAGCCTGTCTCTCCCACCATGCCTCACGGCCATAGCCCCACAGCCCCATTCCCCAGCAAACCCATAGTCCCAGCGTCCTCTCTGCCAGGGAGCAATGGCATTGATGTGAGTGTCTGTCAGTCGCATGTCAGTCAGTCAGTGAGTAGGATTTAGCCTCTTTCACTCTCTTCTTCAACTGTTGTATTACCTCAGTCTTCACTGTCGGATCATACGGCGTGCCATCAGCTGCTGTTAACAACTTCTGCCATAATTCACTTTCATGCGTTTTCCCCTAACGGCCGTGTCACAGATGAAGGTGATGAAGAGGCAGCAGAGGATGATCAAGAACCGGGAGTCGGCGTTCCAGTCACGCAAGAAGAAGAAGGAGTACCTGCAGAACCTGGAGGGGCAGCTGAGGGAGGCGCAGCAGGAGAACGAGCGCCTCCGCAGGGAGAACCAGGCCCTGAGGGAGAGGCTTGTCGGGAAAGAGGTACGGGGTGGGAGGGTGGAGCGGGAGGGAAGATTTGCAGGGCTCTACAGTGCGAGCATTACATTTCCAAATATTTTTCTTTTTAAATAGTCAGAAGTCAAGTATGAGCTCATGTGCTAGTTGCGATTTATTGTAGAAAAATGCTGCAGTAGCTGTTTTCAAAGTGTTTCTGCTGTTTTGTTTCATAGCTGCTAATCAAACAAAGAAATACAAATCCTATATCCCACCTCCCACCAGGAGAGTTGTGCGCTCTGAATGAAGTGCTGATTCATTTTTGGAGGCGCTGTGCATAGAAGTTGGTCTAATTTACTCTAAAGTCTACAAAGTGAGACTTTGTCTTTTTATATATTTTTTTTATTTTACCGTTATTTTACCAGGTAAGTTGACTGAGAACACGTTCTCATTTGCAGCAACGACCTGGGGAGTAGTTACAGGGGAGAGGAGGGGGATGAATGAGCCAATTGTAAACTGGGGATTATTAGGTGAACATGATGGCTTGAGGGCCAGATTGGGAATTTAGCCAGGACACCGGGGTTAACACCCCTACTCTTACGATAGGTGCCATGGGATCTTTAATGACCTCAGAGAGTCAGGACACCCGTTTAACGTCCCATCCGAAAGACGGCACCCTACACAGGGCAGTGTCCCCAATCACTGCCCTGGGGCATTGGGATATTTTTTAGACCAGAGGAAAGAGAGCCTCCTACTGGCCCTCCAACACCACTTCCAGCAGCATCTGGTCTCCCATCCAGGGACTGACCAGGACCAACCCTGCTTAGCTTCAGAAGCAAGCCAGCAGTGGTATGCAGGGTGGAATGCTGCTGGCATGTCTTTGTGTTTCTTGGCTATTTACATTGTTTTGTTCACAAGCCAGGTTGTTTTTCAAAATTAGTTTGAGTCTGCTGCTTCAACTGATAGTGAAGAGATGCCCTAGTCAGATCCCAAATCTCCCACACAGACCTACGTGACACGACTCAAGTGGCCCCATTACCACAGTAACCTCCCGTCCTTATAGGCGCAGCTGAAATGGTCTCTTCTGATATTTTGATTCAAATTAAATGAAATGGAACAATATACCACATTACTTTTTACTAATACATTGTTTTAGAAACAGTACAAATCATGGTCATCTATTCTGTTTTTAATTTACATTTTTTTGCTGTAATTATGGGGGGGAAATATTTAGCCCGGTAAAAAAATCTGAGTGGCTGTTTGATTTTTTTTCTTCTCATCTACCTGCCACAGTGCCCAAAAATTTCATTTTAGGCCCTGACCCAAAGATATTGTATTTCCAGCTGTTTGAAGCTGGTGTACAGTCGTGGCCAAAAGTTTTGAGAATGACACAAATATTAATTTTCCACAAAGTTTGCTGCATCAGTGTCTTTAGATATTTTTGTCAGATGTTACTATGGAATACTGAAGTATAATTACAAGCATTTCATAAGTATCGAAGGCTTTTATTGACAATTACATGAAGTTGATGCAAAGAGTCAATATATACAGTGTTGACCCTTCTTTTTCAAGACCTCTGCAATCCACCCTGGCATGCTGTCAATTAACTTCTGGCCACATCCTGACCGATGGCAGCCCATTCTTGCATAATCTATGCTTGGAATTTGTCAGAATTTGTGGGGTTTTGTTTGTCCACCCGCCTCTTGAGGATTGACCACAAGTTCTCAATGGGATCAATGTCAATATCACTTAGTTATCACTTTTGCCTTATGTCATGGTGCTCCATCATGCTGGAAAAGGCATTGTTCATCACCAAACTGTTCCTGGA
This sequence comes from Salvelinus fontinalis, assembly GCF_029448725.1. Taxonomy (NCBI): domain Eukaryota; kingdom Metazoa; phylum Chordata; class Actinopteri; order Salmoniformes; family Salmonidae; genus Salvelinus; species Salvelinus fontinalis. The sequence goes on along the minus strand of NC_074696.1, from coordinate 36,831,742 downwards.
TGGTTGGGAGAAGTTGCTCTCGGAGGATGTGTTGGTACCATTCTTTATTCATGGCTGTGGTCTTAGACAAAATTGTGAGTGAGCCCACTCCCTTGGCTGAGAAGCAAGTCTCAGGATGCTTTACTGTTGGCATGACACAGGACTGATGGTAGCGCTCACCTTGTCTTCTCCGGGCAAGCTTTTTTCCGTGTGCCCCAATCAATCGGAAAGGGGATTCATCAGAGAAAATGACTTTACCCCAGTCCTCAGCAGTCCAATCCCTGTACCTTTTGCAGAATATTAGTCTGTTCCTGATGTTTTTCCTGGAGAGAAGTGGCTTCTTTGCTGCCCTGCTTGACACCAGGCCATCCTCAAAAAGTCTTCGCCTCACTGTGCGTGCAGATGCACTCACACCTGCCTGCTGCCATTTCTGAGCAAGCTCTGTACTGGTGGTGCCCCGATCCCGCAGCTGAATCAACTTTAGGAGACGGTCCTCGCGCTTGTTGGACTTTCTTGGGTGTCCTGAAGCCTTCTTCACAACATTTGAACCGCTCTCCTTGAAGTTCTTGATGATCTGATAAATGGTTGATTTAGGTGCAATCTTACTGGCAGCAATATCCTTGCCTGTGAAGCTCTTTTTGTGCAAAGCAATGATGACAGTACATGTTTCCTTGCAGGTATACATGGTTGACAGAGGAAGAACAATGATTCCAAGCACCACCCTCCTTTTGAAGCTTCCAGTCTGTTATTCGAACTCAATCAGCATGACAGAGTGATCTCCAGCCTTGTCCTCGTCAACACTCACACCTATGTTAACGAGAGAATCACTGACATGATGTCAGCTGGTCCTTTTGTGGCAGGGCTGAAATGCAGTGGAAACGTTTGTTGGGGATTCAGTTCATTTGCATGGCAAAGAGGGACTTTGCAATTCATCTGATCACTCTTCGTAACATTCTGGAGTATATGCAAATTCCCATCATACAAACTGAGGCAGCAGACTCTGTGAAAATTAGCATTTGTGTCATTCTCAACTTTTGGCCACGACTGTACAAAACCGAAAGTAAAAGACGCAAAAATGAAACTTGAGGGAAGCATAGAAATGGTGCACATGCAACATATCTACCGCTTCTTAGACTTGCTTTCAATATGAATGACATATCTATAACTCACATTTCTATGTGAATTTGGTCGGGTCGACTAAAAAGTGACATAATCGCAGCTTTAAGCAAATGTGTTCGGCAATTACATTACTGAGCCAGAGATGGATTTCCCTAATGGACTGGATGGACTGCATTACTTTCAATTCATCTTTCTAAATGAAAGTCTTAAGAATGTGGTTAAGATTTGTCTGTTAAAGCAATGACTAGGGATACATTCAAAGAGGTCATTGAGGATACGTGTTTGTACTTGCGTGTGTACACTGTGTGTTAACTCTCCTCTCTCTGTGTTCCAGGGCAGTGAGTCTGGTAACAATAAGAGGGCCGTCTGCGTCATGGCAGTGCTACTATTCATGACCTTCAGTTTCGGCCCTGTCAGGTAAAAGTCACTGTTCATAGTCACTGCCATTCAATGAAGTGTTAACGATTGGCAAATTGTCCAAAACAAATCCTTTGTTTTAAAGAGTCATGTGCGTAACTCCATGATTTAATGTTTGATTTTGACCAAATGTTTTCCTCCAGCATCACAGACAGGAAGCTGGAGACGGGATTACAGGAGGAGGTGGTGCCTCACGCAGGAAGACGTCTCCTGGAGTTTGAGACGGCTCAGGAACACAGCAGAGTGGAGGAAAGGATGGATCCTGAGGAGGAGGTGGAAGGAGGAGAGGATGGGTGGAAGGGAGGAGAGGTGGAGAGGGAATCCACTGATTCATACCAGTTTAGGTGGGTAATAAAGTCCAATTCATAGTTCATTCTGCATATCCATGATGGTGAGCCTGTTCATTGTGTTCTTTTCACAGCCATCTGCGACTGCTGCCCATGTGGGTCGTACATGCAATCATGCATCTACCAATCGTTCTAATTGATGAGACTTTGCAAACATGGCTTCAGCCAAGTAGAACGCCCTTAGAGAACAAGACCGTGTTTCAGCTGAGCAGAAGATTTGCATGCAGTCTAATAATCGAGAATGCAGTCATACTGGTCTGATCTTGGAAGTATGTAACAGGCTGTCATAAAATGAACGATGTCCACATACTACTTGCCTGTTAAGTGTTTACTTCATGTTTACTTCTCTTTAAGGACTTGTGCCCTTGAAAGCACTAGTTTTCCATTGAATATTAGTGATATACTGATTAGGCTTTCAGGAGGGTGTTGAATCTGTTCAAAGTTGCTGTTTCATTCTGTATTACGTGTTTGGCTATTTTCAGGAACCTGAGTGACGTGTTCAGCGACGTGAAGGATTTGGTCCTGCAGGACATCGACCGCTATTTCACCTCCAATGACTGCAGGCAGTTCAACCGTTCCGAGTCCCTCAGGTCAGCGGGGCTGCTATGGTCGCAACTCAGGAGTCTGTCTCTGTCTCTCTCTCTGTCATCCCATCTCTCACCACATTTATGCAAATATGATATTGCTACTGTATCTACAGTATCTACTGTGTTCTCATATCTGTGTTGAAAGGAGGCGGTGTATAATATCATAGCTCCAACTGTATGTGTTATTAGTACATTATCTGTGTACTCATCTTGACTGTAGCTGACTGTTTCACGTCCTCTTTCAGGCTGGCGGATGAGCTGAGAGGATGGGTTCACAGGCACCAGATCGACAGGAAGAAGTCTGGAGGGAAGCCAAAGATGGTGAAAAAAGCTAAAATAGCGCAGGTGTGGTTTCATCTACTTAGTATTTCTGTATGCGATCATATTTTCTTAGTATTTCAAGTTCACATGCGCAGGTGAGTACGCAGGATAACCTCTCGTGTGTTGAACGACCTGTTTGTTAGAGTTGGTGTTCATGTGTATTGTTTGGGTACACACATGCATCATACTTGTTTCCCTTCCCTTTTCTACAGAAAGCACAGCTAAGGAAGACCAACTTCTCCAGATATCTTCCCATACAGACCCATCGTTCCATCGAGAGGTAACCGTCGTAGACCACATTTCCCAGTAGTCAACAGTGGCTGTTCATGCTTCAATTTGATTCGTTGACTTTTGCATGTTCACTTGTACCATACTAAACCAAGTGTGGTATTTGTATCCACTGAGGAAGAACACTGCTGGAATGAGTGACCTTTAAAAAAAAAAAATATATATATATATATATATATATTATTGCTATTTGTCTTGGCCCAACTTCCCTGCTGTCTCTCACAGTCAGATACAAGTGTTCCCTGCCGGTCCCGAGATCAGCTACAGTGACTTCATGGACGCCATCGACCGGCGGGAGGACACCTTCTACGTGGTCTCCTTCAGACGGGTAAGACAGAACAGCAACACCAAACCTCTATGGAAGTGAAACCGAGTGTGAATAAAAACGGACATTGGGTGTCATTCGCATTAATGCTAAACAAATATGTCCTGACATTTCTGAACGTACTTTCTGTCTGTAGGATCACCTGCTGTTGCCTGCCATCAGCCACAACAAGACCACACGGCCCAAAATGTCTCTTGTGATGCCGGCTATGTCTGTCAACGGTGAGTCTGTTTTTCTTGATATCTAGTTGGAACTATCAGCGGATTAGAATTATGCATAATTATATCCCCATTGCACTGCTGTACACTTTGTCAGATATATTGTCAGATATAACTTCTTGAGATGCCCTCGTAATGGGGGCAATGGAGATCTTTGAATGATGAATTTCGTTTGCGTTAAATGTACGTATTATGTAAAATTGTCAACACAATTATGTGTTATGTGCCCGAATAAACCCTATTTTGCTCCAGGGGCGCCACACTACAATGGCTGACCCTGTAAAACAACACATTTCACTGCACCTATCCGGTGTACAGTACCAGTCAATATTCACAATTAAACACTTTTTTTGTTATTTAGTTAGACAGATAAAGGCTATCTATTGTACACTCTCCTCTCCCCGTCTCCCTGTCAGTGTCTGTCTCTTTTTTTACGTTGCACTCTTTCTTTCTCTCTCCCTCCCACAGAGAGTTTATATAACAAATCCCAGGGGTATGAGATGATGATGCAGGTGGATTGTGAGGTCATGGACACCCGGATCATCCCCATCAAAGCCTCCGCTGTTCCCCCGTCCCTCCGCGACCCCCCTCCTGCTCCCCCCGCCCACCATCACCACAGCAACCACACCTCCCTCCGAGGCCGCCACCATCCCCACACCGGCAGAGCGGAGTCTCCACGGCAACCCTTAGCTATCAGAAGACGGGAGGCCGAGTATTACATCAGCCAGGGGGGCCAGGTTTGAGGTTATTGAAGGTGAACAATTGAGAGGGGGATTAGAGGAGAAAGGAGAGGTAGCGGAAAACGGGACAGAGAGGGTAATGGGAGATCGAATAGGTGAAGTTAGATGGGGAGGAGAACTTAATAAGGGAGAGTTGAAAGGTTGTAGGAGGCAAATCTGTTATGGAATTACGGAGGCCATCTGTACTAATTGAAACAGATGTTTAACAATGACCTTACGGTGCCCCGATGTTGAAACGTTGTCTCAGCAACTCAAAGCAAATGTGTTTATTCTACTGAAGACTCAATATACTAATAGACCAATGAGTAAAACCCACTTTGCAAACCTGTTCTGTTTTTATATTGAAGAAGTGAAATAAAATTTAAAGAAAAAAATTATTAAAACAAAGCAAACCTAAAAGGCTATGCCATCACCCACGTTATATAACCTCATGCCACTTGACACCCTCTTTAATTTATATTTTTTTACATTCTAGGATTAAAAGTTTACCAATGGGCTCCTAACTAAATCATTTCTTAATATATACTTTTTTTTTAACCTGCCCAAAACATAGACCTGGCAGTTCACTGCACTAAGACATAGCGTAGAACTAATCACTGAAATGTATATGCAGCTAATGGTAGAATGGACTGCTCGTGGTTTCATTTTTTTGTTGTTGTAGAGGTTGTCTGTATATTTGTTTTTAATCGCTTTCCATTGAAATTCCATTCCGAGGGCTCCTGCAGGAAATGCAGGTCAGATGCTAGTTGTCAGCTTAGATTTGGTTTTTGTTTGTTTATTTTATGTCAAATGTGTTTGGATTTGTATGAGGATTATTTAACTTGAGTTTATTGGTTGTAAATATAAATGGTAGCTGTTGAGTTATTTTTTTAAATTCATACCTATATTTTGCTCTGTCTTCTAAACCTCTGCATCTTATGGGCACAAACCTGCTGTTCTTATGTTCCAGAAGTGAATACAGTAATAAATAAGTACATGGATGGATTAAATATATTTGCATTGAATGTAGACCATCACCTTGATCATACTGTGTGTTTCTATATACAGGTGATTTTCTCACTTACAAATGGATCAGCTGCAAGATTTCTGCATCTCCATGTCATTATGGAGAACAGCAACAGCTGTGATAGTACAGAAACAAACCTAGGATGTATTAACATCTGAATAAATTCTCAATGTCATCAGCAATTACTGACACTTTAGCCAGAATCATCCAGTTACTCTGAAATTATAGAATTGATTGTTTCTCATACACAGTATATGTGAAGTAATTCCAGTGAACTGTAAGCATCGTTTTCAGTTGTTTTTCTTTTGGTGGTCGTCGCCCTGCCCCCCCAAAATGCAGTCAGCCTGAGTCTTCTGACCAAAAGTGGTTTCTGAATCTACAATGAGATGTGAAGACATTTTCTTTAGTTGCAAACTCTCTGTGAACTCTTGGTATGTTTTGTCTGTCTTTCTCTGCCTGAAGCACTGCACACACTTCTTCGGCACGTGTGTATGTTTGAGATAATAATGCTGTTCTCATGGGAATACCACCCATGTTTTTTAAAATATTTTTGAAATATAAAAGTAGAATTATTATTATTAAAATAAATGGATATGAAACTGTACAAGTTTTGTTAGGGGTGTTGAGGGGTCTCTTTGTAGTCTTATTTATATTTCAGACCTTACTTTAGCCAATGAAATACAGGAACACAATACTACTAGTCATGTATGTGAGGTGTCAGACCAAAGACATCCCCTTTTCATTTACATGTCAATTCACTGTCTCACACAAACACACTCACCGCACACACACATATGTACACACTCAGCAAAACTTTAAGCATGAAAATCGATGGTTATAATGGAAGCAATGTTACAGAAGGGTATTAGGGCCAAGTGAAGAGTAAAAAATAATAAAAAGCAACGGGTGGTGGTACTTGGATTATCATTTTTTGCATGATATGTAGAGAAGTACTATGTATGTAACCACGTTTCCTCCTCCTGAAAATAATCTGTGGCACAACCTTTTCGAGGCCCTAATACTTATTATTATTCTTATTATATGTGCTAAAAGAGAGGATATCCATGTTACTGAAGCCAATTCTAAAGTATAGTTTCACCAGGTCATCTAACTGCAGGCTTTTCATTGGTGACGCGCACAGCAACAGGGAGTCACGGAGACATGCTGTTAACCAAATCTCCTACTTTAATCTTGAAATTTAACTTAACATTTTGACTTTATTCTCAAAATATTGGCACTTTATTCTTTACTATCGTGCAATTTTTTAAAAATCCAAGTACCACCACCCATTGCTGTTTATTATTTTTTACTCTTCACTTGTAATACTCTTCCGTACAATGTACATATGTTGTTCAACGCCACCTGTCTTTTCTTATTTAAATGAATTTTCATAAATAAAACTTTTAAAAATGTCCTCTTTCCCTGAATGAGAAGTTTGAGCTGCTGCCTTTTTGTTTGTTTTCTACAAACATTGCTTCATATAGACTGGCAGCTATGTTTTTCAGTGCAAGAACAAGAACCCATCATTAGTCATGGACAGGCTGAGGTAGTTGAATGTTCAGCCCAGACTGATGACGTGAGATGGTGAAGTGTATTTGAATTCTCAGAGGACAGGGCACTGCTTTGACAGAGAACCAGGGGCCTAATTGCTGAAGTAATGCCTAGCTGTAAAGCAGAAGGCAGATGACTGAGGCAAATGAGAGCGAGATGCCGGGTGGGGCTTCCTGCACCCTGTGACAAAGTTGATGCTCAGCTCACACACTCACATATCCTATTCCTGAGGTATTCAGAAAAATGAGTCAAAAATTAATCAGTCAAATGCGTTATTTTTCTGTCTTTTCTTGCTCATCAGGCTTTATGGATAACAAAGAGCGTAATGGTAAAGGTTAATACTACTGAGAGACTCAAAATGTTTGTCCTCATCAGACATCTTTCCCAGCTAGGGGGCACTTGAGTTCTGTGCATTGTGCCTTCTGGGTGAATCAGACCCCAGTCTTTGATGGTGGGGTTGTATGACCAAAAAATACATCTCCATGTTAGACCCTTACAGGACCTCAGAATAGTCCATACCATTTGGAGACATTTCTGTCTGGTCACTTGAATGGACTGCAGGGAATACTACTTTCGTTTTTGAAAACATTTTATTCTATTTTGGAGGTAATAAAATATACTTTTGGCTCAGAAAACATGGGAAAAGAGGGACGACTACAACCAATTTTGATAAAGTCATAGGTTCAAAGGAGAGTGTTTTGGCTTTGAAAAAGTATGGATGGGGGTGACACACCCTAACCCTTAGGGGCGATAGCAATTCTGCCTCCAGAACATTCCAATGATTCTCTTTAGATCGCATTGTAGTATAGCTTCTTGGAGTAGGAAATATTCTCTCTCTCTCACACACACACACACCTGGATAAAAACTACAATTACATTCTCAGTAACGCTTACAGATTTGTATTTATTTATTTTATGACTGTGATATGTTGTTTATCTACCTTAGTTGAATGCACCTGACTAAGTTGCTCTGTATAAGAGCGTCTGCCTAATGGTCTAAATGTAAAAACAAACGCATGCAAAGCATTCTGGGTATTAGTCTAATGAGTTCAGCCCCCAAACAACTACACATTTGGTCGATCAGGACTAGACCAAATCTTAACAAATAATAGACGTCTAGGCTCATAAATTTGAACAGCAGAGTACAGTACAGCTTAATTCAGTAGAGTACAATACAGTAGAGTTTATTTCAGTAGAGTACAGAACAGTTTAGTTCAACAGAGTACATTAGAGTAAAGGAGGGTACAATTCAGTAAATTATACTGTACTATACTCTGCTGTGCTTTACAGAACTCTACTTTATGTTTCTTTAGTTTACTCTGTGCTCTACTGTACCAGCAGCGGTCCGCCCATTAGGGTGTTTGGGGCGGTGCCCCACTTGTGATTGGCCCCAATTTTATTTATTTTTATTTACAAAAATATATATATTACATAATTCATGGATTGTTTTTAAATGCTCATAAACGTGTAGTAAATGTGTACATTTTACTATTTAAAAACTATATTATTCAAAACAAGCTGTTCAGTTACTTACTACTCTGTGACTGCCAGGCAGCACTGTCTCCGTGGGTGCATAGGCCATGCGAACATTGCTTGGATTTCTTTTCCAGCTATTTGCTGAGGGGGAACTGCCCCAATGAAATCGATTTATAAATCGGGGGGTGCCGGAATAAAAAGTGAGAATGAGAGGGGTGTAAACTGGGGTACCGGAACGCATGAAAACATGTCGGCATTAAGGGCAGGCCTTAGGGGACCTGGCCCGCCCTACTGTACCTCCTTGCCCGTACAAATAAATAAATACATAAATATTGATCATTTATTTGACCGAGACGCACACCGGCAGAAAGATGCATCAATCTCAGATAAAGCATGCGATCGAGCAAAACAGCACCCCTCTGTCTCAGTATGTGTAAACCATGTATCTGATGCTGTCTGGACAAAAAGAGTATGGCATGTCATACTATTTCTGGCCAGACAGCATCAGATACATGTGCTACAAACAGTGGATTCAGAAAGTATTCAGACCCCATGACTTTTTCCACATTTTGCTACGTTACAGCATTATTCTAAAATGGATTTAAAAAACGTTTTTCCTCAAATCTACACACAATACACCATTATGCAAAGTGAAAACAGGTTTTTAGACATTTTTGCAAATGTATTAAAAATAAAAAACAGAAATACCATTTTTACATAAGAATTCAGACCCTTTGCTATGAGGCTTGAAACTTAGCTCAGGTGCATCCTGTTTCCATTGATCATCCTTGAGATGTTACTACAACTTGATTAGAGTCCACCTGTGGTAAATTCAATTGATTGATCATGATTTGGAAAGGCACACATCTGTCTATATAAGGTCCCACAGTTGACAGTGCATGTCAAAAGAGCAAAAACCAAGCCATGAGGTCGAAGGAATTGTCCGTAAAGCTCAGAGACAGGATTGTGTCGAGGCACAGATCTGGGGAAGTGTACCAAAAAAATTCTATAGCATTGAAGGTCCCGAGAACACAGTGGCCTCCATTATTCTTAAATGGAAGAAGTTTGGAATCACTAAGACTCTTCCTAGAGCTGGCTGCCCAGCCAAACTGATCAATCGGGGGAGAAGGGCATTGGTCAGAGGGGTGACCAAGAACCCTCTGTGGAGATGGGAGAACCTTCCAGAAGGACAACCATATCTGCAGCACTCCACCAATCAGGGCTTTATGGTAGAGTGGCCAGACGGAAGCCAGTCCTCAGTAAAAGGCACATGACAGCCCGTTGGAGTTTGGCAAAAGGCACCTAAAGATTCTCAGACCATGAGAAACAAGATTCTCTGGTCTGTTGAAACCAAGATTGAACTCTTTGGCCTGAATACCAAGCATCACGTCTGGAGGAAACCTGCTACCATCCCTACTGTGAAGCATTGTGGTAGCAGCATCATGGGAGACTGGTCAGGATCAAGGGAAAGATAAACAGAGCAAAGTACACAGAGATCCTTGATGAAAACCTGCTCCAGAGCGTTCAGGACCTCAGACTGAGGCCAAGGATTCACCTTCCAACAGGACAACGACCCTAAGCACACAGCCAAGACAACTCCGGAATGGCTTTGGGACAAGTCTCTGAATGTCCTTGAGTGGCCCAGCAGGAGCCTGGACGCTCCCCTTCCAACCTGACAGCGCTTGAGGATTTTTTTTTTTTTAAGTATTATTCTTTTTGATTTATTTCACCTTTATTTAACCAGGTAGGCCAGTTGAGAAGAAGTCCTCATTTACAACTGTGACCTGGCCAAGATAAAGCAAAGCAGTGCGACAAAAACAACAACAACGGAGTTACACATGGAATAAACAAGCGTACAGTCAATAACACAATAGAAAAATCTGTATACAGTGCAAATGGAGTAACGAGGTAAGGCCATAAATAGGCCATAGTGGCGAAGTAATTACCATTTAGCAATTAACACTGGAGTGATAGATGTGCAGATGAGGATGTGAAAGTATAAATACTGGTGTGCAAAAGAGCAGAAAAACAAAAACAAATATGGGGATGAGGCAGGTAGTTGGATGGGCTATTTACAGATGGGCTGTGTACAGCTGCAGCGATCGGTAAGCTGCTCTGACAGCTGATGCATAAAGTTAGTGAGGGAGATATATGTCTCCAACTTCAGTGATTTTTGCAATTTGTTCCAGTCATTGACAGCAGAGAACTGGAAGGAAAGGCGGCCAAAGTAGGTGTTGGCTTTGGGGATGACCAGTGAAATATACCTGCTGGAGCGCGTGCTACGGGTGGATGCTGCTATGGTTACCAGTGAGCTGAGATAAGGCGTGGCATTACCTAGCAGAGACTTGTAGATGACCTGGAGCCAGTGGGTTTGGCGACGAATATGTAGCGAGGACCAGCCATCGAGAGCATACAGGTCGCAGTGGTGGGTAGTATATGGGGCTTTGGTGACAAAATGATGGCACTGTGATAAACTGCATCCAATTTGCTGAGTAGAGTGTTGGAGGCTATTTTGTAAATGACATTGCCGAAGTCCAGGATCGGTAGGATAGTCCGTTTTAGGAGGGTATGTTTGGCAGCATGAGTGAAGGATGCTTTGTTGCGGAATAGGAAGCCGATTCTAAATGTAATTTTGGATTGGAGATGCTTAATATGAGTCTGGAAGGAGAGTTTACAGTCTAGCCAGACACCTAGGTATTTATAGTTATCAGAACCGTCCAGAGTAGTGATGCTAGTCGGGCGGGTGCGGGCAGCGATCGGTTGAAGAGCATGGATTTAGTTTTACTAGCATTTAAGAGCAGTTGGAGGCCACGGAAGGAGTGTTGTATGTCATTGAAGCTCGCTTGGAGGTTTGTTAACACAGTGTCCAAAGAAGGGCCATATGTATACAGAATGGTGTCGTCTGCATAGAGGTGGATCAAAGAATCACCCGCAGCAAGAGCGACATCATTGATCTATTCAGAGAAAAGAGTCGGCCCGAGAATTGAACCCTGTGGCACCCCCATAGAGACTGCCAGAGGTCTGGATAACAGGCCTTCCGATTTTACACACTGTACTCTATCTGAGAAGTAGTTGGTGAACCAGGCGAGGCAGACGTTAGAGAAACCAAGGCTGTTGAGTCTGCCGATAAGAATATGGTTATTGACAGAGTCGAAAGCCTTGGCCAGGTCGATGAAGACGACTGCACAGTACTGTCTTTTATCGATGGTGGTTATGATATCGTTTAGGACCATGACCAGCTCGGAAACCGGATTGCATAGCGGAGAAGGTACGGTGGGATTCGAAATGGTCGGTGATCTGTTTGTTAACTTGGCTTTCGAAGACTTTAGAAAGGCAGGGCAGGATGGATATAGGTCTGTAACAGTTTGGGTCTAGAGTGTCTCCTCCTTTAAAGAGGGATGAACGCGTCCACTTTCCAATCTTTAGGAATCTCAGACGATACGAAAGAGAGGTTGAACAGACTAGTAATAGGGGTTGCAACAATGGCGGCGGATAATTTCAGGAAGAGAGGGTCCAGATTGTCTAGCCCAGCTGATTTGTAGGGATCCAGATTTTGCAGCTCTTTCAGAACATCAGCTGTCTGGATTTGGGTGAAGGGGGGGGGGGGGGGGGGGGGGGCTTGGGCCAGTTGCTGCGGGGGGGTGCAGAGCTGTTGGCCGGGGCTGAGGTAGCCAGGTGGAAAGCATGGCCAGACGTAGAGAAATGCTTATAGAAATTCTCGAGTATCGTAGATTTATCGGTGGTGACAGTGTTTCCTAGCCTCAGTGCATTGGGCAGCTGGGAGGAGGTGCTCTTATTCTTCATGGACTTTACAGTGTCCCAAAACTTTTTGGAATTAGTGCTGCAGGATGCAAATTTCTGTTTGAAAAAGCTAGCCTTTGCTTTCCTAACTGATTGTGTATATTGGTTCCTGACTTCCATGAAATGTTGCATATCACGGGGACTATTTGATGCTAGTGCAGTACGCCACAGGATCTGCAAAGAAGAATGGGAAAAACTCCCCAAATACAGGTGTGCCAAGCTTGTAGCGTCGTACCCAAGAAGACTCGAGGCTGTAATCGCTGCCAAAGATGGTTCAACAAAGTACTGAGTAAAGGGTCTGAATACTTAAGTAAATATGATATTTCAGTAATTTAAAAAATGTTTTTGCAGAAGAAAAAAAAAGAAAGTGTTTTTGCTTTGTCATTGTTGGGTGTTGTGTGTAGATTGATGAGGGGAAAAATATATTTAATACATTCTAGAATAAGGCTGTACGTTACAAAACATGGAAAAGTCAAGGGGTCTGAATACTTTCCGAATGCTCTGTATACTGAGACAGAGGGGCACTGTTTGGCTCGCAAGGATATTTTCTCCGGTGATGGTTTCAGCAGAGAGGAAGAGGCGAAGCGAGAGGGCTCACTCTTGCCAAAATCTGTTCAGAATACGCCCATTGCGTTTTTATGGGCATATTATGTAGACCTAAGCTTGTAGCCTGCCTTCCTGCCTTTGGGACAACGACTCCCATTGTTAGGGTGGAGACATGATCATCTCATCATTATATACAGATCTCTGGTTTTAGCTTCTTGCGAATTGGAAGGGAAAGATCCAAATCGGAACCAATCCTAGACGTCTATGTTTGTTCTTAATAAAGGCCGGTCCTTCCTAATATTGAGTTGCACCCCCTTTTGCACAGCCTCAGTTCGTTGGGGATGGACTCTACAAGGTGTTGAAAGTGTTCCACAGGGATGCTGGCCCATGTTGACTCCAATGCTTCCCACATTTGTGTTAAAGTGGCTGGATGTCCTTTGGGTGGTGGACTGTTTTTGATAAACATGGGAAGCTGCTGAGCGTGGAAAAATCCAGCAGCGTTGCAGTTCTTGACACACTCAAACCATTGCCTGGCTACCATACCCCGTTCAAAGGCAGTTCAATCTTTTGTCCTGCCCAGTCACCCACTGAATGGCACACATACACAATCCATGTCTCAATTGTCTCGAGGCTTAAAAATCCTTCTTTAACCTGTCTCCTTCTCTTCATCTGCACTGATTGAAGTGGATTTAACAAGTGACATCAATAAGGGATCATAGCTTTTTCCTGGATTCACCTGGTCGTTTTATGTCATGGAAAGAGCAGTTGTTCCTAATGTTTTGTACACTCAGTGTAGATGTCTATGTTTGGGTCAAATCAAGGTCAGTCCAGACCAAAAATGTACGTCCGTGGACGTTGGTATCACAGCCGGACAGGACCAAAAAAAGACGTCCAAAATACGTCAGCGTCACTCCGTGCGCACTTCTGCCCTCTGGTGCCCATGCTTTACATTGAAACAGGTCAGATGTAAGCATTCTGCAGACATGAAAATCTAGTAGTGAGCAATCCAACCCTAACAATGCTTTTGTTCCTCAGAGAACCCAGTGGTTCCAAGGCTTTTCTCAATGGAAGATGGTTCTTCCATTGACATTTGAAGTTCATGCGTCAACAACTCTGCAAAGTCGCACAAAACAGTTCTGGACATTTAAGTTAATGACCACTTCAAGAACAAAATCTCTGCAGAGAGAATGAAGACAGGGATAGAAAATGTACACCCCATCCCTCAGTACTTTGGCAGGAGTTACACATAACCAGTGTCATGCCAACACAGCCATGAGAGAGCGAGAGATGAAGCTCAAGAGTAGACTATAAATGATCATGATAATATCAGAGATGGAAACTCATTAGTAAGTTTGCTTTAACACAAGTTAAAGTCCCCATGATATCATTTCCTTATTTTGTGGTCCTGACAGATTATATAATTTCAAATATATTACTGTCCCGTTTTTTATAATACAGTAATAAGGGTTATTTTTTTCTACTTGGGTATTTCTTTCCTTTTTAATATTTTTCTTTCTGGCACACAAGGAAAAAGACTAGTTTTTAAATCAATTGCTGTTGACAGACTATTGTGTGTGTATGGGAACGCTTCTCGTTCTCTCCCACTATTTTACGACAGTGTCCAGTAATTATCTTATTGCTGCTGAAACAATCTCAGAGGGCTCTTCAAACTATTTTGATCTTCTCATTCACACACACACACACACACACATGCAAACCTGCAAACAGATTCTCTCTCACACACACACACGTTTGTGAAGCTTATTGCAAACCATTCGTACAATGACCAAGAATGGGCAAAAGTTACCCATTCAAATACACCCCTATTAAATGTCTAGAGCTGCTGCAATGTGGGTGAGGGAAATATAGTCCCATAAGAATAACAGTGGGTCCCGGGCACAAATAACTTTCATGTAGATAAAGTCCAACCACCCGGAACACCCTCTGCTTGTAAACACACCCACCGGCTGGCTGAACATGTGAGTATGTTTGTGTGTCCAGGCATGTATAGTGTGCTTGTGTTTATGCAGATGTGTGTGTCCAGGCATGTATTGTATGCTTGTGTTTATCCAGTTGTGTGTGCGTGTGCGTGTGCGTGTGCGTGTGCGTGTGCGTGTGCGTGTGTGTGTGTGTGTGTGTGTATGTGTGTGTATGTGTGTGTATGTGTGTGTGTGCGTGTGCGTGTGTGTGTCTCTCCAGGCATGTACATCTGTTTGCTTGTGTTTACATTGTCTCCATGTGGTGTTGAGGAAGTGTCAGGGCATGGACAATGGTTTATCTTTGTGCTGTGTATCTACCTTCATCTCTCTCTCTCCACCGTCCTGAGCGAAGACGAGTTTGTAGATGTGTTCTTGCGCTTAGCGTGGGGGTTATGTCATTCTCTATTCACAGCATTCTGTGCTGTCTTTACAAGCGCAGACCGGAAAGACCTACATACGGTATATTAAGCACTGGGCTCGTTCAGCCTGTTTCAACATGTAGCGTGTTTAGGTCTCTCTAACCTGTCCCCCGGAAAATCGACACGCTCCAGTCATTTTATTCAATTGAGCTTCATTTCACTTTTATTTGACTGGGTCTGGTTGGCTTGGGCTACAGCAGTGGAAACTCTCCATTTATGTAAAGCTGGCTTCCTGATTTATGACTGGCGGTCCAACTTGGCTGTGTGCGCTGACAGACAGTGTGCGGGAGGGGCACTGTCAGTGTGTCTCTGTCCAGTGGGGTTCGAAAGGATTGACACCCTTGATAAAGATGAACAATAATGTCTGTATAAAATAAAAAGTTGAAATGCTGAGCTATATGGTATGCTCAAAACAGTGGAGACATTACATTAGTACAGTTGCTCAGAGAAAGAGATTTTGTTTAGCAAGTCATTTTCTTTCTTCAAAACTAATTTAGGGGTCAAGGTTGACACCGCTAAAGACTAAATCAAGTAGTTAAAATTTCTATAATCCCAGCACGCAATGACATCAAGCGTGTGAATCTACAAACTTTTTGGATGTATTTGCAGTTTGTTTTGGGTGTGTTTCAGATTATTTTGTGCCCAATAGAAATGAATGGTAAATCATGTATTGTGTGATTTTTGGAGTCATTTTTATTATAAATAAGAATATAATAGGTTTCTCACCATTACCAATAACAGGGGAGGTTAGCATGTTTTGGGGATAAGATCTTGGACGATTCATTCAGGATAATAATGGTAGCATCCACATTAATGTAGAAGTGTTTTGTGGTCATTGTGTGCTAGGAATATGGGACCAAATACTAAACTTTTGACTACTTTGTTGATAAGAATCTTTAGGGGTGTCATTAATTTTGACACCTACCCTTTTGAGAGAAAAAATATGACTTGTTAAACAAAATCTATTTCTCTGAGCAATTGTATGAGTATAAAGTATTTTTTTTGCATTCAATATAGCTCAGCATTTGAATGATTTATTTTATACAGTCATATATTGCTCGTCTTCATCAAGGGTGTCAATCATTTCGGACCCTACTGTGTGTGTGTGTGTGTGCAGGGCCCACGTGTGAGGGGACACACAAAGCTCTTGAAAGGGAGAGTCTAGATTTACGCCACCTTGTCCGAGCTGGTGAGTGTGATTTATGCTGTGCGTGCATGAGCCAGTAGCATGAGCACTGAAACAGCACATGTGCTCACTGTTTATATGGGCAGGGAATATGTCCTTGCTTTGTTGTTAAGTGTTGAGCACATGCCCTGGGCATATGTCTGCCCTGTGTGAGCCTACACCGCTTTGTGGGAATGAACATATTCCACACAATAACCGATTGAGTGCTAGTGAACATGCAGAGCGTAAAGGATAGCCAAGCCTTCTCCCTGCTGGATGTATAATTCTCTACTGACCCCTGTTAAATGTGGTTTATCATCTCTTATTTGAACATGTGACAGTTATAACCAATTTAAGGACAGCAGAGTTTAAGGTGGCTGTTAAATGTCTCTACGTGTTCATAGCGACTGTGGAAACAAGGCTACCGCTTGTGTTCTCTGTTGACTTTGACATTTCAGGGCATTTTCTGTAAATAACACCTTGTATCTGAGCCAGCCTGCTACACTGGAATACAGTGGCAACAAGCCTGCACAATACCACCATTAGCACTGTATTCATGTCACCAGCTCCCGGCTAAAAGCCATCAAAGGTCTCAGGAACAATGCGATTAAATGAACGTCCATAAATGTTTCTTTAACATGTGTGGTATGTGTTGGGAGATGTCATGGAGAAATAAGTGTAGGATCATTGTTTTCATCAGAGTTGGTTACTCAGGCAAGCTCATCTTGCAATGGTAAGGCTACAATGGGTTTTATGTACACTCTGTGGCCAATATGCTGCCTTCACGGAAGCTACCTCACGATCAGCTCTTTGCCCAAGGGCCCGATGCATCAGACGCCCCAGCTCATAAATCTCTGTATATGTTCTAACACCACAGGTCTGCGCATAATCAAAGCAGTGTGAAGACCACTACCTAACTGCGAGTTAGGAGAGAGAGAGCGCAATTGTATTCTGACACGTGTGTACATAGAGCCATGTTGTGTGCATCTGCCGTGGATGTGGTAAATGTGTTTTTGATAGGGCTTGACTCCGTAACGCTTGTACAGTATGAACTGACTGCAGAAGAATTAAGACTAGTAACGTTGCTTACATACTGCTTGGATCGAAGTACATAAGCATTGTGCGAGCAAGCCGAAACGGCTCATAGGAACAGGAGCCTATCTCTGTAGCGTGAGGTAGCTTGATGTGCAAGTACACCCCCTGGACAGGACGCTAGTCTATCGCAGCTTTGATCGAAGACTGCATCTGAATTGATCATTGACATAAAAGGGTATTGGTTACAGTTGTACATGCATTCAAGCATCAATTATGTATATTTGTGTGTGCGTGCGCAAAATAATATGCAAAATATATGTAATGGATTGGGCATGCTTGTGTGTTTCATGTCTTTTACTTTGTACTTCATTCACCTCGTGTCTTAACTCAAACCTCAGATAAAGAAAAGTAATTAACCAACGCCAATGGTCCCAAACCCAGAAGTCCCGTGTCCACAGGCAGCCGATAATATTAAGAGAGAGTCTTCCTCTCGCTGTCTGGGTATTGTCTCTTCGTCTGTCTCTGTCTGTCATTCAATTTTACCATCAAGAAGCTATTTAACAACGAAGCAATGGGTTAGATATTATAGCAATATTCTCATCAGTCGAATCAAAACATGTGGCTTTGATTTACTTTGTTCACTTTTTTATCTGTTCTGGCCTGTTTGGATCTGTCCTCCTCCGAGAACCATTAATTTCCTTCACTGGGTGCCACCATTTTGGCTCCAAAGTAATAACCGTCAACTGGGGCTGCTTTGAAAGTGAGACAGACATCGTCAGTTCTGTTTCACGGAATGTGTGTGTACATGTATATCCCTGAGTCTGGAGAGCTGGAAATTAGGCAGAGGCTGCTAGGTCCAGGGACCATGTTGGCTCTATTTTAATGGCTCTGCATGGGGACTATGGCAGTAGGCATGTGTCCATCTTGGCTCTTGCGCTTCACTTGTTTTATATCTTTCCCTGCAGTGGAAAAAGAGCTAGCTGGGGACACAGGGAGGAAGAGAGAGTTACTATAAATGTCCGTTTGGACAATTCAAGCCCAACTTCTAGGACGATGCCACCTCAGACTATTCAGCCTTCTTATTGGAAGGACTTTAAAACAACTTGAAGATTTGCAGAAAAATATTAGCAAAATGGTCATGGTGATGGCGAGAGAGCAAACCAGACAGGGAAATAGAGATAGAAAAGGATGAGCACACTTTTATAGGAACTGTGTGTACATGCGTTGGCCTAGATTTATGACCTTTAAGTGTTTTGGCAAAGATGGAATATTGCTGTTATAGCCATAAAGTCACTTTTTGAATTTTTGAGAGAGAGTAGTGGGAGAGAGAAAACGGGGAGAGCGGGTGGAGGGCATACGAGCCTGCAAAGAGTCTGCACACGGAGAGAAACAGGAAAAAATGAAAGTGTGCTCGAGTCAAGATGATAAAGAAACTGGAACAAGCCTTTGAATTCATCCAAAATGTTACACTCCGCGAGGGCATTTCATGGAAGCATGGTCCTAAAAATATTGATGGTTGCTTTTGAGCTTTGAAAAGAGCAGAGGCAGGGAAGGAGAAAAAGGATAACAGAAGACAGGGCGAGTGGACACAATATAAACGTCAATCTATGTTCTGCTGGTCAGTCGTTTTTCAAACTTCAGACAGCGGGTGCCTCCAACTCTGTGGAAAGCATTGGGTGGGAGGAAGAGAGGAGGAATTTGGCTGGTAGGCTACAAAGAGCTATGTCACCATCTGAAATCATGACATCCAGGCCTTTATGGATTCCATAACTTTGCCTTCCGGGTGTAATCATTTTCTGATATGTGCAAATCAACTGTCCCACAAGCCAACATTCCGTGTCTAGATTTTCGCTACCATGGAGTGAAAGCATTGGTGAGCTACATATCTCACAGTTGCTGTCACTGCATTGCTCTGCCATAACCTCAGCATAATGCAGGAAGGTCAAAGGTTGAAAAAAAAAGATTAAATAAAAAAGGGTAAAACATTTTTTTTTACAAAAAATACCCTATGACAATGAGCTGTTAAAAAAGGGGGCAAAAACTCCATGGCACATCAAAATGCCTCAGATTGCTGGCCTTTGTGGTAATTAGGTTTAAGAAAAATATTTCACGATTGTAAAACAAATGTTTCTCTGTACGAGCCCCTGTTGATTTTGAAGTTATTTTAGGCAAGAAGGATGGTCTTATCAGATATCCAAATCCTCAGCCTGAAGGGTACCAAAGTGTCAGTAACAATTTACATAAAACATAGTATGTGAACTCCAGGTCTGCGATATGGGCACTCTACAGGTTCAGTGTGCCATATTCCCAGTAATAAAATGTTTGAGCTTCACTGCAATGGGAACAAAATGCGTTCATATACTGTGTCCATGGATGTGTTCATGGAAATTGGGTGACCTGTCGAGTGAAGGTAAAGTATCTCACTACTATTTTGCATCATGGGATGGGATTCATAACCCAAAGAGCGGCTTTCATCTTATAGCATGTTTTATGGCCAAATTTGTGTTTATGCAACAGTGTAAAGGTTGCAACTCATTTTTGCAGAAGAACAACACCTTAAAAACATGAAACGATTGTCTATAGTTACTTTACTGTATTGTCTTAATATTTATTTGAACGTCTTTTGGGATCTTTTTGTTCTGCCAGTGCCTGTTTCCCTTTAAGTTTTTGAAAAGCATCTATCTGAATTAAATATAAGTATTACATTGATTCTTTGCTAGGTTGCTAAGAACTTAAATGGGAATAGCTTTGCATCCATCATTGTTATTCATTGTCACCTTCTCTGCTTCTGTGTTTACCAACTTACAAATGATTTATCGGGTCGGGATGGAATGTTGATGATGTCATTAAGATCTCAGACAGTTCGCCGAATGCTGACTATAAACCAGACTTGTCTTATTGTAACTTCTAGATGTAAATCTGTCCGCACTATAAGATAGTAGACTGATTGGAGGTGTTTTTCCCAACCTGGGAAGGGGACTAGCAGTTGCCCATAGGGAATCATCAGCTGGGACGCTCAAACTTCGGAGTGCATGTATTGGGCAACTTCATCCTGGAACCACCTGACGAGGGTTAGTGGTGCATCTGTCTCATAGCTACCTTGCCTCATTACACCGTCACCCACAGAGCAATGCACGGCTGAGTGCGTCTGGGATGGAGGAACCTGCCGGCCCTTGGGTCCCCCAGGGGCCATTCACAGCCTGGTAATGTGGAGATAAGACGGACTGGTTCCAATGTCAACAAGGCTACCGCCGAGAGAGACATATGTAAATGACATGTCAAATGAACGTGGAAATGACGGTGTCATATCGGACTACAGAGAGAACTGCAGAGTGATGAATTAGCATCTGGCGCACTCGCCAGCAGGGGAGGAGACGGGAAGAGACTGTGTATAAATATAGACGCCTTCACCCTTTCTACAGAAGCTCAGGCGGGCCATTATAAACTCAACACTCGCACAGAGAGACGGGAAGCAAAAGAGAGGGAGAAAGAGACACTCACCTGGAAACCATTAACCTGACAGCTGCGTCTCCAAGGGGGAGGGACTTTGGGGGATGCGTGCAGTCATGTGTCCCCAATAAAAAGGTTTCCCTCCAAGGCCAGATGTTTTGCACTGATGGGTTTAACAGCTGCTGTGAAATATGCATCGATAATGTAACACAGGCACACACTTAGCTAAAAAACTATGTGTGGGAGCTCACACGCAGACAACGGATATTAATTGATATTTCTCAAACACTTCCTACGATGCTGCTTTCTCGGGTTTATCATTAGCTCATAATGAAAACACAAAACATCTAAAACGGATCGTCTCGATGTTATTCGATAATTGCAACTACCTTTGCCCTACTTGGCAAAGGGTCCAATGTGGCTCAGTTGGTAGAGCATGGCATTTACAATGCTAAGGGTTGTGGGTTTGATTCCCACAGGGGACCAGTATGAAAATGTATGCACGCACTACTGTAAGTGTGTCTGGTAAATGACTAAAATGTTTTTCAAAATGACTTGGTGTTTTACCTACTACAATGTAGAGATGAAGTAGGCACATACACCCCTTACAATGTAAAATTTATATATTCTTAATTCAATCACTGCTACAGGATAGCTAAAGTATGTTTGGCCAAGGAAACGTCCTTGGATGGAGATACAATGGCAGCTTTGTTTAGTTGGGTTGTTTCTGTTGTGAGTGACGGCCACATAGTCTCAGGGTGCATGTCACAGTTAGAGGTAGTAAACCAGGAGTGAAATACTTTGCCTCTGGGTCAGTGGCATCCAGCAGTCTTTGCTTTCTACTACAGTGACTAACCAATAATATATGCTAGCTAGGCCACACAGAAACGCAAATACATCTTTGTGCCAATAAAAACACAAACACATTTACAGCTTGAACAAAGATATATATGATCAAAACACATTCTCAAATGCTACATGCTCTCTAGCTTGTTCACAAAAAATGCTATTAAATGCTTATTAATGAAACACACACGGAAAGACTTTTCTAAGGACTGTTAGAAAAGTGTTCTATAAAACATTCTGTTATGTCTCTTACGAGACTAAATTCCTTTTTGGTCAAGTCGCTCATCAAAATTCTACCAACTGTAGGAGTGTATTTTTTGTTAATTATTTGAATCATTTTTGTCGTTTACTTTTTGGCCAACAGTACTGAAGTGCCAGTACTGACTCATGCGCCCCCTCAGATGCAAATGGTTGTGGCATAGAGGTCAGCAAGTGTCAAGAGAGATTGGTTGTGTTTTGCTCATTCAAATGACCTACAGTAGCCTCAATAGGGCTATTTATAAGGAGCTTGCTGTAACTCACCAGATTGGGTTCAATTTATTCAGCTTCACATACAAGCACTGTGTGTTGCAACATCCCTAACAATCAGGAGCAGGAAACAACTTGTTAAGGGCCTTTCTGGGTACTGTTACTACTTCAGTGAAATTAGTATGTTCAAGTTCACTGAACAAGGTGGGACCAAAGAGACTGGAGGGACAAACACTAGGTGTAGGTGCATAATAAACATAGACAGGGTGAGGAGTGAAGGTGGAAGAGGAGTGCAGGTGGGAGAAAGGGTGAATGATATTATTTTAATCCCAGTGGGAGTTGGAGTGGGGCTCCAATACAAGCATGGTCCGGTTGGAGTGGGGCTCCAATACAAGCATGGTCCGGTTGGAGTGGGGCTCCAATACAAGCATGGTCCAACAGCACAGCTTCAATGGCCCTACTGTGTCTAACATCATGTTAACCCTGTCATTAACTCTGAGTCAACAGCCAGGTAAACCATCCTCCTCCAAAGCACTGAAGTTCAAATATTTCATTTTTCCTGCCCCAGCTCTGATATTTATTTAATGTTTCTGCATCCCTTGATTTCCCCTCTCTCTCTCACAGCATTACTCAGATTTTTCAATTGCTTTTTTCTGAATGGTCGGCTTTGAGTTTGTGAGAAAAAAAACTCACTTTTTCACAATGGTGCCCTTTCAGGTCCCGGAGAGACAGAAATGTATTTTTCAAGGACATTTTTTTCTGTTTCCAAATTCCCCTTCGCCAAATACCCAACCTCTGCCACCTTGTCTGTTTTATTACATTGATAGTCGCCAATTATTGCCCATACTGGATGTCATGTGAATAATATCTAGTGACCTATCCGTCCTTTCCCAGAGTCTTAGTCAGCTGAAAAATATCCCATTCCTGGCTTACATCCAATTGCAAAGACACGCCTAAATCAATGGGAAACTTTTACTTTAAGATGCTAATGAAATGCTTCCTCAAGAGCCAGTCCACTAACAAATCCATGCTCTGAGCTAGACCAGTTGCAAATTCCAGGGTGGCTTGGAGAGACGAGAGAAATTACCAGAGATCTTGAGCTTATTAGGCAAAGACATGGATTTGAATCATAAATCCAAACCCTATCCCTACGGTGAGGTCATAGAATAGGTGCCTTAATAATGTGGTTTTTACACCAATATTAGCGTCCGGTTAGCGAAGCAGATACAGATGTAGGATCTTAATTTGATCACTCTGTTACAGGAGAACTTTCCTGCAATGGAAATGTAATGTAACACTTGTAGTGTATTTGAGGTTTACAAAGGCTTCAGAAGTTTGTAATTTCCACCTTGAAATTTGACTTGATTTTCCCTTACGGAAAATTTATCAATCCCTACAAAAATGTCCATTAATTATAATCCATATAATATTTTTTATTTAACTAGGCAAGTCATTTAAGAACAAATTCTTATTTCAGAGGGGAACTTAACACACTTAACACCATTCTAAAACTCAGTGAGTAGCCTTGGTATAAGAGCTAGGCCCCTTTCAGACTGTCTGCTCTTTCTCTTACAGATGTAGGATCTTAATTGCATCCTTCTTTTGTTGCTGAGAATTTTACTGCACAGCAGGAAATGCAAAGTTGTAGAGTATTTAAGGTATAAAAAAGCTTCTAAAGTTGGTAATTTCTACATACATTTTGCTGACTTGATTTGCTGTAAAACATTTTTTATCAACACCTACAAAAACTTTCCATTATTATAATCCACATAATAATTCACATTTCCTGCTGTAGCAAACTGGCTCAAATTAAGATCCTACATCTGTAAAATCACGGATTATGACTTAAATATAGAGATGTTGTAACCCCACTACAGTGTGAATGTCTCAAGACTCACTTCTATTTGTAAAAGGGCCATGTTTTCCTGCTCACTCCATGTTCCCTGTCCTCCAGGCTTTCATAGGAGGAAGAGCACCATATGCCAATTAAAAAAACTCTGAATGAGAGAAATGGTGGCTTGTCTTGTAGTCTGCCTCCATGTCTCTCTCCCCCTCTCTCTTTCTCTCTCTCCCCCTTCGATCCCTCTCTGAGGAGTGATAGCTGTCTCAGTCAGTTTCTTGATGTTCTTCCAGTCCCTGCTCTGACTTCTGAAGATGGACAAAACAGAGTTTTCCTACCAAACCACCTCTTAGTGTAACATATGGGATTCACTGTTCGTTTGGATTTCCATAGTAAGGAGCATCCTGATTGCCCCATAAAATGTATACAGCAGTTCTTGTATGCATGTGTTTGTGTATCCAACAGTGTATTACGTGTGCAACAGACAATCATATAATTCAAGGCAAGTCCTCCATTTGTGAACACCAATCAGAATTCATGGTGACTTGAAGTCACAAAGCTCTATGGTTGAATCTCAGATCACAGCTGCTTGAAGCTTCAGGATGTGTGTGCGTGTGTTTGTGTATGTGCACTCACATTCCGTTTACCTACCTGGAGCGGTGCAAGTTTGGATTGCACCAGTGGAAAGTCTGAGTCAGGACACAGCGGATGGCGCTTCCATCTCTGTGTGGCCAGTAAGCTCTGACCCCTGAAAAGAGCCTGGGTATATCGGATCACAGAGGGCAGGCAGGTCACGCCGGTATGGCACGTGTGGATGGATATGTGTATGTTTTGTTAGTGTTTGCATAGGTGTGAGCCCATTACGTTCAGAAAAGGGGTGCTAAAATGAGTGTCTAGTAATGCAAACACAAAGTGGTGCTACAAGTACCAAACGACCAGCTTTAGTATTTCGACTCTGCCTCAGAGACCAGTGAGGTCTCTATCGTCCAGTGGGCCATGAAGTCAATGGGCTGACCCGCCGTGGTGTCAATCAGCAATATTACGGCCCATGAGTAGAGAGCGCTTGCCTGGTAAAGGAGTCCTATTAAGGGTTTCACGTGGGCTCAAGACCAGACAGCCAAGACCTGATAGTACAGTGAAACAGAAAAGTAACACACGTATAAAAATATGATCCTCTGTGACATAAGGCATCCAGTCACTTGCTATATACATGAAACCCCAATCCAGAAAACAGCATGGATGGCCATTATGCGATACGTGCTGAGAATACTTCAACAGATGGTACCAGTAAACTTTCTGAATATGAAACTTGCAACTATAAATTCCTTAAATGGCATGTGATAATGCATTCTTTTTTATTGTTGATGAACTATGGGTAAACTCGTAAAGCCTGATATACCCGACGTTATTACATTCCCTTCATGTTCACCTCACATTTGAGTGATTTCTGAAGAAAAAAAAAAGTCGCCTTCACCTAAACCAGTGTTATCCTAAAGCTTTCAACCATAACTGTCAAGTGAGGCTGGTAACTACCCTCTTTTAACGGACCTCTCTCTTTCACCACCCATTATTTTAAATGCCCCAGTTGACCTAAATGGGCTATACAGTCGTGGCCAAAAGTTTTGAGAATGACACAAATATACATTTTCACAAAGTCTGCTGCCTCAATTTGTATGATGGCAATTTGCATATACTCCAGAATGTTATGAAGAGTGATCAGATGAATTGCAATTAATTGCAAAGTCCCTCTTTGCCATGCAAATGAACTGAATCCCCCCCAAAAATGTCCACTGCATTTCAGCCCTGCCACAAAAGGACCAGCTGACATCATGTCAGTGATTCTCTCGTTAACACAGGTGTGAGTGTTGACGAGGACAAGGCTGGAGATCACTCTGTCATGCTGATTGAGTTCGAATAACCGAATGGAACCCAGCCCTCTATTCTGATGAATGGAAGTGACACACTGATCTAGGATCAGTAAGTTTATCTGTGCTAATGTAAAAAAAAAATAGACCATAAAACTTTGGCTGTTTTTCATGCCGTTCATTTCTACCTCTCTAACCGTACAACGTCCATGGTAGAGTCACTGTAAATTCACGAGGGGTATGGAATGGAAGGTTGCAGAGAGAGTTTACACATGGTCCAATCGCGAAACTGTTCCATTACAAATGCTCTGATTATTTGGAGTAACACGGTCTACTATGAATAAAGAGCACAATGCTAGATGCAGATGTCATTGATGTGATAGACATGAATGCAGAGGTTGACGGACAACCACTGATAAACTAACAGGATGCTCTGTACAGCTCAGCCAGACACATTCATACAGGATAGCCAAGACACAGAGATTCATGATTTATGAAAGCTCCTGAGCTTACTGGCTTCAGTGCCTTACCTGCAGTTGATTGACACACCCTGTGGTCAACCACAGCAAAAACGTTCAATGACACATTGCCCACAACAAGCCATGCTGAAAACTTCAAAGGATATGCACCCGATTAGTGTGAGTAACCTAAGTCCCTCTTTACATGCACCACGGTCGCCTTGTCTTACGGTCCAACCCTTCGAGTCTAAACAGAGGGGCTGTTTACAATGTGTTCGAATCGTTTCACTTGATTGATTGCCCTCGCCAATGGTGCTCACACATACGGTACATTCATCAAAAGCCAGCCTGGACAGCTGAACATGAAACGAGCGTAACAGATCCCCCCCCATCTCCTAAAGTTTGCTTCTCTGTGACGAAGTAAAAACATGCAGGGTTTGGTTTTTGCCATTAACAGGACCCCGGAGAAATGGCCTGGAGGGAAACATGTTTTGAAAATACAGGAAACAGACTGGTAGTGAGGGTGAAAAAGAAAAGAAAATACATGTGGCTGCTGAAAATACTTAAGAGGACTACATCTGTGCATTAGTGATGTATTAGCTGACATGTTTTGACTATGAGCAGCACTGACCGGATCTCTGAGCAGTGCTGGAAAACATCAGTAGCACCTCTCCTTCCTCCGATCCCTGGCTCTTTAACTGGACGATTTCAGCTTGTGACAGTAGTCTGTTGAGAAAACTACACTGAACAAAAATATGAACGCAACATGCAACAATTTCAAAGATTTGCTGTTTAATCAGCTTCTTGATATGCCAAACCTGTCAGGTGGATGGATTAACTTGGCAAAGGAGAAATGCTCACTAACAGAGATGTAAACAAGTTTGTGCAAAACATTTGAGAGAAATAAGCTTTTTTTGCACATGGAACCTTTCTGGAATCTTTTATTTCAGGTAAAAGTAGAGTTGAGCTGAACCAGAATGTATCCCTGTGTCCCTTCACTAAGCCACACAGCTGGCCATTTGTAGGTCAAATCATTGAGAAGAAAATTCATGATACAATTAAAGGTGCAGTTTTAAAATGTGATTTTCCTTTTATTTTTTTAAATGATAATTCCACACTATGAGGTCGAAATGACACTTTGAAAATTTGAAAATTATGATAATTCCCACATCATGACATCACAATGTGATCTGATTATAATAGACCAATAACTGTTCATCTGGGTAAGGGAGCGGGCTCTAGACCGTCCTAACAGCCAATCAAGGCTGTGTTTGTAAATATCTTCAAATTGTGTCCTAATGTCCACACAGTCAGACTGAGCATTTGAAGGGCCAAAGGAGGCTCAGGGAAATAAATGACTAAATCTATATTTTGGAGTTATTTTCATTAAATAAACACGTTTTGAGGGAGCGATCGCAATTGGCATGTTGACTGCAGGAATGTCCACCAGAGCTGTAGTCAAAGAATTGAATGTTAATTTCTCTATCATAATTCTCCAACGTCATTTTAGAGAATTTGGAAGTACGTCCAAAAGGAACACCTTTGCCGATGACATAACAGTGGTATGCCTGATCACCAACAACAACAAGACAGCATATAGGGAAGAGGTCAGAGACTAGGCCGTGTGGTGCAAGGACAACAACCTCTCCCTCAACGTGATCAAGACTAAGGAGATGATTGTGGACTACAGGAAAAGGAGGACCGAGCACGCCCCCATTCTTATCGTCGCGGCTGTAATGGAGCAGGTTGAGAGCTTCAAGTTCTTTGGTGTTCACATCACCAAAAAATTAACATGGTCCAAGCACACCAAGACAGTCGTGAAGAGGGCACGACAAAACCTATTCCCCCTCAGGAGACTGAAAAGATTTGGCATGGGTCCTCAGATCCTCAAAATGTTCTACAACTGCACCATCGAGAGCATCCTGACTGGTTGCATCACTGCCTGGTATGGCAACTGCTCGGCCTCCGACCGCAAGGCACTACAGAGGGTAGTGCGTACGGCCCAGTACATCACTGGGGCCAAACTTTCTGCCATCCAGGACCTCTATACCAGGCAGTGTCAGAGGAAGGCCCTAAAAATTGTCAAGGACTCCAGCCACCCTAGTCATAGACTGTTCCCTTTGCTACCGCACGGCAAGCGGTACCGGAGCGCCAAGTCTAGGTCCAAGAGGCTTCTAAACAGCTTCTACACCCTAGCCATAAGACTCCTGAACATCTAATCAAATCGCTACCCAGACCCCTCTTTTACGCTGCTGCTACTCTCTGTTTATTATCTATGCATAGTCACTTTAATAACTCTACCCACATGTATATATTACCTCAATTACCAGGACTAACCGGTGCCCCCCGCACATTGACTCTGTACTGATACCCCCTTGTACATAGCCTCGCTATTGTTATTTTACTGCTGCTCTTTAATTATTTGTTACTTTATTTCTTATTTTTTTTAGGTATTTTTCTTAAAACCGCATTGTTGGTTAAGAGCTTGTAAGTAAGCATTTCACTGTAAGGTTGTATTCGGTGCACGTGACAAATACAATTTGATTTGATACATTGATTTAGAAAAAAGAAGGAAGGGAAATGCTCCAAGGATGCAATAGTGGGTCTTTGTAGATAGAAGGTGCTCTTTGTTAAAAGGAGGACCAAGACACCCTTTATATAATTCATTAAAATGCCTTTATTTGTATGACATGTTCAATGGAACAGATTTTAATACTCCAATGCGTTTTGGCTGCATGGCCTTCGTCAGGGAGTACAAAGATACGATAATACAATGTCTTTTTTTGAACAAAGCATTTTCCAATCAACTCTGATTGAAGAGGGAGTGGTTACAGAATAGTTAATAGTCAATATTCATTGGTCAACACCTAGTAAACAATACCATACATTCAGATGTGAAATAGATATGTTATCAAAATGCATATTAAGATGAAAAGTTCTAACGATTAGGAAATACAAATTAGTTTTGAATAGGAGTGGGCAAAAGGGTGAGAGTAGGAGAGCCATACATTTTATAGTACACTAGATCACAGCAAACATATATTGATTAATTAAACATACAGTGATGATTTAAAAATGTCATTAGAAAGACTGCATGGGGGTTTTAAAACGCCACATGTTTCCTTTTTTCAGACATTTCAAAGATCCAGTCTTGTCATTGATAGTGACCATAAAGAAGTGTTGAGGGCAACCATCCGTTTGAGCTCAATAATAAACTTAATTTCCCTTAAGCCCGTATCACTATGCCTGTAACGACTCAAACTTCTATCCCACGCCAAATATGCACTGTAAACATCTTCAGTACTTAATCCATGGAATCAAAGGTGCCAATTCGACACATACTGAGTTTGATCCAATGGAATGAATATGCACACTATGAACCCAAATAGACTTAGTGCCATGCAAATTGTATTTTTGTGACTACTTGTCACTCATTTGTCCCCATTATTGATGTACAGACCCTCCTTAAGAAAACATGGCTGGTGAAAGTGCTGCCATGGTGACCCCAGAAAACTGACATGAATATCAAAGGAACATCTGTAACTTTTCTGGTACACTTGACACAGTATGAGTGTCACGGCCATTCAAAGAAGAGGACCAAGGTGCAGCGTGGTGAGCGTACATTTTCCTTTTATTAATACAAATGACGCCGAACAAAACAATAAACACTACAAAAACAAACCGTGAAGCTAAAGGCTATGTGCCCTAAACAAAGTCAACTTCCCACAAACACAGGTGGGGAAAAAGGGCTACCTAAGTATGGTTCTCAATCAGAGACAACGATAGACAGCTGCCTCTGATTGAGAACCACACCCGGCCAAACACAAAGAAATAGAAAACATAGAACAAATAAAGAAACTAGAATGCCCACCCTAGTCACACCCTGGCCTAACCAAAATAGAGAATGAAAGCCTCTCTATGGCCAAGGCGTGACAATGAGCCTCTTATAAGCTTTTGAACAAAGGACACTGCGTGCTTGGATCAGACTGATGCCTGTGCATTTGAAAAGGTCTTCAAATGACAGAGGATGGTGAATTATGTGAGGTAAGGGATCTGAAGTGAAAAAATGGAAATGCAGATGAAAGATGAAGAGGCCTGACCATGTAGACGAAAGAAAGGTCTGACCACCATGGCTGCGTTTAGACAGGCAGTCCAGTTTTGATATTTTTCCCCACACATTTTTCAGTAATACATTTTGACTAATCAGATCAGCTCTGAAAATGTGAAAAGATCTGATGTGATCGGTCAAACGACCAATTACTGGGGAAAAAAATATCAGAATTGGGCTGTCTGTGTAAACGCAGCCCATGAATGATACTGTATAATGTATCCAGATGAAAAAGGAGAAACATGGGTGTCATTCATCAGAGACCAATTAGAAAGTGAAGGATGACTGTCAGAGGATGATCATGATGATAAGGATCATGAGTGGTGGTATTGCATAATATTGATCATTGAGATAACAACAAAGAGACTGTATGATGATATTGAGGGGAAGATAGGCGTAAACATACGTCCACAATACTTTTTTTTCCTAAATGATGGAACAAGGTGAATAGATGACAAATTGAGAAATGTGTTTGGTTAACGCAATTTAGCTGTGCTACAGTAGCTCTTGTTTCCCCATGTGCTTTTGTCCCATGCTAACACATTGGCAACGAGTTGTTTTTCCCCCAAACATTGTCAACTCACTATCAGCACTTCATTCCTCAACTCTTGCCTCATCTATTGAGCTGTTTTCATCATTAACCAGAAATGTCACATGCCAAGTTGAGCTTTTCCATCAGCTGTTCTATACTTGCATAAAGTATATCATTTGACTCAAATTAGACTCCTGTACCTGAGTGGGACGGACAAATTAAATTCTGCACCGGGTTATGTCCATTCCATCCTACACTCTACCATGAATTGAGGTGAAACTCCACTGGTTCCACTGGAACACACCTCTAACATAACCACTTTGATTGGCTGCCTGGCACCCTCTGGTGTTGTCAAAGATTATTGATTATATTGACGAGTGGCCGCTCTAACAATGGAAATACATGTCCTCAAAGATGGAAGGCAGGCGGGAGGAGGTGTGATCAGGTGGGACTATTCTAGCCAATGAGAGGGCAGATACGCGTGTGAACAACAGTCATATCTCCAATATAAAGTCGTTTTTTTCAAAGTATCCGAAATGCCACGTGCTTCCACTTATATCAGTGCATTCATACCAACCTAACCATTACAAAACTTCTATTCGATCAAATAAGCCTCATATGGCAAATTAGCAATTACATTTTTTGTTGACCACATTCAAAGCTCTCATTGAACTCCACTTGTTTTCATGAACAGATTTTGGATGGAGTAAACCCTCTTGCTTTGCCTCTTCCTCTCTGGTTTTGTGTCCCAGAGAAAATTTGATTCTCTGGAGGAGGGCACCCCCTCCTCCTGGATGAGGAGTTGCACTATTGTCAAATCAAATTTTATTGGTCACATACACATATTTAGCAGATGTTATTGTGGGTGTAGTGAAATGCTTTTGTTCCTAGCTCCAACAGTGCAGTAGCATCTAACAATTCACAACAATACACAAATATGAAAGTAAAATAATGGAATTAAGAAATATATAAATATTAGGACAAGCAATGTCGGTGTGGCATTGACTGAAGTACAGTCAAATAGAATACAGTATATACATATGAGATGAGTAAAGTAGTATGTAAACATTATTAAAGTGACTAGTGTTCCATTATTAAAGTGTCCAGATTCTATGTCTATGTGCATAGGGCAGCAGCCTCTGAAGTGCAGGGTTGAGTAACCGGGTGGTAGCCGGCTAGTGATAGCTATTTAACAGTCTGATGGCCTTGAGATAGAAGCTGTTTTTCAGTCTCTCTGTCCCAGCTTTGATGCACCTGTACTCAAACCAAATCAAATGGTATTGGTCACATACACATGGTTAGCAGATGTTATTGCGAGTGTAGCGAAATGCTTATGCTTCTAGATCCGACAGTGCAGCAGTATCTAACAGGTAATAGCTAACAATTCCACAACAAAACCTAATATCTAACAAAACCTAATACACACAATCTAGTAAAGGAATGGGATAAGAATATAGAAATATAAAATATATGGATGAGCAGTGACAGAGCGGCTAAGATGCAATAGATAGTATAGAATAGATAGTGTAGGATACAGTATACAGTATATACTTATGAGATAAGTAATGCGAGATATGTAAACATTCTTAAAGTGGCATTATTAAAGTGACTAGTGTTCCATTATTAAAGAGTACTGACCTCGCCTTCTGGATGATAATGGTGTGAACAGGCCGTAGCTCGGGTGGTTGATGTCCTTTTTTTTTTTCTTGATTATCTTTCTGGCCTTCCTGTGACATCGGGTGCTGTAGGTGTCCTGGAGGGCAGGCAGTGTTCCTCCGGTGATGCGTTGGGCAGACCGCACCACCCTCTGGAGAGCCCTGCGGTTGTGGGCAGGGCAGTTACCACACCAGACGGCGATACAGTCTAACAGGATGCTCTCAATTGTGCATCTGTAAAAGTTTGTGAGGGTCTTAGGGGCCAAGCCAAATTTCTTCAGCCTCCTGTTGCGCCTTCTTCACCACACTGTCTGTGTGGGCGGATCATTTCAGATTGTCAGTGATGTGTATGCCCAGGAACTTGAAGCTTTCCGCCTTCTCCATTGTGGTCCCATCGATGTGGATAGGGGGGTGCTCCCTCTCCTGTTTCCTGAAATCCACGATCAGCTCCTTTGTTTTGTTGACGTTGAGGGAGAGGTTATTTTCCTGGCACCACTCCGCCAGGGCCCTCACCTCCTCCCTGTAGGCTGTCTCCTCGTTGTTGGTAATCAGGCCTACTACTGTTGTGTCATCTGCGAACTTGATGATTGAGTTGGAGACGTGCGTGGCCATGCAGTCATGGGTGAACAGGGAGCACGCACCCTTGTGGGGTCCCTGCGTTGATGATCAGTGAAGTGGAGGTGTTATTTCCTACCTTCACCACCTGGGGGCAGCCCGTCAGGAAGTCCAGGACCCAGTTGCACAGGGCAGGGTTCAGACCCAGGGCCTCGAGCTTAATGATGAGCTTGGAGGGTACTATGGTGTTGAATGCTGAGCTATAGTCAATGAACAGCATTCTTACATAGGTATTCCTCTTGTCCAGATGGGATAGGGCAGTGTGCAGTGCGATTGCATCATCTGTGGATCTATTGGGGCGGTAAGCAAATTGAAGTGGGTCTAGTTTGTCAGGTAAAGTAGAATTGATCTGATCCTTAACTAGCCTCTCAAAGCACTTCATGATGACAGAAGTGAGTGCGACGGTAAGGCCTATTGTGGGACTAAAGATGCGTTTCTATGGTTTTGGAGTTGGAAGAGTCTACTATGCGAGGGTAGGGCTGGATACTAGCCCAGCTAGGGTGAGATACTTTTGGAAGACGAGAGTGCTTACTATGAGAATAACAGAAAGAAGTTGGGGATGTGCTATGGGTTGGTAGATAGACGCTTCATGGTGCTATCTGTTAATGCCATCTGACTTGACTGTGAGCTTTTCATACATTTAACAATGCATCTATAAAATACATCAAGTTAGAGATGGATTCCCTTTTCTCACGACAGATATCAGACAATTCCATATTTTCACTTCACATTTCATCCACAGCACAAATGTAATTATTACAACTGTTTTTATTATGGCCATACAGAGTACAGAGAATACAGCGATGATGCATATTGCAAAAGTCTGAGAAAAGATGCACTCACAAGCCCTATGTGCAAATGTGGTGTCTGAAGAAGCAAATATGACTGATATGAATCTGTAGGTTTTGTCAACTGTCAAAAAAGAACAAAGGGAAGATAATGAGGAATGTCTCACTAACATCATAAAGTGTCTAAGGAGAGGACAAAGATGAGTTCAAAAGATATTGAAGATTGGTCCCAGTCGTTCAAAACATCAAAATATTCAGATGTTTTCCATCGAAATCCACCGCCCAAAAGGGACCCGTAAAGCACATAGAATTACATCAGAGAAAAAGAGGTAGAAGAGAGAGAAGTGAGAGAGGGAGGAAAAATTCTTGAAGTATGAGAAAATGTTACTGCTCTCCTCCCCTCTCTCTTTCCTTCTCTCTCCCACTCTCCTATCCCCCCTCCCTTTCTCTTGGTCAGTCAATCAGAGCTTTCCAAGAGCAGGGAGAGGGAGCTTTGGACTGACTGACAGACATTGGTCAGGGAGAGAGGTACAGTCTATCCAGGTAAGCCCTATGCATTTGTATTTTCATTACGTTCTTTTATTCTAAAATTAATATTGACAATAAATGCCTATCAATAAGAATAAATCAAAAAATCATTTGTTATATTAATTTTAAAAAGTAGAGCAGAGTACATTATTATCTGATCATCCTATATGTACATTTGTGCAGTTGTGAGCGATGCATATTCGTGTAAGTACTGAATAATGGTTGTAAATATGTTATAGGTTGGATAGAATCCAAATGACCTTGGCCTGTAAATGTTTTATATATATGTATTGTATTTCACAGTGTCTATGTAGACATCAATGGAAGGTTGTGCGGGACTAATGCCAATATACAAAATAATGCAATCCCCATCCAGTATACAATCCAAAACCACTCTACCCTGGTGTATTGACAGGCATTTAAAAATATATATTTAATTGTAAATTTTAATGTGTGTATGAGTGTGCTCGAATGTGAGAGAGCTGGAGAGGGAGGTGGGTTGTGGGAAGATGGTGCAAAAGCCCAAAAAGGACGCAAAGCAACTGGAAAACACTTCAGAGTGCATTTGACTAAGATTTCTGCAGACAGAAGTCTTGTAAAATATATTGCTTTATTTTGTGACTATAGTGTTATTACCAGCTGTGACAGGTATTAATAAGGAAACTGTTGGCTGATATCAGTATTCTGAGTCTACTACTGAGTTCCAGACCAGGATGGAAATCCCAGAGAGATGGAAAGAGCAGCTTCACTGTTAAAATCACTACGCTACCTATCACTCAGAGGTGGCAGTAGGCGCAGTAGTAGCTGACAAAACTCAACTCCATGGTGAAGGAAATTTCTGATGAACTCCACCAATGGAGTTGAGCAGTGACGAGGCATTATGGAATTCAGCTCCGGCTACATCGATTCGCCGCCGTCAAATGATGAAAATGATGAAACGCTTACCTTATACCTATGTTTGTCCTCTGTAGTTTTGTGCCTTCCTTTGTTTGCTGAAATCCATAAACGTTCATCAAATACAACCACCGACTGTTTGCTCGTTTCTGTTTCTCGAAGATGGCAACTCAGTGTGAATGCGCATGTGTCTATTTAATCTTAGATGATTTAGGCCTAGACTGTGTGATCCGATTGGACAATGGGTATTTGGAGACCTAGGCATTTGCGCTGAGTTGCCATCTTCGAGAAACAGAAACAATCAAACAGTCGGTGGTTGTATTTGATTAACGTTTATTGAAAAAGTATGGATTTCAGCAAACAAAGAGAGGCACAAAACTATAGAGGACAAACATAGGTACAGGGTAAGCGTTTCATAATTGAAATGTTTTGAAGTATTGATCTCGGGCCGATGTAGTCGGAGCTAAATTCCACAAAGCCTGGTCTCTGCTCAACTCCATTGGTGGAGTTCATCAGAACTTCCTTCACCATGGAGTTGAGTTTAGTCAACTCCGCAGTAGCAACCATCACTGTAGAAGCTAGGTGCACTTCAGTGTTTTTTCCTCTGCCTAATCCTCTTCTTCCTACCTTCCTTCCTCCCCCTGTGATGTTAGCCATATGTTGTGACTGTGAGTAAGGCTGTTGTGAAGTTTTGGTATTCCCGTGCCAAAGATATTATACGATTGTAAACCCTGAGATTCATAGCCTCGCGGGATTGGAGGCAGTGTAGCTCTGAGGGACTGAGTATATCTATCCCTGAGTGATGAGTATCTGTGAGTCTCCTCATGCTGACAAGATACTTGCCCTCGGAGGGCCTCGATTTATGAGCTTTTTGCAGGCTGCCGAAAATTGAATAACCTGTTGTCGTTTCCCGCTGCTACTTTGTTTCCTATTCTGCTTTACTACCATTTCACCCCCTCATTTTTAAAAAATCTCTATATATTTATCTTTATCCCTCACTCAACTCTCTAGGTGCTATGACGTTATGCTGCTGTTGAATGGTCCTGCATTTCCAGGTTGGGAAAGGCAGGGCCTGGTTTATGCATTGAGAGGAATGCCATTTGAGCTGTACTGTTTGTGCACATAGATCATTTGAACAGGATCCACTTTTGTGCTTATCAATTCTGGGGAATTTAGGTAGGTTGTGACAACCTGGTTAATTTAGAAAATACATAGTACAGGTTACTGGACATATAGTAGGTCGAGGCATTAGGCTGGTGATAGGGCAGCCATGGCTTTCCATATTGTGATACACAGAAGGTATGAAAAATGCCATTGCTGAGAGGACTGAGGATAGGCTGGTTAGGGTTCAGTCAGGTGAGAGAGGGAGGGATTGTGGGTACACTGCCTCTGGCCTACGTGGCATGGATTGAGACTCTGGCTCCAGGTCAGACACTTGCATCCAAACCCCCTACTGGAATGAGGATAGTGACCTTCTTGGGTCCCACCGGTAAACCACATTATCCTGCATGGCTGTACATTGTCCAAACACAAGCCTAACCGACACCAACTGGGCCTTGGGTTGAATCCCATCCTTATAATGTGCTGTTAGTGAATGGCAAACTGTTCAGAATCAGTCTGTGGTTCGACACGTGCCACAACCACGTTGCTGTAGGAAAATAGGAACGCTGGTCGCGGAGTATATTGAAATAGTCTTCAAGACAAACATGTTTTTTCCACAATCCCGCCATAAACAACTACAATTATATTCCAGCTCACTGTAGTTGTTGTTCTTACATAAATTCAGGGGAATGTTTATTCTTAACTCCCTTGTTTCCTAGGGAAATTTTTGGGATACAGTGGCAAGGGAGTCTTTGAATATCCTCCACTTTGAGGCAACGGTTCTACAGATTCCCATGAATAAGACAACCTCTTGATGAGAAAACCCCTTGACCTGTAGGCACCGCCACAGCAGAGAGTTCATCCGTCTGCCCCGGCCTTTCCTTGAAAACTGTCATTTTTTGAAGTGATCTACTATCAGTTTCTCTTCAACCAACAAAGACAATTGCCCTCCCCCTCCACCTGAAGGCAGCTTCCCGCCAAAAATGTCTCTTGTCCCATCCTTCCTCATCCTGCTCCTCACCTGCCCTGCCCTCCTGACCCCATCAGGTTCCCAGAGCCTGCAGCCTGGGGGTCAAAGGGCACCCAGGGACACAAAGCCAGAGGGTGGCGGGCAGCCAATCAAAGTAGTGATCTCTGAGGCGTGTGTTCAGGGGGACTCCAGTCAGACCCAGGGCAAGGAACTGGACCTTGAGCCTGGTTCTGCTCTAGTCCTTACCCATCGGATCCGACTGGTTCCGGGGTCGTGCGCAGGCGGGTGCGAGCCCGAGTTTGCTGCCCTGCGAGACCGTCTGGAGAGGCTGGAGAAGGAGGTGTCATCATTGAGGGAGAAGTGTGGAGGCCCAGAGGGGGGCTGCTGCACGTCCCAGCAGAGTAAAGGTACAGTAGGACTGCTGCCAGGTGACTCACTGACCAACTGAGTCTCGTTTTAACCATCACACGGCAGCACCTCATAGCACCTCCCATCTCACTGAATCACCCAACTGGTTCTCATTTGAGCACACACACAAACACACGCAGGTTGCACACACACACACAGCTCTCACATGAATATTACAAACTATCCATCACTAACCTCAACGATGATAATAATGACATTTTGAACTGGCAGACTACAGCCATGCTCATATGATCTAACTAACCTGAGTAATGAGGACTCTGCTAACGGGCTCGGCCAATCAAAGCAAGTATAGGACAAGGTCCAGCTCTAACTTGCTGCCCAATGTGATCTTAGACAATCCTCCTTATCTAGCTCTCCACCCTTCTCTTAATGTGGGACACTTTCAGCGACAGCACCAATAGTGTATCCACTAATCGGTTCAAAATATCAATACGCTGTAGTGTCTTACTGCTTTACTCTGCGTCTGTCCGAACCCCCTCTCTAGGTGCAGGGTGCTCCATCAAGCCGGAGGGAGACGAGTGTCCTAACGAGTGCAGTGACCAGGGACGCTGTGAGGACGGCAAGTGTGTCTGCTTCCCAGGGTTCAGTGGACCCGACTGCAGTTTGTCTGACTGCCCCGGCAACTGCAATGACAAGGGGAAGTGTGTGAGCGGCCAGTGTGTGTGCGACCCAGGTTTCACAGGGCCAGACTGCTCTTCAGAGTCCTGTCCTGGTAACTGTAACAACAAGGGAAGATGTGTGAACGGGCAGTGTGTGTGCGACCCAGGTTTCACAGGGCCAGACTGCTCTTCAGAGTCCTGTCCCGGAAACTGTAACAACAAGGGAAGATGTGTGAACGGGCAGTGTGTGTGTGACACTGGCTTCACAGGGCCAGACTGCTCTTCAGAGTCCTGTCCTGGAAACTGTAACAACAAGGGAAGATGTGTGAACGGGCAGTGTGTGTGTGACCCAGGTTTCACAGGGCCAGACTGCTCTTCAGAGTCCTGTCCCGGAAACTGTAACAACAAGGGAAGATGTGTGAACGGGCAGTGTGTGTGTGACACTGGCTTCACAGGGCCAGACTGCTCTTCAGAGTCCTGTCCTGGAAACTGTAACAACAAGGGAAGATGTGTGAACGGGCAGTGTGTGTGTGACCCAGGTTTCACAGGGCCAGACTGCTCTTCAGAGTCCTGTCCTGGAAACTGTAACAACAAGGGGCGATGTGTGAACGGGCAGTGTGTGTGTGACACTGGCTTCACAGGGCCAGACTGCTCTTCAGAGTCCTGTCCTGGAAACTGTAACAACAAGGGAAGATGTGTGAACGGGCAGTGTGTGTGTGACACTGGCTTCACAGGCCCAGACTGCTCCACCAAGGCATGTCCTGGAAACTGCAAAAACAGGGGGAAGTGTGTGAACGGTAAGTGTGTG
This sequence comes from Salvelinus fontinalis, assembly GCF_029448725.1. Lineage (NCBI taxonomy): Eukaryota > Metazoa > Chordata > Actinopteri > Salmoniformes > Salmonidae > Salvelinus > Salvelinus fontinalis. The sequence continues at coordinate 36,792,469 of NC_074696.1, read as the reverse complement.
TGTGATAGCGGTTTTACAGGCCCAGACTGCTCCACCAAGTCCTGCCCTGGCAACTGCAGCAACCGTGGAAAGTGTGTGAACGGCCAATGTGTCTGCGATAGCGGCTTTACGGGGCCGGACTGTTCCGCCAAAGCATGTCCCAATAACTGCAGCAACAAGGGAAGGTGCGTGAACGGGAAGTGCGTGTGTGAAGTGGGCTTCACTGGGCAGGACTGCGCTGCTAAGGGCTGTCCCGATAACTGCAGCAACAAAGGGCGCTGTGTGAAGGGGAGGTGTGTGTGTCGCCGTGGTTTCGCCCCCCCGGACTGCAGCCAGTGTGAAGCTGGGTTCACTGGAGCTGACTGTGGCACCGGTGAGTCATCCAAATATTCTCTATAAAACTCTCTCAAGGCTGCAATAGCCTTTTATATTGTCCAGTGAAAAAGAGTGCGTACTGTATTAGCCACAGGGCAGTGTTAATATATCATAGTGTGTGGAATATAGTATTCCCTTCTATCCAATTCCACATACTGTTATATAGGCCACGCTATGCTTTCAAGTACCGTATGGACTTACAGTGTGTAGACCACTACCATATGTTGCAGCTTGAGACGCTGACACAAGTTGACTAATGGGCCTGTACCTTTTAGGGAAATAGGACTCTGTATTTTACATTGACTTTAATGTTAAATGGGGGGGGGGGGGGGGCAGCTTCGCAAAAAGATGCCTTATTGCTTTCCAAATCAATTCCACTGTAAATCCCTTTAGCTAATGCAAGGAAACATTGTATGGCATTGCTGGCTTGAATGACTGTAATGAAGTACCTAACCCCTCCCGTGTCTCTAGCCATGTCTGGTGTGTCCCAGCTCAACACCAAGGACATCACAGAATCCTCTGTTACCCTCTACTGGACCCCGCCTCCAGTCCAGTATGACACCTACCACATCACCTTCGCCAGCCAGGTAACAACACCCTACACACCCTACTCACAATCTCTTAAGAAGTCATGAGCTGTGAATCTGGGTCCTAACTAAAGCACAAAGGAAACTGAACTTGAGAAACAACTGTTAGACAACAGTTGTTGGTTTTGGCTCTGTTCTCAAGCACTTTGGATTTGAAAGGATACAGTGACTATGGAGGTTATAGTACAGACTGTCAGCTGTTATCCATACCGCGTGAACCGTTTAGAAATGACAGCCCTTTTTGTACATCGTCCCTCCGGGGATCAAAGGAATTGGGACAAATTCACTTATATACACACTAAACTTTTGACTACTTTAATAAACACAAGTGAATTTTTATAAATTCCTAGCGCGCAATGATTACATCAAGCTTGTGACTCTACAAACTTGTTGGATCCATTTGCTGTTTCTTTTGGATGTGTTTCAGATCATTTTGTGCCCAATAGAAATGAATGGTAAATCAAGTATTGTGTGTCATTATGGAGTCAATTTTATTGTAAATAAGAATATAATATGTTTTTAAGAACTTCTACATTAATGTGGATGCTACCATGATTGCGGATAGTCCTGAATTAATCGGGAATTCTTATTTACAATGGCCTAGGAACAGTGGGTTAACTGCCTTGTTCAGGGGTAGAATGACAGATTTTTACCTTGTCAGCTCGGGGATTCGATCTAGCAACAGTTACTGGACCAACGCTCTAACCATTAGGCTACCTGCCACCCCAACTCCCCCAAAATGGGGGGACTGTGTACAAAAAGTAATGTCATTTCTAAACGGTTCATCCGATACGGATGAAAATACCCTCTAAAGTGCAGGAGTACTGAGCCAAAACAACAAACGTGTCATTGTTCCAATACTTTTGGAGCTCACTGTATTAGCTGAGAATGGTCTCATGGCACGGAGCCCAGTTCTCATCCCAGGTTTTAAGACTTGTTTTGGGGGCAAATTTAAGGTCATGTTGAAAAGTCATGGTGCTGCGTTATTTCCATTACAAATCCCCAAAATGTTTGCCTAACATTTCCCTGAGAGCCCAAGGGAATTCAAGGATGACATACAGTAGATTAAAACATGCCATGGAAAAAACATTGACTCCTTTGCCTTCAAAACAAATCAAATGTTATTTGTTACATGCTTCATGAGCAACAGGTGTAGACTAACAGTGAAGAGCTAACCTGTGCGGCCTTCCCAACAACGCAGGGAGAGAAAAAATAGAAATCATAGAAAAAATGTACACAAGGCATAAATACACAATGAGTAATGTTAACTTGGCTATATACACACATGGGCTACCAGTGCCGAGTCGATGTGCAGGAGTACGAGGTAATTGAGGTAGATATGTACATATACAGTGCATTTGGAAAGTATTCAGACCCCTTGACTTTTCCCACATTTTGTTACATTACAGCCTTATTCTAAAATATATTAAATAAAACATTTTCCTCATCAATCTACACACAATACCCTTTAATGACCAAGCGAAAACTTGTTTTCACACATTTTAGCAAATATATAGTATAAAAATAATAATAAAATGAAATACCTTATTTACATAAGTATTCAGACCCTTTGCTATGAGACTCGAAATTGAGCTCAGGTGCATCCTGTTTCTATTGATTATCCTTGAGATGTTTCTACAACTTGATTGGAGTATCCCTGTTGTAAATTCAATTGATTGGACATGATTTGGAAAGGCACACACCTGTCTATATAAGGTCCCACAGTTGAAAGTGCATATCAGAGCAAAAACCAAGCCATGACGTCGAAGGAATTGTTCATAGAGCTCCGAGACAGGATTGTGTCAAGACACAGATCTGGGGAAGGGTGAACGGAACGGATCTGGGGAAGATGAACGGAAGATGAACGGAGCAAAGTACAGAGAGATCCTTGATGAAAACCTGCTCCAGAGTGCTCAGGACCTCAGAATGGGGCAAAGGTTCATCTTCCAACAGGACAATGACCCTAAGCACACAACCAAGACAAAGCAGGAGTGGCTTCCCGGACAGGTCCCTGAATGTCCTTGAGGGGCCCTGCCAGAGCCCGGACTTGAACCCGATCAAACATCTCTGGAGAGACCTAAAAATAGCTGTGCAGCGACGCTCTTCATCCAAACTGACAGAGCTTGTAGCATCATACCCAAGAAGACTTGAGGCTGTAATTGCTGCAAAAAGTGCTTCAACAAAGTACAGAGTAAAGGGTCTGAATACTTACGTAAATGTGATATTTCATTATGGCGTATTGTGTGTAGATTGATGAGAAAAACAAACAATTTAATCAATTTTAGAATAAGGCTGTAACATAAAATCTTGAAAAAGTCAAAGGGTCTGAATACTTTCCGAATGAACAAAACATTAAGAACACCTTCCTAATACACCTTCCAATTAGTTGGGGTATGGACTCTACAAGATGTCGAAAGCGTTCCACAGGGATGCTGGTCCATGTTGACTCCAATGCTTCCCACAGTTGTCAAGTTGGCTGGATGTCCTTTTGGTGGTGGACCATTCTTAATTTTTTTTTTTTTTTTATTTTTATCCCATTTTCTCCCCAATTTTTCGTGGTATCCAATCGCTAGTAATTACTACCTTGTCTCATCGCTACAACTCCCGTACGGGCTCGGGAGAGACGAAGGTCGAAAGCCATGCGTCCTCCGAAGCACAACCCAACCAGCCGTACTGCTTCTTTAACACAGCGCGCCTCCAACCCGGAAGCCAGCCGCACCAATGTGTCGGAGGAAACACCGTGTACCTGGCCCCCTTGGTTGGCGTGCACTGTGCCCGGCCCGCCACAGGAGTCGCTGGAGCGCGATGAGACAAGGATATCCCTACCGGCCAAACCCTCCCTACCCCGGACGACGCTATGCCAATTGTGCGTCGCGGACCTCCCGGTCGCGGCCGGCTGCGACAGAGCCTGGGCGCGAACCCAGAGACTCTGGTGGTGCAGTTAGCACTGCGATGCAGTGCCCTAGACCACTGCGCCACCCGGGAGGCCCCTGTGGACCATTCTTGATACACACAACGATAAGCGTTGCAGTTCTTGATACAAACCAGTGCGCCAGACACCTACTATCATACCCCGCTCAAAGCCACTTCTTTTGTCTTACCCATTCACTCTCTGAATGGCACACATACACAACCCATGTCTCAATTGTTTCAAGGCTTAAAAATCCTTCTTTAACCTGTCTCCTCCCCTTCACCTACACTGATTGAAGTGGATTTAACAAGTGACATCAATAAGGGATCATAGCTTTCACCTGGATTCACCTAGTCGGTCTACGTCATGGAAAGAGCTATGTCAGTGTATACAGCGTTTACCGTGAATGCAGTCTCCGCTAACGCCGAAACATTGCCTTGAAATTATAATCATGTTGTTACCTTGAACCTCCACGATATGGATTCGTTAGAGCCCTTCATTTTCTATACCAAAGAGTGGAAATCATCCCAAAATAAATAAATCCAAAAAGGTTGACCTTGAGAACAGTAGCACACCACAGTTTGACAGCTGAGCAGCAGAGGTCCATCACACAAATGAAAGGTGAGTCCATACGCAACAGTTAGTGGCAGGGGAGCCTCAGGCCATGTCAGAAACAGATTATTATGTTTTCAATTTCTATTCAGTCATTCATTTCACGAAGCCTTTGAAGACTTTCAAATGGCAAAAAACGAGTTTCACTGAGCATAACCCATTAGTGGACTATTGGAGTACATAACATGGTTTATAGATGCTGTAAATGTGCAGATATTCAAATGCTTTGCCAAAAGAATTAGCAGTGGATATTTTGCCAGTTTCTACTTAATGACGTTTGGCGTTAACAAACGGTCACCTCAGTAAATACTGGTTTGCTTTTACTGGTTCAACTTATATCATTATATACTGGTTCAACTTATATCATTATATACTGGTTCAACTGTATATGGTTGGATTCACAGCCATAGTAACCACAGAATGGAGGACATCATATTTTAAGTGTGTTGTTGTGTTCAATTTGTTCAGCAGCTCATGGTATCAATACGTGGATTGAAGAGATGAAATCCAGTTTCCAATATCAAAGGTAGCTAATGGATGAAATAAATGAATTCCAGTGAATTCACAGAGACATATGCTACCAATTGCATTCAAAGCTGTCTTTGTACACTTTATTTTGAGTATAGGCTGTTTTTAGTGTTTCAATGATTTGCACTACATGAATCATGTAATTTAGTACTGGATGCTTAACTTCCTATTGAGTTCCAGTTCAGTTAACAGACAGTAGCCTGGACACTATGTATTAAAAAAGTGTACATTCTTATGATCTAATACAATATTTGGGACATGTGTGCAAATGTCCCACTGTAATTGTCCATAGAAAGGCCTAGTGTAGTCAAAAACGTGATTTTTTCCCCGTGTTTTATATATATTTCCACACTATGCGGTTGGAATAATAATAATGATGATAATGCTCTTTTAGTGTAAGAGCTGTTTGAAAAAACTGCTTTAAATTTCAACCTGTTTTTGGTCCTCCTGTGTGGCTCAGTTGGTAGAGCGTGGCACTTGCAATGCTAAGGTCGTGGGTTTGATTCCCACTGGGGACCAGCATGAAAAAGTACTAAGATGTATGCGCTCACTACTTACTGTAAGTCGCTCTGGGTAAGAGCGTCTGCTAAATTACTCAAATGTGGGATGGCGTTTGAGATATCACCTGGCGGTAAATTAGTTTATAGACCAATAAGAAAGAGTTCCAAACCTCTCTGCCAATAACAGCTAGTTTTCCATTCTCCTCAGACCACTCCCAGACAGTCCTAGCAAAATTCTTGCTTGAGAAATTGCTCTTTGCTAAGAAGCTAATTTTGTGTATTCTTAACAATTTAAATTGAAAAGAAAGGTACTTAATTGATACGCAGAAATGATTTGATTTGAGATAAATGTAAAAAAAATGGCTGCATTGGAGCTTTAATAAAACATATGCTCCCAATCTGCACAGAGAGGTGATGTCAGACTTACACAATGACAAACTGGATTGGTACTCATCATGCACATGTTGTTGGACCTTGCTATTAGAGCAGAAACAAGCACTCTTGAGAAGCAGTATCTATGTCATTAAAAGACAAATCTACAACACTGTAACAAAGAGAAACACCTTAATGACAAGCAAGAGTACTAGAGGAAAAGGTAGGGAAATTGTACCGAGATGAAACAACCTAGCACAAATCCCACTCCCCTCTTTTTCCTACTTAATGTAATTCTTTCAATGTGTGAATGAGATTATTGTTCTTCATAAAAGGGTTCCAGACGAAAAAGAGAGAGAAAAACAGCATATAGAGACTATTGTGGGTTAGTAGAGTGACGCTTGGCCACAGCATCAGCACCAGGACGCTTCCCCAAAACAACAACAAGGGAAACAGTCTATTTTTCCATACATGACAGGGGTAGGTGTGAGAAGAAATATGGCGGAAGGGAGAACATCCTTGTACAGGGAATACATCAAACTGAACAGAGGAGAGAAAATTAGGGATGAGGACAATGAGCAAAGGAGAAAGTCAAGGGAAGGATAATGGGAGAAAGAGTGAGTGGGCAGCAAGGAAGAAGAAAAGATGCAGATGTGGGATGCTTGTTGCTAGGGCAGCCATAAACACTGTCAAAAACATGGCCCTGATCAGAGAAATGACTTCATTGGTCAGCAGCTGTGACACATAGCAGAAGAGAATGAATAAGGGAGATACACATTCATCTCATGTTTACAGATAACAACACACGTACACAAATGGGGAGCAAACCCCACATTGTGCAAGATAAAGCACAACACACTCATCTCTTGAAATAACTGCTGAAAGAATTAGAGGCATATGACACACGGACACTGAAGATCAATGCTGGGCAACCTGGCAACCCAGCTGTGTCCGATTTCCCATATGAGAAAATATATTACACAATGGAGAAAAACTTGGAGAACACCCCCACATTGGAGTAATTGAGTAAACCCTTAAACTACTGCTTTTAAATGAATGGAAATACTGCCGTTTTTCAATACATAGATTGAAGAATAACAACCTGATACTGTTTTTGTTTTAATAGCATCTTTTATAAGTTGGTTTTTCAAATGATCACATACCAATAAAGGATATTGTGAAAGTTGGAACATGAATGGTTGACTATAGTTGAGTGGGGTTGCCAGATGCTGTGTATACTGTAATGTTATTTGTGTGACACCATTTCTCAAAGCTTTGTGAGCTACTGGATTTCCCATATATGTTAATAATGAAATACTTTCACAATACTACTATTGCATCATTGGAATATGAGGCTGTTTATCTCATTGCCAAGAAAATAATAATATAAAGAAAAGCTGCCCACCCAAGTTATAATTCCCAACAGAGACATCATTCTATTTTGTCTGATGATGTTGTACTGCATAGCTGTTGAGTTCTGTAGTAATGTGATTGTGAGGCCCCATTGTGGACAATACATTTGAGTCCAGTTGCTAATTTAGAGTTGGCTCGGTTGACGTTTCCAAAATATCTGAATATAGGCTTCGGCATGACAGAATTTGTAAATTAGCCTACTCCCCCTGCTGGTAAGCATACAGTACATGCACCCATTCAAAAATAATGTTTAACACAGGTTCTGACTACCATTACTTTAGAAAATTAACTGAAATACCAGTAGACCATTTCATCATAATTATTCATATTCCTCCTGATGCCCGTTCTAACATGAACTGTATCGTTTTCTGTGCCACACAGAAAGAGGGCGATCAACAGATAACATCTCAAGTTGGAGGGAAGCTCACGACCTACACCCAAACAGGACTGGCGGCCGGGCAGGAGTACGTGGTGACAATCAAGGGAGAAATAAATAGGAGAATGAGCACTGAGAGCACAACAGAATTCACAACCCGTGAGTCAGGAAACCACATGTTGTATCCCTTTATTAGCATCTGTTACTTTGGTTATCAATAGATATAAATGCTAAGTCGTTTTTTCCCCCACTGCTTTCCCCCCCACCCACCACCCAGTTATCTCTGGACCCACACACCTTCGAGTTGTGAAGACAACCACAACATCTGCAGTTGTCCAATGGGAACAATCGCAAGGAGACATCGACAGGTATCGCTTAACTGTTGCACCCAATCAGACAGACGGAACAGCCAAGGGAAGACAAGACCTAACCCTGCCCCCTGAGAGGGACTCTGCCCAGATTGACGGTTTGGACCCAGGACATTTGTATGACATCACGCTAGTGGCTGAAAAGGGCGGGATCAAGAGCAAGCCAGCAACAGTCCAAGTCACTCCTGGTGAGTTTTATTGGATGGCTTACTTTAGTTACTACATTGCATATGAAAAAATCCAGGGACTAGATTGTATAAGAAGCAATCTTGATTTATAGGCCATATTCTTTATTAGTTTATTTGGAAATGAAGACCATAAAATAATTCTATATTTTAAGATAAGAGTTATACAGTCATGAAACAACAAATAAATTGTGAAGTAAGCAGAAGAAGAGGAGAGAAAGAGAAAGTCATCATTATGTTTAAAAGAGAGAGAAATCTCTCAAACAAATTGGATTCCCTGGCAATGTGAATGAATATGCAAGAGCGGCCAGCCCTGCTCCTGTGAACTGTTATCCCACTAAAGTTAACATGTCTAGACACGTCATTTTTCAATAGAGCAGGTCATTGGAAGTGAAATTAAAATAGCTTGAAATTAATAGAGGTACAATATAAAGACTGCTCCTGGAGCTAACCTGATCTCTCTTTGTAAAATATATTTCCATTTTCATTATTCATTCTCTCTTTCTCGACAGTAGCGGCACACACTTAACTCACAACATTGACATTTTCAGCACCCGAACAATGAAAGGCAAGGTTGTATTGATGACCAAATGTAATACTCTTTCCACTTCTCCCCGCAGGTTTGGACAGCACATAGGCCAACTATTTATTGCACTAATGTCAATGCAGGTGTTGTTGGAAAACAGGATAATTCAAAGTGTTCAGTTCAAAGATATTCTTTTTGATTTTCCCATTTGGATCTAACAGTGCTTCCCTCTTGTAGTCGGATCAACAAAAAAAAATAGTTATCTTTGGTTCCAAATGATCGCTTCGTGCCTTTAGGAAAATCCACAGAGACAATATCCAGGGTGACCATGGACACTGTGACCATGCAGGTAGCACCAGGAGTAGCAAGCCATGAAGACCCAGCAGGGAATACAAAGCCTGTGAAGGCCATCTACTACTCAAAGGCCAAGGGCGAAGAACCAGAGAGTGGAAAGAATAGGAGTGGACCAGGCTCTGTAACAGTCAAAGGCACCAATGGAACCAAAGAGGACCCATCTGTTACAACCAGTAAAAGACCACTTGTCAACACAAAATACAGGGTTGTACATAAACCAGGTGATAGAATAACTTTGCCCAGGAAGCCATACATTGGAGACTCTATCCGTTTTAATGGTACAAGTGTAAGCCAGGGTGGGAGGAGAGTGGGTCACAGTCTTCTGAAAAAGCCTTCAAGCAGAAATCCATTGGTGGGGTCAAAGGTCAAGAAGACCTTAAAAACTGACACTAAAACAGAAAATCCCATTGTTTGGGACAGGACTATAGCTATAACTGTGAAAAACACTAAGCTGAAGACAAGTCCACTTGGAGAAAAAGATGGAACTTCGACAAAGACATATCCTGTTGGAATCCTTCCTGAAAATGCCACTACGAGTTTTGGTTCTGAACAACCAACAGTGATTCCCGGCTTAAAGGACCTACCTGATAGGAAAATGGGTACAGAGACTGAAACAAACGAGCCAGGGCAAGGGACAGATGGCTTGGAGCCTACAACCACATCAGAAACAAATACTACTGTTCACCTGAACGGGAAGAAATGTGTCAACAAGATTAAATTGACACACAGGAAAGTCAATGTGACCTGCAGAGAGAGAGTCATTGGGGGGAGGGTGGATGGCACAATAGTTCAAAGTAAACCCACAACAGAGCAGGGTTTTGCTGAAAAAGAGGACAGGGCCCTAAAAGTGTCTGAAACAGGACATTCAAAAACAACATACTCAGATAAAGATAAAGTTGCAGAAGTGGGTATCAGCAGAGATGGAGAGAAAACAACTGACATGGGATTGTTTGGAACCAAACAAAACGAGACAAAGACTCTGAGAGTGAGCGGCACACCACCTTTTCACCGCCTACCTCCAAAGGGGCCCTACCAACACCGCCCAAACCTAAATATGAGACCATTCCGAAACAGGACATGTTCACCTTCTTCAGCTCCCACAAAACTAAATGAATCAAAGACCAGTATGGGTCAACCCATGACTGGCAGACAAGTGGTGTTTGCAAAGACATTGCCTGTTTCCCAATCCTCAACCCTCCATCCAGATGCTCAGCCAGAGAGGGCACCAAAATCATCCAGTGAATCAGAACAGAGTGGCAAAGAAGGCTATTCATCATCGTCCTCCACTTCAGAGGAATCAGACTCTACTGAAGAAAATGCTGCAGTGGCAGAGAATGGTATTGCAGTAACAGAGGACGGTATGAGCACAGACGCAGACAGGGCAACTGACGTGGTGTCGTCTGGAACTGAACGAAACAAGTCAAAGACTCTGACAGTGGGCGGCACACCACCCTCACACCGTCTACCTCTAAAGGGGACCCAACAATGCCGCTCACACCCAAATATGGGACCATTCCAAAAGAGGACACGAACAAACCTGAGACCCCCTCAGCATCCATCAAGAGGTCCCATACGCAGACCTTTCCAACCTAAACTGACAAACAGAGACAACGGCATCATCGTCCACACCACTCAACCGGAGGAGCAGGGCACCTACAGAACCAGCCAGAATGACACAAACACAGACCTTAAGCCTGAAACTCTCATCAAGAGAGCAAATACCACAGCTAGTAAAATAGCAGAAGGTCAAACATATATTAGAAATAGCGGTAGCTTGAGCCAAAGTAGCCAAGATTCAAAAACAGGTCATCATGACAAAGGGAGCCAAGTGAGTAAGACTGCTGATTTAACAGACAGACCAAACCAGATAAATGGATCAGATGCCACTACTACTGGAAAAACAGGCCAGCCTCTAAACTCAGTGGGGGTTCAAAGCATAACCTCAGGAGGGTTCATACTCGTTTGGGAAGCACCAGAGGGGATGTACAGAAATTTCATAGTAACCCGGGAAGAGCATGGAAGTAAGAATGAGGCGGAGGAAGAGGAGGAAGAGGAAGTGGAGGAAGGGAAGAGTGAGTCAGAGGAGGATAGTGAGGAGGAAAGTGAAATGGGGTGAGTCAAGGTAAAGAGGGAGGGGAGGAGAACCCTGTTACCAATAGCAAAAGTGATAACCAGAGACAGAACAGCAACAGTAATACTATGGCTAAAGTTGGTGACGGGGGTACAATCAAGTTCTCCAAAGTCCTTCCAGGGTCGGCTCGCTCATTCCCATTCCAGAATCTCCATCCACAGACACGCTATTCCCTGTCCGTATTTGGGAAGGGTCCCGGACTACGCTCCAAAATTCACAGACTCATCGTAAGCACAGGTACTGGCCATAGTTAAATCTCTACCAACTACTACAAGGGTTCATTAGCTCATTGTTCAAGCACAGGACTTCTCTTTTTTTGAACTATGCAAGTTATTCAAGAGACCCAAGTTAGATGCCGATACATCCTCACACCATTTTAGGTGAGGTACACTTGCACAGCTGCTTGATCCATATCCATTTCAAGAGTTGTCACACTCTTGATACTGTAACTTCCTGAATTACAGTACTTCATCATGTCTGTCGTTAATTTGCATCATCTGCTTATTGATACCGTGAGCTGTGTTTATTTTGGTTTGTCCTTGAGAACCAAGAGCTTTTAATTAAAGGAATGGTAAATAAATCCAAAGCTTTAATTACAAATTATAAACTGGGTGGTTTGAGCCCTGAATGCTGATTGGCTGAAAGCCGTGGTATATCAGACCGTATACCACGGGTATGACAAAATATCGATTTTTACTGTTGTAATTATGTTGGTAACCAGTTTATAATAGCAATAAGGCACCTTTGGGGTTTGTGGTAAATGACAAATATACCACGGCTAATGGCTGTATCCAGACACTCCGCGGTGCGTCGTGCAAAAGAACAGCCCTTAGCTGTAGTATATTGGCCAAATGCACCACACCTCCTCGGGCCTTATTGCTTAAATATGCAATGACCAAATAATCATGCATCTGTGCTAATCATTTGTATTTCATGTTAACCCCTTGTTTATACCATGTTGTGCAGTGATTAGTGCAACTGTGATGTGTATTGTTCATACTGGGTGCATTGTGGAAAAACAGGTATGATTGCCAAAACACCCAGGGGAAATGGGCTGTTGCTAACTGGGAAACTATCTGAAGCACATCCCATCAAACAAATGTGAGCATGAGTTCATCATCTTCAAAATGTAGGTTATGTTGAGGGATACTCTCTAATATATAATCATTACAGTGCTAAACCTTACACAATAAACACGTGATTACATAGCCTCCCTGGTCCATATACGACATGTCATATACAGCCTGTGTTTTCCGTTGTGTACATGGACAGTATGTCAACCCAAACACATCCATGTGTTAAGCACATCCAGTGCCTTCAGAAAGTATTCCTACCCCTTGACTTATTCCACATGTTGTGTTACAGCCTGAATTCAACATGGATTAAATATATGTTTTTAGAAATTTGACCACATTTATTGGAAATGAAATACAGAAATATCTCTTTTACATAAGTATTCACACCCCTGAATCAATACTTTGCAGAAGCACCTTTGGCGGCGATTACAACTGAGTCTTTTTGTCCAGCACCTGGATTGTACTATAATTGCCCATTATTCTTTTAAAAATTCTTCAAGCTCTGTCAAGTTGATTGTTGATCATTGCTACAGTAGACTGACATTTTCAAGTCTTGCCATAGATTTTCAAGACGATTTAAGTTAAAACGGTAACTAGGCCACTCAACATTCACATTTGTCTTGGTAAGCAACTCCAGTGTAGATTTGGCCTTGTGTTTTCGGTTATTGTCCTACTGAAAGGTGATTTTGTCTCCCACCGTCTGTTGGAAAGCAGACAACCAGGTTTTCCTCTAGGATTTTGCCTGTTCTTATAGCTGTATTCTTTTTCTTTTTAGCCTAAAAAAATCCCCTAGTCCTTGCCGTTGAAAAGCATACTCATAAAATGATGCAGCCACCACCATACTTGAAAATATTAAGAGTGGTACTCAATAATGTGTTGGATTTTCCCCAAACAAAAGGTTACTATCTATGCCACATTTTTTTGCAGTATTACTTAGGTTGTCTTGTTGTAAACAGGATGCATGTTTTGGAATTTGTACAGGCTTCCTTCTTTTCACTCTGTCATTTAGGTTAGTATTGTGGAGTAACTACAATGTTGTTGATCCAACCTCAGTTTTCTCATATCGCAACCATTAACCTCTAACGGTTTTAAAATCACCATTGGCCTCATGATCAAATCCCTGAGCAGTTTCCTTCCTCTCCGGCAACTGAGTAAGGAAGGACGCCTGTATCTTTGTGGTGACTGGGTGTATTGATACTCCATCCAAAGCCTAATTAATAATGCCACCATGCTCAAAGGGATATATACAGTGCCTTTGGAATGTATTCAGACCGTTTGACTTTTTCCACATTTTGTTAGCTGTACCTTATTCTAAAATTGATGAAATATGTTTTCCCCCTCATCAATCAACACACAATACCCCATTATGACAAAGCAAAAACAGGTTTTTAGATTTTTTTCTAATTTATTAAAAATAAAAAACTGAAATATAAAATGTACATAAGTATTCAGACCCTTTATTCAGTATTTTGTTGAAGTGCCTTTGGCAGTGATTACAGCCTTGAGTCTTTTTGGGTATGACGCTACAAGCTTGGCACACCTGTATTTGGGGAGTTTCTCCCATTCTTCTCTGCAGATCCTCTCAAGCTCTGTCAGGTTGGATGGGGAGCGTTGCTGCATAGCTATTTTCAGGTCTCTCCAGAGATGTTCGATCAGGTTTAAGCCCGAGCTCTGACTGGGTCAAGGACATTCAGAGACTTGTCCCAAAGCCACACCTGTGTTGTCTTGGCTGTGTGCTTAGGGTCGTTGTCCTGTTGGAAGGTGAACCTTCGCCCTAGTCTGAGCTCTGGAGCAGGTTTTCATCAAGGATCTCCCTGTACTTTGCTACGTTTATCTTTCCCTCGTTCCTGACTAGTTTCCCAGGTTTCCCAGGTTTCCTTCAGACATGATGCTTGGCATTCAGGCCAAAGAGTTTAATCTTGGTTTCATCAGACCAGAGAATCTTGTTTCTCATGGTCTGAAGGTCTTTAGGTGCCTTTTGGCAAACTCCAAGCGAGCTATCATGTGCCTTTTACTGAGGAGTGTCTTCTGTCTGGCCACTCCACCATAAAGGCCTGATGGGTGGAGTGCTGCAGAGATTGTTGTCCTTCTGGAAGGTTCTCCCATCTCCACAGACGAACTCTAGAGCTCTGTCAGAGTGACCATTGGGTTCTTGGTCACCTCCCTGACCAAGACCCTTCTCCCCCGATTGCTCAGTTTGGCCGGGTGGCCAGCTCTAGGAAGGGTATTGGTGGTTCCAAACCTCTTCCATTTAAGAATGATCGAGGCCACTGTGTTCTTGGGGACCTTCAGTGCTGCAGAGATATTTTGGTAACCTTCTCCATATCCGTGCCTCGACACCATCCTGTCTTGGAGCTCTACGGACAATTCCTTCGACCTCATTGCTTGATTTTTGCTCTGACGTGCACTGTCAACTGTGGGACTTTATATAGACAGGTGTGTGCCTTTCCAAATCATGTCCAATCAATTGAATTTACCACAGGTGTACTCCAATCAAGTTGTAGAAACATCTCAAGGATGATCAATGGAAACAGGGTGCATCTGAGCTCAATTTCGAGTCTCATAACAAAGGGTCTGAATACTTATGCAAATATTATACATTTATAAACATTTCTAAAAACCTGTTATTTGCTTTGTCATCGTGGGGTATTGTGTGTAGATTGCTGATATTTTTTTTATTTCATCAATTTTAGAATAAGGCTGTAACGTAACAAAATGTGGAAAAAGTAAAATACTTTCCGAAGACACTGTATATATATTTTTTACACATCTACCAATCGGTGCCCTGCTTTGCGTGCAATTAAAAAACCTCCCTTGTCTTTGTGGTTGAATCTGTGCTTAAAATTCCCTACTTGATTGAGGGACCTTATAGATAATTGTATGTGTGGAGTACAGGAACTGGGGTAGTTATACAAAAATCATGCTAACCACTATTATTGAACACGGAATGAGTCCATGCAACTTTTTATGTGATGTGTTAAGCACATTTTTACTCCTGAACTTATTTAAGCTTGCCATAACAACGGGGTTGAATATTTATTAACTCAAGACATTTCAGATGATTTATTTTTTATTAATTTCAAAGATTTTCTACAAACAAAATTCCACTTTGACATTATGGGGTATTGTGTGTAGATCAGTGACACTAAATCTCAATTTAATCAATACAAATCCAAGCTGTAACACAACAAAATGTGGGAAAAGTAAAGGGGTATGAAAACTTTCTGAAGGCACTGTACTAATGAAAATTACTCTGATATTCATGAGACCATTCAGCTACAACCGCCATTCACTGCTGGTCTGATCTTCTCTCACTTAGGGTAAGCTTTAAGTCAGCAACCTTCATTGGCTCCCTTCATCACTCACAAAACCCAGGGTAAGACCATGGTTGGTCCCTATGGTTTTTCCTGATCTTAAGCGTGAAATGTACAGATTTTAATCCCATGAGTCTTTTTTAAATGTATTTGTAAAAAAATTTTTTTTTAAAGAACTAAATTCAACAAGGTTTTAACGATTAGCTAGTTCTTTTTGTTTTTTTCAGAGGGTGAGGTCTCAAATGGTATTTGGAATCATTATGGCAGAATTCTGCTCACTCATGGTTGAAAATCTGTTGGTCAACACATTTCTTATTCCTTAGAAATTATCCTTATCTTGCTTTATCTCTCCTATTCTTGCATTAAAATAATATGGGGTATGTATTTGTTATCAACATCTCTTCGATTTTTCTTGTCTTCTGTTATAACCATTTAAACTTTTCTCTTTCCTGCCAACTTCTTTTTTTTCAGGATCAAAAGACCAGCTCAACATTAATATCTCATCCTTTTCCCTTGCTGCTTTCCAGGGTCCAACATCTGCATTTAACAGTGACACCTTTGTCTGTTTTAGTATATGCTGTACTGTGTATACTGTATATATGTTTGCACTGTACATATATACCCAAACTCAATGGAGCACTAATAATAACAGCGTGAGTAAACAAGAAAAGTATGAGTGCACCTACATTTTAAGGTATATTGAACTTTCTTCTCCTCACATGTAGTATGACTTACCTCAAGTCTCCATTTTCTCTTTCTCAAATATATTCTAGCTGTTTCCATGTCCATCATTTTTCTCTTGATACTTTTCATTCTTTCTTTCTTACAGTTTTTATTTGTCTTTATTTGTTTTCATGCGTCTTTCTGTCTGTGTTCGTCTTTCTATCTTTTGTTTCTCTTTTTCGCTCTCAATCACACTTAATATTCCCGTGCCATGCCCAGGTCCAGAGCCTCCCTCGGGTCTTGTCTTCAGTGAAGTGACTGAGACATCTCTCTCTGTGTCCTGGACCAAGCCAAAAAGTCCAGTGAGTGGCTTCAAGGTCACCTACACTAACACACAGGAAGGTAGGTGCTTACACTAAAGTCATGGGGGTCAAAATCCTGGCTGTTGAGTCACGTCAGTTCATTGTGCATTCACATCGGAAGTTGCCCGTTCTATTCCAGGGGAGCCTCTCTCCGCAACGGTGGACTCTGGGGATTCCACTCTGGCACTGTCAAAGCTCTCTCCAGGGTCCTCCTATGAGGTCAGTGTGATATCCGTCCTTGGACTGGACGAGAGCGATGCAATTAAAGACCTGGTTGTGACACGTACGTTTACTTCAGTCATACTGTTGACTTTCAATTTTAGGATTAATGCTAATTTACAGGAAGTTGTCAGATGATAAATTATAGGAAGTTAGATTATCAACAGCCACTTTAATCTGGTCCTTGGTGGTGTCTTGGTCAAAGAATTTAAGTTAAGCATTAAAAACCACATGTATTTTTTGTTTTGTTTCTTACTTTCGTGTGTATGGTGTTTCCTCTGCGTTTTATATGGGGTCTGTGTTCATAATTGTTCTAGCAGGTGCAGGATCTGGGAAAGATCTGTGCATTTTCACATTTTCTCAGAGGCTCTATTCTGGAGCTGATTCAACTTCAATTTCAAAATACTTTTTTAGCAAGAATGAGATTCAAATCTAATGATGTATCGAAAGGATTTGATTTCACATTGTGATAACTAACGCTCCCTTTCTCTTGCCTTCATTTTTTTCAAACCCAAACCGATCTCAGTCCCTGACCCTCCGAGGGATCTCCGGGCTATTAATGTCACAGACACCAAGGCCTTGCTGCTATGGCGACCAGCACTGGCAACAGTGGACCGTTACGTCATAGTGTATGGCTCTGAAAAAGGTAAAGGGGTATCAGAAGTTGGATATCCATTACAACAATACCCCGTGGGGCTTTTAACAGCCAAGCCGTATTAGAGCCTTTCCTTTCCAGTTGGAGCTTTCACACAGGCCACAGGCAAGATGAGATCATAGTATTTGTATTGGACAGTCAGTTTATGACCACCCCAACAGCATTACAATATAAACACTGAGAAATAAATTAAATCCTGCTGCCTACCTCTCTCCCCTGCCACTCACCTGCTCTCTCTCCGCTGCTTACTTGTTTCTGTGTCAACCAAGGGTCAGATGATGCCGAGATCACTGTATCGGGCAATGCGGCGGAGCAGCAGCTGAAAGGCCTACAGGGCTCCACTATGTACACCGTCACAGTCACCAGTCAGCTGGGCAACCTGGACAGCTCTGCCGCCATCACCGTCTTCACCACCACCGGTGGTCAGTCCGCACACACATCTTCTCAAACTACCCTAATGCTTAAACCAATCAACTCACCAGAGACCGAGCAGAAAAGGAAGGCTGATGTTTTCATTTAATTTGACAACTGAGCTTCTTGTGATTGTGTCCATGTCCATCTGGCAGGATCCAGGGGAGACGGGGAAGTCCCGCGTGACCTGAAGGCCAGTCAGGTGACTCCTCGCTCAGCGCTGTTGACGTGGAAAGCACCCTCTGCCGCCATGGGAAGCTACAAGCTGACCTATCAAACGGAGGGACAGGAGATGCAGGTGAGGAACATTGAGTAAAAGGTGGAGACAGACACACATTCGATTTTATTCAGGACAGTAAATTAGGACAAAATGCAATAAACTCTGGTCTAGACAGATTACCTATTTCTTCTCAACAGGAGGTTACCATTGACTCCACAGTAACAGAGTTCAAACTGACCAGGCTGCATCCCATGTCCAAGTATACCGTGCAGCTACAGGGGGAGAGGGGAGGGAGCTATACTGCTAAAATTTCCACTGAGTTCACCACAGGTAAGTGGTCAAATATATTTGACTTTATAAAGAAACTTTACAAAACGAAATACATACATCGAAAGCACAGTTTCATAAAGTTAGGCTCTCTCTTTGATTTTGTATGTCAGGGAATCTCCGATACGCCTTCCCAAGTGACTGTTCCCAGGAGCTGCTAAACGGGATACATGAGTCTGGAGAGGTGGAGATCTTCCCCAAGGGAAGGCAGGGAAAACCAGTGTTGGTCTACTGCGACCAGGTGACTGATGGAGGCGGCTGGACGGTAAGAGAAGATGATTGTGTCAGGGACCATGTGTCTATACTGTTGGTGAAGGGAGAGATTGCTATTTAAAATGTATTCAGATGTAGACAATAGATTTAGCATAAGTAGTGGCAAATGTAATACATTTGACTGCATAATAGCTATGTCCCTTAAAGGAAAATACCACTCAAAAACTATCTTTTGCTATTTGGTATTTCATTAGTTGATACAGTCCCAAAATGTTTTGCATGTCAGCAATCAAGTTTTCAAGATATCAACTTCAAAATAAGTTTATCTTGAAGACCCAAAACATCCCAAAACATTTTGGGACTGGATCAACATTGGACTAATCAAATACCAAATACCAAAATAGTTTTGGAGTGGTATTTTCCTTTAACTGGCATGAGAGGGAGTTAACGGTTGGTTATGGATGGTATATGTCCGCTGTATGAGCGTGTGTGCTTTACAGGTTTTCCAGAGAAGGATGGATGGGAAAACTGACTTCTTCAGAGGCTGGAAAAACTACAGCAAAGGTTTTGGAGAACTGAGTGGGGAATTTTGGCTGGGTGAGAGTCATTCGTCACGCTAAGTTTGTTTTCACCCACTTCAGCAGCAGTGCACCAGCATTACATCACACAGAACTGTTAGAATGACAACGCAAAAGCTACACTATGTCACTTTTACGTAAACAGTGTAAGCCCTCATGACAGATCAACTCTGTAAATAGACCCGTTGCTGGGCAGATAAATTAAACAGTATAACACCAGATGAGAAGGATCAATTTAATGTGGAAATTTATGGCAAGACGGTAGGAAAAAAGTGACTACTGGCACTATTGGTGCACAAACAGAAGGACAATCAAGAGCAGTAGCAGAGGGCCTATCACTCTTCAAAACCCTTTAACTTTTCTTGAGCGATTGGCTGAGCATTAACGCCAGTAGCGCACTATCCACTATTCATTCTAACATTGAGAGGCATCATGCTAATTTCTACTGTGTAGATCTGATGAAAATAAGTCTTCAGCGCCCCCTAGAGGCAACACATATAGTTTACTTCAGGAGCTCGGTAGTGAGCAGTTTTCTGTGTGCTCTAACACCTTGTTTCCCACTCATCTCTGTCCATCTATAGGTAATGAGAACCTACACAATCTAACCAGCATGGCACCAATGACCCTACGTGTGGACCTCCGTGCAGGGGACGAATCAGTGTTTGCCAAGTACTCTGCATTCACAGTGGACACTGTTAGAAGGAACTATGCTCTCAAAGTGTCTGGGTACAGCGGTACAGCAGGTATGAACAGAATCTGTCCACTGAAAATGATTGACCTCTTATTGTGCATACTTCCACATTATCATTAAACCCGTCGCTTATTGTTTTCTCATTATCCCTCTATTCCACACCTACTGTTTCCCTCCTCACACCTGCCATCTGTCTTTCCACTCTACTTCCCTTGTCCCCTTCCTTCCTGACTTTTTCGTCCCTGTAGGTGACTCTATGAGTTACCACAACGCGCGCATGTTCTCTACCAGAGACAGAGACCCCACGCCTTTCATCACCCGCTGTGCCATGTCCTATAAGGGGGGTTGGTGGTACAAGAACTGCCACGAGGCCAACCTTAATGGCCTCTACGACACCAGTGTCAATCACCAGGTAATACCAGCCGACTTCATACCTCATTTCACTATTTCAGAGTCTATATCACCAAAGTAATCTAAGGCAACTATTCCAGAAGAAACAATTACAAGTTCGGGGTGGTTTGCTAACTGAATTGTCTCTGTGTCTCAGGGTGTGATCTGGACTGCCTGGAAAGGCAAGGACTTGTCCATCCCTTTCACTGAGATGAAGCTCCGACCAACATCTTTCACCCCTCCAACTCAGGGATAATGACAAAGTGGTGGACAGAAAATGAGAAGGGGGGAAAGGCACAGTTTATGAACACACACACACATCCAGGTAACTGCTGAAATAAAGGAAACACCAACATAAAGTGTCTCGATAGGGCGTTGGGTCACCACGAGCCAGAACAGCTTCAATGCACCTTCTCGTAGATTCCACAAGTGTCTGAAACTCTATTGGAGGGAGGTGACACCATTCTTCCATGAGATATTCCATCATTTGGTGTTTTGTTGATGGTGGTGGAAACGCTGTCTCAGGCGCCGCTCCAGAATCTCCCATAAGTGTTCAATTGGGTTGAGATCTGGTGACTGAGACATACACACACACACCCCCTTTAAACCCCCAATTCTCTTTTGAGACCCCTCTTTCAAAGTTACTGAGATATCTTCTTCTAGCCATGGCAGCCAAATAATAGGCAACTGGCTATTTTTATACCCTAAGCATGATAGAATGTTAACTGCTTAATTAACTCAGGAACCATACCTGTGTGGAAGTACTTGCTTTCAATATACTTCGTATCCCTCATTTACTCAAGTGTTTGCTTTATTTGGGTAGTTACCTGTACATAAGCACACAAGCAAACACACACTCACTCATGCATGCATACACAGTACTTGCACCTATTAGCTAGTTTGAAAATTTCCCAATGCCTTGCTCTCCAGACTAAAGCAATTCGATTTTTTCAAATGTATAGAGGACAGTTATCTGTATGTTATATTGTACAGTTTCTAGATTATCTTTGAGATTTCCCTTTTCTTTTTTACTCTTAAGTGTTGTGGCACCCCTTGTGTAAGCTGTAAAAATGTATGCACTGTCCCCTGGCTGTGACGGTACAACCGTGGAAATGAGCGGTGAATAACGGAGATTTCTGTTTGTACTTGACTGGCAATTATCGAGTTTTGGTGTTTGTCCTTTGTTTGTCTTATTTTGTGGTTATATGTCCTGTATTTTCGGTTGCCCCAATTCTCAAATGGTAGCTGCTAAACTAATAAAATAATGGTGGAACATGGGCAGCAGAAGCACTGGGTGTTCCGTTTTATGAGCAAGTACTGTACGTAAGGGAGGTTTTCACTGATTTAAGCTAGGTGATAGAGTTGGAGGCCTTGAAGATAAACTGTGCAGTGACAAGGCGTGACAATAAAGAGTTATTTTTGACGTTGAATACCCAACACTCTACCAAACTCCCCAAATATTCCCAATGCATTGCCAAAGATGACACCTACTGCACGTTTACTCAAACGAAACAGTACCACTACTACAAGGCAATTCATGTCCACAATCAGATCTATTTGAACATTCTATTATTACATATACACTGAGTGTACAAAACATTAGGTACACCTGCTCTTTCCATGACATAGAGTCTATGTCATAGACTTACCAGGTCACTTGTTAAATCCACTTCAATCAGTGTAGGTGAAATGTCAGAATTATAGTAGAGAGAATGATTTATTTCAGCTTTTATTTATTTCATCACATTCCCAGTGGGTCAGAAGTTCACATACACTCAATTAGTATTTGGTAGCATTGCCTTTAAATTGTTTAACTTGTGTCAAACGTTTTGGGTAGCCTTCCACAAGCTTCCCACAATAAGTTGGGTTCATGTTGGCCCATACCTCCTGACAGAGCTTGTGTAACTGAGTCAGGTTTGTAGGCCTCCTTGCTCGCACACACTTTTTCAGTTCTGCCCACAAATGTTCTATAGGTTTGAGGTCAGGGCTTTGTGATAGCCACTCCAATACCTTGACTTTCTTGTTCTTAAGCCATTTTGCCACAACTTTGGAAGTATGCTTGGGGTCATTGTCCATTTGGAAGACCCATTTGCGACCAAGCTTTAACTTCCTGACTGATGTCTTGTGATGTTGCTTCAATATATCCACATAATTTTCCTGCCTCATGATGCCATCTATTTTGTGAAGTGCACCAGTCCCTCCTGCAGCAAAGCACCCCCACAACATGATGCTGCCACCCCCGTGCTTCACGGTTGGGATGGTGTTCTTTGGCTTGCAAGCATCCCCCTTTTTCCTCCAAACATAACGATGGTCATTATGGCCAAATAGTTATATTTTTGTTTCATCAGACCAGATGATATTTCTCCAAAAAGTACAATCTTTGTCCCTATGTTCAGTTGCAAACCCTAGTCTGGCTTTTTTATGGCGGTTTTTGAGCAGTGGCTCAAACCTGAAAGGCCTTGCTGAGTGGCCTTTCAGGTTATGTCGATATAGGACTCGTTTTACTGTGGATATAGATACTTTTGTACCTGTTTCCTCCAGCATCTTCACAAGGCACTTTTCACACCAAAGTACGTTCATCTCTAGGAGACAGAACGCGTCTCCTTCCTGAGCGGTATGTCGGCTGCGTGGTCCCATGGTGATTATACTTGCATACTATTGTTTGTACAGATGAACGTGGTACCTTCAGGCATTTGGAAATTGCTCCCAAGGATGAACAAGACTTGTGGAGTTCTACAAAAAAAAATTGAGGTCTTGGCTAATTTCTTTAGAATTTCCCATGTCAAGCAAAGAGGCACTAAGTGTGAAGGTAGGCCTTGAAATACATCCACAGGTACACCTCCAATTGACTCCAATGTTGTCAATTAGCCTATCATTTTCCAAGCTGTTTAAAGGCACAGTCAATTTAGTGTATGTAAACTTCTGACCCACTGGAATTGTGATACAATGAATTATAAGTGAGATAATCTGTCTGTAAACAATTGTTGGAAAAATGACTTGTGTCATGCACAAAGTAGATGTCCTAACCGACTTGCCAAAACTATAGTTTGTTAATAAGAAATTTGTGGAGTGGTTGAAAAACAAGTTTTAATGACTCGAAGCTAAGTGTAAACTTCCGACTTCAACTGTATGTACTGTGTTCCATTTAATTCTGTAGACTGAGTTTTAATATTTCATTCTATCAGATTGATACCATTATGACATAGACCTTCCATTGTTCATGCAATGTTCCAAGCACACACATTTCCTCAAACTGGTACACATTTCCTTCAGATCCACCATGCTGAGCAGGGGGAGAAAGGTAGGATTTTTAGGTTGTAGAATTATCAAATAAAAAATTGTAGAAAACATTGATATTACAGATAATTCTTAAACTATTATCGTTTATTTATGTACTGCTAATGTAAATACGATAAGCGTCTGTTCACAATGTGTACACGTCTCACAATAGACAGAAGAGAACAAGAATCCCGGCTAAATCTACTGAGGCTCCCAAGTAATGACCTCTATTTCTACCTAACACACACACACACACAGACAGAGTCCATCTTACCTGGTTATATGGTCAACTCTTCACAGGGATGCTGTAACACCTCAGGTGGAGGTTCCTGTATCAAACCAGGTTTATGATCAGCAAGTCCAAGTGAGGCCAGTGGTGAACCCTGTGGTGACCCTATTGCAAAAGGTAAAAGGTATCCACATTTTGCTATGTTACAGCCTTATTCTAAAATGGATTTAAAAAAGAATTCTCAATCTACACACAATACCCCACTTTTGCAAATGTACAAAAATGTAAAACAGAAATATTGAAATACTCGACATGTTGCTCAGGTGCATCCTGTTTCCATTGATCATCCTTGAGATGTTTCTACAACTTGATTAGAGTCCACCTGTGGTAAATTCAATTGATTGGTCATGATTTGGAAAGGCACACACCTGTCTATATAAGGTCCCACAGTTGACAGTGCATGAGCTCAGAGACGATCGTGTTGAGACACAGATATGGGGAAGGGTACCAAAACATTTATGCAGCATTGAAGGTCCCCAAGAACACAGTGGCCCCCATCATTCTTAAATGGAAGAAATTTGGAAGCACCAAGAACACAGTGGCCCCCATCATTCTTAAATGGAAGAAATTTGGAAGCACCAAGACACTTCCTAGAGCTGGCCGCAAAGCCAAACTGAGGTGAGGAAGCCACGCCTCAGTAAAAGGCACATGACAGCCCGCTTGGAGTTTGACAAAGGGCACCTAAAGGACAAGATTATCTGCTGATGAAACCAATATTGAACACTTTTGGCCTGAATACCAAGTGTCACATCTGGAGGAAACCTGGCACCATCCCTACGGTGAAGCATGGTGGTGGCAGCATCATGCTGTGGGGATGTTTTTCAGTGGCAGGGGCAGGGAGACTAGTCAGGATCGAGGGAAATATGAACGGAGCAAAGTACAGAGAGATCCTTGATGAAAACCTGCTCCAGAGCACTCAGGACCTCAGACTGGGGCGAACGTTCACCTTCCAACAGGACAACGACCCTAAGCACACAGCCAAGACAATACAAGAGAGGCTTCGGGACATGTCTCTGAATGTCCTTGAGTGGACCAGCCAGAGCCCGGACTTGAACCTGAGCGAACATCTCTGGAGAGACCTGAAAATAGCTGTGCAGGGACGCTCCCCATCCAACCTGACAGACCTTGAGAGGATCTGCAGAGAAGAATGGGAGAAACTTCCCAAATACAGGTGTGCCAAGCTTGTAGCATCCTGTCCAAGAAGACTCTAGGATGTAATCGCTGCCAAAGGTGCTTCAATAAAGTACGGAGTAAAGGGTCTGAATACTTATGTGTCACAGCTGTTGAATGAAGTGGACCAAGGTGCAGCGTGGTGACTGTACATTTTCTTTTTATTAGAAATGACGCCGACAAAACAATAAACAATACAAAACAAACCGTGGCTAAGTGCCACAAACAAAGTTAACTTCCCACAAAGACAGGTGGGAAAAAGGGCTCCCTAAGTATGGTTCTCAATCAGAGACAACGAACACAGCTGTCCCTGATTGAGAACCTTACCCGGCCAAAACATAGGAATAAAAATAAAGAAACATAGAATACCCACCCCAACTCACACCCTGACCAAACCAAAATAGAGACATAAAAAGGATCTCTAAGGTCAGGGCGTGACATTATGTAAATGTGATATTTCCGTTTTTTTTATATACCTGTTTTTGCTTTGTAATTATGGGGCATTGTGTGTAGATTGAGGAGTGAAAAAAAACGATTTAATACATTTTAGAATAAGTCTGTAACGTATCGTATTAGGTCATTTAAGAGTCTAATGTGTTACATAAGAATAATAAGTTAAGAGAGTGACATAGGATATTCATTCGTATAGCAATCGACAACAACCATGTACTTTCAAAATCCCTGTCAGTTATTTAATTAATTGCAGCAAGCCGTTGCCAACCCATTTGAAGCTGCTGGGCGACATGGCTACAACGTGGGCAAATTAGAACAAGTAAGCGGCATAACACCCTTCTGGCTCAATGTGGCAGAGAAAATCATCAATGATGTATGCAGGATTACAAGTCTAAAAGGATCCCTGTAGATCTCTCTGATTTCACTTCAATTCAAGATGCTGGCGATCAGAGAGGCTTTGAACAGTGGGAGGACTACACAACGGACGAGTTTACCTTGATTGTTGGCCGTCTGACTGGACTCGTCCTCAATAACCTCATGGATAATTTCACGAAGGAGCGCAGGGGGACATCAGTAAGCACGAGTGTCTGACAGACCTGGGTATCAACATGGACGTTTGCAATTTTCTTTGTGGATGGGAGAATTTTGTAGTTAGCATGACAAACGGACAGGAGATCAGTCGCTCTCCGGGACCACTGCCTGTTGGCCAAAGCGCCGTCAACGATCAACGCCATCGCCTGAGAGTGCTCTCCCATCCACAAAGAGGTTTAGAGGAGTCCTTGGGGCCCTTAGTCTCCAAGAGCCACTGTGAGGTAGCCAGTAGCACACAGAGATGCCCCAAACTGCAGCAGGGACAGAAAGAGATCACAGGTTTATGGTTCCTTTACCAATTAGTCCCGTACACATTATTATTAGTATGTCCAATTATTAACAGTATGGGTGTTAAGATTTGCAGTTGGGCTAAATATTGCAAATTGTCCTTTCTGGAAGCTCTTTTTTGTCATGCTACTGTTATATTACTACATTAGAAAAATGTGGTATTTTGTGTTGTTTGGAAACTGTTGCCCTCAATGTAGTTGCACAATGGCCTAGTGGAATCACTCTTTCACATATTTTTCAACTAAACAGTAGCCTATGAACACTGTGGACACTGTTGCACATGGACAGCTCCCAGTGCTGAATTGCCAAACTCAGAATGTAGACCTGCTTCAACATTATTGAGCTACTAATTGTAATCCGGTTTGGAGCGAGCGGTCGCATTTGCATTCGCTCCGCAGGTAGTATAACTTTTCATTACATTTCATTATATTTCATTATAGTACAACGGTTTGATTTGTCTAACCTTAGCAATTTCTTCTTAGCTAGCTACATAGCCGTCTGTGTATCAAAGATAATTGCGTAATTATCGTATTTCGTCGTCTATCGTAGTCCACACTGCTATCTGCCCAGCAGCTAGCCAGCTAGCAAACGTCCACCGTCTACCGAATAGTAGTATAACTTTTCATTACATTTCATTATAGTACAACGGTTTGATTTTCATTTTCATTACAGTACAACGGTTTGATTTGTTTGATCTTAGCTAGCTACATAGCCGTCTTTGTATCAAACATAATTGTGTAGTTATTGAGGTTCGCTAGCCAGCTATCTTCGTCCTAACGTAACGCAACGTAGCCAACACTGCTAGCTAGCCACCGAATAGCAGCATTGTAGAAACGAGTGCATTACAACGGAACGACTTGATTTGTGTAGTGTTAGCTGGCTACACAGTTGTCTTTGCTATCTTTGATTTGTTTGATCTTAGCTAGCTACTTAGCTGGCTACATAGCCGTCTTTGTATCAAAGATAATTGTGTAGTTATCGAGGTTCGCTGAGGTTCGCTAGCCAGGTATTCTCGTCCTAACGTAACGTAACGTAACGTAGTCAACCCTGCTAGCTAGCCAGCTAGCCACCGATTAGCAGCACTGTAGAAACGATTACATTACAACGGAACGACTTGATTTGTGTAGTGTTAGCTAGCTACATAGTTTTCTTTGCTATCTTTGTATCTAAGATAATTGTGTAGCTTTGAGTAATTATCGGTTAGCTAGCCAGCTATTTTCGCATGCCGCGCTGCCGTCCTCCTACCTAGCCAACACTGCTAGCTAACACTGCTAGCTAGCCAACTTCTACCGAATAGCAGCACTGTAGAAACTTACATTACAACGGAACGACTTGATTAGCGTAGTGTTAGCTAGTTGTCTTTGCTGTCCTTGTATCCATGATAATTGTGTAGTTTAGAGAAATTTAGAGAAATTGTCGAGGTTACCTAGCCAGCTTCACTTTCAACAACGCAGCCACTGCTAGCCAGGCTACTTCACCAGCCAGCAGTACTATATCATTTTAGTCAATAAGATCTTTTATTTTATTTTTTTTGCAACGTAAGCTTAACTTTCTGAACATTCGAGACGTGTAGTCCACTTGTCATTCTAATCTCCTTTGCATTAGCGTAGCCTCTTCTGTAGCCTGTCAACTATGTGTCTGTCTATCCCTGTACTCTCCTCTCTGCACAGACCATACAAACGCTTCACACCGCGTGGCCGCGCCCACCCTAACCTGGTGGTCCCAGCCCGCACGACTCACGTGGAGTTCCAGGTCTCCGGTAGCCTCTGGAACTGCCGATCTGCGGCCAACAAGGCAGAGCTCATCTCAGCCTATGCGTCCCTCCAGTCCCTCGACTTCTTGGCACTGACGGAAACATGGCTCACCACAGATAACACTGCTACTCCTACTGCTCTCTCTTCGCCTGCCCACGTGTTCTCGCACACCCCGAGAGCTTCTGGTCAGCGGGGTGGTGGCACCGGGATCCTCATCTCTCCCAAGTGGTCATTCTCTCTTTCTCCCCTTACCCATCTGTCTATCGCCTCCTTTGAATTCCATGCTGTCACAGTTACCAGCCCTTTCAAGCTTAACATCCTTATCATTTATCGCCCTCCAGGTTCCCTTGGAGAGTTCATCAATGAGCTTGATGCCTTGATAAGCTCCTTTCCTGAGGACGGCTCACCTCTCACAGTTCTGGGTGACTTTAACCTCCCCATGTCTACCTTTGACTCATTCCTCTCTGCCTCCTTCTTTCCACTCCTCTCCTCTTTTGACCTCACCCTCTCACCTTCCCCCCCTACTCACAAGGCAGGCAATACGCTTGACCTCATCTTTACTAGATGCTGTTCTTCCACTAACCTCATTGCAACTCCCCTCCAAGTCTCCGACCACTACCTTGTATCCTTTTCCCTCTCGCTCTCATCCAACACTTCCCACACTGCCCCTACTCGGATGGTATCGCGCCGTCCCAACCTTCGCTCTCTCATCCCCGCTACTCTCTCCTCTTCCATCCTATCATCTCTTCCCTCTGCCCAAACCTTCTCCAACCTATCTCCTGATTCTGCCTCCTCAACCCTCCTCTCCTCCCTTTCTGCATCCTTTGACTCTCTATGTCCCCTATCCTCCAGGCCGGCTCGGTCCTCCCCTCCCGCTCCGTGGCTCGACGACTCATTGCGAGCTCACAGAACAGGGCTCCGGGCAGCCGAGCGGAAATGGAGGAAAACTCGCCTCCCTGCGGACCTGGCATCCTTTCACTCCCTCCTCTCTACATTTTCCTCTTCTGTCTCTGCTGCTAAAGCCACTTTCTACCACTCTAAATTCCAAGCATCTGCCTCTAACCCTAGGAAGCTCTTTGCCACCTTCTCCTCCCTCCTGAATCCTCCCCCCCCCCCCCTCCTCCCTCTCTGCAGACGACTTCGTCAACCATTTCGAAAAGAAGGTCGACGACATCCGATCCTCGTTTGCTAAGTCAAACGACACCGCTGGTTCTGCTCACACTGCCCTACCCTGTGCTCTGACCTCTTTCTCCCCTCTCTCTCCAGATGAAATCTCGCGTCTTGTGACGGCCGGCCGCCCAACAACCTGCCTCCTCTCTTCTCCAGACCATTTCCGGAGACCTTCTCCCTTACCTCACCTCGCTCATCAACTCATCCTTGACCGCTGGCTACGTCCCTTCCGTCTTCAAGAGAGCGAGAGTTGCACCCCTTCTGAAAAAACCTACACTCGATCCCTCCGATGTCAACAACTACAGACCAGTATCCCTTCTTTCTTTTCTCTCCAAAACTCTTGAACGTGCCGTCCTTGGCCAGCTCTCCTGCTATCTCTCTCAGAATGACCTTCTTGATCCAAATCAGTCAGGTTTCAAGACTAGTCACTCAACTGAGACTGCTCTTCTCTGTATCACGGAGGCGCTCCGCACTGCTAAAGCTAACTCTCTCTCCTCTGCTCTCATCCTTCTAGACCTATCGGCTGCCTTCGATACTGTGAACCATCAGATCCTCCTCTCCACCCTCTCCGAGTTGGGCATCTCCGGCGCGGCCCACGCTTGGATTGCGTCCTACCTGACAGGTCGCTCCTACCAGGTGGCGTGGCGAGAATCTGTCTCCTCACCACGCGCTCTCACCACTGGTGTCCCCCAGGGCTCTGTTCTAGGCCCTCTCCTATTCTCGCTATACACCAAGTCACTTGGCTCTGTCATAACCTCACATGGTCTCTCCTATCATTGCTATGCAGACAACACACAATTAATCTTCTCTTTTCCCCCTTCTGATGACCAGGTGGCGAATCGCATCTCTGCATGTCTGGCAGACATATCAGTGTGGATGACGGATCACCACCTCAAGCTGAACCTCGGCAAGACGGAGCTGCTCTTCCTCCCGGGGAAGGACTGCCCGTTCCATGATCTCGCCATCACGGTTGACAACTCCATTGTGTCCTCCTCCCAGAGCGCTAAGAACCTTGGCGTGATCCTGGACAACACCCTGTCGTTCTCAACTAACATCAAGGCGGTGGCCCGTTCCTGTAGGTTCATGCTCTACAACATCCGCAGAGTACGACCCTGCCTCACACAGGAAGCGGCGCAGGTCCTAATCCAGGCACTTGTCATCTCCCGTCTGGATTACTGCAACTCGCTGTTGGCTGGGCTCCCTGCCTGTGCCATTAAACCCCTACAACTCATCCAGAACGCCGCAGCCCGTCTGGTGTTCAACCTTCCCAAGTTCTCTCACGTCACCCCGCTCCTCCGCTCTCTCCACTGGCTTCCAGTTGAAGCTCGCATCCGCTACAAGACCATGGTGCTTGCCTACGGAGCTGTGAGGGGAACGGCACCTCAGTACCTTCAGGCTCTGATCAGGCCCTACACCCAAACAAGGGCACTGCGTTCATCCACCTCTGGCCTGCTCGCCTCCCTACCACTGAGGAAGTACAGTTCCCGCTCAGCCCAGTCAAAACTGTTCGCTGCTCTGGCACCCCAATGGTGGAACAAACTCCCTCACGACGCCAGGACAGCGGAGTCAATCACCACCTTCCGGAGACACCTGAAACCCCACCTCTTCAAGGAATACCTAGGATAGGATAAAGCAATCCTTCTGCCCCCCCCCCCTTAAAAGATTTAGATGCACTATTGTAAAGTGGCTGTTCCACTGGATGTCATAAGGTGAATGCACCAATTTGTAAGTCGCTCTGGATAAGAGCGTCTGCTAAATGACTTAAATGTAAATGTAAATGTAATTCTGGAGCAGGGGAAGGAACTGAACATAAAGAGACATACATCAGTGTGGTGTCTTCTGCTTCACGTTCCTTATCAAGCCACTAGAGCAGGGGTACTCAACTACTATTTGAGAAGGTCCAGTGATACACATTTCCTAGGTGACAAATGTCCGGCCCTGTGGTACAGCATGCTCTCGATGGACGTCCTGTGGACCCTTAGGGGACAGGCTGAATTTCTTCAACCTCCTGAGGTTGAAGAGTCGCTGTCGTGCCTTCACCACGGTGTCTTTGTGGTTTGACCATTTCAGCTCCCAGCTGATGCGTACGCTGAGGAACTTTAAGTTTTTGACAGTCTCCACGGTGGCCCCATTGATGAGAATGGGGCACGCCCAGCCTGGTTCCTCCTGAAGTCCACAATCAGCTCCTTTGTTTTGCTGACGTTGAGGGAGTGGTTGTTTACCTGGCACCACGCCATCCGTGCCTACCTCCTCTCTGTAGGCCATCTCGTTGGTAATCAGGCCTACTACTGTTGTGTCATCAGCAAACTTGATGATGGAGTTGGAACTGCGTGAGGCCATGGAGTCATGGATATACAGGAGGGGACTGAGGATGCACCCCTGTGGGGCCCCGTTTTGAGGATCAGAGTCGAGGAGGTAATGTTGCCTACCTTCACCACAAGGGGACGGCCCGTCATGAAGTCTAGGACCCAGTTGCATTGGGAGGAGTTCAGACCCGCGAGCTTTGTGGTGAGCTTAGAGGGCATAGTGGTATTGAAGGCCAAGATGTAGTTTATGAACAGCATCCTCACATGCATTCCTTTTTTCCAGGTGGGTGACGGTAGTGTGCAGTGCAATGGCTATACCGTGGATCTGTTGGTGCGGTCGGCGATTTGGAGAAGGTCTAGTGTGTCAGGGAGGGAGAAGGTGATGTGGTCTTTGACTAGCCTCTCGAAGCACAGGCAGACAATTCTGGTCTTTTTTTTCACCAATTGGTCTTTTGACCAATCAGATCAGCTCTGAATAAGATCTGATGTGATTGGTCAAAAGACCAATTTGTGTTAAAATATCAGCATTTGGTTACCTGTATACACGCAGCCAGAGGGGGACACATTTTCCCATTTGACCAGTAGTGGGGTATTGTCCTAACCACACAAATAAACCACACCCTAGCTACACATACAGTGCTTTCAGAAAGTGTTCATACCCCTTGACTTATTACACGTGTTACAGACAGAATTCAAAATGGATGAAATATTTTTTTTCTCAACCATCTACACACAATACCCCATATTTTTGTAAATGTATTGAAAATGAAATACAGATATCTAATTTACATAAGTATTCACACCCCTGAGTCAATACATGTTAGAATCACCTTTGGCAGCGACATGAGTCTTTCTGGGGAAGTCTCTAAGAGCTTTGCACACTTGGATTGTACAATATTTTCCCATTCTTTTCAAAATTCTTAGTGCTGTCAAATTGGTTGATCATTGCTAGACAACCATTTTCAAGTCTTGCCATAGATTTAAGTCAAAACTGTAACACGGCCACTCCGGGACATTCACCGTCTTCTTGGTAAGCAAATCCAGTGGGGATTTGGCGTTGTGTTTTAGGTTCTTGTCCTGCTGACGGGTGAATTTTTCTCTCAGTGTCTGGTGGAAAGCAGACTGAACCAGGTTGTCCTCTAGGATTTTGCCTGTGATTAGCTCAATTCTGTTTTTTTAGCTTGAAGAACTCTCCAGTCCTTAATGATTACAAGCTCACCCATAACAGATTCAGAGGGGTTGGGTAAAATGCAGAAGACACATTTCACTTGAGTGCATTCAGTTGTACAACTGACTAGGTGTCTCCCTTTCCCTTTCCCATGATGAAGCCACCACTATGCATGAAAATATGGAGAATGGTACTCTAATGTGTTGTATTGAATTTTCCCAAAACATGACATTTGTTATGCAGTATTACTTTAGTGCCTTGTTGCAAACAGGATGCATGTTTTGGAATATGTTTTATTCTGTACAGACTTCCTCTCTTTCACTCTGTTAATTAGGTTAGTATTGTAGGGTAACTACAATGTTGTTGATCCATCCTCAGTTTTCTCCCATCACAGCCATTAAACTCTGTATGTGTTTTGAAGTCACCATTTGCCTCATGCTGAAATCCCTGAGCGGTTTCCTTCCTCTCTGGCAACTGAGTTCAGAAGTACACCTGTATATTTGTAGTGACTGGGTGTATTGATACACATTTACATTTACATTTAAGTCATTTAGCAGACGCTCTTATCCAGAGCGACTTCACATCCAAAGTATAATTAATAACTTCACCATGCTGAAAGGGTTATTCAATGTTTACTTTTGTAATTTTTTAACCCATCTAGCAATACATACTCTTTGCGAGGCATTGGAAAACCTCCCTGGTTTTTGTGGTTGAATCTGTTTGAAATGCACTGCTTGACTGAGGGACCTTACAGATTATTGTATGAACGGGGTACAGAGAAGAGGTAGTCATCCAAAAATCATGTTAAACTCTTATTGCACAGAGTGAGGCAAGTGAGGAAAAAAATCTCAACTTAATCCATTTTAAATCAGGCTGTAACACAACAAAATGTGGAAAAAGTCAAGGGGTGTGAATATTTTCTGAAGGGACTGTATACCTGCTATGAATCCAAGTCTCCTGAAATATGGGGCTTTCTCCTTGGACTTCTCCCTGCGCAGGATGTTGTTTCCTATGTGTTTCTGCTACCAAACAGGAGAACTGATGTCCATCCTCCCCTGAGCAACATGAAGACCAAGTGCGAGAAAATAGAATGAAAGTTCCCTTTACCCGACATATAATTATGTTGAGAAACTGTTTTGTATTTTAAACTAATACTAAACATACAGCATATTTACACTGGCCTTGTCATTTCCATAATATGTTCCACACTCCACAAACTGATAATGGTGCAAATGGCCTAGGATATGCCATTGATAGCCTACTGATAGTATAGAGGACATTACTTTTTTTTACACGCCATAGACATGCATATAAAAGTAGGCCTATTCACACTTCACCCGTCTTCATTGCTTCTTTCGTTTAATTTCCTATAATTCAATACCTTTTGCACCAATTATGCAGCTGTTCATTTTCCAAACAGGTGGTTGTGAACCTACAACGTTAGTGCTATTTGGTATCCTTCGGACATCTCTAAACTTAAGCCGAACCCTAGCCGTAACCCTTACCTAACCTTAACCATAACCCTTAACTAACCGTAACCATTTTAAAACATCCGAGTTGGGACGGCCCAAGGATCCCGTTCCTATCAGCCAACCAGCCATTGAGAATCCATTTTGTTCGGTTTTGACAAGATGGTATACAGCTGGTCATATTTGACTTTTCGTAGCAAGTTAGAATTTACGCAGCAGGTTAGGAGAATTAGGTAATGTTAGGAAATGGGTTGCAAAAATGCAACAAAAAAAACGACTTTTGACGTTTACTTAACAAAAGCTGTATCCCTTCTAGCCATTACCCTTTTGTTCTCCCTGACCTATACGGTATTTTGATTCGTCTGAGGCTATGATGTGTTAAAATTGAAAGTGAAAGAGTTCTCCCCACTAAACGCTGACACATTTAGCTAACACAGTTTACCTTGACAGCGTTTAACAAAGTAATAGGGGTAGAAAAGTAAAGTGCAGTAAGCTGTCTCGCCTTTCATAAGGGGTCTCGGTTTGTGGATTCGTTAGCCCATCTTGATTGAAGATGCTCAATAATTCTCGACCGTGCCAACCTCAAAGCGCTGGTTTTTCCTTCGAAAATACTCGCAGGTGAGTTCATTTTTCTGAGGCCCACATGGTAATTTGAGAAACATTTACTGCAACAACAAAAACATCTTTATAATAATCAGGGCTGTCAACTTTTTAAGAAAGCTTGGAGTGACTTGCATTGCCCTCTGGCACAACCCCTAGACAGGTTTTACAGTTCTAAAGCTAATTCCTTGCCATTCTACGTATTTTGACATGGCTTAGGCCTACTGTATGACCAGGGTGGAAAATAAAATAAAACCACAGGTCAGGTGTATTCAAGATGCTTTGAACATTAAATAAACAGTCAATTGTACAACTTTGTTACTTTGAGATCTTTGGGATTACATTTAAAGTATCCTAATATATTTTTTTAGGTGGTTTGACACATTATTCAGACAGTAATGAGATGAGGAGACAGGCAAATGGGAGAAACCGTTGGAAGCAGGGACTGTCTGTCCTCAGGTGGAAAGTACGTGACATGTGCCAGGGAGTGTTACCACCACACCAGGGTTCTCCAACTGGCAGGCAAAATTTGGCCCGGGTGTGGTTTTATTTGGCCCCCCAAGTTTTCGGTGCAAAAATAAATAAACATTTGTGTGGAATTTTCATTGTAGGACATAAAAGACTGTAAAAATATCAGGAAATCTTCTCCAAGTTATCTTAATTTAAGAAATCTGTTCCCAAGTATTCCCCGCATAATAGAGAGACGCGTGATCGTATACAAATGTAAGCAAGGTTTGAAATTATTATGTTTTAGTCAAACGTATCTGTTTGGGCTTCTTGCTGCCAGTTCGCAGTCTACAAATTATTTGTAATTATTTTCCGGCCCTCTGACCATCCTCTCCAGACAAAAATCGGTCTGAGGCAGCATCTAGTTGTTTATCCCTGCACTACACCAAGGCTCTGCACAGGAAATATTAATATTAATGGTTGATGGCAGTGGGTAACCAAATCATAGATTTCAGTCTCCTTGTCAATAGACTGCTTTCAAGCTAAGGGCATACATTTTGTAATTTGGGTGAACTTTCTTTAAAACAGATCTCCAAGAAAATCCTGCTTGCTCTCCAGGAGGGTTCACCACCGCAATCTATGTTTCCCAAGTGCTTTTCAAAATGTTCTTATTTTAACAATTAATTTCTCAATCACAAACCTTAAAAAAAAATCTAATGAATATCACTAAGGTGGTTTATCCCTACTAGTTTAAGATCCTTGCCATCATCGTACTCTACATAGACAAAATATGATGTGTTTATGTGTTGTGAGTTCCCCTACCATCTCTGCTTAACATGTGCACAATATTAAAATGTCAAAATATATTTGAGGCCTGGAGCATTTAATATCCGATGCTTATTTGTAGGACTTATTCAAAACTGTCCATGAATGCCTGCAAAAATACATAGCCTCATATACTTCATTTTCAAACACTCAAGTAGGCATATTAGATTTCAAATATGTGATTACACTGGCATAGTTACACATCAGGTCCCCCTACCAAACTTCCCTGCTAAAACATACTGGTCTCTGTCTACTGCCCTATCGTTGTCACAGCCTTAATGCCAATCACCAAACGAGGGGACAAATGCAAGTGTGGATTAAATCGACTTTAGTAAACACTGTCAAACAGATGCATTCTGTAATAGGCACGGGAGTAACGCCTCGATTACACCGATAGCGTTATTGCATTTTGGTACACGAGAAGTACATTTATTTCCAATGGAATGCTGCGTTTGCCTTGCAACATTGTGTTGCAGAGGCAGTTGCGGTGCATTCTGTGTGGTGCATACGTTGGATATATTGAACATATACATAAAACTGTATGCATAGACGGCTTGACAGAAAAGGTAGTAAAAGGTGAATGTTAAACTTTTGTTGCACACATATCCAGATGATGCTGCGTACCATTTAGCGCAATGACGCTGTCGGTGTGATAGAGGCGTAACAGCAACCTAATTTTGTTGGCATTGTACATAAACCAGTGCTACTGTGCTGCTCTCTCCATCCAGCTCCACTCTGCTCTTGATTAATCCTCTTGATCCCTTACATAACTAGGCCAATCATCTTCTTCAAAGTGCCGTGGCTCACAGTGCTGTGATAGAACAATGATAGAGGTTCCGCTCGTGATGTTAAATTGCAGGCGCAGATGCTCCGATTTCAAAACGATTTGGAGCACAGTTGAAAAGTCAACGCACTGACTAGGAACTAACTAGTCAGGACGTGACTATAAAAATAAAAGCAGTACTTTTCAATGCGTGAGATATGAGGTGTGGCGTCTGAGCATGAGAAGAGGGTCAAATGCGTCACACGGCCAATGCGTGAGAGTTGGCAGCTCTGTTTAATAAGATGTTATGTTTGTACCACAGTGTTGTGACAGATCTCGAGGTTGTGCGGTGGATGTGAGGGGCTCGAGTCAAGACCCAATTCATGCACAATTAAAGGGCAACTCCACCACTTTTCAACCTAATTTTCATTATCTCCAGCACAATACAAGTGTCAACCAGAGGAGGCTAGTGGGAGGTGCTATAGGACTACTGGCTCATTGTAATGGCTGGAATGGCATGACTAGAACTGTATCAAACATATCTCAACCACATGTTTGACCCAGTTCCATTTAGTCTATTCCAGACATTACAATGAACCCTTCCTCCTATAGCTTCTCCCACCAGCCGCCTCTGGATTGTCAACATATGTGAAAACAGCACATTTGTACGTTTTGTCTGAAAAAAATATAACGTAAAAAAGTTCTACCCGATGACATCAAAAGTTAAAACGGAGATTCACCATGACGTGGGGAGCAAGAATACCCTCCCTTGGGCTAGAAACTCATTGCAGGTTTTGAAAATCACTTTTTTACTTTTAACCCTGCCCTGTGATTAGCAATGTTTTAGGACCTTATCTTTTTAACCACATATCATAGAAACGTGTTGTTTTCACATACAGTGACTACCTCATGAAGCTGGTTGAGAGAAGAGTGTGCAAAGCTGTCATCAAGGCAAAGGGTGGATACTTTGAAGAATCTCAAATATAAAATATATTTTGATTTGTTTAACATTTTTTTGGTTACTACATGATTCCATATGTGCTATTTCATAGTTTTGATGTCTTCAAAATTATTCTACAATGTATAAAATATTACAAATAAAGAAAAACCCTTGAATGAGTAGGTGTGTCCAAACTTTTGACTGGTACTGTATGTAGACACTGGTTTTGTGCAGGAGATGAATGAGGTTGAAAAGTGGCGGAATTGTCCTTTAATTACTGTGCCTGTCTGAAATTGTTAAAGACACTGATGTAAAATGTCATTTATTCTGAATATGACATATTTTTGTAAAATTGTGAACCTACAGACAGATTACTAAGAATATAGCACAGTTTAAAGCAGGTTAATTACTGCACGCCTACATATTGTTACCATGTAAATGCATAGTTTTAGCATAGACTGTAGAGGAAGCTTTCCTGAATAATCTCTGCTTTTAGTAGGCTTAGGTTTAGAGCCCGACCGACATGTTTTTTGGGGTCCAATTCCGAATGTTGTTGTTTTTTTGGGGGGGTGGGGGGGGCAAAACTTATGATACCAATATATCTCCTGACATACTATTTTACAGCAGGGAAATTAAGAAGTGCAATTTTTCCACGCTGAATTTTCATAAATTGCCATCCAAACAAGCAATTATCCAATAACTATGCTTCAAATGTTGATTTCATACTTTGTGACAATAATGGCACATCATGAGAATGGCTGCGAGTGTTCAGATGAGCATGAAATTCCCTATTTTCGTTCAATTTATTGAATATCGGTTATCAGTGGAGTTATCGACCAATATAGCTTTAAAAGGCCAATATCGGCTGATAATATCAGTGAATCGATATATCGGTCTGGCTCTACATAGGCTAACACAATGCCAGTTCCTCTAAATATACCCAACATTGCATAAAAAGTGCTCACTTTGCAGGAATGCTGTGTTGGAAGGGAATTTGTCTGAGCTTGGTTACAGTTCTCCTAAGGCAAGGAAGACTGGAACCACCATCGCTGGCATAGTCTTCAAGGTGAGAATCAGTCATTACACATTTTCCGCTTATTGTGATGTAGCTGTTTCAGGGTTGAGCTCAGCACAATCAATACCCTAAGTATGATTATACTTTGGGTTTCCTCCCTCCACAGGATGGGGTGATACTTGGAGCTGACACAAGAGCCACTGATGACATGGTGGTAGCTGACAAGAATTGCATGAAGATCCACTACATTGCACCTAACATTTAGTAAGTGCCACAAAGAATACACCTCGTACAGTATAATAGTGTAGCTTGTGTAACCCCTATGTAGATCAGCATCAGCCCCTGCACAATGGTAGGCACAGACTGGGGCTTTTGTTGAAGTCTATTTGAGCCACCATGCTTCACCCACTAATCTCCGTTTTTATTGTAGCTGTTGTGGAGCAGGTGTGGCTGCAGATGCAGAAGTCACCACTCAGATGATGTCATCCAATATGGAGCTGCACTCACTCAGCACAGGACGCCCTCCCCTTGTTGTCACGGTTACCCGACAACTGAAACAGATGCTCTTCAGGTGAGCGAGAGCATGAATGAGTCTGTGACGATGGGAAAATAAGACCACTACAGTGGCCACTCTCATAACACGGTTTGAATGCTCTCAATCCAGTTACTTTCCAGACCATAATATAAAATAACAGACACAGCAGTGCCTTCGTCAATGATAGCACATCCCTCATTTGATTACAACAACCAGTTTTTATCAAGAACATTTTGATGATGCTGTTACATTGTAGCGCTCTACACCTGAATTGTGACTTCCGCTCCAGGTACCAGGGACATATTGGCTCCTCTCTGATTGTTGGAGGTGTGGATGTGACTGGCGCTCACCTCTACAGCGTCTACCCACACGGCTCCTACGACAAACTACCATTCCTTACCATGGGTATGCTCTCCATTAGTTTATCTAGTCAATTCTTGACTCTGTCATTTATGGAGATTTTTTTTTGCACCATCTGTCCGTGTTTCAGTTCATCATAATCACAGATAGTGTTGTCTGTATTGTTTCTCTTTGGTAATCGTCTATTGCCATCAAATAATTAATCTGGGCCGTGTGAAGAGCTTCTAATGGTATGAAGTTGTATTGAATATTGAAACATTAGATAAGGTAACATTACTGCCGTTGTTTTTGCAGGTTCAGGAGCAGGTGCAGCTATTTCAATATTTGAGGACAGATACAGACCAAACATGGAGGTGAGATGCAGTTATTCTCATTGAACAGTTGTTCATTTCATAAAATGTATTGCTCACCTGTCTAAACTGTCTATCTTGCTCAGCTGGACGAGGCTAAAAAACTGGTGCGGGATGCCATTGCTGCTGGGATTTTCTGTGACCTGGGCTCTGGCAGCAACGTGGACCTGTGTGTCATCACCCAGGCAGGGGTTCAGTACCTTAGGGGCTATGACCAGCCTGTCCA
This sequence comes from Salvelinus fontinalis, assembly GCF_029448725.1. Taxonomy (NCBI): domain Eukaryota; kingdom Metazoa; phylum Chordata; class Actinopteri; order Salmoniformes; family Salmonidae; genus Salvelinus; species Salvelinus fontinalis. The sequence continues at coordinate 36,752,135 of NC_074696.1, read as the reverse complement.
GAAGGGGAAAAAGTGAGCTATACAAGTTTCTACTGGGCTACAACCAACAACATTTTGTGAATATTACTTGATTATTCATAACGGGAATTTACAATATACTCTCTCTCTTTCCTTTCTCTGTCTGTTTCCAGAGAAGGACAGTACAAGTACAAGCCTGGCACCACTGCAGTTTTGACAAAGACTGTCACACCCCTGCCTCTGGATGTTGTTGATGAATCAATTCAGCTCATGGACACTCAGTGAAATGTATGCTGCAGCAGGAATCATCAAACACACTTGTGAATTCTAACACTCATTAGCAAAAGTATCTACTTTAATAATAAATAGCTAGATGAACTTGTGAATTGATAATGGCATTGGGTTTTGCATAGCTTATTACACATACTTGGCAGATTTTTTAATTAAATAATTTACTTTCAAAACAGTATTGCAGTGTATGAAACATTAAAAGGCAATAAAATATTTCTTACATGCGATAAGGGCATTAAGTATCAGCAACAATCATTGGTAATTTGCATTGCGATCGCCTTACTGGTACTTAATACCAAAATACAATGAATGCATTTAGACATTTCTATTAGACCTACATGTATTAGCAGGTTCTACAAGAACATGCATGCAATAGTACATCACTGAGTACGGTTCCATGCACACAATAATGTGACTATTGTGGCTAGTCAGATTAATGTAATAGTTTGATTGAAACGTTCACATGCTTTGCAAGACGAACGATTTGGACACGTTTGAAATCAGGCTAGCTGACGGAACTCTGATAAATGCGAAAAAATTGCCAATCAAAATAAACGTTCTACAGTGTTATTCTACCATGTTATTTTTGGGAAGAATATTTGATTCTGAGTTCGGACATATAAAGTTTTAATGTGAAAACTACTTCTAAATGCCGATTTATGCAGAGGAGTTAAAAATAATAATAATAATGTATTCTTTTTTTGTTTTTGCTCAATCTGATTGGGTGGGCCTGGCAGTGCCTGGCTCCCCAGTGGGCCCACCCATGCCTTCACCCCTGCTTAGAATTCGTTTTCACATATATCCTATATATGTCCAAACTCCGAATCAAATATGCTTCCCAAAAATAAAGTGGTAGAATGTTTATTTTGATTGGCGATTTTCTGCATTTATCAGTTCCATCATGTAGCCTGATTTCAGATGTGTCCATGTAAACAGGATTATTAGGGAAATCGTTCTTCTTACAAAGCATGTAAACGTTTTCATCAAACTATTATATTAATCTGACTATCCACAATAATCACATGATTGTGTGCATGTAACCGCACGCACTGTGATAACCCCCCACCCCAAACCATACACACACCTGAATCTAATAATGTTGGATATTTCTGTCTCTATCATTTGTATTACTAGAGTTATTACTGCTAGATATGCTGTTAGATATGGTGGGTTCTTTGAACCCGATTTATGCTTGATCTGGCAATGTGTACCCGAAGCCCCATATGGAGGATGTGACACGCAGTTGCGGAACCTCGGGAAGCTTGCATAGGCCAAATCAAGCTCCATACCACATCGTCATTGCTTCCCCCCAAAAAACGTTTACAATGCAGGGGGCTCTCTATAGCTCCGCATTGACATAACTGGTGTATGGCTCTGCGCTGCTGAGCGAAGCTCAAGAAGTATGAATGCCCTGACTTCTGTAGAGGCCCGGATCGCAGTAAATGCTGTATAGCCAAAACAGACAGCAAAGTGACCATACATTCGTTTACCTCATGGAAAAGCAGATGCTCGATATGACGGATGATTACTTGTCCACTAAACGAACAGCTTTACTTTCTCCAACACCACCCATTGGAGTAACGGTAAACAGGGCGTTTTTACAAGCCCATCATGAATCTCATTGGCTCTGTAAAGAAAAGGACACCAACGGGCGTCGTTTGAATGTTGAGCTTGTCTGTGTCACGGAAAATATGAGTGGCAAAAAGTTCTTCGCATAATATTTTGTATCGGCTGGTAAGTGTAATTTTTGCACGTTATAAAGTTATGCTAGCTCTGCATTGTTTGTGTTGTTAGATATGGCATGCGTGCTCAATATAACGTTAGCTACCTAATTGAGTAAGTTAGATGCCCAACGCTTTCTGAAGACCTATCGCTAGCTTTCTTTCCTCCCTTAAATGAATTTGTCAGTTAGCTAACTTTTGTTATTCTTGATTTGCCAAGTTCTTTGCTTTCATACCGATGCCCGTTTACTAGTTAGCTTGTTGTGTGGGCAGTTCGCTAGCTATCTGCTATCTTTGAGTGAATGTTGTTTTGCATTGTTTCCAGGTTTCCCCCAGCAAAACAACATTTACTCAGAGGTAGCATGTGTCACTGAGGGGGTTCGATTAATCTGGCCTGTGGGTACACCGGACTATGGCCCATCACGTTATCGAGCGAAAATTGGGGGGGGGGGGCTTGCAGTCTCAAATAGAACAGTAATCTACGCCTCTGTCATTTTGTCAACAAGGCAGCATGGTGCATCGTCCAGACGCCTCCATTTTTGTGCGCGCAATTTTAGTATTTGTAAGAATTTCCTGTAGTTCTCAGAATTTCTCCATGGAGTTCTATTCCAGGGATTCTGCCATGTAGCTGAGGCAACATTTAGCAGTTGCAAAGAATTTCCTGCAATTCTATGCATTTTTCCATGGCTAATGCTGTGTTCTTTTGCTCCAAACGTAATAAATAAATTCAATACTGTTCAATTCATTGGTTTGGAATTTAATTCCCTTGACCGTTTGGCTTTTATTTTTTTGTGATTGTTATTTCTCAAAGATGATAGTATTTAAAAAAAATAATAATAATGTTGTGTATTATCTTTTCTACATACATTGAACAAAAATAAACATGTTAAGTGTTGGTCCCAAGTTTCAGGACCTAAAATAAAATCTCAAACTTTCCATATGCACAAAAAGCTTCTTTTCTCAAATTTAAAAGCCACTTTAAAATGTGCAATTTTCTAACACAATGTCACAGATGTTTCAAGTTGAGGGAGTGTGCAATTGTCATGCTGACTGCAGGAATGTCCACCAGGGCTGTTACGGGGGTGCTGAGGAGTATTGACTGTAATAAAGCCCTTTTGTCGGGAAAAACTCATTCTGATTGGGTGGGCCTGGCTAATTAATTAAAATTAATTGATTACTGTAAGTCAGTAAAATCTCTGAAATTGTTGCATTTATATTTTTGTTCCAAGTACTTTATATTTAGTTTTAGTTTTAAGTTTACACCGAAAGCGTTTTTCCATCCCGAAAACTATTTTTTTTATTGGGAAGGCAGATAGAAAACCTTTATCAAATCAATCACTTTTTGCATGTGAAATCCTACTCATTACTACAAGTGCTTATGTAACTTTTAGTTTTGCGCTGACTTCGCCGTCAGCAGAGCGGGGCACCTGGCTCACTTCAAATCGAATGCGATCAACTTTCAGCCAGTGCAAAACACACCTACACTTGCGCCCGCCCAAGATGAATCGAAACCCCTCACTCATTCCATGGAGGGCCGAGTGTCTGCAGGTTTTCACTCCTCCCTTGTAACTGATTAATCAATTTATCATTAATTAGTTAGGAACTCCCCTCACCTGGTTGTCTAAGTCTTAATTGGATACAATTTTGAAAGGAAATAACAAAAACCAGCAGACACTCAGGCCCTCCATGGAATGAGTTTGACACCCTTGTCATAAAGCCATATCAATTATGCTTTTTATTTTTTTTATCTAGTTTGAGTTCAACCCTTTTTACTTATTGGCTTACAGGTCAGGTGTGATGATGACATGCAATATTAATGATGAAGTCCAAGAACTTATATGGTCAATACTGGATCAAGTCACTAAATGCATAATTTCTCCATATTCTCTTCGCCATCAGGCAACAGTGTGGCTTTAACGCAGTGTTGTGAACTAGTATTGGAGGATGCCTCGTCGCGATCCTGACAGCTCTTCTGCAAGCCGGCGCAAGGGTGCAACACCCAAGCGTCGGCCTCCAGCCCCAACCGCGCCTGCTTCAACATCACCGGCAGCACGGCTGAGCGGACCATCAGGTGAGGAAGATAGGGAGGGGAAATGTGGGTTGACTCATGCCTTCTCAATCCTGACACTGAAGCAAACTTTTTGTTTAGCTATGTATGTAACCACTAGTTGAAAGTGTTGCAATTAATAAATATTGTATTATAATAATAATAATAATAATAATAATAATAATAATAAGGTTCTCATTGTTTTAAAGATGATTTGGATCTCTCTATCCCCTGCAGGTCCAGCTCCCTCCATGCAAAAGAAGAGGAGGTTTCGCCCTGGCACCCGAGTTCTGATGGAAATTCGCAAGTACCAGAAGAGCACTGACTTGCTTTTGCGCAAGGGACCGTTTGCGCGCCTGGTACAATACCACTGGCTTTGTCGCCTCACTGTCTTGCATCGTAGAGGTTGATTAGCACATGGCTCCTGTGGACCGATTTACAAGCACCATTTTTGTCTATAGGCACCTTACATTCTTAGATGGATGCTGCCACTTTTTAACAATACATTATTTGTTGTTGATGATACATAGTTAATCCTGTAAAGCCCTGTGAACTCTGCTGTGTATGTGGGTAAATCAGTCTCTGGGATTTTGCGATTCCATATTTCTTTGCAAAATTGACAATTCCCCACGTATTATGCGAGAGCTTGCATATTTGACCTATCACGGCACTATTACTGCATACAATAGTCAAATCATCTCAATATTATCACATAAAATGACCAATCACGCACTTCAAAAAAGGGGCTTGCTATTTAGACCAATGAAGACGCACGTCAGAATTGCTGCAGCAAAATCAAAATTTTTTCCATATATATATATATATATACACACACACACACACACACACTGCAAAATCCTGGTGGGACTGGCAAGCTGGTGGTGTCTTAGTTTGGAATAAATAAAAGAAAGATTAACTAAGAGGCTTGTATTTTAGACTTAAAGTTGATACCCCAAGTTAATATAACCTATTAGTGATTATTTATCTTTAGCGAATTTCAAGGTTGTTTACTCAGGTTGTTTACTCAGGTTCGGGAGGTGTGCCAGACTTATAGCAGGGACTTCATGAGATGGCAGGTGTATGCTCTTCTGGCGTTGCAGGAGGTAGGTTGGTTCCCACGCCTGTGCTTATTTGAAGAACTGTTATATCAATACTCTAAACCCTTCTCTTACAGTTTTAAAATGTTTGATTATAATAACATCATAGTACACTTATTTTGAAAGGTTTTATTTACAAATCTGCAATAAAAAAAAATGGTATCCCTGTTGTCAGGGATACCATTAGACCTCCCTGGTGGCGCAGTGGTCTAGGGCACTGCATCGCAGTGCTAGCTGCGCCACCAGAGTCTCTGGGTTCGCGCCCAGGCTGGGCTGGGTTTGTGCCCAGTCTCTGTCGCAACCGGGAGGTCCGTGGGGCGACGCACAATTGGCATAGCGTCGTCCGGGTTATGGAGGGTTTGGCCGGTAGGGATATCCTTGTCTCAGTATGTAAAAATGTAATGAAATGTAAAAATGTAATAAAATGTATGCTCTCTACTGTAAGTCGCTCTGGATAAGAGCGTCTGCTAAATGACTACAATGTAATGTAAAAATGTCAATATGAACATTTCCTGGTCATCATTTTTTGACACCATTCTTTCTCTTCCAGGCTGCAGAGGCTTTCCTCGTTTTACTGTTTTCCGACGCCTACCTGTGTACCATCCACGCCAAGCGTGTAACGCTGTTCCCCCGTGACATTCAGCTTGCCCGGCGAATTCGAGGAGTGGATCATCTCTGAGAACACTCAGATGAGCCATTGAGGAGCGAGCAATGTGTCTTGGAGTGGGCCTGTTATAGCCTCTTCTTAATATATATTGTTTTAAACCACTGACCATGGACTATGGGGTGCTGGGGACCTCTAACAATGCTATGTTTTGATGCAAAGCATCAGTGGATCTAATTTGCCCCAAATACACATGCATTATGTTCTTGCCATGTTCATGCCAGTTATAAACTCAGTATGTTCTATAACAAAATGCTCACCCAGGCAAGGACTGTTGACCAATGTTTTGATTTTAGAAAAAAGTGTTTTTGTACATTGATGGAAAAACACTGTTGGGTATACTGCTTTAGTTCATCTGTGTTTTGGGCCCTCATGCCACCTAAAACAAGTTAGTATAGTGGTCAAATATGAGATTTACTGTAAATAATGTTGGATTTTAATAAATGTTTTTATTCAGTAGGAAAAACAATTAGAAATGCCTCACATTTGTATACCTGTTCCCATACAGCTGTTGTAGGATTACAGATCCATACTTAGAAAATGGAAATTCATCTTATATTTCATGCCCAAATTTAACATGCATCTGTGGTGTTTGTGTGCATGTGGTTTTATCCATTGCCTTTGTCTCATTGTATTTTCAGCCTATGGTGTGGTGTTCCCAGATGCCCCTTTTGGCTCTTTTTTTTTTTTTTAATTGGTCTCTTGGGACAGCTTTCTGCTGCCTCCTGGACCCTGATCTACCCGCTTTCCCAGCAGGCAGCGCAGCCAATCCAATCTTCTCACACCTGCCTGAAACGGCTCCTGATGGTCCTGTTTACAGGTGTGCTGAGGCTTCACTTGGGACCGAGAAACACACCGGGCAACATTTAGGGAGTTAGATGTTTAAAGTTAACAGCACACCAGTTGAATGACTACAGAGGAGCGGGAACACTTTTAGCGTATTATCACAATAATGGTGTGGACATGAGGATTTTTGGAGTCAAAGAGAAGGGGTTGGACAGAGAATAGTACTGTTTATTCAAGTGCCATAATGCACATTAAGTTGTCATTTTAAAGGGGATATTGTTCAGGGATCCAAAAGAAGTGCATTCTTTCAGGACATCAGCACGTCAGGTAAGATCATTTTATGCTTATGGGTCTAGTCAAGCCAATTCATTGAATAGTTATGTTAAGAGAAATGTATTTGTTTGTCAAGATAATCTAAATCAGTTCTATTTCCACATTGTCTACTTGCATCTATTGTAAATGTTTGTAAAAGGTGCATTTTAGGATTGGAGATGGAAGTATCAACTGCAAGGATAGTGTTAGAAATAAACCTAATGAATAAGAACTCTTTTAAATGTCTTATTGTTATTTGATGTGATCCATATCCATCCTTTTCCCCTCTGTCACAAGGGCAATCATGATGTCACCAGAGGACAGCAGCACCCTGGAGGGCTTATTGTATGGCAGCCTCCATGGTGACGAGGGGGAGGAGTCAGTGAACCAGGGGAGCAGACGATTAGGAGAGGATAATTCAACAGCCAGTGTAAGCCCCAGCTTGCCTGAACCAATGATATGAATTATGCATGTCTGTAGCCTGGTCCCAGACTGTTCTGACGTCCATACATACATGTTATGACATCAATAGAGGAGTTGGCTAAAACCCATACAGTACTGTATATGTGGACTATATAATAGCATATGCCCATATTTTTGTTAACATTCCTAAACAGGCATTGTATCTGTAAAACAAATAATAATATGGAATTGGATAAATTCTTGACTAAATATCTTCACATTTTGATAGTATTTTTTTACCATGTAGTTGTGTGAGAAGAGTCTCAATGCATGTCCAAGGGCCCTACACTCCATTTGTCTTCTATGGGTTTTTATGAATAGTTCATGACTTCCCATAAAGAGAAGCTTTGCTCCTTTTTTGCACTGCTCCAGTAGCGCATGTCTGAAAACTGTTCCTGGTATAAACTGGGTTCAACATAATGAACGTGCATGTGCACGCTTCAGCTAACAGGCTTCAGTTTGTTTGATAGACCACACAGCCACTAGGTACATAAAGTAAGCAGGAAATCCATGACCTACATTCTGAGTTGTCTTGTTTGATGGAGGTAATGGCGATTGCAGGGAAACCAGGAAATGTGGCTCTATTTTGATACACAGTGGCCTCCACGATCCCCTAAAATGTCTCTTCATGACCCTGTTAAATTATCTAGCGGTAATCATTGATCTGACATGAGTCTGTTTACACCTCTCCAGTCATGTCAAATCAGTGATTACACCAAGTAACGGAGGAAGGAGGGATGCATTTGTAAAGTATTACAACGGAGCCCTTGTGATCCGGAATGACCTTTTTCTATTCTTGCTTTGCAGTCTCCAGCTACAGGCGTAGTAGAGGAGCCGTTGGTGTGTGCCGGCTGCGAGGGTCGTGTTTGCGACCGCTTTGTCCTATTGGCTGCAGGGCGGGCGTGGCACGAGGCGTGTCTCCGCTGTAGCCAATGCCAGTGTGAGCTCCAGACGCACCTCACACTCTACTGCCGTGACGGCAGCATCTACTGTCAGCAGGACTACTGCAGGTGACTACAGTCTTCACCCACTTTAGACACTTATGTTCTGGTTGCTTTGATTCTGCTTCTACCTACTTATCTGCACCAGACTACTCAGTTGGTTGTTTTGGTCCCGTCTTCATTTTCTTGTACGGTAAATCCTCTGCAGGCTACTGACGACATTCTTCTATTTGTACACTTTTCTCTTCTGTCTAAGTGGATTTCCTTTAGTTGAGCATGTTAATGTTGTAAAAGACATGCTCAGTCCTCATATTGTTCAAGAATGATGAGTGTTAACAGAGATCTTATTTCTCCAACTGGCCAGGTTATTCAGTGTGGGACGATGTGCCCGCTGCTCCCAGCCAATCCCGTCGTCAGCAATGGTCATGAGGTCTGGTGATCTGACCTTTCACCCTGAATGCTTTTCCTGCCAGGTTAGCTATTTTGGATCTATAATTAGCACTTACAGTACCTGTCCAATTCTACTTTGACTAACCCCTACCCTACCTCCTAGACACTTCTGTATAACTTTTTCAGCTCGAGGCCCAAATGAGAAATTTGCATCCTCCAATGACCCAAATTAAGAAGAAATGGTGTGAGATTATGGATGTCTTTTCATAACTCGCGATCCACCACCCACATGCCGACTTTGACCCATAGTTTAAGAAACCCTACCTCCCGAGTGGTGCAGTGGTCTATAAGGCACTGCATTGCAGGGATAGCTGTGCCACTAGAGATCCTGGTTCGAGTCCAGGCTCTGTCACAGCCCGGCCGCGAACAGGAGACCAATGGGGCGGCGCACAATTGGTCCAGCGTCGTCCTTGTTAGGGGAGGGTTTGGCCGGCAGGGATGTTCTTGTCCCATCGCGCACTAGCGACTCCTATGACGGGCCAGGCGCAATGCACACTGACACGGTTGCCAGGTGTACGGCGTTTCCTCCGTCGCATTGGTGCGGCTGGCTTCCGGGTTAAGTGGGCATTGTCAAGAAGCAGTGTGGCTTGGCTGGGTTGTGTTTTCGGGGGACGCATGGCGCTCGACATTCGCCTCTCCCGAGTCCGTACCGGAGTTGCAGCGATGAGACAAGACTAACTATCAATTGGATAACACAGAATTGGGGAGAAAAAGGGGTAAAAGAAAATAAAGAAACCCTGCCCTAGCCTATCCGAGTATAAGGTGGCGCAATTACCCCTACCATAATCTAGGGGGTAGAATTCTTGTTTATTACTGAAACCTGTGGTAATGGTGACGTGAAATGCATAAAATAAAATAATGAAGTATTAGTCAACCTGGGTACACTCAATTTTCTTTCACTTTTAAAAGCTCTGACGAAGGCCAAGAGGCCCAAACATAAGCTTGAATACACTTTAATAGGAGGCTATTGAAGTCACTCTCTCCAGGCACCGTTTTTAATTACATCAATGGTGGTAATTCTATATTTCATAGGAGTGTGATGTCACCTTGATGCCTGGAAACCTATACTGCCAACAGGGGCAGAGCCTGTACTGTCAATCACATTACCATGATGGCTGCAGTGCTCCACCCTCTCACAAGCTCCACCTCAAGCAGCGAGAAGGTGAGTTATTCAAAGATGACAGATGATATTCACGTTTACAAATGGACAGTCTGCTATATCAACCTACCTTGATACAGGAGAAGGGGAGGAGTCTGTCAGCAGCCCTGAGCCACGACTGGAGGATGGCGTTACAGGTGGCCGGGCCCGCAGGCGGACTAAGCGAATAAGAACATGTTTCCGCAGCGAACAGTTGAGAGCCATGGAGTCCTATTTTGCCCTGAAACACAACCCTGATGGCAAGGATTGGAGCTGTCTGTCTCACAGGACCGGTCTGCCCAAGAGAGTGCTTCAGGTTTGAGACATGAACATAGGATTTTAACTGTGAACAAATTTTGACCGGAGTAGTGATCCCCCAAAAAATCAGTACAGGATTATGCGGACAAACTGTTGCCAATGGACATTGAGGTCATGCTTAAAATGATTGTGATTTCTCATTTCATCTCTATCTCTCTCTTATACATACACACACACACACTCAGGTGTGGTTCCAGAATGCAAGGGCCAAGCTCAGGCGTTCCCTCTCAGCCGACGAGTCGCAGAGCAACTCACCCGCCCCCCAGAGGTTCGACACCATGGCTACAGCCTCCCCGTCCCTAGTGACCTCCCACCAGTCCCAGTCCTTCCAGACCAGCACCATCGACCAACTGGAGCTCTCTCTGCTCACCGCCCCTCTCAGTGACCCGCCCCAATGCCCCGCCGACCAATCAGCAGGCTTTAAAGACTCGTTCTTCCTGGACTACAATTCCCAGGGTGCACCAAGGCTCTCCCCTTTGATGACCTATGATTTTGGGGAGTCTGGATTGGGGAGAGAAGGCGATTCTGACAAGGTACTTCAACCATATTATTGATCATGTTCACATTATTCTGGTGATCACTACGCTATTTAGTCTTCCAGGACAACAAGTTATGACAGAAGAGAAGCTGCAAGTATCTAACTATAGTTGACAAACAAATGGCCTACCAAATGTCAGAAATGATAATATGGCCTGCAGAAATGTATCTAAATTATGGGTGAAAGTAGCCTAAGCCAGTAGGCTAGTATCAGCAAAACAAATTACTATGGAATTATGATGGATCGAACTGCACAGGTAGCCTATTTTTTTTCAAGTGAGTTTGACAATCAGATAAAAACATCACCCATGATATGCGAAACTGAGCCTGCGCAGACCGCCAAAAACAACAGTAAACAGGATTCGATGTTTACATGCTACAGTATCCCGTCGAAGATCAGCATGTCCCAGCCTTCTTACCCGGGTGTCTCATAACCAGGATTGAAACTTTTTCGGGTTATTGTAATCGAGATATGATGTTTATATGAGTCAACTCAAAAACAGTATCCCGAATAATAAGTGGATATTGGTGTGCATGTAAACGTGGTCAATGTTAGGCATGTTGACGGTACATCTCTGTGAACTGATAGACTTTTAGTTATAATAATGCTATGGTAAATTAAGCGTTTTATGATCATTCCTCGCTCCTTCTTGTTTTGTTCCACTTTTTGTCATGGCTGTTATGATATCAATATGCGCAAGTAGTTTAGAGATGTATAGATGCTTGTGTTTGTTATGATATTGTACACACTGAGTGCCAGGGAATGTGTGTAAGATCATGTATCTGAATCCCACCACAAATATGACTACGAGCTCTTTGTACTTTAATAAATGGGCTGTATTAACTGATGGATGTATAGGTTGTCTGTTTACTCATTGTCTAAAATAATTTTTCAACAGATAAAATAATACAGTACTTCAGCAATCAGTCATACCTTACTAGATTTTTTTTACCCCTTTATCTCCTCAATTTCGTGGTATCCAATTGGTAGTTACAGTCTTGTCCCATCGCTGCAACTCCTGTACGGACTCAGGAGAGGCGAAGTTCGAGAGGCGTGCATCCTCTGAAACCCAGCCAAGCCGCACTGCTTCTTGACACAATGCCCGCCTAACCCGGAAGCCAGCCGCACCAATGTGTCACACCTAGCGACGCTGGGCCAGTTGTGCGCCGCCCCATGGGTCTCCCGGGCACGGCCGGCTGTGACAGAGCCTGGACTCGAACCAGGACCTCGTGGCACAGCTAGCACTGCGATGCAATGCCTTAGACCACTCGGGAGGCAGGGTTTCTTATCGTCACTTGGGAGGCACCCTAAATTGGTTTTAACAGACCATGTTAAGGATGAATAGGATGAGGTCCTGTGTAGCTCAGTTGTTAGAGTATGACACTTGCAATGCCAGGGTTGTGGGTTCGATTCCCAGGGGGGACCAGCACGTAAAATTATGAAAATGTACGCACTCACAACTGTAAGTCACTCTGAATAAGTGCGTCTGCTAAACAACCAAAATGTGAAATGGCTACAATCCTCTTAAAATGTCAATTTACAAAGCACACACGACAGTCTGCTATGAAGATGACCGCTCTGTTTAGTAATTAATTTAATCTATAGTGTGACCTCTGGTTATATGATGTTTTTATTTGAATCGTTCAATTGAGAAAAGTGACTGATCCAGAGTATTTATGAATGTCTATAATGATTGTGTGTCAGGAAACCGGACAATGGAATTCTTTCAGGTGCGTCCGTGTCCTCCCTGTGAGATGACCTTAATGACTGAGTCCTTGACAAGGTTTCTTCGAAAGTCCTAAAGAATCACTTCACAATAATTGGACACTTTAGAATCCATCAGTTAAGTGAGGCCTGTTTCCAAGTCAGAAGAATTTAGATGTTGCATTACATGTGCGTCAAAGGCCCGATTAACCAATCGGGGACAGAGGACACGATGCTGTCAGCTGAAACTCTTTACATTTATGGGGGTATTTAAATGGTCAAGGCAGAAACACATTCTACAAGGTAAGCCAATGGATCCATCAATGCTAATGTGTTTGGTATCAGGTGTGGACGTTGATATTCAGTTTGTCTGTGTACAGCAGGTACACATGATTCAGTGCTTACATACTAAATAGAACCATGTAAATACCTGTAGAAATCTGCATGTTAGGACATGGTGTCTAGCAGTGTAACCGATGTGAAATGGCTAGCTAGTTAGCGGGGGTGCGCGCTAATAGCGTTTAAATCGGGTGACGTCATTCGCTCTGAGACCTGAAGTAGTTGTTCCCTTGCTCTGCAAGTGCAGCGGATTTTGTGGAGCGATGGGTAAACGATGCTTCGTGGGTGTCAGTTGTCTATGTGTGCAGAGGGTCCCTGGTTCGAGCCCGGGTCGGGCGAGGGGACAGATGAAAGCTATACTGTTACAGCAGCACACCCACTTGGTGCTATTTCAGGGTATTTGTGGGAAGGAGGAATGTTGCTCCACACAGTTAATTTAGCCTTTTTCTTGAATGGGGCCCTAAGAATCAGGGCTTTGCGAATATCTGGATGATTTGCAATCTGATGCGTTGAGTCTTTTTCCATTTTGTGATTTATTTCACAACTACTTTATATTTCCAACAACCTATAGATGAGATTTTCCTCGTTCCTTCTCTGTGCCTCTCAGCCGATGCTCACTCTTCTCCCTGGCTCTCCTGGTTCCCATCCCGGGGCCACGCGGGCACCCCCACTTCCCCCTTGCCATCCTGCCCACGTTGGATAACCCTGAGTGGGAGGCGGCCTTACTCCAGGACTCCCTGGATGTCCCGAGGGCTGTAGCTGCGGCGGGCCTCCGCCCCAGGGGGCCACTTTTGGAGTTTGGGCCAGAGGACCCACGCCCGGGCCTGCTCAGGGAGCTGGTGGCTGAGAACAGCTGGAGACAGGAGGGCATGAGGAGGGGCCAGAGGGGGGATCTGGAGAGGAGGCCCCTGGGTCCCTTCCCCGGCCACCCCATGGACACTCTGCACTACCAAAAGGGGGGAGAAGAGGGAGGAGGAAACGGGAACAGGGCTCTTACGTCACCGGCGGGCTTCAGGCTTTCAACAGAGAGAAGGGAGGCTTTGGATTACGTTTTGGAAGGAAGTAAAAAAGGAGGAGGGACTAAAACTTGTGGAGGGTGGGGAACTAGGAAATGGGTGAGGCAGAGGGATGAGTGGACAGCTGAAGTACTGATTGACACGTCAGAGCAATCAATTGTGAGATTATGATTAGAAATGTATCATGAAATAGACTTCCAAACCGTTAAACAAAATGTAAAATCTAGTCTATCATAATTGTTACATTATAAAATGATTGAGGGTATGTGAATGAATCTGATGTATTTGATGTCAATGATTGAATTTATCAATGCAAGCCTACAGTGAAAACAGTATTGTCATCGTGTTTATATTTTCTCCAGGTCTGCACAATTAATGAATAGGAATAGAACATACAGTACTACAGAGGGTAATGCGTAGGGCCCAATACATCACTGGGGCCAAGCTTCCTGCCATCCAGGACTTGTATACTAGGCGGTGTCAGAGGAAAGCCCAAAGAATTGTCAGACTCCAGTCACCCAAGTCTTAGACTGTTTCTCTGCTACCACACAGTAAGGGGTACCGGAGCACCAAGTCTAGGACCAAAAGGCTCCTTAACAGCTTCTACCTATTTAAATTGACCCCCGTTGGTTTTATACACTGCTGCTACTCGCTGTTTATTATCTATGCAGTTACTTCACCAGTATCTACATGTACAAATTACCTCGACTAACCTGTACCCTTGGCGCACATTGACTCGGTACTGGTACCCCCTGTATATTACCTCGTTATTGTTATTTTATTGTGTTACTTTTGTTTATTTTTTACTTTAGTTTATTTGGGAAATATTTTTATTAACTCTTTCTTGAACTGCACTGTGGGTTAAGAGCTTAAGAGCTTGTAAGTAAGCATTTCACGGTATGGTATACACTTTATTCGGCGCATGTGACAAAGTTTGATTTGACACCAATAAGGGAAACAAATAGGCTTCACAGCCACTGAAACGTATATTCGTCTATTTTACCTGTTATACAGGCCACGTTATTCAGTCCTCAAAAATCATTGGATGAATAAAAGCGAATTATTCCGCGTTCACACGCTAGTTGGCAACTAGGAAACTAAAATGTCCAATTTGCTAACATTGTACACGGCACGTTTATAACTACAACCAGTTAGCGAGGCAGAAAAGTCCCATTTCCGACTAGTACTTGAACGCGGCAGTAATCGGTTGTAACAGACCGGACTTTGTGAAGGTTGGGGGTATTCCGTTGCTGTACCTCGAACATATACTGTACCTCTCAAGGAAACTGTAAAAACGTAGTTTACAAGATGTATTCGTTTATGTTAATTGTTTTTTATTTTTCGACGGAATGTATTGTTCAGAGCCAAAGCGGTAAGTTGTAGACCTACTCGAATGTCAAAAGTGAAAGTAAAAGTTTACTGCTGGATAAAAATAAAACGCATAATAAAAATCGTTTACCAACTGATATGAGCGGTCTGTTGTTGTAGCATAGTCTACAATATATTTGATTTATTGCGTTTTATAGGCTATGTAGTCAACCTTATGTGCGTTATTCCACTTTATTGATTACAGTTACTCGCTAATGCGCACTTACAGGCCAGCCATAAGGCAAGATGATACAGTTACTTTGTTTAGGCTTATGAAATCCCCCATTATCAACCTTTTGTAAAACACATATGCTGCCTGATCATGTTGTTAGCTGGTATGTTTGACATTTTACATTGTAGCTAAATTACTTCTGCTGTTTAACAAAAATATGAAACGCTCACACAGGAAACAGGAAATGCATTGTTTTCTTAATATTTTGACGACTCATATGCCTAATCAACAAGTTCCGAAAATAGTTTAACTTAATCAATAGTGTTAATTGATTATAATAATTAGGTAAATACATTTGTTTTTGATAAATTGCAGAATGTGTTCCACTTCTACTTCAATAGTCAATGAATGTAATAGCAGAGAAGTCATACTATGGCCTTACCGTCTAAATGGTAGTTTAGGTTACATTGATGTAGTCCTTATAGGCCTATTAAAAATCGAATCAAATTGTATTTGTCACATGCGCCGAATACAACAGGCGTAGACCTAACTTGTAAGTAAGCATTTCACGGTAAGGTCTCAATTTGATTTGATTAGATTTTTAATAGGCCTGTTTAATTGGCCTAAATGGTCTACACTACCAATTAGACATCATGATGCAAGGCCATAGTATGACATCTCTGCTATGATATTTCATAGTCATTTATTTTTTGACTAGTTGGCCCCTTAAAGAGACGATAGACCTAAGTATTTGACAGGGATTTCCTAGTGGCAATATGTAACTTTCTGGGCAACACGACCAAATTCCCATAGAAATGTGAGTTATAGATCTATCATTCTAATTGAAAGCACTTCTAAGAAGCAGTGGATATGTTCAATGTACTCTATTTCTATGCTTTCTGTTCTTAAGTTTTGTTTTTGCTTCTTTTACTTTTGTTTTTGTACACCAGTCAAACAGCTGAAAATACTGTATTTTTGGTTATGGAAAATATATTTAACAGCGGTTTAGATGGTACAATGATTCTCTACACACTATACTAGCTTATTTTGGCACAAACTGAAATTAGGTTAACTATTAGAGTTTTAGCAACCAGGAAATGGCAGAGCTATTTATGCGTAGTGCAAATTGAATGTTTTACCGCATGGCTGTTTAACATGGAGAGAAGGCGAATTGAGACAAATTATCTCAATGTTTCTTTTTCCCCTACAGAGATCTACTCGTTGAATTACATCTACACTGCCCTCTCAAAGCCAGTTGAATTGCCTGGTATCCATGAGTTCACTGCCATGGGCCTGATGAATGACAAACAGATTGATTACTATGACAGTGTGGATAAAAAGAAGATTCCCAAACAGGACTGGATGAGGGAGAAGCTGCCAGCAGACTACTGGGAAAAAGGCACTCAGTCACGCAAGAGCAAGGAGCAGTGGTTCAAAGTCAACGTCAACATCCTGATGGACCGCATGAGGCACAACAACACTGGTGAGAAACCACACCTGCATTTTGTCCTACGCTCAACATTGATCTTTTTCTTAAGTTGTGGGTAATTATCTGTCTACCTTCTTTTTCATTATTTGTTTTTTTGTTTCAGATGTCCATATCCTTCAGTGGAGGCATGGATGTGAGATTGACAAAAAGCCAAACGACACATTGAAATTCATAAAGGGCACTGACCAATACAGCTACGATGGTGATGACTTCTTGGCCTTTGATTATGCCAATGAGAAGTGGGTGGCTCCAGTTAATCAAGCTGTGCTGACTAAGAGGAAGTGGGACGAGGTGCAGATCCTCAACCAGTACACCAAGGGCTACCTGAATAAAGAGTGTGTGGACTGGCTGTCCAAATTCATGGAACATGGGGACAAAGAATTCAGTAGCGCTGACTGTGAGTACTTATGAATATTTATCTCCTTATATAGTGTAGCCTAACGATTGGTTAACAGAAAGGGACCTGTCAGATCAGAAATTAAAAATGAATGTTCTCTGTTTATTCCCTCTCTAGCCCCTCCAAAGATCTCTGTTTTTGCTAAAAAAGCCAACACTGCAGGAAATGTCCGCCTGACCTGCATGGCGACAGGTTTCTATCCCAAAGATGTGATAATTCATATTAAGAAGAATGGGGTCCAACTGACTGATAAAGATGGAGTGCTGTCGACAGGAGCCCGACCCAATAATGATGACACCTACCAGATCAGGATTAGTGTGCAGATCCCAGAGGCAGACAAGCAAACTTATGAATGCTTTGTCAACCATATAACGTTGAAGGAGACAATTTGGGTCAAATGGGGTAAAGTAGTTCTTATATTTAATATACCGTTGCTGTATATACGTTATATATATACACTGCTCAAAAAAATAAAGGGAACACTTAAACAACACAATGTAACTCCAAGTCAATCACACTTCTATGAAATCAAACTGTCCACTTAGGAAGCAACACTGATTGACAATAAATTTCACATGCTGTTGTGCAAATGGAATAGACAAAAGGTGGAAATTATAGGCAATTAGCAAGACACCCCCAAAAAAGGAGTGATTCTGCAGGTGGTGACCACAGACCACTTCTCAGTTCCTATGCTTCCTGGCTGATGTTTTGGTCACTTTTGAATGCTGGCGGTGCTCTCACTCTAGTGGTAGCATGAGACGGAGTCTACAACCCACACAAGTGGCTCAGGTAGTGCAGTTCATCCAGGATGGCACATCAATGTGAGCTGTGGCAAAAAGGTTTGCTGTGTCTGTCAGCGTAGTGTCCAGAGCATGGAGGCGCTACCAGGAGACAGGCCAGTACATCAGGAGACGTGGAGGAGGCCGTAGGAGGGCAACAACCCAGCAGCAGGACCGCTACCTCCGCCTTTGTGCAAGGAGGTGCACTGCCAGAGCCCTGCAAAATGACCTCCAGCAGGCCACAAATGTGCATGTGTCAGCATATGGTCTCACAAGGGGTCTGAGGATCTCATCTCGGTACCTAATGGCAGTCAGGCTACCTCTGGCGAGCACATGGAGGGCTGTGCGGCCCCACAAAGAAATGCCACCCCACACCATGACTGACCCACCGCCAAACCGGTCATGCTGGAGGATGTTGCAGGCAGCAGAACGTTCTCCACGGCGTCTCCAGACTCTGTCACATGTGCTCATGTGCTCAGTGTGAACCTGCTTTCATCTGTGAAGAGCACAGGACGCCAGTGGCGAATTTGCCAATCTTGGTGTTCTCTGGCAAATGCCAAACGTCCTGCACGGTGCTGGCGAATTTGCCAATCTTGGTGTTCTCTGGCAAATGCCAAACGTCCTGCACGGTGCTGGGCTGTAAGCACAACCCCCACCAGTGGACGTCGGGCCCTCATACCACCCTCATGGAGTCTGTTTCTGACCGTTTGAGCAGACACATGCACATTTGTGGCCTGCTGGAGGTCATTTTGCAGGGCTCTGGCAGTGCACCTCCTGGCACAAAGGCGGAGGTAGCGGTCCTGCTGCTGGGTTGTTGCCCTCCTACGGCCTCCTCCACGTCTCCTGATGTACTGGCCTGTCTCCTTGTAGTGCCTCCATGCTCTGGACACTACGCTGACAGACACAGCAAACCTTTTTGCCACAGCTCGCATTGATGTGCCATCCTGGATGAACTGCACTACCTGAGCCACTTGTGTGGGTTGTAGACTCCGTCTCATGCTACCACTAGAGTGAGAGCACCGCCAGCATTCAAAATTGACCAAAACATCAGCCAGGAAGCATAGGAACTGAGAAGTTGTCTGTGGTCACCACCTGCAGAATCACTCCTTTTTTGGGGGTGTCTTGCTAATTGCCTATTATTTCCACCTTTTGTCTATTCCATTTGCACAACAGCATGTGAAATTTATTGTCAATCAGTGTTGCTTCCTAATTGGACAGTTTGATTTCACAGAAGTGTGATTGACTTGGAGTTACATTGTGTTGTTTAAGTGTTCCCTTTATTTTTTTGAGCAGTGTATATACAGTATATATATACGTCAATTGTGGAAAGATGGGGTAAGGTTGTCCTAGTATTTAATATACTTTATATATTTTCAACAAACCAGTTATTAGCATGGTTAGCAATTATGGTAAAATCAATTAGTAAAATGTTTGTCTGTAAGGTCACGAATGCAGATTTAAATGTGAATCAACAGTTTTTTTCAAGCTCAATGTATAGGATTTTGTTGTTAAAGCTGGAATCTGTAGTTGCTATATCCATTTTTGGACAGAAATGAATGATATATACCCATTGCATCTTGAAGAATATAACTTATGAATGCCTCATGAGCTTAGTTCTACTGTCGTACTCCATCACATCCCAAGATACAGGCTTGTTTTATTCCAGTGTTTTGTAAACAATGTAAATGTAAACAAACACTGTATGGCCTCAGAACGTGGTTAAAACTGTCATTTGAATAACATGGATGGTCAGTCCTTGCATCCATAGCTCTGTCTATGAACTTGGGAGTGGGTACATTTCTCCAAGCCCATCCCACCGCTTTTTACCAAAAAACAGGCGGTGTGACCACTTTGTTATTGTTTCTACGGACAGACAAACCTCTACCTACCTCGGGCATCACGCTCCCCCTTCACTACCTCAACTACCCCCCCCATTCCATTACAATAAAATCCTTCAAACTACTATGTTGAAGGTGTGTTCTGTACCTAGTGAATGCTTAATATGTCCTCTTGTCTTACATACAGATGGAACATGCCGTGATTGTAGCCAATCCACAGTTGCTATCATTGCAATCATCATCATTGTTGGTGCTGCTGCCATTGGCATAATTATCGTGCTGTTTCTTTGGAGGAAAGGCAAAATATGTAAGTTTCTTATATTGTGTATGAGAGAAACGGTAGCGATTATGATCATTTCTGTACAGAGTATGGTTTTCAGTGCCCTTTTTGGCATTAGTGCATGACTTTAGTAAATCTCAAGAAGTCAGGAGGTCAAACAGTGAAGTATTGTATAATTATTTTTCCTACCTATGTGTTCCCACTGTTTTTGTCCACTTTCATAATTGGTTTTAACACCTTGCTCCATTGTTTTAGGTGCTGGTAAATCAGGAGCTCTACCACCTACTGGGATCCAGGCCCCTCTAAATGGTACTGTTGATACAATGTCATGCGTTTTACCCCTAGAAGTCTTTCAAGTATAGCAGTAGCACAGCAATACCAATGATCTGGTTGGGATGTGTTCAATCATGGTCCATCTCATGATTGTCATTTGCATTGATTTAATAACGTCTTGAGAGGATTCAATGACAGCCCATCCAATCCATGTTTTTACACATCAATCATGTTCCCATACTGATGGATAGTTTGGCCCCATATTGTCTACATGTTGTTTTGGACAATACCGATCAGTATATAGCACAACATCAATGAATCAGACTTAACCATGTACTTGCAAAGTTATTCTTTTCACATGACTTACTTTCAGGCTATGGGAATGGAGCGACCAATTCGAACTTGACCACCACACCAAGTAAGACATTATTTCAAAACTTGTAGAGGACATATTATGTTTTACTGTTATAATAGTTGCTAAAAGCAGAAAAGCTTCCATTTCTTTATTTTCTGAGAAGATTATAATTACAAATAAGAATGATTGACTTCTAACATGAATTCCTGGCATTTAAGCAAATACGTCTTCAAGGTGTTTTCCAAAGGCAGGTTAAGGAACAATACAATAAGACCTGGCATGTTTGCATTTAATAGCAAAGGTTACTTTTATCACCTTCATCACAAATCATGTAGTACACTCTTAGAAAAATGGGATCTTCAACTGTCCCCATAAGAGAACCCTTTCTGGTTCCAGGTAGAACCCGTTTGTGTTCCGTGTATAACTCTGTGGAAAGGTTTCTACATGGAACCCAATTGGGTTTTACCTGGAACCAAAAGGGTTCTACCTTGAACCAAGAAGGTTTTTTCAAAGGGTTCTCCTATGGGGACAAGAAGCTCCACCACCTCCTGGGATCCAGACCCTTCTAAATGGTACTGTTGATGTATTATAATGCGTTTTACCCCTAGAAGTCTGACATGTATAGCTGTAGCACAGCAATACCAAATGATCTGGTTGGGATGTGTTTAATGATGGGTCAACTCATGATGGTCATTTGCATTGATTTAATAACGTCTTGTGAGGATTAAATGAATGACAGCCCATCCAATCCATGTTTTTACACATCAATCATGTTCCCATACTGATGGATAGTTTGGCCTCATATTGTCTACATGTTGTTCTGGACAATACCGATCAGTATATAGCACAACATCAATGAATCAGACTTAACCATGTATTTGCTGTAAAGGTTTTCTTCCTGGGGTGAAGGAGAGGACCAAAATGCAGCGTAGCCAGTGCTCAACATGTTTAATTATAAGAACAAGTGAACACTACAAACAACTTACAAAATAACAAACGTGCAAAACCGATACAGATCTATCTGGTGCAGAACACAAACACAGAGACAGGTAACAACCACCCACAACGAACACAGTGAAACAACCTACCTAAATATGACTCCTAATTAGAGGAACGCAAAACACCTGCCTCTAATTAAGAGCCATACCAGGCAACCCTAAACCAACATAGAAACACACAACATAGAATGCCCACCCAAAACTCACGCCCTGACCATCACACACATACAAAACAACAGAAAACAGGTCAGGAACGTGACAGAACCCCCCCCTCAAGGTGCGAACGCCGGGCGCACCAGCACAAAGTCCAGGGGAGGGTCTGGGTGGGCATCTGACCGCGGTGGTGGCTCAGGCTCCGGACGCTGTCCCCACACCACCATAGTCACTCCCCGCTTCTGTATCCCCCTCCCAATGACCACCCTCCAACTAAAACCACCTAAATGAAGGGGCAGCACCGGGATAAGGGGCAGCAGGTCCTGGCTGAGGGACTCTGGCAGGTCCTGGCTGAGGGACTCTGGCAGGTCCTGGCTGAGGGACTCTGGCAGGTCCTGGCTGAGGGACTCTGGCAGGTCCTGGCTGAGGGACTCTGGCAGGTCCTGGCTGAGGGACTCTGGCAGGTCCTGGCTGAGGGACTCTGGCAGGTCCTGGCTGAGGGACTCTGGCAGGTCCTGGCTGAGGGACTCTGGCAGGTCCTGGCTGAGGGACTCTGGCAGGTCCGGGCTGAGGGACTCTGGCAGGTCCGGGCTGAGGGACTCTGGCAGGTCCGGGCTGAGGGACTCTGGCAGGTCCGGGCTGAGGGACTCTGGCAGGTCCGGGCTGAGGGACTCTGGCAGGTCCGGGCTGAGGGACTCTGGCAGGTCCGGGCTGAGGGACTCTGGCAGGTCCGGGCTGACGGAAGGCTCTGGCTGATCCGGTCTGGCGGAAGGCTCTGGCTGATCCGGTCTGGCGGAAGGCTCTGGCTGATCCGGTCTGGCGGAAGGCTCTGGCTGATCCGGTCTGGCGGAAGGCTCTGGCGGCTCCTGTCTGGCGGACGGCTCTGGCGGCTCCTGTCTGGCGGACGGCTCTGGCGGCTCCTGTCTGGCGGACGGCTCTGTAGGCTCATGGCAGACGGGCGTCTCTGCAGGCTCATGGCAGACGGGCGTCTCTGCAGGCTCATGGCAGACGGGCGTCTCTGCAGGCTCATGGCAGACGGGCGGCTTTGCAGGCTCATGGCAGACGGACAGTTCAGACGGCGTAGGGCAGACGGGCAGTTCAGACGCCGCTGGGCAGACGGGCAGTTCAGGCGCCGCTGGGCAGACGGGCAGTTCAGGCGCCGCTGGGCAGACGGGCAGTTCAGGCGCCGCTGGGCAGACGGCAGACTCTGGCCGGCTGAGACGCACTGTAGGCCTGGTGCGTGGTACCGGAACTGGAGGTACCGGGCTAAGGACACGCACCTTCAGGCTAGTGCGGGGAACAACAACAGGGCACACTGGACTCTCGTGGCGCACTCTAGGCCTGGTGCGTGGTACCGGAACTGGAGGTACCGGGCTGAGGGCACGCACCTCAGGGCGAGTGCGGGGAGAAGGAACAGTGCGTACTGGGCTCTGGAGACGCACAGGAGGCTTGGTGCGTGGTGCCGGAACTGGAGGCACTGGGCTGGAGACAAGCACCATAGGGAGAGTGCGTGGAGGAGGAACAGGGCTCTGGAGATGCACTGGAAGCCTGGTGCGTGGTGTAGGCACTGGTGGTACTGAGCTGGGGTGGGAAGGTGGCGCCGGATATACCGGACCGTGAAGGAGGACACGTGCTCTTGAGCACCGAGCCTCCCCAACCTTACCAGGTTGAATGGTCCCCGTAGCCCTGCCAGTGCGGCGAGGTGGAATAGCCCGCACTGGGCTATGCAGGCGAACCGGGGACACCACCTGTAAGGCTGGTGCCATGTACGCCGGCCCGAGGAGACGTACTGGAGACCAGATACGTTGGGCCGGCTTCATGGCACTCGGCTCGATGCCCAACCTAGCCCTCCCAGTGCGGCAAGGTGGAATAGCCCGCACTGGGCTAAGCACGCGTACTGGGGACACCGTGCGCTTTACCGCATAACACGGTGTCTGACCAGTACGACGCTCTCTCACTCCACGGCAAGCCCGGGGAGTTGGCTCAGGTATCCAACCCGGCTTCGCCACACTCCCCTTTAGCCCCCCCCCCCCAAGAAATTTTGGGGTGAGCCTCTCGGGCTTCCAGCCTCTCTTACGTGCTGCCTTCTCAATCCACCGCTCCTGGGCTGTGGCTGCCTCCTTCACCTCCCGAGAGCGGCGATTCTCTCCAAACCTTCCCCAGGGTCCTTTTCCGTCCATGATCTCCCAAGACCATTCCTCCTGTGTCCAGTAGTCCTGTGTACTGGGCCGCTGCTGCTCCCCGTTGCTACGCTGCTTGGTCCTGGTTTGGTGGGTGTTTCTGTAAAGGTTTTCATCCTGGGGTGAAGGAGAGGACCAAAATGCAGCGTAGCCAGTGCTCAACATGTTTAATTATAAGAACAAGTGAACACTACAAACAACTTACAAAATAACAAACGTGCAAAACCGATACAGACCTATCTGGTGCAGAACACAAACACAGAGACAGGTAACAACCACCCACAACGAACACAGTGAAACAACCTACCTAAACATGACTCCTAATTAGAGGAACGCAAAACACCTGCCTCTAATTAAGAGCCATACCAGGCAACCCTAAACCAACATAGAAACACACAACATAGAATGCCCACCCAAAACTCACGCCCTGACCATCACACACATACAAAACAACAGAAAACAGGTCAGGAACGTGACATTTGCAAAGTTATTCTGTTCACATGACTCTGTTACTTTCAGGCAATGGGAATGGAGCGACCAATTCGAACTTGACCACCACACCAAGTAAGACATTATTTCAAAACTTGTAGAGGACATATTATTTTACTGTTATAATAGTTGCTAAAAGCAGAAAAGCTTCCATTTCTTTATTTTCTGAGAAGATTATAATTACAAATAAGAATGATTGACTTATAACATGAATTCCTGGCATTTAAGCAAATACGTCTTCAAGGTGTTTTCCAAAGGCAGGTTAAGGAACAATACAATAAGACCTGGCATGTTTGCATTTAATAGCAAAGGTTACTTTTATCACCTTCATCACAAATCATGTAGTACACTCTTAGAAAAATGGGATCTTCAACTGTCTCCATAAGAGAACCCTTTTTGGTTCTAGGTAGAACCCTTTCTGGTTCCAGGTAGAACCCGTTTGTGTTCCGTGTATAACTCTGTGGAAAGGTTTCTACATGGAACCCAATTGGGTTTTACCTGGAACCAAAAGGGTTCTACCTTGAACCAAGAAGGTTTCTTCAAAGGGTTCTCCTATGGGGACAAGAAGCTCCACCACCTCCTGGGATCCAGACCCTTCTAAATGGTACTGTTGATGTATTATAATGCGTTTTACCCCTAGAAGTCTGACATGTATAGCTGTAGCACAGCAATACCAAATGATCTGGTTGGGATGTGTTTAATGATGGGTCAACTCATGATGGTCATTTGCATTGATTTAATAACGTCTTGTGAGGATTAAATGAATGACAGCCCATCCAATCCATGTTTTTACACATCAATCATGTTCCCATACTGATGGATAGTTTGGCCTCATATTGTCTACATGTTGTTCTGGACAATACCGATCAGTATATAGCACAACATCAATGAATCAGACTTAACCATGTATTTGCTGTAAAGGTTTTCTTCCTGGGGTGAAGGAGAGGACCAAAATGCAGCGTAGCCAGTGCTCAACATGTTTAATTATAAGAACAAGTGAACACTACAAACAACTTACAAAATAACAAACGTGCAAAACCGATACAGACCTATCTGGTGCAGAACACAGAGACAGGTAACAACCACCCACAACGAACACAGTGAAACAACCTACCTAAATATGACTCCTAATTAGAGGAACGCAAAACACCTGCCTCTAATTAAGAGCCATACCAGGCAACCCTAAACCAACATAGAAACACACAACATAGAATGCCCACCCAAAACTCACGCCCTGACCATCACACACATACAAAACAACAGAAAACAGGTCAGGAACGTGACATTTGCAAAGTTATTCTGTTCACATGACTCTGTTACTTTCAGGCAATGGGAATGGAGCGACCAATTCGAACTTGACCACCACACCAAGTAAGACATTATTTCAAAACTTGTAGAGGACATATTATTTTACTGTTATAATAGTTGCTAAAAGCAGAAAAGCTTCCATTTCTTTATTTTCTGAGAAGATTATAATTACAAATAAGAATGATTGACTTCTAACATGAATTCCTGGCATTTAAGCAAATACGTCTTCAAGGTGTTTTCCAAAGGCAGGTTAAGGAACAATACAATAAGACCTGGCATGTTTGCATTTAATAGCAAAGGTTACTTTTATCACCTTCATCACAAATCATGTAGTACACTCTTAGAAAAATGGGATCTTCAACTGTCTCCATAAGAGAACCCTTTTTGGTTCTAGGTAGAACCCTTTCTGGTTCCAGGTAGAACCCGTTTGTGTTCCGTGTATAACTCTGTGGAAAGGTTTCTACATGGAACCCAATTGGGTTTTACCTGGAACCAAAAGGGTTCTACCTTGAACCAAGAAGGTTTCTTCAAAGGGTTCTCCTATGGGGACAAGAAGCTCCACCACCTCCTGGGATCCAGACCCTTCTAAATGGTACTGTTGATGTATTATAATGCGTTTTCCCCCTAGAAGTCTGACATGTATAGCTGTAGCACAGCAATACCAAATGATCTGGTTGGGATGTGTTTAATGATGGGTCAACTCATGATGGTCATTTGCATTGATTTAATAACGTCTTGTGAGGATTAAATGAATGACAGCCCATCCAATCCATGTTTTTACACATCAATCATGTTCCCATACTGATGGATAGTTTGGCCTCATATTGTCTACATGTTGTTCTGGACAATACCGATCAGTATATAGCACAACATCAATGAATCAGACTTAACCATGTACTTGCAAAGTTATTCTGTTCACATGACTCTGTTACTTTCAGGCTATGGGAATGGAGTGACCAATTCGAACTTGACCACCACACCAAGTAAGACATTATTTCAAAACTTGTAGAGGACATATTATGTTTTACTGTTATAATAGTTGCTAAAAGCAGAAAAGCTTCCATTTCTTTATTTTCTGAGAAGATTATAATTACAAATAAGAATGATTGACTTATAACATGAATTCCTGGCATTTAAGCAAATACGTCTTCAAGGTGTTTTCCAAAGGCGGGTTAAGGAACAATACAATCAGACCTGGCATGTTTGCATTTAATAGCAAAGGTTACTTTTATCACCTTCATCACAAATCATGTGGTACACTCTTAGAAAAATGGGATCTTCAACTGTCCCCATAAGAGAACCCTTTCTGGTTCTAGGTAGAACCCTTTCTGGTTCCAGGTAGAACCCGTTTGAGTTCCGTGTATAACTCTGTGGAAAGGTTTCTACATGGAACCCAATTGGGTTTTACCTGGAACCAAAAGGGTTCTACCTTGAACCAAGAAGGTTTCTTCAAAGGGTTCTCCTATGGGGACAAGAAGCTCCACCACCTCCTGGGATCCAGACCCTTCTAAATGGTACTGTTGATGTATTATAATGCTGTCAGGACCCGTTGCGAGAAACAGTCACTAATAATCGTCAGAACCCAGAAGATGAGGCAGACACAGCAGTACTAGAGATGGTGGTTTAATTAAAGGACAAAATCTTCAGGCAAAGAAACTAAATCCACAATGTCCAAAAATAAAGCCAAGAGGCACAAAATGGAAATCCTCCAAAATACAAAAGAAACTCCACAAAGTGGTAAAAAACAGCAGGGAAAAACAAACCTCAAAAGACTACTCAAATAATACACAAGAACTAAACCAGAGAACCTCTGGAAAATCCAACAAGAGAAATATCTGTATAAAACAAGGCTTGGGCTGGGGCTGGGTGCTAACTTACAAACACTGAGCAAGGAACTGAGGAACACACAGGGTTTAAATGCTAACAAGGGAATGACCTACAGGTGCAAACAATAATTAGAGCAAGAAAAACAAAAGGTACAAAAAAGGTGCAATGGGGACATCTAGTGACCAAAACCCGAACAGTCTTGGCCAAAACCTGACAGAATCCCCCTCCTAGGAACGGCTCCTGACGTTCCTACCAGCCTTCTCAGGGTGGAGGGTCCTGAACTGACGAATGAGGTCAGGGTCCAGTATGTCCTTGGCAGGAACCCAGGAGCGCTCCTCGGGACCGTAGCCTTCCTAGTCCACCAGATACTGCCAGGACCGCTGCACCCGGCGGGAATCCAGTATCCGGTGGACGGTATAAGCCGACTGGCCACCGATGACACGGGGCGGAGGGGGAGGTCTGCCTGCCGGGATAAGGGGAGAAAAAACAACAGGTTTTAATAAAGAAATGTGAAATGTTGGATTGATCTTAAGGGATCTGGGTAAGTGCAGGCGAAAAGTAACGGGATTGACTCTCCTGGCAATCTTAAAGGGACCGATGAACCTCTGGGACAGCTTGCGAGACTCCACCCGTAGTGGTAAGTTCTTAGTTGAGAGCCATACTCTCTGGCCGGGGTACAGGGTAGGACCGGGACGGCGACGTCTGTTGGCTTGTCGTTGGTACTGCTGAGAGGAACGCAGAAGATTAAGACGTGCCTTCTTCCACGTAAGCTGACAGCGTCTGATGAACCTCGAGGCTGAAGGCACTCTGACTTCTGCCTCCTAGTCCGGGAACAATAGAGGCGCATAGCCAAACTGACACTCATGCGGGGATATACCAGTGGAGGAGGAGCACAAAGTGTTGTGCGCGTACTCGGCCCAAACAATGAAGGATGACCATGTGGACGGGTTGTTGGAAACCATGCATCTGAGGGTGGTTTCCAGCTCCTGATTCATCCTCTCAGTTTGGCCATTGGACTCCGGTTGGTACCCTGAAGATAAACTGGCCGTGGCCCCTATGAGTTGGCAGAAGGCCTTCCAAAACCTTGAGGCGAACTGGGGACCTCTGTCGGAAACCATATCTTGCGGAATCCCAAAGACTCGGAACACATGGTTAATCACCAACTCAGCTGTTTCCTTGGCAGAAGGTAATTTGGTCAAGGGAACAAACCTGGCCGCCTTAGAAAACCTGTCGATGATGACTAGGATCGTAGTATTACCATGGGACGGAGGAAGGCCAGTAATAAAGTCCAACGAGATATGGGACCAGGGTCGGTGGGGAATAGATAGAGGGTGAAGGAGTCCTTGAGGGCGGAGGTGAGAAGATTTGCCCTGGCAGCACACGGAACAGGCCTTGACGAAAGTGGCAACGTCTTCTTTTATGGTGGGCCACCAGAACTTACGCTGGATGAACTCCAAGGTGCGACCTACGCCCGGGTGACAGGTGAGGCGAGAGGAGTGCCCCCACAGAAGGACTTGGGACCTTGCTGCCTTGGGAACAAGCAACCGATTAGCAGGACCTCCTCCAGGGCCCGGTTCGATGGCTTGAGCTTGTTTCACGGAATCCTCCACTTGCCACGAGATCGGAGCCACGATCTTAGCGGCCGGAAGGACAGTCATGTCAGTATCTTCTCGAATGGCAGGAGAGTAGATTCGTGACGAGGCGTCCGGTTTGAGATTCTTCGACCCGGGTCTATAGGTGAGGATAAACTGAAATCGGCTGAAGAAAAGAGACCATCGAGCTTGTCTGGAGTTCAACCGCTTCGCCTGCTGGATATACTCCAGATTTTTGTGGTCCGTAAGCACTTGAAACGGTTGAAGCCCCCTCGAGCCAGTGTCTCCATTCCTTCAATGCCATCTTAACCGCTAGGAGTTCACGATCCCCCACATCGTAATTCCTCTCGGCCGGGGTAAGCCGGTGAGAGAAGAAGGCGCAAGGATAAAGCTTCTTGTCTTCACCCCTCTGAGACAGGACAGCTCCAACCCCAACCTCTGATGCGTTTACCTCCACCACAAAAGGTTCATCCGCAGTTGGTAGTGTCAGGATGGGAGCAGAGAGGATGCGCTGCTTGAGTCCTTGGAAGGCCGTCTCAGCTTCTCTTCCCCACAGAAACCTTGTGTTGCCACCCTTGGTTACAGCTGAGAGAGGGGCTGCCACCGAGCTGAAGTTCTTGATGAACTTGCAGTAAAAGTTGGTGAAGCCCAGGAAACGCTGAACTTCCTTAACGGACTTGGGGGTGGGCCAATCCGCTACCGCCACTACCTTCTTGGGGTCCATCTGGACTCCACCGGGTTCCACTATAAATCCTAGGAATTGTACTCGAGAGGAATGGAATTCACACTTTTCCGGCTTAACGTACAAATGGCTGTCTAGGAGGCGTTTGAGCACTTGTCTGACATGCTTAGTGTGTTCTTGAAGGGAGCTCGAAAAGATGAGGATGTCATCCAAGTAAACAAACACGAAGATGTTAAGCATATCCCTAAGCACATCGTTTATGAGCGCTTGGAACACAGCCGGGGCGTTGGTCAGGCCTAAGGGCATCACCGAGTATTCGTAGTGACCAGTAGGGTTGTTGAAAGCGGTCTTCCACTCGTCCCCGGGTTTGATCCGCACAAGATGGTATGCGTTCCGCAGGTCAAGCTTAGTGAAGACAACTGCTTCCTGGAGCAGCTCAAAGGCTGTGGCCATAAGGGGTAGCGGGTAGCGGTTACGGACGGTTATGGCATTAAGTCCCCGGTAGTCAATGCAAGGTCGTAATCCACCGTCTTTCTTGGCCACAAAGAAAAACCCTGCTCCCGCCGGCGAGGTAGATGGACGCATGAGGCCTGCTGCCAGAGCGTCCTTGATGTAGGTATCCATAGCAGCTCGTTCGGGAGGAGAAAGGGAAAAGATCCGACCCCTGGGAGGGCAGGTCCCCGGAAACAGGTCGATGGTGCAATCGTAAGGTCTATGGGGTGGTAGTTTGGTGGCCCTCTGTTTGCTAAATACCAGTTTGAGGTCATGGTAACACTCGGGAACTCGGGACAGGTCGATGGATTCTAGAGACTCGGAAGGGGAACTCTGGGAACTCGGGAAGATACAAGTGGCTTGGCACGTAGGACCCCACTGCTTGATAGTGCCCACAGACCAGTCGATGTGAGGGTTATGGCTGTGAAGCCAGGGATAACCAAGGACGAGAGGGAACTCGGAACAGGAGATCAGATGAAAGTTCATCACTTCCTGGTGTTGGGAAACTGAAAGTCGCAAGGGGGTAGTGGCACGAGTAACAAGTCCAGATCCCAAAGGGCTTCTATCCAACGTAGTAACCCTTATGGGGTCACTTAGAGGTTCAGAAGGAACGCCATTCTCCTTCGCCCAGACCCCATCCATGAAGTTACCTGCGGCTCCAGAGTCTACCAAGGCTTGAAGAGAAAACTTGTGGTCGTCCCAGGAAAGGGTAACTGGAATGAGCAGGCGGGAGTTGGATGGATGGGAGGAGGTTATGTTTCCCGTTACAGTCCTCCCAGGCCTGCACGGGAGAGTGCGTTTCCCTGGAGCCCGGGACACGTGGAGCGGAAATGGCCCGGTTTGCCGCAATATAGACAGCATCGCTCCCTCATCCGGCGGTATCTCTCAGCCTGGGAGATGCGTCCAACCTGCATGGGTTCTGGTGGAGCCAGCGAGGATAAAGGTGGAGACTCGGAGCTGGAACCGATAGGAGCTAGGGTGAGCGGTCTATGGTTGAGTTCTCTCTCTCTCAGACGCTGGTCTATGCGTGAAGCCAACTTGATAAGGGACTCGAGGTTGTCCGGTGGTTCCCGAGTGGCCAGTTCATCTTGGATGGTGTCAGAAAGACCCTTCAAAAAACACACTGTGAGCGCCTCGTCGTTCCAGCCACTTGCTGCTGCCACAGTGCGGAACTGGATGGCATAGTCCGTCACGCTGCGCCGACCTTGGCGGAGAGTCAGGAGCTGTTTGGCTGAGTCAGGGCCGTTGGTAGGACCTTGAAACACTCGCTTGAATTCTTCAGCAAAGGTAGAGTAGCTGGCACAGCAGGGACTTTGGGCATCCCACACAGCAGTAGCCCAGGCTAGGGCTTTTTCCGACAGCAGGGTGATGATATATGCTATCTTGGACCGGTCGGTGGGAAACGACGATGGTTGCAGCTCAAAGGAGAGAGAACATTGGGTGAAAAACCCCTTACAAACACTCGGATCCCCTGAGAACCGTTGGGGAGGCGGCAGACGAGGTTCAGCCAGGGGGTTAACTGCCAGGGGCACTTGAATCGGATGAACTGGAGCAGAAGCGGTTGCCGGGGAAAGTCGATCCGAAATCTGCTTTATGGAAGTCAGCATCTCTGACAGAAGTTGAGAATGTCTAGCCATTAAGGCCTCTTGCTGAACCAGAGCAGCTTCGTGGCGTTGGACAGTCCCCTCGTGGTGGGACAGCATGGAAAAAAATCCTGGGTACTGGCTGCCTCTGGGTTCATTATAATGGCTCAGTGTTTGTCAGGACCCGGTGCGAGATACAGTCACTAATAATCGACAGAACCCAGAAGATGATGCAGACACAGCAGTACTAGAGATGGTGGTTTAATTAAAGGACAAAATCTTCAGGCAAAGAAACTAAATCCACAATGTCCAAAAATAAAGCCAAGAGGCACAAAATGGAAATCCTCCAAAATACAAAAGAAACTCCACAAAGTGGTAAAAAACAGCAGGGAAAAACAAACCTCAAAAGACTACTCAAATAATACACAAGAACTAAACCAGAGAACCTCTGGAAAATCCAACAAGAGAAATATCTGTATAAAACAAGGCTTGGGCTGGGGCTGGGTGCTAACTTACAAACACTGAGCAAGGAACTGAGGAACACACAGGGTTTAAATACTAACAAGGGAATGACCTACAGGTGCAAACAATAATTAGAGCAAGAAAAACAAAAGGTACAAAAAAGGTGCAATGGGGACATCTAGTGACCAAAACCCGAACAGTCTTGGCCAAAACCTGACAAATGCGTTTTACCCCTAGAAGTCTGACATGTATAGCTGTAGCACAGCAATACCAAATGATCTGGTTGGGATGTGTTTAATGATGGGTCAACTCATGATGGTCATTTGCATTGATTTAATAACGTCTTGTGAGGATTAAATGAATGACAGCCCATCCAATCCATGTTTTTACACATCAATCATGTTCCCATACTGATGGATAGTTTGGCCTCATATTGTCTACATGTTGTTCTGGACAATACCGATCAGTATATAGCACAACATCAATGAATCAGACTTAACCATGTACTTGCAAAGTTATTCTGTTCACATGACTCTGTTACTTTCAGGCTATGGGAATGGAGTGACCAATTCGAACTTGACCACCACACCAAGTAAGACATTATTTCAAAACTTGTAGAGGACATATTATGTTTTACTGTTATAATAGTTGCTAAAAGCAGAAAAGCTTCCATTTCTTTATTTTCTGAGAAGATTATAATTACAAATAAGAATGATTGACTTATAACATGAATTCCTGGCATTTAAGCAAATACGTCTTCAAGGTGTTTTCCAAAGGCGGGTTAAGGAACAATACAATAAGACCTGGCATGTTTGCATTTAATAGCAAAGGTTACTTTTATCACCTTCATCACAAATCATGTGGTACACTCTTAGAAAAATGGGATCTTCAACTGTCCCCATAAGAGGACCCTTTTTGGTTCTAGGTAGAACCCTTTCTGGTTCCAGGTAGAACCCGTTTGAGTTCCGTGTATAACTCTGTGGAAAGGTTTCTACATGGAACCCAATTGGGTTTTACCTGGAACCAAAAGGGTTCTACCTTGAACCAAGAAGGTTACTTCAAAGGGTTCTCCTATGGGGACAAGAAGCTCTACCACCTCCTGGGATCCAGACCCTTCTAAATGGTACTGTTGATGTATTATAATGCGTTTTAACCCTAGAAGTCTGACATGTATAGCTGTAGCACAGCAATACCAATGATCTGGTTGGGATGTGTTAAATGATGGGTCAACTCATGATGGTCATTTGCATTGATTTAATAACGTCTTGTGAGGATTAAATGAATGACAGCCCATCCAATCCATGTTTTTACACATCAATCATGTTCCCATACTGATGGATAGTTTGGCCTCATATTGTCTACATGTTGTTCTGGACAATACCGATCAGTATATAGCACAACATCAATGAATCAGACTTAACCATGTACTTGCAAAGTTATTCTGTTCACATGACTCTGTTACTTTCAGGCAATGGGAATGGAGCGACCAATTCGAACTTGACCACCACATCAAGTAAGACATTATTTCAAAACTTGTCGAGGACATATTATGTTTTACTGTTATAATAGCTGCTATAAGCAGCAAAGGTTCAATTTCTTTATTTTCTGGGAAGATTATAATTACAAATAAGAATGATTGACTTCTAACATGAATTCCTGGCATTTAAGCAAATACGTCTTCAAGGTGTTTTCCAAAGGCAGGTTAAGGAACAATACAATAAGACCTGGCATGTTTGCATTTAATAGCAAAGGTTACTTTTATCACCTTCATCACAAATCATGTGGTACACTCTTAGAAAAATGGGATCTTCAACTGTCCCCATAAGAGAACCCTTTTTGGTTCCAGATAGAACCCTTTTGAGTTTGTTAGGTTCTAAATGAACCAAGTAAAACTCACAGACGATTAGTAAAGCTCCAACCAAGTGTATTCACCCACTGGGTCACACAGATGCATAAAACAAAAAACATATTTACACAAGCACTGGTATTTAACCCTTCCTACGCGGAGTATCCTCCTCACACATATGGTCAGCCAGTACATCTCTGTTGCTAGGCAGAACTTCAGTGATGACTGTTCTTTCTCACTTCATTGGAGCTGACTTGGTTCCGCATTCCTTAATTCTCCCCACTCATAGCTGTCCTGTTGACTTGTACTAGTCTGTGGCCCCCCTCCTTCCCATAGTATCCCGATGTCTAACAATAACATGTTCTGACAGTATTTACACATCCTGCTTTCCTCTCTCTCCCTCTGTGACATGATTAAGGATGTTTGAAGTTTATAGGTCAAACCCATCAGTTCCATGTAGAACCCTCTGTGGAACCAAAAAGGGTTCTTCAAAGGCTTCTATGGGGACAGGCAAAGAACCCTTTTAGATTCTAGAGTTTTGCACCTAAAATCAGTCATAATCAAGAACTAAGAATTCACACTAGAACTGCCATAGGCCAACGGCCACTGACGTTTGATTTTGTAGGTAAAAAGATTCAGCTCCCCAAAAAAGCTATGTCCTGCTCCTTCCCTGACTCTTCCTAAATGTTTGTATTTTACACTGCTCATTTGTCAGAATTTTGAAATTATAAACAGAAAAGTATTAAGAGCCTTTTTACAACTATTCCTGACTTAATCTGCCAAGACAATGTGCTGTAGCCAGCCAGGTGCTAATGCGTCTCTCTCTTCTCACTGAATGATTGACAAATGGATAAATAGGCGATAGTTGTACAAGTCACTTCACAATCGAATTCAAATTAGGCCTAAATTGATCCCATTCTCGTTTACATTTTACTTTGTAAAATTACGCTCTTATGGGACTGTTTTATTTACTATAACTCTATTACTAATCAAATGGAAGGGAAAGTAAAACATGCTACATGTTGCAGCCTTTAGAATAATGTTAAACATATCCTTGACTATTATCCAGGTTGATGAGCAGGAAACAAACAATGCCAGTCAGCCAATGCCACACAGCCGGCCCATCGAAACTACACCTAAACTATACCAAAACTAATTTCATACATAATAAGAGTTAGCCTGTGGACAAGATTCAGTTGACAATAACTTGAGGAGAGAGAATATTAGGCCAATCAAATTGTACATGAAGAGATGGGCGCATCTTGGCAGGGAACGAAGCATCGCTTTATCAAATTGTCCTTCAGAGTCACTTGCAGGTAAAACATTGTGATTTTTATATAGTATCTGAAAGAGCATATTCTGCAGTTTCTATCAGACTTACCTTTTTCAAGTAACTCAAAATTCAAGAGGTGCAGCTCTTTTTCCAAATGTCACTTTTTACAAGAATATCTGTGTTGTCCATGCATTCAGCACATGACCACTTGTCAGGCAGCATTGCTCTGGCTACTAAGCAAAAACTAGTAACATAATAAACGTAAAATTAAAATATGCTATTCTGTCGTCAATGGGTGATAGAAACCCGATAGAAAGTGATAATGGTGCATTTGACTTCAGTTAAAACTTCTTGTCGATAGGAGGCGCTGTTTTCACTTTGGGAAAAATCGTGCCCAAATGAAACGGCCTCGTACTCTTTTCTAGATCATACAATATGCACATTATTATTACTATTGGATAGAAAACACTCAGAAGTTTCTAAAACTGTTTGAATTATGTCTGTGAGTAAAACAGAACTAATTTCTCAGCAAACTTCTTAGTAGGAAGTGAAAAATCTGAAAACGAGGCTCTGTTTCAGGGCCTGCCTATTAAATTGCCTTATATTTATCGATATGCATGCACTTCATACGCCTTCCACTAGATGTCAACAGGCAGTGGAAGGTGGAATGGGGTGTCTAGCTTGATCTGAGGTCGAACAAGAGCTTTTGGAGTGGCAGGACAGGAATTTCCTTTGTCTACCAAGGCGCGCGAAGCAC
Source organism: Salvelinus fontinalis (assembly GCF_029448725.1). Taxonomy (NCBI): domain Eukaryota; kingdom Metazoa; phylum Chordata; class Actinopteri; order Salmoniformes; family Salmonidae; genus Salvelinus; species Salvelinus fontinalis. The sequence goes on along the minus strand of NC_074696.1, from coordinate 36,715,760 downwards.
CTCGATATTGTCTTCTGAAAAGCGTTCGGTATACATGGCGAATATCTCCGGCTCTGATTTTATTTGATACATGTGATAATAACATCGTAGAGTAGGTTTTTTTCAACCGAGTTTTATCAGATTATTCAACGTTTATTGGGACTTTTGGAGTTTTCCGTTCTTTGCGTCGAGAGAAAATGGGAACATTGGCTAGCATTGTGGCGCGAATTAGATAGAAGAAATGGACATTCTAAAACCACACAACGATTTATTCTGGACCAAGGACTCCTTGTACAAGATTCTGATGGAAGCTCAGCAAAAGTAAGAACAATTTATGATGTTATTTCGTATTTCTGTGGAAAATGTTGATTCCTATTCTCTGCCGTTTTGGCGAGCGCTGTCTCGCAAGTCGTTTGTTATGGTAAAGTTATTTTAAAAAATCTAACACGGCGGTTGCATTAAGAACCAGTGTATCTTTCATTTGCCATACAACAAGTATTTTTATGTAAAGTTTATGATGAGTTCTTTGGTCAGATTAGGTGAGTGTCCAAAATAGCTCCGGACATTCAGGTGAATCGATGCTACATATTCACAATGTATAACCACGGTTTGCAGCTCTAAATATGCACATTTTCGAACAAAACATAAGTGTATTGTATAACCTGATGTTATAAGACTGTCATCTGATGAAGTTGTCCAAGGTTAGTGATTAATTTTATATCTTTTGCTGGTTTTTGCGATAGCTACCTTTAGCGGTGAATAAATGCATTTGTGTTTGGCTATTGTGGTAAGCTAATATAATTCTATATTGTGTTTTCGCTGTAAAACACTTAAAAAATCGGAAATATTAGCTGGATTCACAAGATGTTTATCTTTCATTTGCTGTACACCATGTATTTTTCATAAATGTTTTATGATGAGTATTTATGTATTTCACGTTGCTCTCTGTAATTATTCTGGCTGCTTCGGTGCTATTTGTGATGGTAGCTGCAATGTAAAACTATGATTTATACCTCAAATATGCAAATTTTTCAAACAAAACATGAATGTATTGTTATAAGACTGTCATCTGATGAAGTTGTTTCTTGGTTAGTGACTAATTATATCTCTATTTGGTCGGTTTTGTGATAGCTACCTATGCGGTAGAAACATGGTGAAAATATGCGGTTGAGTCTTTGGCTATTGTGGTTAGCTAATAGAAATACATATTGTGTTTTCGCTGTAAAACATTTTAAAAATCGGAAATGATGGCTTGATTCACAAGATGTTTATCTTTCATTTGCTGTATTGGACTTGTGATTTCATGAAAATTATATTATATGATATCCCTGTCCCGTTAGGCTAGGCTATGATAGTCAGCTTTTTTGATGAGGAGGATCCCGGATCCGGGAGAGAGAAGTGGTAGAGGTTTTAAGTTCTGGTTAGCCACCGATGTCAAAACCAAGTCCTTGCTCAATGGCTTTCCATATCTGAGGAAGATGAAACCAGGCTAGCGGGTGAGCGACGGTCTGAGACTGTGGTTTGAGACTCATGGAGCCTTAACATGGGCGAAGGCAGAAATGTGACCATGTTCACATCAATTTCCCTGGCAGACAAGTTGATTGCAAAGAAGACTAGCCCGCTCAGAACAGTGAACAAACAAAGGCGGGAGCTGCCCCCCTCTGCGCAAAACAACATACCAGCGGAGCTTTAGTCCACATCTGTGATGGAGAGTGGTAAAGCAACACTCACGATGTAATACGAGTGTTTGCATCCTTTGTTTAGAAATACAGCAAATAATTCACCTGCACACCTGGCTGGTTCTATTATTATTATCATATTTTTAGTTTCTACTTTTTCAAAAGAAGCTGTAACTGGCCTTTATTACTAATCACATCTACAAATAAAGGTGATCAAATTGATTACACTGTAGTGTTTTTTTATTGTAAGGGAAACAAAAATAGACGATAGGCCTACGTTTTATTCTATGACTTTATAGAATTATACAAAATATATCCTTGACTACCCAAACAAAACTATTGTTCTTTTTTAATATATATTTCCATGAATACTTCTTCATGCAATTAATCCTTTACAATAGTTAATGCACTATTTATCAAGCATTTAATTATCAAGCATTTAATTATCAAGCATTTATTTATCAAGCATTTAATTATCAAGCATTTAATTATCAAGCATTTATTTATCAAGCATTTAATTATCAAGCATTTCTTTATCAAGCATTTAATTATCAAGCATTTAATTATCAAGCATTTATTTATCAAGCATTTAATTATCAAGCATTTAATTATCAAGCATTTAATTATCAAGCATTTAATTATCAAGCATTTATTTATCAAGCATTTAATTATCAAGCATTTAATTATCAAGCATTTATTTATCAAGCATTTATTTATCAAGCATTTAATTATCAAGCATTTAATTATCAAGCATTTAATTATCAAGCATTTATTTATTAAGCATTTAATTATCAAGCATGTTTGCGCACCTTGCAGGTTGAAATGCATCTTATGCATATGCTAAACGGGACGCCTGGCAACGTTCTCTATCTGGTACTTATATGCTGAAAGGCCAGGCAGTTCTAGTGTTAAAAGCCCTTACACACTCAACAACCTAGTGGGGAACAACATGACACATGAACTTTAACCAATAAATTATCTGTACTGAGTATGATTATTATAACACTGAAGTTAAATGTGAAAAGGGGGAAAAGTAAATGTAACATATTTTAGTAGGGTACTTTTCAATTCAGGAAGTGAATTAAATTAATGATCTGGAAACTATTTTATCTTATACAGCGTATTCGGAAAGTATTCAGACCCCTTGACTTTTTCCACATTTTGTTACGTTACAGCCTTATTTTAAAATTGATTAAATCGTTTTTTCCCCCTCATCAATATACAGTGGGGCAAAAAAGTATTTAGTCAGCCACCAATTGTGCAAGTTCTCCCACTTAAAAAGGCGAGAGAGGCCTGTAATTTTCAACTACACTTCAACTATGACAGACAAAATTAGAAAAGAAAATCCAGAAAATCATATTGTAGGATTTTTTATGAATTTATTTGCAAATTATGGTGGAAAATAAGTATTTGGTCAATAACACTATGAACAAAAATATGGAAGAATGGAACATCTTGTTTATGTTTGTCTTTGTTAGCATATTTAGAGTGAAATTAGGGACTGTGTTTTCTCCTTTTTATTAGGCAAATATGAGGATGGAAGTAGCAACTCATCAGACTCTGGTAATCTAATATTCCCTCGACCCATAATAATAATAAATAAATAAATAAAAATAGACAGACGTATCTAAAGCGACATTCAGTCAGTCGTGTGCATACATAATATCAATCAAAGAATTAGATTCTATTTGTTTACTAATTATTTTGAGACTGTAGAAAGACCGTTTCCCTCTGCCACTATTTCAGGTCAAGGCAGCCAGAAGGCAAGGTCTTCAGACGGAGCCAGTGAGGAGGAAGTTAAGATGCTGCTTAATGGAAGTAAGTCTAGATGGATATCAACCCTTCTTTCACCTCTTCTCCAACTGTCCCAGATTAATACAAAAATGATTTCCCCAAGGTAATTATGAAGATAGCATAAAATAAGAAGGAATTACATGCTGCTCCTGGGCCTGACCCTGCTCTCTGATCCTAGGCAATTTCCTCATATCTGATTAGGTCAACCTTTCTAAATTAGTATTTACACAGTTTAATGGATAAACTCCATTAATACTCACAGTAATCATTCACTAAACAGGATACAAATTACAGTTTAACTTGAATCATGTTACATTTGAACAGGATCCATCAACGTTGAGTCTTACCACTCAAATTCGAGTCCCTCAACTTACACTGTTAGAATGTACATTTACAAACAGGGAAAACATATAAACAGTATGTACTACTTATATTACAGATATTAACTTTTCTCATGACGGCCCCCGTTCGTCCCTGTTTAACTGTCGCGATTGACAAGTTAATGACAGATCTGTATCTCAATGCATTTTAAACCTAGATTACCATGCATTTCCCAGTGTATAGACCTCTAAACTCAACCTGATACCCCAAATAAACAGTTTAGGGCAACCCTAAATCATTTTACAGGTACAGTTGACCACGCCCTCCCTTTTTCCCGGCACTTATTTTCTGACATATCTTCATTTTCTTCTTCAGATAGCGTTACAGTTTATCTTCCCAACGGCACATATGGAACTCGTGCCTGTCACAGTTGATGGCCCATGATAATGTCCCGGTTTCAATCTCTGGGGAATAATCCAAATGTCCCAAGCACACGAATCTCTCACCTGAGCCGCCACCATCATTCGGCACAGTCCATTCTGTCTGCTTTGTTGTCCCACCAGTGCACCAGCAGCATGATAGGAGTTTGAACATGATCTCTCTCCATACTCACTTCACATGCACGCTCTCCGGACTCGTACACCGGTTGATGGCTCAGACTCAGGTCTCCATAGTAGTGGTGCAGGACAGGGCCGTATTGAACTCCTTGATCACTATTTCTTCAGTCGATTAGTTAGGTTGAGGTTCACACTGTTATTGGTCAAATGATCCGTGCCATGCATCAAGACACCATCTGTGTTCACCTTTACCATGACTTGAGAGAAGACAGAGCGAAACAACAGTTTAAGGCATTTCTGATTCAGAAAATTCAAATAACTATTTATCGTATGACAAGTATTACCTACCTAATTCCTTAATACAACATTCATAAAACAAATGTCAAAGAGCATAACCACACACACTGTTGAAACCATTTTCTAAATTGGCTTATACTCCCTTATCATACTGTCGACCTCACCGCAGCTACCGGGTCAGGGAGTTAGAGCGCTAACCCTTAGGGAGAGATCCCGACAATACAACATACTCAATCTGGTGAAATTTGTATCAAAACAGAAACAAGAACCAAAATAATAACCCTGCCTATTAAATCAAAAATAAACAAATTAGAATATTAACATCCAATTTGAATTACAACTATCGATAATTCCGTAAGGAAATAATTGTATCCCATAAGGTAATGGTCACTTAAAAATCCTACTGTCTATCATTTCTAGTGAGGTTGATCTCCAGAAATTCAGGACAAAGGTCATTCAACACCATTAAGTATTTTCTGTCCCTTTTCTGTCCCTGTACTTTTTTAAACCATTTAAAAACAAAAACGTAGAGCAAAAACACACTAGTGGCCAGGCCTTACTTGGCTAGGATCTCCCTCTACGGCCGAATCCGGATACCTTTATACTTATAATATTGCAGAATTTCACTAATTGCTCTCCCAAGACAATAGTCTTGGGAACCAAGATGAGAGCAAATGACTACCCACATTCTCCTGGAAGAGAAAGTGTACATTTCGTTAATATTCACTATACTACATCTTAATCAGAAACCCAAAGGTTTTAATTACAAACAAAACATAATGTCCACTGTCCTCCCTCCAGTCATTAATTGTTTGTTTTTATCTACCCCAACGGTTATTCATCTTTTATTTAGCATGTACTACCCTTATACACAGCGACATTTATCTCGCCACCGAGTAGCAATTTACTCCCGTAATGACTGGCTTCTCTTCCCCATGATTTTCCGTAACTATGGCACTGCAATGCCCTTCATGTTCATGAACAAACATTTTAAAAGGTCATTTTAGGTTTGGTAACCCCAATGCTATCGCTTGACAGAATTGATTCTCTCAAACTCTACTGACACTTACTCCCAATATTAACTCCCATCTAATTTCCCGTGACCCATCCACCCTTTCGTCTTATTCTATAAATCTATTTCAGAATAAGACAACAAAAAAATCTCGCTGGATTTGAACCCAAGGTTTTCTGAGTTTGCAAGGAGTATTTTTCCGTTCCGGTTCTAACTTGTTACCTTTTAGACTCCATTGTCTTTGATTCTCGCAAGGATTATCCAACCCCCAAAATCGGCTCCACTTCTATCCATGTAAAATTATCTGGGTATTGTTACTGGACCTATGTTCAAAGACGTGTAATAGCTGTATCGCCTTAGATGATGCCCCTATTACCCTGCTAAATGTCATTATTTTTCCTGTCGCAAATTTAGCATATATCTCATCGTAAGGAATCAGTCATATTTGATTCAAGGCATCTATTAGAAAGTTGCGTGATATGTGGTCTCCTATGTCTCCCTTCACATAGAAACTGTCATCTCTATGTACCACTATTGATCGAACTGAGGCCATACACCGCTATTTGAAAGTTTCCTGCCCCGCTGCCTTTAACAGTGTTTGCTGCTGTTCTTTTGTCAAAGATGCAAACACTTGCATTGCTGCATCCCCCCCGAATGCACCGGGTGCAGTAGGCTCCATTATCACTCTACACTCATTCTTCCAATGACCAACGGCCCCACATCTAAAACAGGGATCTGTCGCCTTACGCTTTTATGTTTTTTCGCTACTTTTGCCTCCATGTTTCTTTGTCCTACCTTGGCCATTAAACCACCATTAGTGACTTTCACTGTGGCTGTATTAACCCCTCGCACGACTGCACAGTGAGCGGAGTTACATTCCACTCTCAAAGCATCCTGTTGTATTTCATCCACTACCCCCTGTAATAGCCATTTTGATAATAGGTTTCAAACCTGCCTTCAACGCAGACGTACAAATCCTATCAATGTACTCACGTACGCAGTCTTTGCAGCTGAGTACAACTACTAATTTTGGGTATATCAGTTTGTCTTTTGTGTTGAAAGAATGCTGACATCAAAACGCTGGTGTATTGAGCTTTTGATTCTTCTTTTATGTCATTGTGTCAAGTCATAATTACATCTCTGAACTCTAATATTGAAAATTTCCGTCAGCAGGGAAATGCTGACCAATTTTATAGAGTTTTCTCAATTTCTTCCATATTTGAGACGAATTGGTAGAATGCTTGTGTGCCTCTTCCAGCGCCTCTATGGCTTTATTAAACTGTTCTTCCCCTAGACCCCTTTACAGAGAGAATCGGGGCCGCCTGTCGCCATTTCAATAATGATTATTTCTAAACCTCTCCTGATGGTGTCCAGGATGTTTAAATCTCCGCACCCACACACTAATACATGCCAATTTCAACTATTTTTCAGGTTGCGATATCCACTTCCCGGAGAGTAGTCACGGTATCGGTACCTAATCATTTGGTCACTGTACCTGATACCTTGTATTAATCACAATCTTGAAGCTTCTGCCAATTTACTACTGGAGAATAGGTGTGACCTAATGTCTTATTCCAGTGTTACACCTCAGATATCACTGTTTTGACAACCCACATTACCAAAATTATTCAAAGTAGTCTTCCTAGTTCCACATAATGTAACAATTTTCCGCCCCTATTGGGCATAAACCAACCTCTCTCCTTATTGCTATTGCTAATACACCCAAATCATGTTCAAAACAACGTTCAAATATATTTTTGCTTTTCTAACCATGAATGTGGCTCTCCTCCAGAACTTATAGGCAACCTTTTATCACTGTCCACATACACTCTACTGCCTCACTTCCACTGCAGCTGGGACTTTCGTCCCCCTTACAGATCTCGCAGGGAAATACCCCCACTAGGGACCTATCCTATACTGAACCTACCCTACACTGTATTTTTACCTGGATCTCTCAGATGAAAACCTCCACTTGGGACCTGTCCTTAAAATGGAACCTACCCTACACCATAAATAGTACACAAGCATAACAATTTATCCATACACACACACACACTCTGCGGCCTCCCGGCCACCACGGCTGGGCTTTCACCCTCCCTTTATGGGTTTAGTAGGGAACCAACCCCACTCTGGATTTACCCCCTAGGACTTACCCTCTGCAGTTACCAACCTGCTCGGGCTTACCTTCCGGGACTTACCCTATACTTTACAGTACACGTAGGAACCAACCCACTCTGGATTTACCGATTCTTTTCTAAGAGTGTGTACCTAAAATGAGAGGACTATGAGTCATCATCAAGAGCTAGGAGATGACACTAGAACTGCCATAGGCCAACGGCCACTGATGATTGATTTTGTAAGTAAAAAGAATCAGCCTCCCAAAAAAGCTATGTCCTGCTCCTTCCCTGACTCTTCCTGAATGTTTGTATTTTACACTGATCATTTGTCAGAATTTTGAAATTACAAACAGAAAAGTATTTAGAGCCGTTTTACCTGTTTTTTTACAACTATTCCTATCTAAATCCGCCAAGACAATGTGCTGTAGCCAGCCAGGTGCTAATGCGTCTCTCTCTTCTCACTGAATGATTGACAAATGGATGAATTGGCGATAATTGTGCAAGTCACTTCACAATCAAATTAAAATTATGCCTAAATTGATCCCATTCTCGTTTACATTTTACTTTGTAAAAATACGCTCTTATGGGACTGTTTTATTTACTATAACTCTATTACTAATCAAATGGAAGGGAAAGTAAAACATGCTACATGTTGCAGGCTTCAGAATAATGTTAAACATATCCTTGACTATTATCCAGGTTGATGAGCAGGAAACAAACAATGCCAGTCAGCCGATGCCACACAGCCGGCCCATCGAAACTACACCTAAACTATACCAAAACTAATTTCATACATAATAAGAGTTAGCCTGTGGACAAGATTCAGTTGACAATAAGGAGGAGAGAGAATATTAGGCCATTCAAATTGTACATGAAGAGATGTGCGCATCTTGTAATTGACAGATGCAGGGAACGGAGCATCGCTTTATCAAATTGTCACACGCAGGTAAAACATTGTGATTTTTATATAGTATCTGAAAGAGCATATTCTGCAGTTTCTATCAGACTTACCTTTTTCAAGTAACTCAAAATTCAAGAGGTGCAGCTCTTTTTCCCAAATGTCACTTTTTACAAGAATATCTGTGCTGTCCATGCATTCAGCACATGACCACTTGTCAGGCAGCATTGCTCTGGCTACTAAGCAAAAACTAGTAACATAATAAACGTAAAATTAAAATATGCTATTCTGTCGTCAATGGGTGATAGAAACCCGATAGAAAGTGATAATGGTGCATTTGACTTCAGTTAAGTTCTGGTTAGCCACCGATGTCAAAACCAAGTCCTTGCTCAATGGCTTTCCATATCTGAGGAAAGATGAAACCAGGCTAGCGGGTGAGCGACGGTCTGAGACTGTGGTTTTGAGACTCATGGAGCCTTAACATGGGCAAAGGCAGAAATGTGACCATGTTCACATCAATTTCCCTGGCAGACAAGTTGATTGCAAAGAAGACTAGCCCGCTCAGAACAGTGAACAAACAAAGGCGGGAGCTGCCCCCCTCTGCGCAAAACAACATACCAGCGGAGCTGTAGTCCACATCTGTGATGGAGAGTGGTAAAGCAACACTCACGATGTAATACGAGTGTTTGCATCCTCAGCACCATGCATCCCACTGGATTTGGTATATGAGTTTTGTGAGAACCATATAAACGCCAAGATGGAAGCTACAGCAGCCAAGCAGGCCGCCAAGGAAACAAGTCCTGCTCTCTTTTCCCCAAGCACCACAGTTCCCACTCGGGAAAAATAAGACACAATGTCAAGTCGTCAGGTGCACGAAACAAGGCCCATAAACTGTGCAGTGCAACCGATTTGTTTGTGAGGCTTGCTCACACAAAGCCCCGAAGCTGTGTGCTGACTGTGGACCCGAAGCATAAAGAGAAGACACGATTGATTTGTGTGTAAAGGCACAGATATAAGGGCACAAAACAGTGTCCGATAACGATCAACAAATTGCTGTTTTTATATCTTGTCATGAATATATTTCCACTAATATTTATTTATGCAATTAATCCTTTACTATTGTTCATGCACTGGTGCTTTTATTTAGAAATACAGCAAATAATTCACCTGCACACCTGGCTGGTTATATTATTATTATTATTATTATATTTTTAGTTTCTACTTTGTCAAAAGAAGCTGTAACTAGCCTTTATTACTAATCACATCTACAAATAAAGGTGATCAAATGGATTACACTGTAATGTTTTTATTGTAAGGGAAACAAAAATAGACGATAGGCCTACTGTAACGATTTTCTTCTTCTGATGAGGAATATGAAGGACCGGACCAAAATGCAGCGTGGTACGTGTCCATGTTAAATTTAATAAACTGAACACTGAATACAAAATAACAAAGGTGAAACAATGAAAAAACTAAACAGTCCTATCAGGTGACACAACACAAACCAGGAAACAACTACCCACAAACACAGGTGGGAACAGGCTACCTAAGTATGGTTCTCAATCAAAGACAACGATTGACAGATGCCTCTGATTGGGAACCATACCAGGCCAAACACAGAAATACAAAACATAGAATGCCCACCACAACTCACGCCCTGACCAAACCAAAATAGAGACATAAAAAAGGAACTAAGGTCAGAACGTGACACCTACCTTTTATTCTATGACTTTATAGAATTATACAAAATATATCCTTGACTACCCAAACAAAACTATTGTTATTTTTTAAATATATTTTTCCATTAATACTTCTTCATGCAATTAATCCTTTACAATAGTTAATGCACTATTTATCAAGCATTTATTTATCAAGCATGTTTGCGCACCTTGCAGGTTGAAATGGCAACGTTCTCTATCTGGTACTTATATGCTGAAAGGCCAGGCAGTTCTAGTGTTAAAAGCCCTTACACACTCAACCACCTAGTGGGGAACAACATGACAAATGAATTTTAACCAATAAATTATCTGTACTGAGTATGATTATTATAACATTGAAGTTAAATGTAAAAAGGGGAAAAAGTAAATGTAACATATTTTAGTAGGGTACTTTTCAATTCAGGAAGTGAATGAAATGAATGATCTGGAAACTGGCCATTGTTTGCTATGAGGATTTTTCAGTTCATAAATTTAATTTCTATTGGGAATATGCATGCCTATAGAGGACCAATGATCATCACTATATAGCTTTATCTAACTAAAGATTGATTATCTTTTCCCAGTGACAATGGATGGCGCTAGCGGCACTTCCTCTGACTCAGGTAATGTTATTCAAAAGTATTGCCAGTTACTTTATCTTATACAGTGCATTCGGAAAGTATTCAGACCCCCATCCATGTATTTCAACTTTTTGCAAATGTATTTGCATTCGGAAAGTATTCAGACCCCTTGACTTTTTCCACATTTTGTTACGTTACAGCCTTATTTTAAAATTGATTTAAATAGTTTTTTCCCCCTCATCAATATATACACAATACCCCATAATTAGAGGTTTTTAAAACTTTTTGCAAATGTATAAACACCCCACCCCCGGACCTGTATTTGGGGAGTTTCTCCCATTCTCTCTGCAGATCTTCTCAAGCTTTGTCAGGTTGGATGGGGAGCGTTGCTGCACAGCTATTTTCAAGTCTCTCCAGAGATGTTAGATCGGGTTCAAGTCCGGGCTCTGGCTGGGCCACTCAAGGACATTCAGAGATTTGTCCCGAAGCCACTCGTGCTCTGTCTTGGCTTGAGGTCCTGAGCGCTATGGAGCAGGTTTTCATCAAAGATCTCTCTGTATTTTGCTCCGTTCATCTTTCCCTCGATTCTGACTAGTCTCCCAGTCCCTGCCGCTGAAAAACATCCCAACAGCATGATGCTGCCACCACCATGCTTCACCGTAGGGATGGTGCCAGGTTTGCTCCAGACATGACGCTTGGCAATCAGGCCAAAGAGTTCAATCTTGGTTTCATCAGGCCAGAGAATCTTGTTTCTGATGGTCTGAGAGTCCTTTAGGTGCCTTTTGGCAAACTCCATGTCCTCCCAGTCTCATTCTTCAAAGTACATTTTTTTTCTGGTGTTAATTGTTGTTGAGTGTATTATTATGCATCTGAGCACTTAACGGTTTTGGTGCCAGCAGCCATAACACCCTGCATCCAACTAGGCTACTGGTGCATGCCCATTGACAGTACAAACCATATACAGTGTCTAGTGAAAGTTTACATACCCCTTGCACAGTTTTCAATTTTTTCTGCCTTAAATTGAATCTAAAAAGGGATTCAACTGGATTTATTCCCTACACAACCTAGCGGTATTCCACATTTTCAATTTGAATTTTTGGGGGGTCTTAATTAAACATTTAAAGATGTCTTGGTTGCTTATGTCTTCACACCCCTGATTTAATACTTGTTGGAAGCACCTTTGGCAGCCATTACAGATGTGAATAATTTTGAATAAGATTCTACCACTTTGTACAACTCGGTAAGGGCAACATATATCCACAGTTATGTGAAAGTTGCTTTTGTCCCAGCTCGTGATACCTTCAAATATAAAGACATTTAGCAGACAGACGCTTTCATCCAAAGCCACACACAGTCGTGTGCATACATAATATCAATCAAAGACTTAGATTCTATCTGTTTACAAATGATTTTGAGACAAATGAGACTGTAGAAAGACCGTTTCCCTCTGCCACTATTTCAGGTCAAGGCAGCCAGAAGGCAAGGTCTTCAGACGGAGCCAGTGAGGAGGAAGTTAAGATGCTGCTTAATGGAAGTAAGTCTAGATGGATATCAACCCTTCTTTCACCTCTTCTCCAACTGTCCCAGTTTAATACAGAAATGATTTACTGAGGTAATTATGAAGATAGAATAAAATAAGAAGGAATTACATGCTGATTTAGGTTGCCTCCATAGAATTGGTTACTTTTATGTAAAAAATTGATTCCCTCTGTTTATCCTCTAAAGTTGGCATGTTCAATAAATAGACAGTTCTGAACATAAGGAACATCAGTTTTAAAATGTCAATGGGCAACACTTATGTTTTATCACTAAAAGTGAAAGTTAAAGATCCTAACTGATTGGTTCATGTGAGGCCAAGCCATCGGCAGTATTTGACACCATCTATTTGTAATTAGAGCTGACTTATGTGTTATTCATGTCATTTATTGTTATACATAAGAAAATATTTTACAACATTGTGCTGTAACGTATGTGTTCAATCTAATAATGCACATCTTTTCCATATTGTGTATTTATGTGCAGGTGGCTAGATGACTATTGGTGGGCAAACTTCCTGACCGGACCAGTCAATTCATTTCATATTATGGCTATTGATAACGCTTGTTATTCAGTTACACTGCTCAATTCTTATAAGCTTGTGATGGAAATGATAGTTACTTATAGTTATAGTTAGTATGTGCTGAAAAGTGCTGCATTTAATAGTGTTTGCTGTTCTTCAGTAAGGTTCTGTACTTCCAAATACACTCAATAGTGGGTGGTTAGGTACCGGTCGGGTCGATGTGTACATTCCTCTTCAATGAATTTATTCCGTCGTACATTTAATGTTTTACTGTTACACTGGATGTTACTGTATGGAGATGAAAAGGCATCTTTACAGCTTCTGTATCAATCTTAAGGGATTGTAACTAGACCTGTACTAGATCAGGGTTATATAGGCCTAGAAGTATACTGCATGTTGATATGTTTTCATACCTCTGGTCCCTGCCCAATCGGTGACAAACTCTTCTTTTAGATGACATTTCAAAAGAATTATAGACAAATATTTTATATTTTGAGTAACAAAACATTTACTGTGTGTTTCATGACATTTTTTACCGTATTGTATATCTTGTTTTAAGTTCCTGCAAATATATTTTTTAAAATATGATGTTTAATATTGTAGAGTATTGTTAATACTTTGGGTATTTGCAATATAATATTTTAAGATTGTTTATTTCAACCTAGGGCCATTTCAAAACCTTTCACTGGGTTGCTAAGCTAAGACAAAGCTACACTCTTGAATTAATATGTAGTTTAATTTCTGTTAATGTCACATTGTAAACATTTTTTTATTGAGGACACAAATAATCCCAACATGCAGTCTTGAAGCGCAGAATTTAAATAGTTTCTCTTATCCCAGAAACCTGGTCAGCGTTTTTTTTTAATAGGGCCTCTTGTTTTATTTCAATAATTTTGCATGGCATTGCTCTGTTACTATGTACTGGCTAGTATGTTACATCACTTATTACATGCCCACGGATGCACGCAGAAACACACACGCACAATGGTTATAACCTGTACTGCTTTTGAAATCTCCTGTATGATTTATTTTTGTTTTTATGACAAAAAAAAATAAAAAAATAATGATAAAATACTTTCTTTTTTGAACATTCTATCATTCAAAATAGGGTCTACCATATATATGTACAGTGGATTCGGAAAATATTCAGACCCCTTGTTTTTTCCCCCTCATATCTACACACAATACCCCATAATGATGAATCAAAAATGTATTACAAATAAAAAACTGAAATATCACATAAGTATTCAGAGCCTTTAATCAGTACTTTGTTGAAGCACCTTTGGCAGTGATTACAGCCTTGAGTATGATGCTGCAAACTTGGCACACCTGTATTTGGGGAGTTTCTTCCATTCTTTATTTATTATTTTACCAGGTAAGTTGACTGAGAACACATTCCCATTTACAGCAACAACCTGGGGAATAGTTACAGGGGAGAGGAGGGGGATGAATGAGCCAATTGTAAACTGGGGATTATTAGGTGACCATGATGGTTTGAGGGCCAGATTGGGAATTTAGCCAGGACACCAGGGTTAACACCCCTACTCTTACGATAAGTGCCATGGGATCTTTAATGACCTCAGAGAGTCAGGACACCCGTTTAACGTCCCATCCGAAAGACAGTACCCTACACAGGGCAGTGTCCCCAATCACTGCCCTGGGGAATTGGGATATTTTTTAGACCAGAGGAAAGAGTGCCTCCTACTGGCCCTCCAACACCACTTCCAGCAGCATCTGGTCTCCCATCCAGGGACTGACCAGGACCAACCCTGCTTAGCTTCAGAAGCAAGCCAGCAGTGGTATGCTGCTGGGTGGTAAATGCTTCTTCTCTGCAGATCCTCTCAAACTCTGTCGCTGCACAGCTATTTTCAGGTCTCTCCAGAGATGCTTGATCGGGTTCAAGTTGGGGTCTGGCTGGGCCACTCAAGGACATTCAGAGACTTGTCCCGAAGCCTTTTAGCCTTTAGGTGCCTTTTGGCAAACTCCCAAGTGGACTGTCATGTGCCTTCTACTGAGAAGTAGATTCTGTCTGACCACTCTACCATAAAGGCCTGATTTGTGGAGTGCTGCAGAGATGGTTGTCCTTCTGGAAGGTTCTACCATCTCCATATAGGCACTCTGGTGCCCTTCTCCACTGATTGCTCAGTTTGGCCGGGCGGCCAGCTCTAGGAAGAATATTGGTGGTTCCAAACTTCTTCCATTTAAGAATGATGGAGGCCACTGTGTTATTGGGGACCTTCAATGCTGCAGAAATGTTTTGGGACCCTTCCCCAGATCTGTATCACAATCCGGCCGTGATTGGGAGTCCAACAGGCGGCGCACAATTGGCCCAGCATCGTCCGGGTTTGGCCGTCATTGTAAATAAGAATTTGTTCTTAACTGACTTGCCTAGTTAAATAAAGGTTAAATAAAAAATGTAATCTGTGCCTCGACATAATCCTGTCTTGGAGCTCTACGGACAATTCCTTCGACCTCATGGCTTGGTTTTTGATCTGACATGCACTGTCAACTTTGAGACCTTATATGGACAGGTGTGTGCCTTTCCAAATCATGTCCAATCAATTGAATTTACCACAGGTGGAATCCAATCAAGTTGTAGAAACATCTCAAGGATGATCAATGGCACATGAGCTCAATTTCGAGTCTCATAGCGAAGGGTCTGAATACTTATGTACATAAGGTATTTCTGTTTCGATTTTTTTAACATTTGCAACAATTTTTAAAAAACGATTTCACTTTGTCATTATCAGTTATTGTGTGTAGAGTCATGGGGGGGGAATGATTTAATCCATTTTAGAATAAGGCTATAACGTAACAAAATGTGGGAAAGGTGAAGGATATGGCTGACAATTGCTTATGAAGTACAGTCATGTCAAAGAAAATACGTTGGACTTTGTACCAACACCTGTTCCACTTTATGATCAGGCTCAACACGGGAGTTTCCTTGTTAGAAAAAGCTAAGAGCACGCAGTCGTAGCACTGTGGGGGAATCTGAATTTGACACAGAATATAGGATATTTGTATATTTTTGGGTAATTTACAATACGTGAGGTTTCAAAATGTATTTTGTCGTAGTTTTGCTCTTGTTTAGGACACTTTCAACGGTGAACAGTGGTAAGAATGATTTTACTTCTAGAAAATGTGTCATAAGTTAAAGCTCTTTGCAGAGCCATATATAGCCTACATTATTTTTCAAATCAATAATAAACTTAAAAAGCAATTTTCAGTGACTAGCCTATTATATTGGTGGACTGAAGTTCATGTTTTGATATGTTGCTCCTTAAATATAAAAAAAAGATTATTCACCAACTTTCAAAATATAAATGTTTTTTTTATGTTATGTTCATGTTATTGATGACGACTCCAACTTTTTGTTTAATGGTAGGCTAGTTCTGTCAGCACTTATATTGTGATGTTTCCTTGTTGCCGCTGACAAGTTCCATTGATTGCACACCTGAGAAAATGTTTTTTTACCCAGCAACATGATAAGACAGTTTGATTGGTTGGAACTGCCAGGTGTCAGGTGATAAGGCTATATACGCTCAGCAAAAATATAAAGACAACATGTAAAGTGTTAGTCCCATGTTTCATGAGCTGAAATAAAAGATCCCAGAAAAGTTAAATATGCACAAAAATGTTATTATTCAAAAGTGTTGACACAAATGTGTTTACATCCCTGTTAGTGAGCATTACTACTTTGCCAAGATAATCCATCTACCTGACCGATCAGGCATATCTAGTAGCTGATTAAACAGCACGATCATTACACAGGTCCACCTGGTGCTGGGGACAATAAAAGGACAATAAAACACAATGCCACAGATGTCTCTTGTTTTGAGGGTACAATTGGCATGCTGACTGCAGGACTGTCCACCAGAGCTGTTGCCAGAGAATTTCATGTTAATTTCTCGACCAAAAGCCGTCTCCAACGTCGTTTTAGAAAAATATGACAGTACGCCCAACCGGCCTCACAACCGCAGACCACGTGTGTTATTATATATATTCTTATTTTACCTTTATTTAACTAGGCAAGTTGGTTAAGAACAAATTCTTATTTACAATGACAGCCTAGGAACAGTGGGTTAACTACCTTGTTCAGGGGCAGATCGACAGATTTTTACCTTGTCGGCTCAGGGATTTGATCTAGCAACCTTTCGGTTACTGGCCCAACACTCTAACCACTAGGCACATGCCGCCCCAGGTAGGTAGCCTAGTGGTTAGAGCATCAGCAGTGTATGGCATCGTGTGGGCGAGATGTTCTGCTGCTGTGAACTGAGTGCCCCATGGGGGAGGTGGGGTTATGGTATGGGCAGGCATACGCTACGGATAACAAACACAATTGTATTTTATCAATGGCAATTTGAATGCACAGAGATACCGTGACGAGATCCTGATGCCCATGGTTGTGCAATTCATCCGCCGCAATCACCTCATGGATCTCAAGGATCTGTACACAATTCTTGGAAGCTGAAAATGTCCCAGTTCTTCCATAGCCTGCATACTCACCAGACATGTTTGGGATGCTCTGGATCGACGTGTAAAACAGCGTGTTGCAGTTCCCGCCAATATCCAGCAACTTTGCACAGCCATTGAAGAGGAGTGGGACAACATTCCACAGGCCACAATCACCAGCTTGATCAACTCTATGCAAAGAACATGTGTCGCGTCGCATGAGGCAAATGGTGGTCACACCAGATACTGACTGGTTTTATGATCCACGCCCCTACCTTTAAAAAAAAAAAGGTATCTGTGACCAACAGATGCATATCAGTATTCCCAGTCATGTGAAATCCATAGATTATAGCCTAATGCATTTATTTACATTGACTGATTTCCTTATATGAACTGTAACTCAGTAAATTTTTGAAATTGTTGCATGTTGCATTTATATTTTTGTTCAGTATAGCATGACTGGCACATAAACGTGCTTTGTCTCAATTGAGTCTTCTTTAGTATCTTTTAAAATAACAAATGAGTCTAATACATAATTTAACTATACAAAGTTTCAATAAAATATTGGATTGATTGATTCGGTAGCCTTGATTTGATACCAAGACAATGAATATGATGTTACTATGCTTACTATTATCTATACCTTTTTTTTTTTTTGAATTCCCTTCACTTTCTTTCTTTTACATGCATCTCTACTAAGGAGTTGTGACTAACCCATTTTCTCCCCTTTGTAACCATTAGAGACATGGTCGCTGAGCTACATCTACACTGCCCTCTCAAAGCCAGTTGAATTGCCTGGTATCCATGAATTCACTGCCATGGGTCTGTTGAATGACAAACAGATTGATTACTATGACAGTGTGGCAAAGAAGAAGATTCCCAAACAGGACTGGATGAGGGAGAAGCTGCCAGCAGACTACTGGGAAAAAGGCACTCAGTCACGCAAGAGCAAGGAGCAGTGGTTCAAAGTCAACATCAACATCCTGATGGACCGCATGAGGCACAACAACACTGGTGAGAAACCACACTTGCATTAGTATCACTCTACATCGTCTACTGTAGATATTTTACTAAAACTCTTAAAATAATGGATTAACTTCTAAGTATAATGCCAAAAAATAAATAAAAGACTTGACTTGACCATAGGTAAGTCATTCCCTCTCCTATTCTACTTGTTTTTCCTCTCAGATGTCCATATCCTTCAGTGGAAACATGGCTGTGAGATTGACAAACAGTCAGACGGCACATTGAAATTCATAAAGGGCACTGACCAATACAGCTACGATGGTGATGACTTCCTGGCCTTTGATGATGCCACTATGCAGTGGGTGGCACCAGTCGATCAAGCTCTGCCGACTAAGAGGAAGTGGGACGGGGTGCAGATCCTCAACCAGTACACCAAGGGCTACCTGGAGAAGGAGTGTGTGGACTGGCTGTCCAAATTCATGAAATATGGAGACAAAGAATTCAGGAGAGCTGACTGTGAGTACTTATGAAAGACGCTAATAAGGATTGAGTTTTTTTTTTAAACAAGCTAACATTTAAATGTTGATCTGAACTTCAAATAGTGTAAATGTGGATTACAGAAAAGGCATATTTGTAAGTGTGAGATCAGAAATAAATCACTCATGTTTTCTGTTTCTTCCCTGTTTAGCCCCTCCGAAGGTCTATGCATTTGCTAAAAAAGCCAAAACTGCAGGACATGTCCGACTGACCTGCATGGCCACAGGTTTCTATCCCAAAGATGTACTAATGTATATTAAGAAGAATGGCGTCCAATTGACCAAACAAGATGGAGTGCAGTCTGACGGAGTCTTACCCAATGATGACGAGACCTACCAGATCAGGATGAGTGTGCAGATTCCAGAGGCAGACAAGGAAACTTATGAATGCTTTGTCAACCATACAATGTTGAATGTGCCAATTTGGGTCAAATGGGGTAAGGTAGTTCTTATATTTCATATACCATTGCTGTATATATTTTTAACAAACATGTTATTAGCTGTTATCAATTGTGGTAAAATCAGACGTTTATGAGTCTCTTATGAGGTCATGAATGCAGATTATTAAAATGTGACTCCTGTTTTTTCAAGATCATTGTATAAGATGTTATTGTTAATGGTGAATATGTACTCTTATCTTGTCTTCCATGCAGATGGAAAATGCTGTGATTGTAGCCAAGTCACAGTTGTTGTCATTGTTGCTGTTGTTCTGGTTGTCCTCATAGTAGCCTTGGTTACCTCACTGTTGGTTCTTTGGAAGAAAGGCAAAATATGTAAGTTTCTCACATTGTGAATTAATTTCAAGTCTATTATTTTTTCTTATTGTTATTGTTCTGTGAGATAAACTGAAGCAATTATGGTAATTTCTGAAGAGAGTAGGCATGTGTCAACCTTACCTTTTTTGACATCAGGGCATTACTTTAATAAATCTCAAGTCAGGAGGTCAAACAAAGTGAAGTATTGTACCCACGTGTTTCCACTGTTTCTTCCCAGTGTTTCTGATACTAATTTCAGAAAAACCTGTTATATTTGGCATTAACACCTTGCTCCATTGTTTTAGGTGCTGGTAATACAGGAGCTCTACCACCTACTAAGGTCCAGGCCTCTCTAAATGGTACTGTTGATACAATGTCATTTTCCTTTCTTTAACAATTACATGTACAGTTGAAGTCGTAAGTTTACATACACTTAGGTTGGAGTCATTAAAACTCATTTTTAAACCACTCCACAAATTTCTTGTTAACATTTAAAATTTCTGGTTCATCTACTCTATTTTTCCAACAATTGTTTACAGACAGATTATTTAACTTATAATTAACTGTATCACAATTCCATTGAGTCAGATGTTTACATACACTAAGTTGACTGTGCCTTTAAACAGCTTAGAAAATTCCAGAAAATTATGTAGACTTTAGAAGCATCTGATAGGCTAATTGACAACATTTAAGTCAATTGGAGGTGTACCTGTGGAATAATTTCAAGGCCTACCTTCAAACTCAGTCCCTCTTTGCTTGACATCATGGGAAAATCAAAAGAAATCAGCCAAGACCTCAGAAAGAAGATTGTAGACCTCCACGAGTCTGGTTCATCCTTGGGAGCAATTTCCAAACACCTGAAGGTACCACGTTCATCTGTACAAACAATAGTACGCAAGTATGAATACCATGGGACCATGCAGCCGTCATACCGCTCAGGAAGGAGACGCATTCTGTCTCCTAGAGATGAATGTACTTTGGTGCGAAAAGTGCAAATCAATCCCAGAACAACAGCAAAGGACCTTGTGAAGATGCTGGAGGAAACAGGTACAAAAGTATCTATATCCACAGTAAAATGAGTCCTATATCGACATAACCTGACAGGCCGCTCCGCAAGGAAGAAGCCACTGCTCCAAAACCGCCATAAAAAAAGCCAGACTAGGGTTTGCAACTGCACATGGGGACAAAGATCGTACTTTTGGTCTGATGAAAGAAAAATAGAACTGTTTGGCCATAATGACCATCGTTATAAAAGGCCATAATGACCATCGGAAAAAGGGGGAGGCTTGCAAGCCGAAGAACACCATCCCAACTGTGAAGCACGGGGGTGGCAGCATCATGTTGTGGGGGTGCTTTGCTGCAGGAGGGACTGGTGCACTTCACAAAATAGATGGCATCATGAGGGAGGAGAATTGTGTGGATTATTGAAGCAACATCAAGACATCAGTCAGGAAGTTAAAGCTTGGTCGCAAATGGGTCTTCCAAATGGACAAATGACCTCAAGCGTACTTCCAAAGTTGTGGCAAAATTGCTTAAGACCAACAAAGTCAAGCTATTGGAGTGGCCATCACTAAGCCCTGACCTCAATCCCATAGACATTTTGTGGGCAGAACTGAAAAAGCCTGTGCAAGCAAGGAGGCCTACAAACCTGACTCAGTTACACCAGCTCTGTCAGGAGGAATGGGCCAAAATTCACCCAACTTATTGTGGGAAGCTTGTGGAAGGCTAACCGAAACGTTTGACCCAAGTTAAACAATTAAGGCAATGCTACCAAATACTCATTGACTGTATGTAAACTTCTGACCCACTTGGAATGTGATGAAATAAATAAAAGCTGAAATAAATAATTCTCTCTGCTATTATTCTGACATTTCACATTCTTAAAAAAAAAAAAAAAAGTGGTGATCCTAACGGACCTAAAACAGGGAATATTTACTCGGATTAAATGTCAGGAATTGTGAACAACTGAGTTTAAATGTATTTCGCTAAGGTGTATGTAAAACTTCCGACTTCAACAGTATATCAGTAGCACAGCAATATCAAAGATCTGGTAGGGATGTGTATAATGATGGGCCATCTTATGAGAGTTAATTGTAATGATTGAATTATGTCTTGTGAGGATTAATGACAGCCCTCCTAATCCTTGTGTTTACACATCAATCATGTTTATTAATCACATACTGATGAGTTGTCACGATCGTCGTAACTTTGAAGAGAGGACCAAGGCGCAGCGTGAGAGAAATACATCTTCTTTTATTATGAAGACGAACAAACGAACAAAAACAACAAACAGACGACCGTGAAGCTATTCAAACAAAATAGTGCTGACACTAAACACTACACATAGACAATTACCCACAATAGCCTACAGCCTATGGCTGCCTAAAATATGGCTCCCAATCAGAGACAATGAATGACAGCTGTCTCTGATTGAGAACCATTCAGGCAACCATAGACTTACCTAGACACCTACACTCAACACAAACCCATACACTCTACCAAAACCCCCTATACCATACAACCACCCAAGACGAGACAAATACACACAAACATCCCCCCTGTCACACCCTGACCTAACCAAAATATTACAGAAAACAAAGATAACTAAGGCCAGGGCGTGACATGAGTAGTGTCGCCCCATATTGTCTATTTGTTGTTTTGGACAATGCCAATCAGTATATAGCAAAATGTTATTTAAACAGATTTAACTATGGACTTGCAGAGTTATACTGTTCACATGACTCTGTTACTTTCAGGCAATGGAAATGGAGCGGCCATTTTGAGCATGCCTGGTAAGACTGGTCATATTATGTTTTTACACTTGTTAAAAGCAGAGAAGGCTCCAATTTATTTCATGCAACAGAGTGTAGATTATAATTACAATTAAGAATGATTGACTGAGAACATTGAATCCTGGTATTGTAAAAAATGCCTTCATGGAGTTTTCAACAGTGAGTTTTACAAGGAACAATACAACAGGGCCTGTCATGTTTGCTTTTCGGTGCCAAGGTTGCTTTCATCACCTTTATCACAAGTCATGTGGTATATAGACTTGTAAAATGAGGACTGTGAGTCATAGTCAATAAAAGGTTTCTCAAGGAAGGCAACACCTAAAGAATAACTAGCAGTTAGACACTGTGAACAATTTGGGAAACAACATGACAAATTAAATTCTAACTAACTAATTAATAATCTGTACTGAAAAGGAGTATTATGACACTGACGTTAAATTTAAAGTCACATCTATGTGCTAGGCGGGTATTTTTAGAATCAGTCAAATTAGGAAGTTAATTAAATTCATACTTTTTAAATTGTCCATTGTGTGCTATGAGGATTTTTCAGTTAATTAATTTAATTTCAATTGGGAATATGCATGCCTATAGATGACCAAATGATCATCACTGAATACTGTATATCTGTATCTAACTAATTGATTATATTCTATTTTAGTGACAACAGATGGCGCTAGCAGCACTTCCTCGGACTCTGGTAATGTTCTTCAAATGTATTGCCAGTTATTTGATCTTGTATTACTTACATAGACAGTGAATGCAACTGAAACTATGGAAGTGCTGATGTTAGTTCTGCTGTTCCAGGTCAAGGCAGCAATGAACGTCTAGAGAGGGAGGCAATGCTGACAAATGAAGGTAGTATAATTTATCATTTTTGACATTTCTTTAGATGATCTAACAATCATGGCCTCCCAATCACATTCTTGAAAGTTCCTGTTTTTTCTGGTGTTAATTGGTGTTGTATGTAATATTACGTATCTGAGCACTTAACGGATTGGGTGCCAGCAGCCATACAATCCTGCATCCAACTACTGGCGCTTGCCCATTGACAGTACAAACCACATACAGTATATTAACCAACATCCCCTAACATAATTTGAATTATAACATGAATTCCTGGCATTAATATAAAAATTGTGTTTTCTGAAGGCAAGAACAATACAACAAGGCCTGTCATGTTGACTTTTCAGTGTAAAGGTTGCTTTCATCACCTTTATCACAAATCATGTGGTATAATTATACACTTGTAACATGAGAGGAGGACTGTGGGTCAGAATCAAGAACAGGCTTCTCAGGGAGTTTTAAAAGCCGTTAGACACTGTGAACAACATGACAAATGAATTCTAACTAACTAATGAATGATCTGTACTGAGTAGGAATATTATGATACTGAAGTGAAATGTAAAAAGGTAGGAAAGTAAATAGAACATATTTTAGAAGTCACATCTATCTACCAGGGTAGTTTTCAATTCAGTCAAATCAGGAAGTGAATTCAATCTATGAACTAGAAATAGCCCATTGTTTGTTATTTAGGATTTTTCAGTTCATTAATCTTATTTCAATTGGGAATATGCATGCCAATGATGACAAGTGTATATCTGCATCTAGCTAAAGAGTGATTATATTCTATTTTAGTGAAAACAGAGGGCGCTAGCAGCACTTCCTCGGACTCTGGTAATGTTCTTCAAATGTATTGCCAGTTATTTGATCTTGTATTACTTACATAGACAGTGAATGCAACTGAAACTATGGAAGTGCTGATGTTAGTTCTGCTGTTCCAGGTCAAGGCAGCAATGAACGTCTAGAGAGGGAGGCAATGCTGACAAATGAAGGTAATATAATTTGTCCTTCAAAACAATAATATATATATACACAGTACCAGTCAAAAGTTTGGACACACCTACTCATTCAAGTGTTTTTCTTTATTTTTACTCTTTTCTTCAATATAGAATAATAGTGAAGACATCAAAACTATGAGATAACCCATATGTAATCATGTAGTAACCAAAACAGTAGCCATTCCAGGTGACTACCTCATGAAGCTGGTTGAGAGAATGCCAAGAGTGTGCAAAGCTGTCATCAATGCAAAGGATGGCTACTTTGAAGAATCTCAAATCTATTTTGATTTGTTAACACTTTTTTGGTTACTATATGATTCCATATGTGTTATTTAATAGTTTTGACGTCTTCACTATTATTTTACAATGTAGAAAATAGGAAAAATGTAGGAAAAACCTTTGAATGAGTAGGTGTGTACAAACTTTTGACTGGTACTGTGTATATAATGTAATACAATCTCATTCTTGAAAGTTACTGTTTTTTTTTTTTGGTGTTAATTGTTGTTGAGTGTATTATTATGTATCTGAGCACTTAACAGATTTGGGGCCTCCAGCCATTCCACCCTGCATCCAACTAGGCTACTGGCGCCTGCTCATTGTGACAGTACAACCCATATTAACTAACATGCCCATTGAAATTACAACCCATATTAACTAACATGCCCAGTGAAAGTACAACCCATATTAACTAACATGTCCAGTGAAAGTACAACCCATATTAACTAACATGTCCAGTGAAAGTACAACCCATATTAATTAACATGCCCAGTGAAAGTACAACCCATATTAACTAACATCCTTTTACAAATATCAGCATCATGAGACTACATGGACATGTAATACCAGTGATGTAATGTACTTAAGTAGTACTTTAAAGTATATTTACTTAAGTCATTTTTTGTGATATCTGTACTTTACTATTTATATTTTTGACAACTTTATACTTTTACTCCACTACATTCCTAAAGAAAATAATGTACTTTTTACTCCATACATTTTCCCTGTCACCCAAAAGTCCTTGTTACATTATGAATGCTAAGCAGGACAGGAAAATTGTCTAATTCACACTTATCAAGAGAACATCCCTGGTCATCCCTACTGCCTCTTATCTGCCGGGTGGGTTTGTTAATATAAGGAATTTTAAATGATTTATACTTTAACTAACTTTTGATCCTGAAGTATATTTTAGCAATTACATTTACTTTTGATACTTAAGTATATTGTGGCAGACCAGGGGGTTTGGTCAAGACGTTTACACAGATCAGACACAGACAGAGTAGGATTAGCTCGGTTTCATGGGTGTTTATTTAAATAATAGTCCAAAAGAAAAGAATAGGTCTCCCCCATGAGACCCTCTCCTGGATACCGTCTTCTGGGCTCCGGGTCTTCTGGGCTCCGGGTCTTCTGGGCTCCGGGTCTTGCTGTATCCTGTTTGGCACTCAAACGTTTCAGCTCGGGCACCGTCTCCAACTACACAGAAATCACCCAGTCCTCCCCTGTGTGCTGCCCTTCTGGCAGCTTTATGGGGCTTGTACAGCTGGTGAGCAATCAGCCCCTGATTACTCACCAACTCCCAAATCAGCCCCAATTAGTCCTGGGCAGAGAGCCCGTCGAGACCTGGCACGTCCAGCAGATAGAGCCATCGCCTTGTGATGTACACTCTGTCTGTCACCGGGCCTCGACGAGTCTCCCCCCTGGTGGCTGACCTGCTGTACGCCACAATATTTAAAACCAAATACTTTTAGACTTTTACTCAAGTAGGATTTTACTGGGTGACTTTCACTTTTACGTTAGTCATTTTCTATTAAGGTATTTTTACTTTTACTCAAGTATGATGATTGGGTACTTTTTCCACCACTGTGTAATACTAACTGCTCCATTAATTTAATATGTTTGCTTAGGTGTAATTCTTAGTTATCTAAATTAATGTACACTGAACAAAAATATACTGTAAACGCAACAAGTAAAGTGCTAGTCCCATGTTTCATGAGCTGACATTTTCCTTACTCACAAAAATTAAATTTTTCTCAAATGTTGTCCACAATGTGCTTACATTCCTGTTAGTGAGAATTTTATCCTTTGTCAAGAT
Source organism: Salvelinus fontinalis (assembly GCF_029448725.1). Taxonomy (NCBI): domain Eukaryota; kingdom Metazoa; phylum Chordata; class Actinopteri; order Salmoniformes; family Salmonidae; genus Salvelinus; species Salvelinus fontinalis. The sequence continues at coordinate 36,689,341 of NC_074696.1, read as the reverse complement.
AATCCATTCACCTGACAGGTGTGGCATATCAAGAAGCGGATGAAACAACATGATCATTACACAGGTGCACCTTGTGCTGGGGACAATAAAAAGCCACTCTAAAATGTTTAGTTTTGTCACACAACACAATGCCACAGATGTCTCACGTTTTGAGGGAGCATGCTATTGGCATGCTGACTTCAGGAATGTCCGCCAGAGCTGTTGTCAGATAATTGAATGTTTATTTCTTTACCATAAGCCACCTCCAATGTTGTTTTAGAGAATTTGTCAGTACGTCCAAGCGGCCTCACAACCGCAGATCACGTGTATGGCATCGTGCGCCCCTGCCCAGTCATGTGAAATCCATAGATTAGGGCCAAATGTATTTATTTTTATTTCAACTGACTGAATTTCATATATGAACTTCAACACTTCAAAATATTTTAAATTGTTGCATGTTGCATTTATATTTTTGTTCAGTATATTATTGTCATTAGCATTCGTACTGTTAGTGCAGCTGTAGCAGGAGTATAAAAAGCAAGCACCCATTCCCATAATGACTATCTCTCTCTATTCTTTCAGCCATTGGGGAGTGACTGACAACACATTCAAATCCAGCAAAGAACGTGTGATTTTGCTTTGTTAACAAATATTGTCAATCTAGATGTGGTCATTCCCAAGCATTAATAATTTTGATCCGATTGGCTTGGATATGAAAAACGTATTTATTAACATTTTGATCTTTTGAATATCGTAGTGGAATTCCTTGTTTGAATAAAATTTACCAAATTATTTTTCAACAAATAGATTGGTAAATCCATCAATATGTTGAACATTTTAATTGATTGGTATTGGAACCATTAGGCTATTTCTATTGTAGATTGAAATGATTGGTTTCTAGTTTAAAAATAATATTTTTTTGCGCACACACACACACACACACACACACTGAACTGCTTTTAAAATATGTTTTGTTTTTGTTTTTTATGGAAAGTATAATAAATAAATAATTAATAAAGGACTGCTTTGAACCAATGTGAAAGCCTCAGTAGCACTTGTGTGTTCAACAATACATTCCACATTTGACTGTTCCAAGAATTATTGGACCCCTGTTGTGCTTTTGAGTCATTATAATAATAAAAGATACCAATGAATAAAGGTAAGATTATGCACATATTGCATGAAGTAGGCCTAGCTACAATTACAGTTTACACAACCAACCAAACTTGTTTGACCACGTTCCATGCGGAAAGACTGGGGGTTCACTTGACAGAGAAAGCCAAGCTGCACTGTTGTCGGACTGCATCTCACAGGGGAATTTGACCCAGACCTTATTTAAGATAGCCCTATTATTCTTATTATTGTTGTTATTATTTTTGCTAAAAGTGAAAGTAAAATGTTGTTTGGGCCAAGTTGCTACGTTTTCTTTTTGTTTTCATATGAATTATTATTATAGAGGCACATTTCATGGATTCATGTTGAATTGTGTCATGTGAAAATGGAATGTTTTGTTAAATGATTTATTATTCTGTCATTATTATCATTATTCTGAATGTGTTACTTATATGACGATTCAGGTAAGACCCAGATGCAGACAACGTCGAAGTAACAACAGTTATTTAATCTAACAGGGGTAGGCAAAAGACAGGTCAAGGGCAGGCAGGGGTCAGTAATCCAGGTAGGTGGGGCAAAGGTACAGGACAGCAGGCAAGTTCAGGGTCAGCAGAGTGGTCAACACTGGGGAACCAGGAACAAACGAGAGACAGGAGCAGAGGGAAAACAGCTGGTAGGCTTGACGAAACAAAACAAACTGGCAACAGACAAACAGAGAACACAGGTATAAATACACAGCGGATAATGGGGAAGATGGGCGACACCTGGGGGGGTTGGAGACAATCACAAAGACAGGTGAGACAGATCAGGGTGTGACAATTTACTTAGTAACTACAATGTAGTTCTTAAAACTGTTAAGGTAATTAGGCTACAATGTTTATTTTGTACCTGTTGCTGCCAAGTGCCATGACTGTACCTGTCTGTACACCTGTGAAAACCATCTCACCTGGCAACATAAAAGGACAGATTGATTGTTTGGAGATGCTATGGTGCGACTAGCCTATAGAGTCGAATTTCATTGATCCGTGCTGGGAACAATAAAAGGCCAATCTAAAATGCCACAGATCTCTCAAGTTTTCAGGGAGCGTGAAATTGGCATGCTGACTGCAGGAATGTCAAACAGAGAATTGAATGTTAATTTCTTTACCAATGTCGTTTTAGAGAATTTGGCAGTACAACCAACTGTCCTCAGAACTGCAGATCACTTGGGTGGGGGGATTTCTGTCTTTAATATAAAGCCCTTTTGTGGGGAAAAGCTCATTCTGATTGGCTGGTCCTGGCTCCCCAGTGGGTGGGCCTGGCGCTCAAGTGGGTGGGCCTATGCCCTCCTAGACCCACCTATGGCTGCGCCCCTGCCCAGTCATGTGAAATCCATAGATTAGTGCCTAAAGATTTTATTTCAATTGGCTGATTACCTTCTATGAACTGTAACTCAATAAAATCTTTGAAATTTTTGCATTTACATTAATATGTTTGTTCAGTATATAGTTTTCACAAATGAAATAGTTTTCACAAAAATAACATGGTCACTGTGGTAAAACGTTTATTTTGATTGCCGATTTTCTGTATTTATCTAAATCCCACCAGTAGCCTAATTTCAGAAGTGTAAACAGGATTATTAGGGAAATTGTTCTTCTTGCAAAGCATGTAAATGTTTTAAACAAACTATTATATTAACCTTCTCTATCCACAATAATTGCATTAATGTGTGCATGTAGCCGTGCTCAATGTTACCCCCTTCTGAAATGTAAGGGAAAATTACTACAGTAAAAAAAGCCTAATCCAGCAAGCACAGACATCCCAGTATCGTTATTGTTATTTGTTGTTATTCTTAAAATGAATGAATGTTTTCAATATTGGCCAGGATGTAAAGACTGTACAAGGACAATAATTCCATCTACTCATCTTTGAGATGAGATTTTACTTTCTTTTTTTTTTAAACATTTTTAGTCATTTAGCAGACGCTCTTATCCAGAGCGACTTACAGTAGATTGCATACATTTTATTACATTTCATTACATTTTACATACTGAGACAAGGATATCCCTACCGGCCAAACCCTCCCTAACCCGGACGATGCTATGCCAATTGTGCGTCGCCCCACGGACCTCCCGGTTGCGGCCGGCTGCGACAGAGCCTAGGCGCGAACCCAGAGACTCTGGTGGCGCAGCTAGCACTGCGATGCAGTGCCCTAGACCACTGCGCCACCCGGGAGGCCCAGATTAATTCATACTCACCTTTACACTTACTTCTGCTTTGACCATAGGGCAAATGCAAATGCAACAAAACCCCAGTGTTGCTTAGCAACCTGATGTCACTGACAGAGTACACTGTGACCATCTTGGCTTTGTCTGACGGGGGTCGCCAAGCCCCTGACTGGCAGATTTACCACCAGTAAGACTGCCTCTCTTCTCCCCTCTAATCTCCCCAGTTGTTAGTTGTGGAGAGCTGTATGGTACAGCTGTACTGAAGGAGGAAGACTGATGGCCAGAGAGTTGCTACTCCAAAAATATTCCTCTACTGTACTGTACTGTATTGCTCTTCTGTGTTGCTGTCCTGAGCTGCTTTTCTTTATCCTAGGAATTTAATAATAGGATTTAGTGTAAAAATATGACATTTTGATTGACTCATGTTCCCACAGACGACAGGTAGGGTTCTGAGGTGCTAAAAAGAGTCACTGGCAGGGAATTCGTAACACTTATTGCCACCTTACATCCAACCTATGCAGCTATTTCATTTGGTTACACTCTCTATGAACTACCTGTGTGCAACGTATTATGAATGTTTTAAGGATGTAATTTAGATGGAAAATGTATGTCATGTGTATTCTCTTTAAATGACTCACCCTTTGTGTCTAATCCAGAGACGGTCCCAGAGCATCTCAACCTGAGGAGCAGTGAAGTCTCCACAGAGAGCTTCAGGGTCACCTGGGAACACTCAGCCCAAGACGTGGTCCTTTACAGACTGTTCTGGATCCCAACCAGAGGAGGAGACACTAAAAAAGTCTGTCTGTCAGGTTTTCTATCTGTATGTTGATCTTGGTCTGTTAGTTAACCTCTTCCAAGCCAGTCTTCAATGCGTTTTCCCTGTTGCTTACTGAATCTCTCTCTCTTTTATTTTCTCCCTCTTTCTCCCTCTGCATGGTGAAGATGATGCAAATGAATGGTAACATGAACACCTACATTGAACACAAGGTGGCCGTGTCCACCATCTTCAGAGACAAGTTCGAAAGTGACCATCAAAGTGTCAACAGGTCAACTACAGGATATATAGCAAATGTAACCGCTCTCAAAAGACTTTGTAATTGCACTTTTGCACATTGAGCATAACAGGGTCAATGTAGTTTATTATAGTTGAGTATGTATAGTATAGTGATACTATTAGGTAACGTTTAGGTGAAAAAAGACTTGGGTTTACCAAAAAAATGATACAAAAAAGACAGCAGGGTTTACGAAAATATTACATGAGGAACGATTTAGAAAAAACTTGTAATGGGAATTTTTATGTTTGTGCTTTTCTGATAACTAATTTCTGTGTTTGTGCAAGTGACTGATTTAACAAATCCTCATTTATCAGTATCTGCAATTTGGCAGTACACCCAGACCTTGTTTTGAGAAAGAACAAAACATATCTCAGTTTCAAGGTCTCAGTTTAGAGAGAAGAAGCCTCGTGAGGTGTTGGTCTGTCACATGTTATGAACCAGTATTGGTCAGTCACATGATTGAAACAGAATGGTAATGATTAATTAATTATGCTAAATCATGCAAATATAACTTGTCTGTGTATAGTCGTATATAAGACAACTGCTGGAACTGTCCAGGAAGAGCTTGTGATTCACATGTGTATTATTGGCCACTGCCGCCGAGGTGAGTAAAATATTTAAACGTGTCAACCCTCGCAAGGCTGCAGGCCCAGACGGCATCCCCAGCCGCGTCCTCAGAGCATGCGCAGACCAGCTGGCTGGTGTGTTTACGGACATATTCAATCAATCTTTATCCCAGTCTGCTGTTCCCACATGCTTCAAGAGGGCCACCATTGTTCCTGTTCCCAAGAAAGCTAAGGTAACTGAGCTAAATGACTACCGCCCCGTAGCACTCACTTCCGTCATCATGAAGTGCTTTGAGAGACTAGTCAAGGACCATATCACCTCCACCCTACCTGACACCCTAGACCCACTCCAATTTGCTTACCGACCCAATAGGTCCACAGACGACGCAATCGCAACCACACTGCACACTGCCCTAACCCATCTGGACAAGAGGATTACCTATGTAAGAATGCTGTTCATCGACTACAGCTCAGCATTTAACACCACAGTACCCTCCAAACTCGTCATCAAGCTCGAGACCCTAGGTCTCGACCCCGCCCTGTGCAACTGGGTACTGGACTTCCTGACGGGCCGCCCCCAGGTGGTGAGGGTAGGTAACAACATCTCCACCCCGCTGATCCTCAACACAGGGGCCCCACAAGGGTGCGTTCTCAGCCATCTCCTGTACTCCCTGTTCACCCACGACTGCGTGGCCATGCACGCCTCCAACTCAATCATCAAGTTTGTGGACGACACTACAGTGGTAGGCTTGATTACCAACAACGACGAGACGGCCTACAGGGAGGAGGTGAGGGCCCTCGGAGTGTAACCTCACACTCAAAAATAACCTCACACTCAACGTCAACAAAACAAAGGAGATGATTGTGGACTTCAGGAAACAGCAGAGGGAGCACCCCCCTATCCACATCGACGGGACAGTAGTGGACAGGGTGTTAAGTTTTAAGTTCCTCGGCGTACACATCACTGACAAACTGAATTGGTCCACCCACACAGACAGCGTTGTGAAGAAGGCGCCTCTTCAACCTCAGGAGGCTGAAGAAATTTGGCTTGTCACCAAAAGCACTCACAAACTTCTACAGATGCACAATTGAGAGCATCCTGTCGGGCTGTATCACCGCCTGGTACGGCATCCTCTCCGCCCACAACCGTAAGGCTCTCCAGAGGGTAGGGAGGTCTGCACAACGCATCACCGGGGGCAAACTACCTGCCCTCCAGGACACCTACACCACCCGATGTCACAGGAAGGCCATAAAGATCATCAAGGACAACAACCACCTGAGCCACTGCCTGTTCACCCCGCTATCATCCAGAAGGCGAGGTCAGTACAAGTGCATCAAAGCAGGGACCGAGAGACTGAAAAACAGCTTCTATCTCAAGGCCATCAGACTGTTAAACAGCCATCACTAACATTTGGTGGCCGCTGCCAACATACTGACTCAACTCCAGCCACTTTAATAATGGGAATTGATGGAAATTATGTAAAAATTTATCACTAGCCACTTTAAACAATGCCACTTAATATAATGTTTACAGACCCTACATTACTCATCTCCTATGTATATGTATATACTGTACTGTATATCATCCACTGCATCTTGCCATCTTTATGTAATACATGTATCACTAGCCACTTTAAACTATGCTACTTTATGTTTACATACCCTACATTACCCATCTCATATGTATAGACTGTACACTATACCATCTACTGCATCTTGCATATGCCGTTCTGTACCATCACTCATTCATATATCTTTATGTACATATTCTTTATCCCTTTACACTTGTGTGTATAAGGTAGTAGTTGTGGAATTGTTATGTTAGATTACTAGTTGGTTATTACTGCATTGTCGGAACTAGAAGCACAAGCATTTCGCTACTCTCGCATTAACATCTGCTAACCATGTATATGTGACAAATAAAATTTGATTTGATTTGATGGTGCCGTCACACCCTGATCTGTTTCACCTGTCTTTGTGCTTGTCTCCACCCCCACCAGGTGTCTCCCATTTCCACTCATTATCCCCTGTGTATTTATACCTGTGTTCTCCGTTTGTCTGTTGCCAGTTCGTTTTGTACTTCAAGCCAACCACCGGTTTACCCCTTGCTCCTGTCTTTTCTATAGTTCCTGTTTTCCCGGTTTGACCATTCTGCCTGCCCTGACCCTGCCTGCCGTCCTGTACCTTGCCCCACCACACTGGATTGTTGACCTCTGCCTACCCTGAGACTGCCTGCCGTTCTGTACCTTTTGGACTCTCTGGATTACTGACCTCTGTCTGTCCTTGACCTATCATTTTGCCTGTCCCCTGTTCTAGTAATAAAATGTTGTTACTTTGACACTGTCTGTATCTGGGTCTTCCCTAAAACGTGGTAGGTGCATTGAGTTGGTTGGAACCTCTCCAGCACACTTACAGTAAATTATGATTCATTTAAGATTGACTATGAGCGTCCCTGTGTAAGAATTTCCATGACAAACTCATGCTTGTTTTCATTGCAAAGGTTGCTTTTATCACTTATCGTAAATCACGTGGTACATTAGTCATAAACAGGAGAGACAGATCAGTTACTGTAGTTATGATCAAGAACAGGTTTGTCAAAGTAAAACACTAGAATAACAAGCATTCTGTTTGACACAATGAACCTATGATACTTCACATACTTTCAGCTTTAGTATGAAGATCGACAAGGATAAGATCATCATCCTTCAAGGTCAAATCAATTTACTGATAAATGTTGTCATGTTCCCACACAAGGGCCACAAAGAGGAGCATTATTGTGGCAGAATACAATGACTTTGTTTAAGTTCAACATCAGTTGACTTATATTTTTTTAATATATATATATATATATATATATATATATATATATATATATATTTTAAAGGTAATTTCTGACTTTAATAAACAGAATACATTTACATTACATTTAAGTCATTTAGCAGACGCTCTTATCCAGAGCGACTTACAAATTGAATAGAGGATGACAGTGGGGAAAGAGAGGTTGTGTCAAAGGGCAGTAGGCCGGATTCCAACACCGTAGACATGACAGTAATATGTCACATTTTGCTTTATTATTTGTGATAATATAAACATAAGTTATCACAATCTCTTTTTCGAAGAAGACCAATGACAACCCCTCTTTTGACTTTTTTTAATAAGATTTGGTTTAGACTAGGTCTAACAGGTATACTCTGTAAGTGATGGGGTTTGACTGTTATGCTGTTACTTTTTCAGGTCAGGGTTCAAGGGAACATTCTAGTGAAGGTTCTAGTCAGGAGGGAAAACCAACCAGAAGCCGTGATGATATTGATGAGAACCAACGACTGTTACCTGGTGAAGGTCTGTATATCAACCTCCCTCTCTATATCAATTACACCCTTTCAGGTTTGGGTCATCTAAATGAGTAACAAAAATTCAATTTTTTCATTCATAAGTAAATATGAATTGGAGTTACAATAAAAGTATATATATTAAGGCCTTTATTTAATCTCTAGCACAGATCCAGGGGCTCTTTGTGATCTATTCATAGTATAAATAGATTGTATGTATACTGGTAGTTTTGTACTGTGTGGACTACAGGAGGGGTGTCTAACATGCTGGTCAAATCCGTCCCGCAGGTGGTTTGTGTGAAAACAAAAGGTGAAAATATTTTTTGGGGGGCGGTAAAACTAACTCAATATACTTAAAAATGACTAAAACCAAATCGAAACTGTGTAGAAATGATAATGGATCTACATTCATTTATTGACTGCATAATCACCGAAATTAAAGCTATTTCGCCTTAGCAGAAGTCACGAATCGTGGTCACATGCAGGAAATGGTCATACACAGGTAGGCAAACAGGCAAGTGAATCAAAACTAGGACTGAAGGCTGTAACCGGTTCTCACAAACGAGCTAGGAACAGGCTTAGTAGAGTCAAAACGAACAATACCTCACAAAGGCACAAACAGAATGAACTGAACTAAATAAGGAGCTGATGAGAACAGGTGAGTAACTAACACAGGTAAAATCAATGAACAAAAATGAAAGACAGGGTGTCACGATCGTCTATGGGTGACAGAGAGGACCAAGGCGCAGCGTGTGAAAAATACATCTTCTTTTATTTAGAAGAGAGAAAACACGAAAACGAACACTATACATAAACTAACAAAATAACGACCGTGAAGCTATAATGACAAATAGTGCTGACAACAAACACTACACATAGACAATTACCCACAAACACCTAAAGCCTATGGCTGCCTTAAATATGGCTCCCAATCAGAGACAACAATAAACAGCTGTCTCTGATTGAGAACCAAATCAGGCAACCATAGACTTCCCTAAACACCTACACTGAACACTACCCCATACCTACTACAAAACCCCCTAAACAATACACACACCCTCAACTAGACAAAACACACAAAAATTCCCCATGTCACACCCTGACCTAACTAAAATAATAAAGAAAACAAAGAATACTAAGGCCAGGGCGTGACACAGGGCTACGTTCAAGAACACAAAGAAACAGGGCTACGGTTCAAGAACACAATGAAACAGAACACAAGGTTGACTAAGAAAATAAATACAGAACCTTACAATATCATACTATTATATTTAACATTCTATCATAATTATCCTATTATATATCCTGTGATGTATGTACTGCACGTATACTGCATGAGTATTTGCAAAAGCATAACCGTTAGAGTGTTGTCTTGTAACTGTTTGGTACACCTATCACCAAAGGGATATGTTTACAATATATACTTGTAGTATCTGTGATCTACATCTGTTTATATTAGTTACTATGCTGTTACTAAGCAGTATTGTATTACGGCAGTGTTATGTTACTACACCTAATAGGAAATGCACATGCGCACTATTTTGCCGGGGGCTGTAGAGCACGAGAGGTTTTGACTAAACGAAAACTAACTGTACTCCCGTCTCCTGCCTGGTCATTTCTCCATAACACAAATATTACAATACTGTAGACATTAGTTTTCCAAATGAAATATCAAAGGGGCATGACGATGAGCGAACACAGATATGAGTTAGCTAAATCACAAACAGACTGGATCACCAGGCTAGTGTAGCAGTGTGATGTTGTTCCCCTAGATTACGCACCAAATTGCACACAAGGACCAATTCAAATAGGCCAGGTCAAGAGGGGATGTTAATAATCTAATAATAATAATAATAATTCAGTGTATTTTTTTATTTAATTACAGCTGCATAGCTAATGTTTTTATTTGGTGTACAAACACTTTTTCATACCAATATTGTACATACAAGTGATTGTAAAAGTTTTGTATATTTTGGTTTGGCCCATCGCGGGTTATCTGTATCCCCATACCACTTTATCGTTCTCTTTTGCCTGACCCTCGGCTAGCAAGGTATGTTGTCCTTGGCTCCGAAACTGTTTAATATAAAACCGTCATAAGGTTATACAATTTACTGTTTTGCAACCATACGTTTGTTATAGTGTGGACAGTGTAGGAATTTATGTTAACAAGTTTCACAGAGCTCACTGACTGGGGTATCTGTTGTAACTTCTAAGTACTTGCGACAGTGGTTGAGTGAGTGTACATGTGCTCGCGCAGGTGCCGGAGAGCTGTGACTGCACCAAGGGTAACGTGTGTGTTGTCTCTTTGTGTGCAGGTATGTCTTTTATTTTGTCAGAATTATGTTCTGTATAGTTTTACTTGTATATGCTGTTGTGCAGCGAGTGTGTGCACGCAGCACCTGTTAATTTCTTTTGGCGCTCTTTTGCCTGACCCTCGGCTAGCAAGGTGCCGGAGAGCTGTGACTGCACCAAGGGTAACGTGTGTGTTGTCTCTTTGTGTGCAGGGCAAATAAAAAGATTTCAACGAGCAGACCATCAGTTGTGGCAGCGTCTTCATTAAGAATTACACAACGCAGAACGAACCACGCTACAAACTGGTGCCGCGACCTGCCGACTGGTTAGCTCAAGCTGACCACCGGAGCTGTGCATGTGGAGGAGATGCGCGACCCGCGCATGCGCACTTGTTGATGGTTTGCTACAAGTGAATGTATACTGTAAATAGTGAAGGTGAATGTAGCATATTCACTAGATAATTGTATTGGCGTTTATTTGCATGTTTTGAGGGAATTTGTTTATTGCATTTTTTTTTGTATTTGTATGCAGTAAATTACATTGTAGTTTAGTTCTCTATTGAGCCATGGAAGACTCTCAAGTCCATAAGATGAGTTATGCTGGGGATTTTGGTGTGGTTAGTGTGGGTAGAGGGAGGGGTGTCCATGCATTTACACCATTGGTACAGTCAGCTCCTGGGAGTAGAGTGGCTGCTAGTCCTGAGTTTACAAGCACTGGGAGGGGTAGGCTGTTTACTCCACCTGACCAGGGTATCCCACCTCTGTCTCTTGATGTACCATTGTCCCCAGTCCTCAGTAATAATGGGACACCGAGTCAGCTTAGTGACCTTATTAAGCAGATTGGTTCAGAGATAGGAGAATCTATCAGAGCGAGTTTACTGCAGCCTGGGGCTTCAAGTCTTTCTCCTGCCCATTCCCCTGACCAATCCCAGCAGTTTCCCCTGCCTCAACAATGTGGGTCAACTTTAATTGATGCGTCCAAGCTGAATCTGGTTGTGAAGTCAGAGGTTAGTGCTCCACCTTTCTTCAGGGGTGATGGCTCAGATAAGTACTCTGTCCTGGAGTGGGAGGAGCTAATGGGAGTCTACCTAGAGAAGAGGGGTTACACTGGGTCTGAGAATGTTGGGGAGGTGATGTCTAGGCTCATGGGGAGGGCACGGGATGTGACCAAAGTCTGGATGCGTAACAACCCTGTTGTCACAGATGTTAAGGCAGTGTTCAGTGTTCTCAAGCAACACTTTGGGGATACTGTCTACTCAGGTATGCCATTAGCTGACTTCTATTCAATGAGACCATATGCTAATGAGGGTCCACTAGATTTCTGGATTAGGCTTAACAAAGCTGCAGAAGCAGCTGAACAGTACCTTGTAAGTGAGGGTAGAACCTTGCCCAATCAGTGCTCAGAGTTGGCAGTCATGTTTGTACGTAACTGTCCTGATAAAGAGTTGGCCCAAGTGTTCAAATGCAAACCCCTTCGTGACTGGACAGCCAGTGAGGTACAGGATCGTTTGGATGAACTGTTAAGGGAGCGTAAAGCATGTAGAACACAACTTTCACAGCAGGTGGCTGCTGTCGTCGACTCCCCCCAGGAGGAAGTGGATCCTGAGAGCAGACCTAATGTGTCATCTTTTTCTCGATGTGGCCGTGAACCAGAACAGGCCCAATCTGAATCTGAGGGTGGGACATTAGAGAAGGTTTTGAGTATGCTAGAGAAGGCTCTTGTCAGCAATACTCAGTCTGTGAACAGAGGGCCCCGTAAACAGTTCCCCAAACGTGAGCGTGAGTGCGCTGTCTGTGGAAGCACTAATCACTGGACCAAAGCTCACTGTCAGATGCACCAGCTGTGTTTCAAGTGCTTCTCTCCTGGCCACATGAGCTTTGACTGTAGTGAGACTGGGAAGCGAAAGAGCCCTGTATGTGGGCAGACTGGCAGGTCTCAGGAAAACTAGAAAGTCTCCATTCTGAGGAGGGCAATGTGAGGCAGTCTAATTTTTCCTCCACTGATGATGATATCCAATCTGTTTATTCTTATTTTTGTGAGTCAGTACCCAAGAACAACACAGTAATTTTTCAGAACACAATGAGAATTTCTCAGAATGACAGTTTGTTTTACACCACCGTGCTAGTACAGGATAAAGTTGAGCTGAAGGGGATGTTAGATAGTGGGTCCATGGCTACTACTCTGCGCGCAGATATTGTACCTCGGTTGAGGGAGGCAGGAGTGGTAGAGGGGAACTTTCTAGCTCCTTCAGACATCATACTGGTGGGTTGTGGTGGGACGCAAACTAGCCCAGTGGGCATGTGTGACTTGAAACTACAGCTTTATGGCTTCAGTTATGTAGTCCCAGTGCTGATTGTAGATGGGCAGGTTGATGAACTCATTGTTGGCACTAACGTGTTGAAGTCTCTGATTAGACAGTTCAAATCAAATGACAGCTACTGGCAGGTGGTGGGTACGCCAGGTCCCTCTGGACAGTGTGAGGACAGCCAGTTCCTGCGTCTCCTATCAAATCTGGAGAGATGGAGAGGAGACTCCATCCCAGATAAAGTGGGCACCATTAAGTTGAAGAGGGCAGTAACGCTCCAACCCATGAGTGAGCATCTTGTGTGGGGCCGCTTACCCCCAAAGACAAAACTCTCTGTGGGCAGTACTGTTGTTGTCGAACCCAGCACGTCTCGTTGTGTGAATCGACACATACTAGTAGGGAGAGTAGTTACGCCTCTGTGGGGGGATGGATGGCTCCCTGTGAAGATTGTGAATCCAACAACTTCGCCAGTTACCCTGAGACGAAATGCTAAAGTGGCAGATGTGTACCCTTGTATTGCATTGGAGGATTTTGATGATGTCAAGCAGAAAGCTGCTTACCAGAACGTGGCAAAAGCACAATGTGACAGCTCACATGGCAGTCTTACAGCCAAGAGTTCAGTTGATGGCAGTGTAGTTAATGGAAACAGTACACTGAGCAATCTTGGACTTCAAGGCCTGTCGGTTGAGGAGTGTCCAGTCTCACAGTTCTGGAAAGACAAACTTGTTGGTTTAATTGAGAAGTATGACACGGTGTTCTCTAGACATAGCCTGGATTGTGGAGAGGCAAAAGAGTTCTGCCATCGCATACGGCTGACTGATGACCGCCCATTTCGATTACCTTATCGTAGGCTTTCTCCAGCTGATTACCAAAAACTCAGGGAAACACTGGATGATATGGAGGAAAAGGAAATCGTCAGAAAATCCAGCAGCGAGTATGCCTCACCATTGGTGCTGGTATGGAAAAAGAATGGGGACTTGCGTCTATGTACTGACTTTAGGTGGTTAAACGCCCGCACAGTGAAGGATGCTCATCCCCTGCCTCATCAGGCTGATGTACTGGCGGCGCTGGGAGGTAATGCCTTCTTCAGCACAATGGACTTGACATCAGGGTACTACAATGTGCCACTGCATGAAGAGGATAAGAAATACACTGCCTTTTCCTCTCCTTTAGGTCTGCACGAGTACAATCGTTTGCCTCAGGGCCTTTGCAACAGCCCGGCTACGTTTATGAGAATGATGCTGACCATCTTTGGGGACCAAAACTTTCTAAGTCTCCTTTGCTATTTGGATGATCTGATGGTTTTTGCTAAGACGGAGGAAGAGAGTCTGCAGAGACTTGAGATGGTTTTCCAGCGGTTGCAGGAGCACAATCTTAAACTGTCTCCGTCTAAGTGCAAGTTTTTGAGGAGGTCTGTTAAGTTTTTGGGCCACATCATTTCTCAGGAGGGCGTAGCCACTGATCCTGCTAAGATTCAAACCATTTTGAATGTGACTGAGAGTGAGATGATGGAAGCTGATGGTGTCACTCCGTCTCCTAGCAAAATCCGTTCTTTCCTTGGTATGGTAGTATACTATCAACACTACATTGAGAATTGTTCCATGGTTGCTAGGCCATTGTTTCAGCTGACTACAGGTCAGAAGAAGCCTAGGAGAGGCAAGGGCAGAAAGAGGCCTGGTCCCTCTCGCAGGCTCACTGCTGCAGACTGGACTGCCGAGTGTCAACTCGCTTTTGAAGCTTTGAAAGCAGCACTAGTTGACCAGGCACTGCTGGCTCATCCAGATTTTTCTCAGCCATTTTTGCTTTCTGTTGATGCATCTACTAGTGGTTTGGGAGCGGTACTATCCCAAGTGCAAGATGGGAAGGCCATAGCCAGGCCAATAGCTTTTGCTAGTAAATCTCTTAATCATGCACAATCCAAGTATCCTGCTCACCGGCTGGAATTTCTAGCCATGAAATGGGCCATTCATGATAAGTTCAGCCATTGGCTGCGAGGGCATAAGTTTACGGTGTGGACCGACAACAATCCACTCAAATATATTCTTACAAAGCCGAGACTTGATGCATGTGAGCAGAGATGGGTTGCAAAGCTGGCACCTTTTGATTTTGATATCCAGTACATACCAGGGCCCAAGAATGTCGTTGCTGATGCTTTGAGCAGAGAGCCATTTGTCCGCCCCAAAGTTCTGCACCGACTGACAAGAATTCCATATGATGTCCTGCTGGAGGAAGCCAGAGGTCTTCGACTGGATGATGTACAAGACATGTTCCGTCTCTCCTGTGAGCAGCCCGAGGATGGCTGTGGAACGTCTATGGCTCCTGGGAGTGAGTTGAGTAGAGCTGGAGACGATGTCAGTGGGTTGGTTTCCTGTGAAGAGGTGTCTGCTGTCCTCCAAGCCCATCGCCGATGGGATGATGGTGCCACAGTGAGGTCCGTTTCACATGTGCAGCACCTTGAGAAGTTGATGTCCATGGGTCAGAGCCCTTTACCTGTCCTTACACACAAGGAGCTGTATGATAACCAGTCACTGGATCCTATCATCAGCAGAGTAATGTTCTTTGTAGATAGAGGCCGGCGCCCATCTAGGAGAGAGCGAGTCTTTGAAGCTAAAGAAACAGTTTATACTCTAAGACAGTGGGGGAAACTCACCACGCGGTTAGGGATTCTGTATCGTGTCTCAAAACACCCAGTGAGTAAGAAGAAAATATTCCAGTATGTTGTACCTGTGTCTTTGAGAGGCCTTGTGTTGAAGGGAGTTCATGATGATGCTGGTCATCAGGGTCAGCAGCGCACATTGTGGCTCACGAGACAGCGGTTTTACTGGGAATCTATGGAGAAGGATGTCAAGGAATACGTGGCCCACTGTAAGAGATGTGTGTTGAGTAAAGCACCTGAGCCTGAAGCAAGAGCTCCACTTGTCTCCATTGTGACAACGGCACCTTTAGAACTTGTGTGTATTGATTTCTGGACTGCCGAAGATTCAAACAACAAGTCTATTGATGTGTTAGTAGTGACTGATCACTTTACTAAGCTGGCCTGTGCGTATCCATGTCCAAACCAGTCTGCTAAGACTGTTGCTCGTGTTCTCTGGAATAATTTCTTCTGCATTTATGGGTTCGCTGATTGCATCCATTCTGACAGGGGTGCAAACTTCGAGAGTTTACTTATTGCAGAATTACTTCAGTTATCTGGTGTTGAAAAGTCCCACACCACACCTTATCATCCCATGGGTAACGGTCAAGCAGAACGTCTGAATCGCACACTGGGTGGGATGATTAGAGCTCTGCCAGCTAGGTCTAAGGCTAAATGGCCTCAGATGTTGAACACATTGACATTCTCCTATAACTGCACTGTTCATGAGACTACTGGGTTTCCACCCTTCTTCTTGATGTTCGGACGCACCCCTAGGTTGCCGGTAGATGTTATGTTTGAAAGTGTGCTGTTGGATGGGGACACAGTAGATGTGGATAAATATGTCCAGTCTCTGGGTGAGGATCTGAGAGAGGCCATGACATTGGCCCAGCAGCACGCCAGTAAGCAACAAAAGAGACAAGCCAAGGTCTACAACAGACGGTCTAAGGGTCACTCGGTGCAGAAGGGAGATAGAGTTCTACTTGCTAACAAGGGGGAGAGGGGCAAGAAGAAACTGGCTGATCGCTGGGAGAGTGTGGTGTACATAGTGGTTGCAAAGAACAGCTCACTGAACACATATCGTATCCAACACCCTACCACTGGACGCATCAAAACTGTGCATAGGAACCTGATTATGCCAGTCAACTTTCTGCCTTTACCTTCGTGGGAGGAACCTGAGGGTCACGGATCTCTATCGAGTGGTGACGTGATCTCTGAGATGTCTGCAATGTCCAGCCAAATGGATGGGAGTGACGCCAGGACTGTCCACTGGGTAGCAGGCCTTCCTGAGTCTTCTGGGAGGATACTCCAAGAGGATGGTGAAGTCCCGGCTGATGGAAGTGAGGTGGAACAACCGTATGAAGTCCCCTTAAGTGAGGTGTGCTCAGCAGAAGTGGACCAGAGAGATATCCCCGAAGCCTACAAGAGTTCTGATTGCGAAACTCCATTCAGTGTGGATGATGTTACCTTGGTTGAAGATGCTTCGTCAGTGTGGTCTGTGACAATCTACCAGGATTCTGATCAGTCGTCTGACACTACTAGTGTTGAGTCGGTAACTGAAGGTGTGCTGGCTCCGGAGATGCGGATCTGTAGTACTCCCCATCCTGAGGTTAGACCTCTGAGCAGGGTTAGTGCTGTCTGTGACATCCCTGCTAGGTTTGTGGGTGAGGGTGTTCGGACTAGACTGGGTAGACTTATTAAGCCAGTGGATAGGTTAATCCAAACTATGTCTACACAGGAAATGAAACAGTTCTTGGTTTCTCAGTGACGGTAGGATATTGCCTACCTTTTCTTTTGTAGGAATGTAGGAAATCTAAGCATGTCTTAGAATGATTTGTGGGTTTGTCTAATATATTTGACAATTCATGTAACTTTGTGTGTAGTCCATCGGCATAAAATGTATATGGCATTTTTCGTATATGGTTGAATAAGGGATTAGCTACCCCTTATTTTTCCTAATCCTTCGCGGGATAGCTTTTCAGCTGATCGACCATTTGTGGGTCTAGAATTAAGGGACTACACTGGGTTACTCTGTCGCCCTGTGGGTGTGAATTTTTTTTCTTTCTTTGCTTTGTTACCTTCGAGGTAATGTGTTTTTGTTTTGTGCCTATAATCTAGTGTAAAACAGTGGGGGTGAATGTAGCAGTGTGATGTTGTTCCCCTAGATTACGCACCAAATTGCACACAAGGACCAATTCAAATAGGCCAGGTCAAGAGGGGATGTTAATAATCTAATAATAATAATAATAATTCAGTGTATTTTTTTATTTAATTACAGCTGCATAGCTAATGTTTTTATTTGGTGTACAAACACTTTTTCATACCAATATTGTACATACAAGTGATTGTAAAAGTTTTGTATATTTTGGTTTGGCCCATCGCGGGTTATCTGTATCCCCATACCACTTTATCGTTCTCTTTTGCCTGACCCTCGGCTAGCAAGGTATGTTGTCCTTGGCTCCGAAACTGTTTAATATAAAACCGTCATAAGGTTATACAATTTACTGTTTTGCAACCATACGTTTGTTATAGTGTGGACAGTGTAGGAATTTATGTTAACAAGTTTCACAGAGCTCACTGACTGGGGTATCTGTTGTAACTTCTAAGTACTTGCGACAGTGGTTGAGTGAGTGTACATGTGCTCGCGCAGGTGCCGGAGAGCTGTGACTGCACCAAGGGTAACGTGTGTGTTGTCTCTTTGTGTGCAGGTATGTCTTTTATTTTGTCAGAATTATGTTCTGTATAGTTTTACTTGTATATGCTGTTGTGCAGCGAGTGTGTGCACGCAGCACCTGTTAATTTCTTTTGGCGCTCTTTTGCCTGACCCTCGGCTAGCAAGGTGCCGGAGAGCTGTGACTGCACCAAGGGTAACGTGTGTGTTGTCTCTTTGTGTGCAGGGCAAATAAAAAGATTTCAACGAGCAGACCATCAGTTGTGGCAGCGTCTTCATTAAGAATTACACAACGCAGAACGAACCACGCTACACTAGCATAGTATAGACAAATAATATAGAATGGAACAAAGAATTTAAGGGAAATTCCATTACCGTGGATTGTTACAATCACTATTGTAACTACTGAAGTAAGTACTGAAATTAAACAAAAAACGTAGATATAATGGGGTATGGTTTATTTAATGGTTTATCTAATCTTGGGTGTATATTGCTGATAGCCCTTTTTTAAACTTCAACAGAATGGGCTTCTTCGTGGTTATTTTACCATATACATTTAAGGGGATTTGTCGCTACATAAACTTAGAAAATACTTAGAAAACAGTAGTAATGCATTTAATAACCCAATAAATTACATATGAAGGATTTCATATGAGCCTTTGACTCGTACATCTAGTAACAATGCAATAATAACTTAATTTGATTTAGCTAAAAAAAATGGGATGGGTTTGTTTCTTCTATAATTTTTTGGTATCTCATATGTAATTCTCAGACCTCTGACCTGATTTCTTTCTTTCAACAAATTTCATTAAATGACATTGTGCTGTTTAAATGTGAAAGTAAATCAGATTATTTGGTATTGGTAAATAAATACATAAAATTAAAAATATTTTATTATTTTTATAATTTAACCATGAAATAACAACGTTTTTGGAAACGCACATCCCATATTTTATTTTTGTCCATGCAAGAAATGATCATCCTAGATTACCCACATTTGATCCCTTTACCAATGGTCTGTACCTTGTAGTAAAATCGTCTCCACCCAGGGGCGCTAATTTGTTTTTCTGGGCTCACCATACTGATAAGAATAAGAAAAAGACAACATGGAAGTACAGTCGTGGCCAAAAGTTTTGAGAATGACACAAATATTAATTTTCACAAAGTTGCTGCTTCATTGTCTTTAAATATTCTTGTCAGATGTTACTATGGAATACTTAAGTATAATTACAAGATTTTCATAAGTGTCAAAGGCTTTTATTGACAATTACATAAAGTGGATGCAGAGAGTCAATATTTGCAGTGTTCACCCTTCTTTTTCAAGACCTCTGCAATCCACCGTGGCATGCTGTCAATTAAGTTCTGGGCCACATCCTGATTGATGGCAGCCCATTCTTGCATAATCAATGCTTGGAGTTTGTCAGAATTTGTGGGTTTTTGTTTGTCTACCCGCCTCTTGAGGATTGACCACAAGTTCTCAATGGGATTAAAGTCTGGGGAGTTTCCTGGCCATGGACCCCAAATATCTATAGTTTGTTCCACGAGCCACTTAGTTATCACTTTTGCCTTATGGCAAAGGTGCTCCATCATGCTGGAAAAGGCATTGTTCATCACCAAACTATTCCTGGATGGTTGGGAGAAGTTGCTCTCGGAGGATGTGTTGGTACCATTCTTTATTCATGGCTGTGTTCTTAGGCAAAATTGTGAGTGAGCTCACTCCCTTGGCTGAGAAGCAACCCCATACATGAATGGTCTCAGGATGCTTTACTGTTGGCATGACACAGGACTGATGGTAGCGCTCCGCTTATTTTTTCCGGATGCCCCAAACAATCAGAAAGGGGATTCATCAGAGAAAATGACTTTACCCCAGTCCTCAGCAGTCCAATCGCTGTACCCTTTGCAGAATATCAGTCTGTCCCTGATGTTTTTCCTGGAGAGAAGTGGCTTCTTTGCTGCCCTTCTTGGCACCAGGCCATCCTCCAAAAGTTTTTGCCTCACTGTGCGTGCAGATGCACACACACCTGCCTGTTGCCATTCCTGAGCAAGCTCTATACTGGTGGTGCCCCGATCCCGCAGCTGAATCAACTTAAGGAGACGGTCCTGGCGCTTGCTGGACTTTCTTGGGCGCCCTGAAGCCTTCTTCAGAACAATTGAACCGCTCTCCTTGAAGTTCTTGATGATCCGATAAATGGTTGATTTAGGTGCAATCTTACTGGCAGCAATATCCTTGCATGTGAAGCCCTTTTTGTGCAAAGCAATGATGACGGCATGTGTTTCCTTGCAGGTAACCATGATTGACAGAGGAAGAACAATGATTCCAAGCACCACCCTCGTTTTGAAGCTTCCAGTCTGTTATTCGAACTCAATCAGCATGACAGAGTGATCTCCAGCGTTGTTCCTCAACACTCACACCTGTGTTAACGAGAGAATCACTGACATGATGTCAGCTGGTCCTTTTGTGGCAGGGCTGAAATGCAGTGGAAATGTTTTTGGGGGATACAGTTCATTTGCATGGCAAAAAGGGACTTTGCAATTAATTGCAATTCATCTGATCACTCTTCATAACATTCTGGAGTATATGCAAATTGCCATCATACAAACTGAGGCAGCAGACTTTGTGAAAATTAATATTCGTGTCATTCTCAAAACTTTTGGCCACGACTGTAGATAGGGATGTTCCTCCATGGTTCCTCAAAGATCCTGTTGTTGATCTAACCTTGGTAGTGAAAAGGAAAGATTGGTCAGAAGTCAGTGATATAGGGAAACGGGTTGACAATTACATTGGTATAGGTTTTTATGCATTTTTACCGCTTTTCACAGATGGATCCAAGGACCAGACAGTGGGTGCACAGGAGCAGGTGTTTACTTTCCATAATTTGATGTGCAAATGTAGAAGACTAACAGATTAACTTTCAGTATACTCAGTTGAACTGTTTGTGATAGTAGTTGCCCTCCAGGGGGCGGAGGACATACAACCTGTCAGAAATAAGTATGCTCAGATTCCTTGTCTGTATTTAATAGTTTATCATCTGGCAAATCTAATAGGAGTTACCTACTATTGGAGGTATTAATGTTATTATGGAAAATTGAGAGACTGGGTGTAGTAGTGAGATTGTGCTGGGTCCCAGCCTATGCGGGTGTGGAAGGGAATGAAATTGTAGACCAGTTAGCCAAAAGACCTTTAAAATTAGATATCAATTATTTTAATGTTCCACTGGGTAGAGGTGAGGCCAAACGTAAGTTCAAAGCCATTTTGATAGGTGTGTAGCAGAAGAAATGGGACTCTGAGCCCAAGGGCCAACATGTATATGCCCTCCAAAGTAAGGTCGGTGGACCAAGATTCAAAGGTCAGATTCGGAAGGAAGAGGTTGTGTTTGCTCAATTGCG
This sequence comes from Salvelinus fontinalis, assembly GCF_029448725.1. Lineage (NCBI taxonomy): Eukaryota > Metazoa > Chordata > Actinopteri > Salmoniformes > Salmonidae > Salvelinus > Salvelinus fontinalis. Next base: position 36,667,805 of record NC_074696.1, on the reverse strand, counting down.
CCTAGGACATCATTAAATCTGGTAGGCAAGCATGCAAATGGTTTGTGTCTGGAGTGTATGGTCGCTGAAACGGTGGAGCATGTGTTATATTGTTATAATTATGTTGAAGAAAGGGAAAGATTTAAGTGTAGTGTCATTGAGGTTGGACAGGTTTGGGGGGTGGGTTGGAAGGGATTTTGGGGATGGGGAGGGTCTATTAGTAGATAGTATGGCAGTTTTTTGTCCCTTCAGAAGTACTGAGTTAGGTAGGAGGATTTAGAAATGTAGAGCTTATGTTGTAAACCGTGATTGACCACACACTCCAGCACAGTAGGTGGCGGCTTGCACCTTTAACGTTTTTTTGCCGACCGCTGTTATATTATAGAAAAGAAGACGACGACGAAGAACATCAACAACACGGATGTAGAACTGAGAGGAAGGGAGGGAGTTTGTTTTGATTTGGAACATTCTTTCCTCGTGGACGAAGCCAAACACCCAAGAGGGTGAATAACCACAAAACATGTCTAAATTACTGTATTTGAATGTGTTTCTTTCTGAGTGTTTAACGGATGTTTGGGGCTGTTGAGAAGGTGGTAGTTGAGTACCAGATCTCCCGATCTAAACAGGAGAATGACTGTCTACGAAGACTGCTAGTATGGATCACACCGGAGATAAAACGATGTACAATAGGTTCGTAGCTATGTAGATATTATCTACTCAATTAATACATTGTTTATGGCTGACTAACATCGATTCACCTATCAACAACTTTCCAGTTTAACTTTCACCATTAAATAGCTAGCTAGTGCTATCTCGAAAACCTTGTACTAGTAGCTTCTTAGACATGTCTAAAGGCTTTAGGTAGTTATAACTCAGCTTCTCTCTTATTCCCACCAGACTCCCAGCAGCTCTCTCACCCCGTCTCTGAGGGGGAGGTTGGCCCTGAGCAGCAGCACTGTGAGCAGTGGTGCTCCAGTCTGGGGCAGGAGGACCCAGAGCCCACACAGATTAGAGGCACAAAAGGAACTCAAGACCAGCCCTGAGGAAGTGCAACTTCAAGGGCAAGAGGCTAATACGAAATAGTTAATTTCTTGCTGTGTGAAAAGTGAGTGGGTTCAAGAGGACCCACTTTGGTCCTTGTTTCTTCCCAAAACTCAGACTGTGGAGAACAGAGAGTGACTCAAAACTAGTGGATCAAAAATATTTTGGCACTGTTGTGAGCGCTGCGTTAATCGAATCCGGTATCAGGATAAATAAAAAGCAAGGTCTGCTAACTTTCTTTAATTATGTTTAATTAACGCAAACAATAAATGGCAAATGCAATTTTCGTATATACGGGTTCGCTGTATCACCGCGCAGGGTAAAACAGAGAACTGGCAGGAAGTACGTAATCAGCTGTTCTTATACCGTGATGATGTAGTTCCAACCCGTCTGTTGGCCTATCACAGTAGAGGCTGAGCGTGGTTTAAACTTTGCTCAGACTATCGCCGGCACTCAGACTAGTCCCAGTCTCTGGTCCCAGTCTCTCAGATGTCCGCATCTGGTCGTTGGGTAGATTAGATCCGTCTTGTGCCGCTCCCGGTGCTACACTCAAACAGTTCCTTATTTGCTATTGTCCAGTGTCCTACCCTCCCTGGTTGGCCTGGAGATATGCACCCCTCCCCTCTCCAGATTGACCACAGTCTCTTTTTATTGTAGCCTATTGCTGTGTTTTGGCAACTTGGCCAGGCATTTTTTGCAAATGAGAACTGAGTCCGGGATATAAATCATTAAGCTGTGGTGACTGCAGATAAAGCTTCAATCACAAGGGGCATCTGACGATACTGACTCACACAACATTAGCCAATGAACAATTCCTGGTGATGAGAAAATGGTCAGACTGATGTTATTAATAACATTAAAGAATATTATATACATTCCAGAAGAGGTCTCCTTGTATTTGTTTAAGAGTATTTATCTTCAATTTTCACCTGATGCTGCTCATTCATGATATACAATAGACTCCTTCCTGTAAAGTGCAAACTATTTTTATATGCATGTGCTCTGCAGTTGTTCAGTCCCAATTCGATTATATTCATTTTAATTCCTTCTGATAAACATCCATTCATTAAAGTTCATGCAAAAAAAGTATCATCCTATATTTGTTTGATTTATTTGACAATTTAAAAACACAATACAACCACTCGTGGATACAATGCATTTAAAATCATTGAGGATGACACAATAACAAAAATGTATTTCCATTTTGGCCCTCTTGATGAAAACACAATATATACTCAAGATTATATCATGAATACATCATCTCATCAATAGGGAGGTACCATAACTTTTTTGTTGTTGCCTGTTCTCTCTTAAAGCATTCATCACCCTGTTACAGTATGACTTTTTGCCCCCTATGTAGTTATCTGTAGTAAAACCCGATCCACCCGGGGCGCCAACTTTTGTTTCTGGATTCGCCATACCCACTCATAAGAACATAAGAAGAAGACAACACGGATGTAGAACGGGGAGAGCAAGTAAAAAAAAAAAAAATATATATATATATATATATATATTACATTCCTTCTTCGTGGACGAATTATAGTTAGGCGAATAAAACCAGAGATTAAGAGGTTCTTTTGACAATAATAATACCACTACTACAAGTCTACAAAAATGTATAAATTACAGTCTTTGAATTCGTTTCTTTCCGAGTGTTTAACGGCGGCGGCAGTGGAGATTTTGGGGGCAATTGAGAAAGTAGTAGCTGAGTACCAGGAGGAGATATCCCGATCTAAAGAGGAGATTGATAGTCTACGGAGACAGCTAAGGATTACACCGGAGAAAAAACTATATAGAACAGGTTTGTGTGTATATCTCATCTACTCAATTAATATACTGTAACAGCGATGACCATTTCAACGTTTTAGTTTAACTTGCACCATGCATGATTATTTAGTCGCGGTCGCGAAATTTGTGTAATTTATGTTACGCCTTGTATCTTTGCGTGTCAAAAAAGATACACGCGTTGAATAAGATTTTATTTGACACGTCAAATAACACAATTCTATTATAGAATGTTGTGTGTGATGAATTTGCACGTGCAAGCCAAGCGCTACCACTGTCAAAGTTGTACAAAAAAGTCTGCAAACAATCACACACTGGCCACGAACGATGTGTTTACAATACCGCGTTGGTAATGGGGCATTATTTGTTCAACTGCAATTTCTGGGGTAGTTAGCTAGCACCAATACAACCAGCCTGAAAACAATTACCAGTAGAAACTGCAGTCATTTTCATGATCATTCTTAGCAATGATTTAGGAATCCTTGTGAGTAAGTATTGGTTACCTATTTGTTGTTGTGGCTACCTACTTGTTGTGGCTACCTATTGGCTAGGTAGCCACTTGTGCCTATTGACATTGAACCAGCTACTTAACCCTGTTGCCCAAAGCTAACGTTATAAGCAGGATTGGGGCAGGTAGCCTTGTGGTTAGAGCGTTGGGCCAGTAACCGAAAGATGCTGGATCGAATCCCCGAGCTGACAAGGTAAAAATCTGTCGTTCTGCTCCTGAACAAGGCAGTTAACCCACGGTTCCATTATTGTAAATAAGAATTTATTCTTAACTGACTTGCCTATTCAGTTAAAATAAAAAAACAGCCAGCTAGCTTCATGAGGCTAGGCTAGACCTGGATATGTGTTGTGAAGCTAGGCACAATAGTCGGTTTGCCTTCAAAATAAAAGTCCCAATTTGAAGTGATGCAGAAGGTGCAGAATGCTGTATTTAGACTAGATAATGTTAAACAAGGTTGGAATGTGAAGCAATGAAAATGGGTTATCGTTGATACCAACAGAACACAACTGTGAATAGTTTATGCAAATATTAGCGTAGTAGCTCTGATCACCTCCCCCTTGTGTTTATTGACATTCATATTGCACTGACATTCATATTACAGCTTTAGCTAAGGATTGGGGATCATGGAAATGGGGTATCAGTCTACTCAATACCCAATATATTTTTTCCCAACGTCCTCCTCACGGTTATCAGACTCCAAAACATCCACGCAGAATTGTTTTTCCTCAGAAATAGCCTTCCCAATAGTGTTCAATACACATAGCAGGTTGACAATACATGTGGCTCAATTCACAGTTGTTTCAGAGTCCTGCAATAAGAGCTACGATGCTGATGTTCTCGGTGTCACTGAGTAGACTGATACCCATGTCATTGAACCACAATCCATAGGTAAGGCTCTACAGTGAAATAAGTATGCCCCCAATGCAATTCTAAAGTCTAATACATCCAGTGTGATTTCAACAGAATTTAACAGATTTTTGTCAAATTAACAAATGATTGTCTTTTGTTGATTTTATATAACAACATTCTCGTTTAGCATGATCTATTCAATTATGGCATACCACCCTGCATACCACTGCTGGCTTGCTTCTGAAGCTAAGCAGGGTTGGTCCTGGTCAGTCCCTGGATGGGAGACCAGGTGCTGCTGGAAGTGGTGTTGGAGGGCCAGTAGGAGGCACTCTTTCCTCTGGTCTAAACAAAGATCCCAATGCCACAGGGCAGTGATTGGGGACACTGCTCTGTGTAGGGTGCCGTCTTTCGGATGGGACGTTAAACGGGTGTCCTGACTCTCTGAGGTCATTAAAGATCCCATGGTACTTATCGTAAGAGTAGGGGTGTTAACCCCGGTGTCCTGGCTAAATTCCCAATCTGGCCCTCAACCATCACGGTCACCTAATAATCCCCAGTTTACAATTGGCTCATTCATCCCCCTCCTCTCCCCTGTAACTATTCCCCAGGTCGTTGCTGCAAATGAGAACGTGTTCTCAGTCAATTTACCTGGTAAAATAACGGGGGGGGGGGAATAATCTACTATTTGTATTAATTTGCATCACTGTCAATGACATACTTTTATTTTGAAGGCTAACCGGAAAGTCCACTATTGTGGCTAATCCCTATTGTGGCTAGCTTCACATAGATGGGTCCCGCCACCATTATTCAAATAAGAACTGTTTTATAAATTAGGGTTATTTTAGATGATGACACTTAGCTATATAGTTAGCTAGATTATGTCGTTTTGCTGTGTTTTTTGGGAAGAACATTGTTTTTTATGACCAGCACTGTAGGTGCGCGAGACAACTTTACCAGCGTCATAACACACGTATCGATGAATCGTTTTGACATATGAAATACGTGTGATATTGTAATCAATGTGTAATAACTACGTCAAAAATGTATAAACGCGTTAAATTATTATGTGACGTCCAGTCATATTCACGTCCTGATTGGTCAACACGCTTATTTGACACGTCAAATAGTGTTCTTTCTTTTGACACGCAAAGACCAAACGGTGTTCCATAGTAATTATGCTTGTCTGCGACTGTCTTTCCCCCCCTCCAGACTCCCAGCAGCTCTCTCTCCCTGACTCTGAAGAGGTTCCCCTTGAGCAACAACACTGTGAGCAGGAGTGGTGCCCCACTCGTGGACAGGAGGAACCAGGGCCGTCACAGATTAAAGAGGAACAGGAGGAACTGAGGACCAGCCAGGAGGAAGAGCTGGAGGGTAATACCATAGAGTTTATATTTAGTGGTCCCTGTGTGAAAAGGGAATGGGATCATGAGGCCTTAAGCAGCAGCTCAATTGTAATTAGTGACCAAGTAAGACCAAGTAAACCACCATTGGATCCCACACCACCATTGGGGGAACACTGTTCTGAGCTCAGCACCATGTCTAAAAAATCTCACTACTGCGGCAAAGTATTTCCACTGAAAGCTGACCTTCAGAGGCATGTGACTCTCGCCAGGGAGAGACCCATTGAATGCCCCTACAACGCCACATGTAAACTGAAGGCCCATGTCCCACTCTGTCACGGTGGGAAACCCTGCCCTGTTTGTGGCAAGACCTTTAAAAACAACGACCATCTATCCCAGCACATGAGGATTCATACACGGGACAGGCCATTTAGCTGTGGTGACTGCGGAAAAAGTTTCTATAGCAAGGGGCTGCTGAACGTGCATATACAGACTCATAAAGGAGAGAAACCATTCATCTGTGGATACTGCGGGAAAAGCTTCTATCAGAAGGGGAATCTAAACCAACATTTACGGACTCACACAGGAGAGAAACCTTTTAGCTGTGGTAACTGTGGAAAAAACTTCAGTCGAAAAACACACCTGAGCAGGCATATCCTGACTCACACAGGTGAGAAACAGCATGGCTGTTCTGTGTGTGGTAGAAGATTCGCTGAGAATGCTGACCTGCTGAAGCATGTGGATAAAGTACACAAATAACAAAACCAGGATCAAAACCGAATGGAGAAGACAATCAGAACACAGACATCTATCACAAGATGGGAATTAAAACGCAGGATGTGGACACACACTGGATCATTCATGCTGTAGGTTTCAAATGAATAGACCTACCCTGTTGAAACATTAGCCAATTAACAATTTGGTTGTTTGTTTTGGAATGTCTCAGGGTGAAAAGATAATTTTCAGACTTTTTATACATGAAAACTTTGAACTTTCCAGAAAATGGTATCCTTGAATTTGAGTATTTATCTTGACCCAATGGTCCATTCTGTCCTAATGCTACTCATCCATGATATTATAGCGATATATTGTAGTTGCAATAGTTTTGCGGTGAAACTGCCATGTCCGTTGGTGATATTACAACAGATGTTACTTCAATGACTAACACTGCTTATTTTTTTTCTCGGACATTGTTGCACACTTGATAGAACAGCAGAGTACGTACCGCGATTTTAAATAAATAAATGAACAAAACAATAACAAATGCACCTGGAGCAACCAGTGGCGCTGTTTCACCTTTCGCGGATCTCAGCTTTAACCCAACACCTAGCAACCTTGTCACGCGATTGGAACCTCTTGGCGTAACAGTTAAGGTGTTGGCTTGACAGTCGCTAGACCCCAGTTCGAGTATCATTGTGTAGCAAAGGCTCTGTCCCGTTAACTGTACACTCCTGTGTGTGCACCTCCTGAGAGCACCTAAAACTGGTTCCCTTGTTAAATACCTGGTTCTATTTATTATGTCTTGTAATGGAAACTGTTTACCATTTTAAGAACCAAACAGAGCAAAGGGAACAAAACGGGGAGGGACCTATCTAAATGTGTCCAATAAACTCTTGTTTTTGTTGCAAAATGTTTTCAGTTTGTAGTAAACGGTCTGTTGCAAAACGTTTTGCCACAGAATCGGTTTAATGAATACACCCCTGGGTTTCTTTGTCTTTTGGTTCAGTGGCAACATGAGGATATTGTTTCGATATGCATTGAAATGATCTAATCATAAAACTATGGTGGATATATTTTGTAAATGTTTTGGAGTTAATTATGGTTTAAGAACTATGAGAATTATGACTAATAGGTTTTATATAATGATGATGAATCTCACTGCAATTATGTAATGTTGAAGTCATTATCATGATTATTCTGGTTTGGATGCTGGTTCTGAAATGTGTTGGAAATAATGATGTTGATAATCATGATAATTTTACCTATACCCATCATGAGGTTTCTACAACCCATCCTATGAATGAACGTTTATAATGTACAGTACCAGTCAAAAGTTTGGACAACTCCTCATTCAAGGGTTTTTCTTTATTTTTACTGTTTTCTACATTGTAGAATAATAGTGAAGACATCAAACTGGTACTGTAGGTGCACACTTGTCAATACACATTCAATACCGCCTTGCACACTTTTGCCTGCATCTAGCTGATAAAGGGTGTAATCATTAGTCCAACAGTTGCAAATTAGAGTTTCTATTGGACAAAATCATGTATGTTTATCCCTGTTATGTTCTGTTTTAAGATTTATTTTCAACAGAATAGGCAGAATGAATACACCCCTTATCACATGTAAACACAGTTCATTTTCATAACAGCCACGTTGTATTCCTTCTCGCATCTATGCGCTCTACTCCTCTCACCTTTTCCCTTCGTTGCTTGTGGACATCAATGCACAACTCATCAGCTGTATGTGACCAGGCGAGACAACCTTTCCAAGCCAAACCATATCATAAAGTAACGACATAGTCAACATAGCTCATAGAACGAATGCATTATAGTAAACCTGCTACAACCATGCAGTAACGTTAGTGTACAGTCAGTAAGCAGTTTAGCTCTTACACAGGCGGGCCCCGGGGGCAGATGCATTTTTAAAACCGAAAGCTTACCTTGACTTGCAAGAATTCCAGTGTTGTTGGATAATCATAGACAGCTAGCTAATATAGCATCCCTCTGTTTGAGTAGGCTAAACTAGCTAGCTACATTTGCTAGCTAAGTGAAACTGAAAGTGAGAAAAAAAGACACTTCTCCATTTTGGAAGAAATTAATTTGTTCAAAACTGTTCAACTATTGTCTTTCTCTGAGTAAACTACTCTATCTTACTCTATTCATTCTCTGATCCTTTGATTGGGTGGGCAACATGTCAGTTCATGCTGCAAGAGCTCTGATAGGTTGGAGGACGTCCTCCGGAAGTTGTCATAATTACTGTGTAAGTCTGTAGAAGGGGGTGAGAACCATGAGCCTCCTAGGTTTTGTATTGAAGTCAATGTAGCCAGAGGAAGACGGAAGCTCGCTGTGCTACCCTAAAGAGTGCTATAGAGTGCTGTTGGGGCTATTGTAGACCATTGCAAAATAGTATGTTTTCATCAATGATTTGGTGATGTGATTATATTTAGTATAGTTTTATCTAAAAAGGATAACTTTTTTAATGTTTTACCAAAATGTTTTGTTGTAAATCATTGGTCCTCGTCTGAGGAGCCTCCACTGCTCTCATAGCACACGCCTGGTCGCAAAACTATGTATAGTAGTTTAGCCTACAATTGAAGTTACCTGCTGCGTATCAGAGTTCTGCACTCAGTTCTTTTGCTGCCAGTTGCACTCGGTGTATCCATTATAGCTCAATCAATCAATCAATCAATTTTATTTTATATAGCCCTTCGTACATCAGCTAATATCTCGAAGTGCTGTACAGAAACCCGGCCTAAAACCCAAAACAGCTAGTAATGCAGGTGTAGAAGCACGGTGGCTAGGAAAAACTCCCTAGAAAGGCCAAAACCTAGGAAGAAACCTAGAGAGGAACCAGGCTATGAGGGGTGGCCAGTCCTCTTCTGGCTGTGCCGGGTGGAGATTATAACAGAACTATGCCAAGATGTTCAAAAATGTTCATAAGTGACAAGCATGGTCAAATAATAATCATGAATAATTTTCAGTTGGCTTTTCATAGCTGATCATTAAGAGTTGAAAAACAACAGGTCTGGGACAGGTGGCGGTTCCATAACCGCAGGCAGAACAGCTGAAACTGGAATAGCAGCAAGGCCAGGCGGACTGGGGACAGCAAGGAGTCACCACGGGCGGCAGTCCCGACGCATGGTCCTAGGGCCCAGGTCCTCCGAGAGAAAGAAAGAGAGAAGCAGAAAATTAGAGAGAGCCAAGATTTTTAAAATGTTCATAAATGACAAGCATGGTCAAATAATAATCAGGAATAAATCTGTTGGCTTTTCATAGCCGATAATTAAGAGTTGAAAACAGCAGGTCTGGGACAGGTAGGGGTTCCATAACCGCAGGCAGAACAGTTGAAACTGGAATAGCAGCAAGGCCAGGCGGACTGGGGACAGCAAGGTGTCAGCATGCCCGGTAGTCCTGACGTATGGTCCTAGGGCTCAGGTTCTCAGAGAGAAAGAGAGAACGAGAGAATTAGAGAGAGCATACCGGTACTTAAATTCACACAGGACACTGGATAAGACAGGAGAAGCTCAGTGGGTGTATCATACAATGTGTCCATATGGCAGAAGGAGACACATTCATAAGTAGAGTGCAGAGGCCTGCCCGTCGTCCTGCCATAGATGGAGCCCCATCTGTTCAAAAGCCCACAATTCGATCCCATCTGTTTTTCGTCAATATAGCTACACAGCACACTGAACATTCGCTGTGCCAGTTCATGCTCGGGAATCGTGAGACAGAACAAAATGTCCTCGTGAATACCACCCCCCGACATGTAGCGAACAAAGGTCAATGCATCTCGGCCCTCACAGCTAACGTCCATTTGGAGAGCATAAGGTGGGGAGTTTGAGTCGTTCAGTCAGTTTCCTCTTGATTGCTAGCTATAGCATCAATTCTTAGTTTCACATTGTTATCTGACAAAGGTATTGATGTGAGTGTCTGTGCCTCTGCCGCCCCACACATTGTTTTCACCATATCTATTGCGGCCGGTAATATCAAAGTCTACAATAGTGTGTGGTTTCATAGTGTAGCGGGCTTAGCCATTCACCGTGGGAATGATTCAAGTTCGGCCTTTTCCCATGATCTAAGGGCGCTCTAGTTGAATTTTAACTTCGATTTTAATCATTTTCATTTCGATTTTTAAGGTTAAGCACATTACAATGATTGAGAGACAAAGATGATATTATAATATAACTTTTTTTTAACCAGGATTGTGGAAATACTCCGAAACCATTTTCATATCAGGCGACCCCCCCCCCCCCCCCACATGGGGTCGTAACCCCTAGTTTAGGAACCACTGAGCTAGCTAGTCTGCCTCGCTAATGTTAGCTCAACTTAACTGTACTGAATGGATGCTCTTTGTCTGTTCTGGTCAACTCCTCATTGGTGGATGGTGTCGTGGGCAGAAGGATACAACAACCTTCTCTCTCTCGTGCGGTTTTATTTAAGAACTTGTCATACCACACAGACTGACTGTATCTATGAAGTTGTTTGAATTTCAGAGGATCTCTTCTAAAGCCCAGCGAAAGAAGACTACTGATCGTCCAACTGTAAAAGCAGTTTCCAAACAAGAAACGGAAGGTCATTTCCTATTGTAGTTTAGGTCAAAGTCACGTTTGACCATAACTCTCTAAACATGAATTCATTAACCTTTGGTCCAATACCTATTTCCAGAGTACTCTGATGGTGAGGAGGATGACGATGATGAGGAGCACGATGAAGACGACAATAACAGCAAGCGCTATGAACCTCGACAGAAAAAATCAGTGGTTCGCTACCAGGCACCTCTGGATGGTTATTACTCTTTGCTGAACTACTTAACTATTCATCTCAATTAATGAGCGTAGCAGGGTCGTTCCACCAATTCCTTTTGAGAAGTTGGTCCAAATTTTTTTTTAACTTTATTTAATCTAATTGAAACATTCTGTCATAAAGAGCACACTACTTCATAAAAAAACATGTTTTCCCATCTCAAGAGGTTAAATGAAAAAATTACTATCATAAGTGCCAAATATAGTAGCAGGGTTGACCGTAAAGTATTGACGATTTCCTCTTAACTCAACCATAAATCCCCCTTTTTCACCCCAAAAATGAAATTGTTAAAACATTTCTAGCCTATCTATCTATAGGTAGCAGGTTTGACGTGTTTTCCACCACAAAACACCAGCAAATGGTCAAAAAGAGTAGAACAAGCTTTTACACTATGGTTTGACTATTCAATGTTCCATTTCTTTCAAAAAAATGTTTTACGGAATTGTTTCACGTAACAGGTTTGACCTTAAAATGAAGGAAAGATGTCAATTAATCACATTAAATAAATAATCATCTTCAGAAATGACTTTGTCAAAGCAACAAAATAACTAGGGCTGTCCAATTACGGTGAAAACTTTGAGACATTTTAGGGTTGAGTTAGTAAAAATCTGCAGAGGGTGCACGAAGGGACATGCTGGATTTTGGCACTTTAGCAAGTCTATATAAATAATCAGATTAAATTCCCCATGTGGTCTTTATTGAAGGGCACTTAATTTAATATAACAGGCTTTTAATATTCAATATTGGTGCACAATTTCTACTTAAAATATCAAAAGGCACCCATTTCGTGGAACAATGCCACAAGTGCTGATTGGGATCAGGTCCCCAGTCCATGTTATTCATGATGATCTCGTATATAATAAGAAGAGTCTACCGCACACCCAAAACCAATAAGTAAAGGGTGCTGGAGGCTAAATATGAAACTGGAAAAAGTCTGCAGACCTCAAGTCAGATGCAAATGTATTTTAATAGTAGGTACGCTTTCGATCAGTCAACCTTTATCAGAGCATATCTCCACAAAATATTCTGATCTAAAAAGCAAAACTGATCCTAGATCAGCACTCCCACTCTGAAATTATTGACTAGTGGCCAAGATCAGTGCTTATCAAGATGTTATGCCTCTCTCACTGTTTCATCTGTAGAATCCAGGAAGAAGCCTCCATGTTTTTCGACCGCCAGGCATCTTCCACTAGAGAGAGTTACCGCATCAGTGCCTCAGTGCCCAGGAGTGTCCACACCACCAGCCGAAGGAGTGGCAGGTCCCTCCCACGGTACTGTACTTCACAGTACTGGCCCTTTACCAATAGTCTTAGCCCGTACATTGGTTTCATAGTGTCCAGTTATTTGTTTTGACCCCAAAAATCTTTGTTTTGACTAAAATATGTTGTAGGGTCCATTAATGCTGTGCTTCATGGGTTGGGTCCTTATAAATGGTTATGGTTATACATGACTATGGGGTATTCTTGTAGGGTCTTGTCAATATAATATAATGGCATATTATCTTGGACACGATTGAATCATATTTAAAGGATAATGAACATGGGTGAGCAGAGCAATGATTCCCCATCCCTGAATGTTTTTGAACTGTGTCTATGACATCATGAGTGGTGGTGGTCGATGATGTAATAATAATAGACGAAGGTTCCATCTTGGTTATTCTGGTGATATCTCCTTGGCGAGCTTCATTGGGTGTCAGACCTTTGTAGTGAACACATGATTTAGCTCAATAGTTTCTCTCTATGAGACTGACACCACGAACAGAATATCATTATTTGGATTTTAAAGCAAAATCTGTCCAATATTTCACGCCAGTGGAATCCGGTGTGGTTTTGAGCTTCTGCTCAGAATAAGCTTGCCAAAACCACAATCTCTTTAATTTGGGATCCCTCTCAGGTGTCTGCCTCTGAATTGGCGCAAAGAGGGCATTTGGGACAGAATCCATAAGGACAGAATGAAGATGGGTGCAAGTCTTGCGGATGTCGACCCCATGGCGATTGACCAGTCGGTAAGCTCTAACATCACAATTAAATTATTTGAAGCCGTTTTAATCTCAAAGGTTGGTTTGCTTACATTATATGGTCTAAGTTATCAGACTGCATCTCCTATGTAAAGATCCAACCCACTCTCTTCCCTCCAAAGGTGCGCTTCGACACCGTTGGCGGTCTGACAAGCCACATTTCCGCCCTGAAGGAGATGGTAGTCTTCCCTCTGCTCTACCCAGAGGTGTTTGAGAAATTCAGGATCCAGCCCCCAAGGTGAGCAATTGTTTTAGAGTTGAATAGCTAACATATTTTGTCGTGGGTAACTTGCAGTTATTTTGACTATTGATTTACATTGTCTTCGGGGTAGCTTACCATAATGACATTGTGAGGAAATAGCCTACAACAGGATGAGGAACTTACTTGGGTGAGCAACTAGAATGGATCCTGTCAATGGACTTAAGCCCCACCCCAGCCCTAACTCTAATCACAGCCTCATCCACTCTTCATTTCATTGGCTCTTTGATCATTTGAGTCCTTTGCAAGGATCCATTCTAAGAAAATTCCCTGTCTGTTGCAGGGGCTGCCTGTTCTACGGTCCCCCTGGTACGGGGAAGACCCTGGTGGCCAGAGCGCTGGCCAACGAGTGCAGCCAGGGGGAGAGGAAGGTGGCCTTCTTCATGAGGAAGGGGGCCGACTGCTTGAGCAAGTGGGTGGGAGAGTCGGAACGCCAGCTAAGGCTGCTCTTTGACCAGGTACAGTCCCTCATACAACAGATCATTAATATAGTTATCACTGGTGCATTCAGTCTTAGGGAAACCATTGAGTCTAGTATTTTCCTATCTATCAGCATTTCCTGCTCAAGTCACTATTGGTCTCTTGTTCTAACTCTGTAAAGTGAAATGTAAGGGTGGCTGGCTATACTGTGTTTGACGGTCATGTCTATTATATAGGGACATACTTGCATTGATAGGATGACTCATTATTTGTACCCACAGGCTTACCAGATGCGGCCAGCCATTATCTTCTTTGACGAAATCGATGGGTTGGCTCCGGTTCGCTCCAGTCGTCAAGACCAGATCCACAGGTGAGACATTTCAGCCACTCTCATTTCTCACTCCACTGATTACAGAGACTTACCATTGATTGTGCCTGCATACTAAACATTGTATACTCCCAACTCGTGGTTCCTTCCTGCAGTTCCATTGTGTCCACCCTGCTGGCACTAATGGATGGCCTGGATAGCCGAGGAGAGGTGGTGGTGATCGGAGCCACCAACCGACTGGACTCCATCGACCCCGCCCTCAGACGCCCCGGACGCTTCGACAGGGAGTTCCTCTTTGGCCTCCCTGATCGCGAGGTAAGACTCACTTGAGTTGATGTGTGCGTGCAAAACTCAAATGTCCTTCCAAATCTTCCTTTGACTTGAGAGACCTACATGCAGTTACTTTTTATTTGTGCACTTATCTTTCATTTCTGTCGACAACTTCAGTCCCGGAAAGATATCCTGAAGATTCACACCAGACAGTGGAATCCTACACCGTCCGATCCTTTCCTGGAAGAGTTGGCTGATAAATGTGTCGGTAGGTGATTAATGTATACCAAATCAACTCTAGCGTTGGGCAAGTCAAGATTGTACAATAATTGTAAGAACAAAGATAACTATGTAGTTTTGTTGTCTCATAATATTCAGACAGATCACCACAATTCATCTATCGATTTAACACAGTTCCACAGTCAATCCGCCACATGCCACATATTAACCGCAACATCTTCCCGCTATGCCACCCCAGGCTACTGCGGCGCCGACATCAAGGCGGTGTGCGCCGAGGCGGCCCTGTGCGCGCTGCGCCGGCGCTACCCCCAGATCTACGGCACGTCCCAGAAGCTCCTGCTGGACGTGGGCTCCATCAACATCAACAGCCGGGACTTTGTGGCCGCCATGAGGAAGATGGTGCCAGCCTCCCAGAGGGCTGTGTCATCCCCTGCCAAGGCCTTGACCCCTGTGGTTATGCCCCTGCTGGGCCCCGCCCTCACCAACGTGCTGGACGCAGTGCAGAAGCTCTTCCCCCACGCCGAACAGGGCCTCAAGAGGAAGAGGGATGCAGGTGGGTCGGGTTAAGTTTTGTCTGAGAACTAAGTCATTGTTATCTGGTCCCAGATTGATTTGTGCTGTCTTGCCGAATCCTATGGTCAATGTCATGCCAATGTTGGCTATACAACACAAACAGATGTGGGACCAAGCTAGGTCACTATTAGAGTGGATCATTGGTTAAGTTCAGTTGATGCAATTACTTGATCAAATTTTTCCTTTGGTCAGATCTGACAGACAGCATTCTGGAGGATGAAATCATGTACAGTGGGGACGAGGGCCCCTCGTCCAATAATTCCATCACCAAACAGACCACCACCAAAGGGAGCTTCCTCCATTTTGCCAGGTAAGATGTAGACTACCTGTAATATGTAGATACGTTCTGCCCTGAAAGAAACACCCTATTTTCATTGTTTCCATTCATAATCACATCCCTGAGTCTCCATTCACTTCACCTCTCCGCTCGCCTCTGTTCCAGGAGTGCGATCTGCCACCCCACCACCTACCGGCCCAGGCTGCTGCTGGCTGGGCGTCCCGGGGCGGGTCAGAGCTCCCACCTGGCCCCCGCCGTGCTCCACGCCCTGGAGAAGTTCACCGTCTACACCCTGGACATGGCTGTGCTGTTTGGAGTCAGCTGTACCTCACCCGAGGAGGCCTGTGCACAGGTACTGGCTGGAACGAATGTAGCCTTTAGAAGTGAAATGTTAAAATGCACACCGACCTGCTCCACTCATTTGTGGTGCAGAGAATTATAGACCCAGAGTTGACTTCGTTGTAGAAAGGCTAACTCCAAGCACATAATTACTAAGTCAAATGCAGCGAGATGTCGGTGCAGTGCTGATAGTTTGAATGCCGACCTAAGTGCTAGGTTGGCAAGTGATACACAGTCATTGACCTCTTAGCCCCTCTCGCCCTGCCTGCCCCAGGTGTTCTGCGAGGCCAAGCGGACCTCCCCCAGCATAATGTACATCCCCCACATCCAGCAGTGGTGGGACACGGTGGGCTCGGCCCTCAAGGCCACCTTCCTCAGCCTGCTGCAGGACATCCCCTCCTTCTCCCCCATCATGCTGCTGGCCACCAGCAACGTGGCTCACCACGACCTGGCCGACGAGGTAGGTCATATCTGGGCCTCCCCCGCCATACATTACACTACAAGTACTGTAGAGAAGTGATCCCTGGACCTTACTGGGCTACTCAACCCATGAGTAGATTCGTAACCACTTTCTTTTTTTTACACTTCAGTAAATAGTCACTGAGGTAACTATTCTACACTTTGTCTCTCTCAGATCCAGACTCTGTTCCGGATGGAGTACGGAGAGGTACACTCTATCCAAATTCCCACCCAGCAGGAGAGAAGGAAGTTCTTTGAGAATCTCATCCTTAGCCAGACTGCCAAGGCACCCGCGTCCAAGAAGAAAGCCTGTACCTACTAGATATTTATGGCTTTTGATAATCACTTGGTATAATTGCTGTTTGTTTCCATTTTAACCCTCCTTCTTTACCCCCCTCTTCCTCCCCTCCCCTGCCTCAGTGATGCATGCCATGGAGGTGCTCCCCCTTGCCCCCCCTCCTCCCCCCAGGCAGATGAGTGAGAGGGAGCGTCTGCGTCTGGAGGAGCAGGAGGAGGACACACTCAGGGAGCTGAGGCTGTTCCTGCGCAACGTCACCGAGCGCCTCTCCCAGGACAAACGCTTCAAGGCCTTCACTAAGCCTGTGGACATCGAAGAGGTAGCGAGAAAACACTGGGGGAAAAGAGAGGAACAAGGAAGGAAAGAGGTGTTTTTGCGTTGTTGTAGTTCAGGCTGCTAGTCAAGATTACTCTAATGGAAGCTGAATGTTGACGGACCCAAACTTAGTCAATACTTAACTAGCAAGTCTGAATACAAGTACATGCATTCTAAGTGAGCTCTGGCCCCTTAGGGGGATGCACTGTTGTCACCTCAGATTTCTGTAGCTTCGCTCCTTTACCGACGCTCTCATCCGAAACAACCAGAGTTGTGTCCCCCATCTTGTGTCCCCCATCTTATCAATGGTTTGTCTTCTTCTCGCGCCAGGTTCCTGACTATATTAAGGTGATCAGGCATCCCATGGACCTCTCCACTGTACTGTCCAAGGTCGACCTCCACAAGTACGTGACCGTCAGGGAGTTTGTCAACGACGTGGACCTGATCTGGAAGAACGCCCTGGAGTACAACCCTGACAGCGACCCATCTGGTATACCTACAACCGTCTCCACCTCACTAAACCAGAGTGCTGTTGTTGTTATTATTATTATTATTATTATTAAATTATAACTGACGTGTAATTCTAGCCTGGTTCCAGATCTGTTTGCGCTGTCTTGCCAACAACCATAGGAGTTAGCAAGACATCACAAACAGATCTGGGACCAGGCTAATCTTACTCCAATGAGTATGCTACATTCTTTTTGTTCGGTATCTCTCTGAAGATATTTCTGTCCGTTCTCGTTGTTCTGCTGCCGTTAGTAGGTCCCATGGATGACGAGGCCCCCTACTGTGTACCTCTGTCATCAATGTCTCTCTCTCTTTGTGTTTCCAGATCGTCAGATTCGTCACCGGGCTTGTGCCCTGAAGGACACGACCCACGCCATCATCCGCGACGAACTAGACAAGGACTTTAACAGAATCTGTGAGCAGATCAGAGAGTCGCGCAACAAGAGAGGTAACTGCTGCTGCTTATAACTTTGACATATTGGTGTGATTTGAACGCTGAAGTAGTGACCTAGCCTACATGGTAAAACCTCTCAGTAACACTTTATTTGGATAGTCTGTAGAGCATCTACAGATGGACAACATTTCAACTAACTATGTACTAGCCCTAAACTTAACCTTAACCCTTACTCTAAATCTAACCATTCCTTAGCAAGCAGTTGCTTTTCAACAGCTAGTTTGTTGATAGAATGACCATCTGTAGAGCATCTAAAGATGGAAATCCGGACTATCAAAATAAATTGTGCGCAACCTGTCTCCAGTTGTTGTCTCTTGTGTGTTTTGTCCTATATTTATTTTTTTATTAAAAAAAACTTTTTTTATCCCCATCCCCGCAGGAGGCTTTTTTGCCTTTTGGTAGGCCGTCATTGTAATTAAGAATTTGTTATTAACTGACTCACCTAGTTAAATATAAAAAAAATGTGAGTTCAGCTAGCTATTGTTTTAGTTTCAGTGTCTTGTGTCGGCTTCTGTAACTATTTGTCCAATGATTAGATGAACCCTCTCTTATTTTCCTTAAAACATCTTCGTCTTCATTGACAATGCTAACAACATGTTTATGTCTACTAACAGGGTGCACGTCCTCAAAGTTTGCCCCCTCCTACTACCAGGCCTTGCCCAGAGAGGAAGGATTTGCCGAGTCCAAGAGGCTAGGCGGTAACACTGGCAAAGACGCCAGCACCCCGTTCACTGCCAACACCCCAAGGCCCGCACGTAAGTCTCACCACTCTACACCTTAACTGTTTATTGGTAGGTTATTTGTTACAGAGCAGAGGAGCATCCAGTGGAAATGATGGTAGACGCTGGTCAACCACCAAGGGACAGCACTCAGGATTTAGCTTTTTACTGCTTGATTTGCAGTACATAAGCAGTTATTATTATCAGTGTTTAAACGTTTAAGGGCAAAAACTAATACCTCCAGGATGTGTTACGAGTGATAGAAAGTGGAAGTGCCAAGGATCAGGACAGGAACAGAAGCAAGTGTAGCCACAGTGAAAGAGGAGGAGGATTCTTTCCAGTTGAGTGAACCAGTCAAAAGACAAGACCAGAGTTAGAAAACCACGATGGCAGGCAAGGGCAGAAATTGAGAGCCAGGGAGGAGAGGAAGATGATATTCATTGATATAGAGAAGTCTCTTTCTGTCTGTCCCGTTCTCTATCATGTTAAATGACCTTCTCTTCTCTATTTAACTTTCCTAGCCTGTCCTCTAGCCCGTAAAAAGAAACCGCCCAAAACACGACGCGAAAGCAAATGGAGCTTCGGCATCATAAAGAAGAATAAAAAGAAACCTACTTCTTCCTTTTCTTCGAACAAGGAGATCACATACTCAGGGGAGGAAGAAGCGGATGTGAGTGATGGCATAGAGGAGGGCAAAGAGAAACAAGCTAAGGCTTTGGAGACTATTCTAGAGAACGGCTGTGGAGACTCCCCTATAGAGTGTACCTCAGAGAAGACCACTAAGCCTGCTGAGGATGTGGAAGAGGCCTGTGTTGCAGAGCAGCCCACCACCACTCCCATCCCCAATGGAGACTGGCAACAGCAAGCTCCAGACCCCACAGATGACTCACACCAGCCAGGCCTCACACAGGTCCAATCTGGGATCCAAGCCAGTCCAGTGGTGGCAGTCAATGGAGACAACCACCAGTGGAACGTGACCCAAGTCCAGTCAACAACACCCCTACAAAGGAGGTAGATCAGGGGGAGAAACACACCACAAAGACCAAAGAGCCTGAAAGGTTGGAGGATGACTGGGACATAGGTCTGTATTATGGGTCCCGGACCTGGGCCGCAAGCAAGCTACTTCTTCTGGCCTCAGGGAACAGCTCATTCAGTTTCACTGACCTTTGGCCTCTTGGGCTCCAGCTGTTGGGGAGCAGTTAAAGGGATACATCCATCGCTCCACTGATTTAAATACTCTGAAAGAGTGAGTTCCTTTGGTTGTAAATGTGTTCACCACAGCATGAGGGCCAATGAACGCATGCAAAAAGGTTGACTTTGTTGTAGAAAATCAAACTACATTAATAGCGCAAATGCTTGTAATTGTGTCTTCTGTGTCTTAGTTCTAGAATAGGAAACCATGCCCCCCTACTTAATGCTTGAGATCCAATGTTACTGGGTAGAAACCTCATTTGCATGTTAGGAGATGTGCATATCAACACCAGTAGCCCATTGTGTTAGCATTAGCCTGTTCAGCCAGCACTGATTAAAGGGACTTGAGCTTATCAGCTCCCCGTCACACCCTCCTGATTGCTTCCTGTGTTTCCTTCCAACAGTGAGGCGTGTGACCCGTGCCACCAGGACTCTGGTGCAGCAGCAGCAGTTGATCGACGTGGACAAGGCCCTGGAGATCCTGACCCAGAAGACGCCTCAGCTGGTCGTGGACCACGACAAACTCAAGGTAACCTCCTGACACAGTTTTTTTTTTAGAAAGTTAGGCCATGCTTCTTACAATGTAGTTGTATCAGAACTACACCCAGAAAATTGTAGACCAGAAATATGGTCATGGCAAGTCACAGCCAAACACTTATTCATTCATCCTATATTCATACATTTGAGTTGTGTATAATTTATTGTCCAGGAATTGCTCAAAAGAGTTGTGTCCAAGACGGAGGGCTATGAGGTGCATCAGCTGGAGAAGCTGTATGCTCTGTTGTGTCAGAGCATCTACAGACACCGCAAGAACTTTGATAAGACAGAGCTCTTACAGGTATGTGGCTTGCAACTTATCAGTCTTTTACGTCACTTGTTGTAGGAAATATACTGATGAGTATGGAAACAAACCATTCCCTACATTGAAATATGTGCATAATTAGTTAACTGGTGTATGTGCATGTGAGTCACTTGAATGACTTAATCGTGATAAGTGATTTATACTTTGACGTACATTTTCCTTCCACTCATTTTAGGAAATGAAGAGAGAAATCGACAACTTTTCCTAACTTCTTCCCTTGATGTTTTCCTATTTTCCATATTGTAATAAAATGATGCATTTCAAGATTTTCTCTTTTTTACCTATTACAATGGGCATAATCATGCATTACATTGGTCAGAAATGTGGTTACCATAATTTATAGTATTTCAGAGGCACGGACTTGAGTCAGAATTGACTTTAGACTTGTATATTTTTCTTACTTGTGACTGACTAACACAGTGTGTGTATTTTTATGTATGCATTTGTCTGAAATCAGTCACACACAGTATGTGCGCATATGCACAGGTTCACTTCACGCTCTTACAGTGTGGGAGCCACGGGACCAAAACAGTGGAGAAGTTGAAACTTGTGCTTCAACACTTAGTTGTTGCGGAAATTGACCCACTATGCGGTTTACTTTCTGCATCTGTCATATCACTGAGTCTACCTTTTCAATTGCATATTATTAAAGTATTTATATATTTTGTATGACTTTGATTTCTTTATGGGGCAATTTTATCCACCTTTTCAAACATTTCACATCAACATATTTATGGGCATTTAGGATATTTGAGAAGGGGTTAGTTCTTCTTAAGATTATCTACATAATGAGCCTCACGTAGCAGACAATACTTGCTTTATGATGTACTACAAACCCATGGCAGGATTAGACAGATGGGTATACAGATAAGATTTACTTGTGTCCCAGCCTATGTGCGGGTGGAGGGGAACAAGGCAGTTGATGTAATGGCTAAACAAGCACTTAGTAGTTGGGGATGTTGTCGTTTCAATGAGCAAGGCAGAGGCAAAAAGCCTGATCTGGACAGTGATGGTGCAGAGATGGCAGGAGCAGTGGAATAGAGATACTAAGGGCAGAGGAAAGTTGGTGAGGGGAGGATAGGCTATTTTTACAAGATTAAGGGTGGGACACAGCTGGTTGAAATAAGACTTTTAAATGTGATAGGAAAGCATTCAACAGGAATGTGTGATTACTGCCAGGAAACAGAGACCGTGGAACATGTATTGCTACATTGTGGGCAGTATCAGAGGGAGAATTAGATACAGGACATTCATTTAAAGAGTATATTGAGTAGAACTTCATTAGATATAGTATCAAATATTTTTATCTTATTTAAAATCAACAAGGCTGGCCCACACTCCAGTACAGTAGGTGGCGGTAATGCACCATAACGTTGAATGCCAACCGCCGATAAACCCCACCGAAGAAGAGGAAGAAGGAAATAAAAAATGACTAGCGTTAGATTCGATGAACCATCGGTGTCTACGTCTAGGCCGGTTTAACTGCATGAACAAACCAAACAAGGTGATGTTTTGTAGGCAAAGGGAAAGGGAGTGAAAAACCAAACGAATCTCGGCACATTCACTATTCTGCTCTGCGTCTATGTTAATAACAGATGGACTGGTTGCTCCTTTGGGCCACTGCCGGAGTCGACAGTGCATTTGTTGGGGAGGGAACGACTGGGCAAAGGCGGAAGACGGCGCATCAGCAGTCAGATTGGAAGCTAACTGGTTGTTGCAAGATGCTTGTAAGCGACAGTTCTCTGCACGGGTAGGTAATAAAATGAACACCACGTGAAGTTAGTTTTACACACGTAATAGTAAAAATGAATAAGATCTGACTAATTTCCCACTTTTTGTTAAATACTCCCATCCCCCCCAAAACAGAAAAATACCGTACACTCGTGACCGGCACAAGGGACAAGTGACAGATGAATATTATTTGCAGTGTGACTGACTGACAAGTTGGTTAACAAACTGGTAGTTAGCAGACTAATGATACAATACAGAAGCATTAGCAATACTACATCGATTTGGGAATAAAATGTCTTGTCCTGCAGTTTTCTCAAATCATTTTGCTTTGGGCTAGAATGCATATTAACAGCCACTTATTAAGGGTGTTTCTGTGGAGCGCCTTCGCTATTCGAAGACTTCAATTGTGAGAGTTTTTAGTATTGGCAGTGGAAACAATGTAGCGACTTGCAAATGTATTAGTGAAATGAAACTTTCTATACATGTTCCACCACACCTACAACAATCTGTTAAAGTACACTGCAGTAGATAGCCATTTATGTTTAGACCTTGAATTTGTCTCTCAATTATGTGCATCTAATATGTATCTATCTCTTGCAGGATTTAAGGATAAATCAACTTTCAAGTTTGAACTCCTGAAGTAATCTGCATGGATCAACAAGGGCTGAACTAAAATTTTGATTAAATTTTGATTACATTTTTTATATATATATTCAACACAAGCGCAGATAAGACACAATGGCGAGCAGAAGAAAAACAACAACACCTTGCATGTTCCCTCCCGTTGAAATGGTGGATTCAGACCCTGACATGGAGGTCGTTACAGAGGGAGACGGACAGACTGACGACGGGGCCGCTAACTGTCCTGTGGAAAACTCAACTGAAAGCAACCCGAGTGAGGAAGACGCACAGGCCATGGACCACTTCATTAAAACGATGGACTCGAGTACGGCAGAAGGAGGTTATGAGTGCAAGTACTGCAGCTTTCAGACATCACAGCTCAATATGTTTACCTTGCATGTGGACACTGAGCACCCAAATATAGTTCTAAACTCATCTTATGTGTGTGTTGAATGTGACTTTCACACCAAGAGGTATGATGCATTGTTGGAGCATAATGCACGCCACCACCCTGGAGAAGACAATTTCACCAGGACCATGGTGAAGAGCAACAATCAAACCATCTTTGAGCAGAGAGTCAATGACTTGACCTTTGATGGCAGTTTTGTTGATGAGGACACATCCTGTAAGGGTATTGCCCTAAGCAAGACACCAATTATGAAGCTCAAGAGTAGGGCTGAGGCCAAGAAGTTTACAGGGTCACACAAAATGGCAGATTACAGTGTCATTAAAGTGGAGAGTGATGGGGAAGAGAGAGAGGAGGTGGCCCCCCCTCCTGTCACCCCCACTGTAGTGGCTGTGTCAACCCCTCTGACCATTCAACCTATTCAGCAAAGCATAATGATCAACAGCCCAAACGTGCTCCAAATAAAGACCACCAACTCCACCACAATGCTCCCTCCAGGGACTTTGGCTCAAGTTCTGTCTGCCTTGCAGAATCAGCAGACCTCCCAGACCCAGCTCCTCATCCCGGTCAGTAGTATCCCCACATACAATGGGGCCATGGACAATAATGTCCTGCTGGTCAGTGCCTATAATAGGTTCCCTTACCCATCTGTGTCAGAGATCATGGGTCTAGCAGCACAAACCAAGTTCACAGAGGAGCAGATAAAGGTCTGGTTCTCTGCCCAGCGGCTGAAGCACGGTGTGAGCTGGACCCCAGAGGAGGTGGAGGAGGCCAGGAGGAAGAAGTTCAACGGCTCAGTGCAGGCGGTGCCACAGACCATCACTGTCATCCCAGCCAATTTTGCTACGGCAGCCAATGGCCTGCAGTCCATCTTTCAGACGTGTCAGATTGTAGGGCAACCAGGGATGGTTTTGACTCAGGTAGGGGGTGGCAACGCTGTCCCTGTGGCCTCACCCATCACGTTAGCTGTTGCTGGGGTCCCCAACCCCAGAACCAGTGTCAGTAAGGTACCAGAACCCTACACCTCTGAGACCGCTTCTCCACTCAGTACCGATTCCCTGGGAGCGCGACCCAAAAAATCCAAGGAGCAGCTAGCAGAGCTGAAGGCCAGTTACCTAAGGAGACAGTTTGCCACTGAGGCAGAAATCTCTCGGCTGATGAAGGTCACTAACCTCACCAAAAGAGCAATAAAGAAGTGGTTCAGCGACACACGTTACAACCAACGCAACTCAAAGGACCACCAAGGCGTTGCCTTAAATGACATTTCAGTCAACACCAACAGTAACGACGGCAGCAGCAGCACAGCCATTGTGATTGACTCCAGCGACGAAGCCAGTGAATCCTCTCTCACAACCCAAGGGCCCATCTATGATCCACGAATCAAGTTCCGCCACGCCTTTCCTGACTTCACACCTCAGAAGTTCAAGGAAAAGAGTCCGGAGCAGCTTCTGCTTTTGGAGGCCAGCTACCAGAAGTCTGACACGCCAGGCGATGAGGAGCTAAGTAGGTTGAGGATGGAGACTAAACTGACCAGACGAGAGGTGGATGCCTGGTTCTCTGAGAGGAGAAAAATGCCAGTGGACTCTGATGGTACAGAGGAGCTAGAGAGTGAAATGGTCAAAGTGCCTCCCTCTGGGCAAGAAGCTCGGACGCCATCTAGCGGCCGGAAGATAATGAAGAAAACCCCAGAGCAGCTCCACGTCCTGAAAAGCGCCTTTGTTCGTACCCAGTGGCCCTCTGCTGAAGAGTACGACAAGATGGCCAAGGAGAGCGGGTTACCCAGAACCTACATCGTCAACTGGTTTGGAGACACCCGTTATGCCTGCAAGAACAGTAACCTGAAGTGGTACTACTTGTATCAGAGTGGAAAGGTTAACGAGGCAATGAACGGAGGTGAACTTAAGAAGAAGCCACGGAAACGCTTTCGTGGTTGGTCCAGGAGGACGAGGCGGCCATACCCCTGCAAACAAACACCCCCTACCATCAAAGTCAAGACGGGTAAAGATATTTTAAAGGAGCACTACCTCAAGCATAAGGTCTTAAATGAGAAAGATTTGGATGAACTGGTGGCCAAGTCCAGTATGAGCTATGAGCAGGTGCGGGACTGGTTTGCGGAGATCAGCAGGAGGGAAGAGAAGGGCCTTGATCCTTTCAGTGATGGTAAAGAGGAGACACACGGTGACAGTGAGGGAGAGATGGAAGTGAAAGAGAAAGGGGATGATGAAGAAAACGACATTGACAATAAAGATGATGAAAATAACAATGATGAAGATGAAACGAATGACAATGAAACCACGGAAGAGCCTCAATGTTTCAAGCAATCACAGTCAGAATCAGAAGATCAGTGATTTTAAAAGGTCCAGGTGAGTGAGGATGACAAGGATGTGTAGAATGAGTACATTTTCTAATTGTAAAGGCAGTTGTTACTTGTGTGTCCTCAATTATTATTATTAAATGTTTTTAACATGCCAAGATCTTTCCTCTGAATTTAATAAAAATTTGCCTAATACAAATTGAATTACTTTTGACCTTGATTTCCTCTATACAGTCAGTGAGGAAATTTGCACATTTATCTCATGTTTTCGTAATTATGATGTGTTTTGCTCCCACAGAATGCTCATTGTTTGCCTACAGAAGAGAAGAGATGGAAAACACAGGTGAAATGTACCAAGTGTTTTGGTGTTATACTGCATGGACGAACCAGGCACAAAGAAGCGAGAAGATGTATGATGCCAAATAATTTTAGCAAGGGATAATATACTGAACAAAAATATAAACGCCACATATAAAGTGTTGGTCCCATGTTTCACGAGCGGAAATAAAATATCCCTGAAATTTTCCATATCACAAATCATCAAATAAAATGTTGTTTATAAAGCCCTTTTTAAATCAGCAGATGTTACAAAGTGCTTATACAGAAACCCAGCCTAAAATGCCAAACAGCAAGCAATGCTGAAGCACGGTGGCTAGGAAAAACTCCCTAGAAAGGCAGGAACCTAGGAAGAAACCTAGAGAGGAACCAGGCTCTGAGGGGTGGCCAGTCCTCTTCTGGCTGTGGCGGTGAAGATTATAAGAGTACACAGCCATTAATGCCATATCGTTCAACAAGATATTCAAATGTTCATAGATGACCAGCAGGGTCAAATAATAATCACAGTGGTTGTAGAGGGTGCAACAAGTCTGCACCTCAAGAGTAAAACGTCAGTTGGCTTTTCATGGCTGGTTCAGAGGTTGCGACAGCAGGTGAGGGAGAGGGTCGAAAACAGCAGGTCCGGGACAAGGTAGCACGTCCGGTGAACAGGTCAGAGTTCCATAACCAGGGTTGAAACTGGATCAGCAGCACGACCAGGTGGACTGGGGATAGCCAGGAGTCATCGGGCCAGGTAGTCCTGAGGCATGGTCCTAGGACTCAGGTCCTCAGAGAGAGAGAGAGAGAGAGAGAGAGAGAGATGGGAGCATACTTAAGTTCACACAGGACACCAGATAAGACAGGAGAATATTACCAGATACGAAATAGTGACCCTAGCCACCCCCCGGCACATAGACTATTGCAGCATAGATACTGGAGGTTGAGACCAGGGGGTCGGGGGACACTGGGCCTGTCTGACAATACCCCCGGACAGGGCCAACCAGCCAGGATATAACCCCACCCACTTTGCCAAAGCACAGCCCCACAACACTAGAGAGATAAACAGACAACCAACTTACTACCCTGAGACAAGGCTGAGTATAGCGCACGAAGATCTCTTCCACCGCACAAGCCCGAGAGGGTGCAAAACTGGCTTATTTCTCTCAAATTTTGTGCAAATTTATTGACATCCCTGTTAGTGACCATTTCTCCTTTGCCAAGATAATCCATCATCTGATAGGTGTGGCATATCAAGAAGCTGATTATACAGCATGATCATTACACAGGTGCACCTTGTGCTGGGGAAAATAAAAGGGCATTAAAATGTGCAGTTTTGTCACACAACACAATGCCACAGATGTCTCAAGTTTTGAGGGAGCGTGCAATTGACATGTTGATTGCAAGAATGTCCACCAGAGCTGTTGGCTGATAATTGAATGTTAATTTCTCGACCATAAGCCACTTCGTTTTAGAGAATTTGGCAGTACGTTCAACCGGCCTCACAACCACAGACCGCGTGTAACCACGCCAGCCCAGAACCTCCACATCTGGCTTCTTCACCTGCACGATCGTCTGAGACCAGCCACCCAGACAGTTGATGAAACTGAGCAGTATTTCTGTCTGTAATAAAACCCTTTTCCCTTGTGGGGAAAAGTACTTCTGATTGGCTGTTTCTCGCTCCCCAGTGGGTGGGCCTGGCTCCCCAGTGGCTGGGCCTATGCCCTCCCAGGCTTACCCATGGCTGCCCAGTCATGTCAAATCCATATATTAGGACCTAATGAATTTATTTCAATTGACTGATTTCCTTAAATGTACTGTAACTCAGTAAAAACAATAAAATTGTTGCTTGTTGGGTTTATATTTTTGTTCAGAATATATATATATATATATATATATATATATCTCTTACATTACCTTTGTTGAAAATACTATTTGGTTTTCTGGGATATTTTATTAATATTTTACCTTGCTATCTTAACTAAATCCAAGACATTTCGATTTGGTAAATCCTTATCTTTTTCTTGTAGGTTATGTAATAACTTTGAACCGTTTTTAAATCGTGAAATTGTGTCCAGGTTGAAGGGAATTTCCCAATATTTTTTCTTTGATGTACTGACAAAATGTTTTTTAAAATCTCACAGTTTTGTGAATATTACTTAAAACAGTGCCATCTGTTTTTGGATTATGTTTTAAATGGAACCAGTGCTTTGGTTCTACAAAACTGTTTTTATATGTGTTCAAATTATTTGTTAGTCTTAAATTACAAAATATGGAGTAATCCAGGTTAATATTCTGCTCAGTTTTTTCGGGTGGGTTTCTTTGTATGCTGGTTTTCCAAATGAAAAAGGCATGTGTGCTGTCATTCAGGATTTAGTAAACATTACCTCAGTCTTTTAAGCGATGAGTGGAAGACAGTGACTTTGTTCAATTTAAATGGGCTTTAAAAATACACATGATACAGGTTCATTCACAATTTGCTTGAGATGGCAGTTTTTTCTAAAGTAAGTAACTTTCAATGCATAGTTGTACTTTTTCAACAACAAAAAATTACGGGTTAAAATCTTTCAGGTGTACAATGACAACGATATAGGGTGAAGATACCACAAGCACTTGGTATGGTTCCTCTTTAAACAAGAGCCAATTTTACTTTAGTCAACCTTTTAACTTTTCTTCCTCTGCTTATCTCCTCTTATCTTGTAGGTCTATACTCTAATCTGGATGTACAGGTTTTTATATGCAACTATACATCAAAGAACAGTCAATGAGGGGATGGTGAATTATAAATTATTGTTTTGCTTCTCTATGTTTTCAGTAATGACAAGGACCCTTATGAATTCTGTAATATGGTATAAGCCTTTTGCCATCCTTAATTGCTGTAATATGATGATTAGTTGATTAGTGTTATTAGTTAATTTATTTGTTATATCTTACTTTCGTGAATACTTTGCCAAGAAAATGTATTTCGTTTCAGACCAGTGCTTTTGCAGGTAAGAAACAGATTTTCAGTAGTCATTGTCAAGCTATAGGACAACTGCAACTAACTCTGTTAGCCATTGAAATCAACCACAATACTAAATTTACCACGTTTTACAGTTTGACAATACATTTGGTTGTGACATGCTTGTTATTAGAAGTGTGGAAATCCATTGCCAATAGAGAACACTGCCACCTGATTTTTGACTTCTGTGCAATTGTTGTTCTATCTACTACAAACTCAACTTGAGTCATGATGCATTTGCGTTCAACATTGTATCATAACTGACATGCCATTTCAGAAGTCTTTTAATATAGACATTACGCAGCAAAAAAAAACTTGTCTGAGGGAAATATGATTGAATGTCATTATTTGAACCTTACATCATTAAATGGCAATATTTGTCAATCCAGTTGTATTTATACCACCTGATAGGTTTATTAAGAATAAGCCATGCTGAGGTAGGTTTATTAAGAAACAGCCATGCTGAGGTAGGTTTATTAAGAATAAGCCATGCTGAGGTAGGTTTATTAAGAAACAGCCATGCTGAGGTAGGTTTATTAAGAATAAGCCATGCTGAGGTAGGTTTATTAAGAATGAGCCATGCTGAGGTAGGTTTATTAAGAATGAGCCATGCTGAGGTAGGTTTATTAAGAAACAGCCATGCTGAGGTAGGTTTATTAAGAATAAGCCATGCTGAGGTAGGTTTATTAAGAATAAGCCATGCTGAGGTAGGTTTATTAAGAATAAGCCATGCTGAGGTAGGTTTATTAAGAATGAGCCATGCTGAGGTAAGTTTATTAAGAATGAGCCATGCTGAGGTAAGTTTATTAAGAATAAGCCATGCTGAGGTAGGTTTATTAAGAATAAGCCATGCTGAGGTAGGTTTATTAAGAATGAGCCATGCTGAGGTAGGTTTATTAAGAATAAGCCATGCTGAGGTAGGTTTATTAAGAATGAGCCATGCTGAGGTAGGTTTATTAAGAATAAGCCATGCTGAGGTAGGTTTATTAAGAATGAGCCATGCTGAGGTAGGTTTATTAAGAATGAGCCATGCTGAGGTATACTGTATGGTTCATTCTTCTGGTATGGATGTCTTTTTATTCCAGGAGGTGGAGCTATTTGCAACGTTATTGTTTTTCTAAACCAACATTGAATAAGGTAAGCCAGAATGGGATGGTATAAAATTTGAAGTAGCTTTGACTATAATTTAAATTGTTATCCTCCGTCCTACCAGTGTTAAAATGATGGAGATGGAGTAGGGCAGGGTTTCCCAAAGTTAGTCCTGGGCCCCCCCTGGGTGCACGTTTAGATTTTTGCCTAGCCCTACACAGTTGTTTCATCAAACTTTGGCTCTTTGAAACAGCTGTGTAGTGTTAGGGCAGAAACCAAAATGTGCACCCAGGGGAGGCCCCAGGACAGACCCTGGTGTAGGGGACTGGATTGGTAAAACTAAAGTACATTTTGTAGTCAAGCTATATTATCTTCATATAATTCATTACATTATTCATTATATTAAGTCCAGTGTAATTCTGGGGGGGGGGGGGCGACGACTGTGAGGGGGGGGGGGGGGGCTGTGAATTGGAACAGCTACATTTTCATGTAGTACAGTACTGTAAGTGTGGTATTGGGCCTCACTGGAGATACATTTACCCAAAGAGAAATGTCCCGCAGTGCTGAAACTCACTACAAAAATGTTGTTGGCAGGCTGGTAATCCCCACTAATATGCATTGCCTTGCTCAATGGGAGCCTGCTTGATATTTGGCCATCGAAGAGTTAATGTTAAAGAGAACCATCCAAATCAAGGGTGTGACCAGTTGTGGGCTTCCATCCTAATCAGAGAGAGGGAAAAGAAAAGTAGATATGCAAGATAATAAAAAATAAAAAAGGGTGTAAACGACCAGCAATGAGATAGACAAGAATACAATACCCTTTCTCAACTGACCCAGATATACATACCCAGGCAGTGCTACGTAAATACGTATGGCAGCACGCTCTCGTCTTGGCAGCAGCGGCATCTGTGTCAGCAGCGGCATCTGTGTCAGCCGCAGCCCTGCTTTCCCCCCCAGCGATTACGTAGCAGAGGGTGTGCGAGGAGAGCGCAAACCAGTCTCTGGTGCTCACTGGGTCATGCTAAGGACGACTCTCCACCGGTCTCCCCTCCCTACCTCACGCGTCTGCTGCTGCAGCCTGAGGTCCCTGCTCACTGCGTCCGCCTACATATCAAAACGCCTGGCTGCCTGCTCCCATGATGCGGCACGCTGCAAATAAAGCATTCCCAACGTCTGTCGCACAGCGGTTTGCAGTGCACACAGTTTTTTTATCCAGTTAATCCCCTATCGCCCCCACCTGGGATGTAGCCTATATGTTACGAATACAGAACACAGAGTTCTTTTTTTTCTTTCTTTTTTTCAGGGGGTAGATCAGCTTAAATATTGCAGATAGATTGTGGATTCCATCAATGTAATTGTCTACATCATTTCTAATCCCACATATATATTTTGGTGTCAATATATATATATATATATATATATATATATATACAGTACCAGTCAAAAGTTTGAACACACCTACTCATTCCAGGGTTTTTCTTTATTTTTACTATTTTCTACATTGCAGAATAATAGTGAAGACATCTATGAAATAACACATGAAGCAACCAAAAAAGTGTTAAACAAATCAAAATATATTTTATATTTGAGATTCATCAAAGTAGCCACCCTTTGCTTTCCACAAGCTTGGTATTCTCTCAACCAGCTTCATGAGGTAATTACCTGGAATGCATTTAAATTAACAGATGTGCCTCGTTAAAAGGTAAGTGGAATTTATTTCCTTAATACGTTAGAGCCAATCAGTTTTGCTGTGACAAGGTAGGGGTGGTATACAGAAGATAGCCCTATTTAGTAAAATACCAAGTCCATAATATGGCAAGAACAGCTAAAATAAGCAAAGAAAAACGACAGTCCATCATTACTTTAAGACATGATGGTCAGTCAATCTGGAAAATTTCAAGAACTTTGAAAGTTTCATCAAGTGCAGTCGCAAAAACCATCAAGCGCTATGATGAATCTGGCTCTCATGAGGACCGCCACAGGAAAGGAAGACCCAGAGTTAACTCTGCTGCAGAGAATAATTTCATTAGTGTTACCAGCCTCAATAAATGCTTCACAGAGTTCAAGTAATAGACACATCTCAACATCAACAGTGCAGAGGAGACTGCGTGAATCAGGCCTTCATGGTCAAATTGCTGCAAAAAAAACATTACTAAGGGACACCAATAATAAGACTTGCTTGGGCCAAGAAACACAAGCAATGGACATTAGACCAGTGGAAATCTGTCCTTTGGTCTGATGAGTCCAAATTTCAGACATTTGGTTCCAACCGCCATGTCTATGTGAAACAAAGAGTAGGTGAACGGATGATCTAAGCGTGTGTGGTTCCAACCGTGAAGCATGGAGGAGGAGGTGATGGTGCTTTGCTGGTGACACTGTCAGTGATGTATTTAGAATTCAAGGCACACTTAACCAGCATGGCTACCACAGCATTCTGCATCGATACACCATCCCTTCTGGTTTCACTTAGTGGGACTATCATTTGTTTTTTAACAGGACAATGACCCAATACACCTCCAGACTGTGGAAGCGCTATTTGACAAAGAAGGAGAGTGATGGAGTGCTGCATCAGATGACCTGGCCTCCACAATCACCCGACCTCAACCCAATTGAGATGGTTTTGGATGAGTCGGCACGGAGAGTGTCGGAAAAGCAGCCAACAAGTGCTCAGCATATGTGGGAACCCCTTCAAGACTATCGGAAAAGCATTCCTCATGAAGCTGGTTGAGAATGCCAAGAGTGTGCAAAGCTGTCATCAAGGCAAAGGGTGGCTACTTTGAAGAATCCAAAATATATTTAGATTTGCTTAACACTTTTTTGGTTACTAAATGATTACGTGTGTGTTATTTCATAGTTTTGATGTATTCACTATTATTCTACAATGTAGAAAATAGTAATATTAAAGAAAAACCCTGGAATGAGTAGGTGTGTTCAAACTCTTGACTGGTACTGTATATATATATATAAAATATATATACGTTTTTAGATATTTTCCTTTATTATTTTCTCCTAACCCTACCACCCCTTCCCCTAATTAGAGTAAACTTATGGACAACAACATGATCTTTCTCAGAACACCATCCAGTTTTGACTTATATTTGCCATATATCTTTCAACTGTGCTGTGATGTTTTACAAAAGTTCTGAACCTTTCTATTCTCATAGTTTTTACAGATTGTAAATTAAAAATTAATATTTTTGCTAAGAGTATTATTATATTATTGTTCGATTGATTATGACTTTTCAAATCACCCAGCAGTGCTATTTGCAGAGTTAGCTCCAGGTAAATGTTGCAATTCTTCAGCCATTCCTGAACCTGCGACCAAAAACAAGCTACATACGAACAGTACCAAAACAAATTATCTAATGATTCTGTTTCTTCGCAGCTAAATCTGCAGATCTGGGATGGTTGTATCCCCCATAAATATAACATTCTATTGGTTGCAAGAATTTTGTATAATCATTTAAATTGAAAAACTCTTTTATGTTTTGATGCCGGCATCGTTTTGTGTATCAGTTCATAAATCATGTGCCATGGAATTGGTACATCCAAAATATCTTCCCCAACTATTTTGCAATCTATATGGCACATCTGTAAATGTTTTGGTCCTTAAATGAAACGTGTATACTTTTTTATCTATCACAACTATCTTTAACCAATTTTGGTCTTTAATGCAGGGCCGACAAACAAGGTCCTTACTTTCACAGTTCTTTACTGGGCTGACTCAAACCACAACGTGAGCGACTGCTTTGAGTGACACAGCTATGGCAGTGTCCAGAGATGCCCCTCCCCTGCACTTGTCCTCACAATACCCTGATTCACAAGGCAAAGGGAATTCATGCTCTATAGCTGTTAACAGATATACCATTAGGCCACCATCTCTAGACTCCCGAACAGTTCTGCCCACGCACGCCACTCATCAGACCGAATCCAGTCTGTCGTCTCATATTTGCCTTTGTCTTCTGAGTTTGAAACTGGGGTATGATCCAGGGTAGAGGGTTCACTGCTGAACAGAGGTCTGTTCTCAATGTACTGCGCAGCACTGCTGAGCCGAGCCTAAAAAAACTGGGCTGAAGACACCACAGATGGATCTCCCTGTCTGAAAAGGGGGCTGTTACACAATTGAGGGCATTGAAGTCTGAAGTGTACAAAGAACGTATTCAAGCAGTGCGTTATTTTTCGGCCAGAATGTTCTGTTTAAAATCACATTTGCCATCTGGTGGCTGATGGACATTGTTCTCGGCTGCATCAGTTTCTTACCTGAATAAGGCTGCATGGCGATCCCATTCAAATCGGTAGGAGACCCCCCTTCAATGTATCGCAGTGGAACGGTCTTGAAAATGACTTGGCTGAACGAATAAATGTGTTGTTACTGTAATGACTGTACTGTTGTGTAATGATGTAATGTTTTTGTGACTCTTGCACAAGCTTTACAGTTGGACACAGGAAGCAGGTATTTTCATTGCACCATTTATAGTTTGGGACATTGTCTCTGTTATGGTTCCACTAGTC
Source organism: Salvelinus fontinalis (assembly GCF_029448725.1). NCBI lineage: Eukaryota > Metazoa > Chordata > Actinopteri > Salmoniformes > Salmonidae > Salvelinus > Salvelinus fontinalis. The sequence goes on along the minus strand of NC_074696.1, from coordinate 36,633,264 downwards.
TCAAATATTCATGTTGAAACCAATGTAGAGTACAAAGACAAAAATAATAATAATCCTGACCAGGGTAGTGACCCAATTTCAAGTTCATGTCTAGCTTTAACTTTGTCTTCTCTCTGCTCACAACGTCATATCCCATTCTTCATCGATATACTGACTGACTGACATGTATGCATTCATTGCCCCAGTGATAGAATCCAATAATATTGATGTTCATATACTGAAGTCATGATAGACTATATATACATATAAGTACGAGGACACCCCTTCAAATGAGTGGATTCGGTTATTTCTGCAACAACGTTGCTGACAGGAGGTGTATAAAATCGAGCACACAGCCATGCAATCTCCATAGCCATACATTGGTAGTAGAATGGCCATACTGAAGAGCTCAGTGACTTTCAACGTGGCACCGCCATAGGACGCCACCTTTCCAATACGTCAGTTCGTCAAATTTCTGCCCTGCTAGAGCTGCCTCTGTCAACTGTAAGTGCTGTTAAGCGTAAGTTCACTATGCGCAATGCCAAGTGTTGGCTGGTGTGGTGTAAAGTTTGCCACCATTGGACTCTGGAGCAGTGGAAACACGTTCTCTGGAGTGATGAATCGCGCTTCACCTTCTGGTAGTCCGACGGACAAATGTGGGTTTAGCAGAGGCCAGGAGAACGCTACCTGCCCCAATGCATAGTGCCAACTGTAAAGTTTGGGGGAGGAGGAATAATGGTCTGGGGCTATTTTTCATGGATCGGGCTAGACTCCTTAGTTCTAGTGAAGGGAAATCTTAATGCTACAGCATACATGACATTCTGGGCTTCCAACTTTGTGATAAGAGCTTGGGGAAAGCCCTTTCCTGTTTCAGTATGATAAGGTCCCCATGCACGAAGTGAGGTCATACAGAAATGGTTTGTCCAGATTGGTGTGGAGGAACTTGACTGGCCTGCACAGAGCCCTGACCTCAACCACATCAAACACCTTTGGGATGAATTGGAACACCTGGCCAACATCAGTGCAAGACCTCACTAATGCTCTTGTGGCTGAATGAAAGCAAGTCCCTGCAGCAATGTCCCAACATCTAGTGGAAACCCTTCCCAGAAGAGTGGAGGCTGTTATAGCAGCAAAGGGAGGATCAACTCCATATTAATGCCAATGATTTTGGAATGAGATGTTTGACGAGCAGGTGTCCACATATTTTTGGTCATGTAGTGTATGTTCTGAATAGTTTGTGTTGCGTCTGACGTGTTCTTTCAATGCAGTCAGTGCTCACAGCAAAGTTCCTCTTGGGGTTAGAGAAATGCCACACCCTAACCCTCCTGGTTCCGGTAGTCCACCCTGCATTGCTACCAGTTCACGTTAGTCTGCCTGACGTTTGTGTTGTGTCAGCGAGGTACCTTGCCAATCCCACCAAGTCACACCACACAGTGTGCAGGTTTATGTACAGACATTTTAATCACGCTCGCTGTAACCAATCCTTCAATGCCAGTTTTAATAAACTGTTCCCAGACATTTGAACAATGTCGTACCCCCCTCTTAGTTTCGATGCATTTCCTGCACGGCCACCGATAGTAAAGTCAGCCATTTGGTACTCAAAGAGAAAGCAGTGTCCTCAAAGCGCCTTTGACATTCTCCGGTGCAGTTTCCTCCTGTGGTGCATCTGTTTACGGTCAACTATATATTTTTTCTCTCATTTTGATCAAAGTCACTAGTCCCTGAGATTTTCTTTGACATTGTAGATTGTTTCCTGACTTCAGAAGCCCCGTTTATACCTGCAGCTTACATGTGTCCTCATCTTTCCAGTTTACACTTGTAAGATCTGATCAAAATAAGTTCACAATGCGTTGGTCTACACCGGTCTAAAAATTTGGGCACAAACAACATGAGGACAAGACCATGACAAAGAGTGCATGTTAGAAGCAGGTATAAACGTGGATAGAGACCCGACAAATACATGTATACTTTGTCCCTCGTGTCTCAGGTCAATACAAATATTTAGATTGATTTTCAGCAAGTCACACGAATTAGTCTGTGACATCTGAAAAATGGACCAAGAGATCCACAGCCAGATCAATGATTATGTGCCACTCCTAGGATCCTTTAGCTGTGTCGATGACAGATGTACTTGGTTATTAGTCCATTAACTCTAATCCTCAACAAATTCATACCCTTATCTTTCACTTTCAGACGTTGGACCAAAACATTACATTTAGGGGTTTAAGTATCAATTCTTCCAGTTTTGTTAAAGGAGCCGATGAGGGACCACCTGCTCACCTTCCTAATGTTTGAGTAGACATGGGCGGCAGCGCCTTTTTGTTGACACCGAAGTTCCTGTGAGCTCATTATCACTTCCTCCTGTTAAGCACTTCGCAGTGTTGGCCGACCTTGGCTCGGAGGCCCAACAGTGAGCAGCCTGGAGGGGTATCTGATTTCTGTTCCACCTGGCCCATTATTCCTGTGTTTGACCAGCCGAAATATAGGCCTGTAGGTATTGCAGACGATTTTGCCGGATCCCTTTTCTTCTTGATATTGTGGCAAAATAACAAGTGAAGCACACTTCAAAACTAAGGTTTTGCTAACTTTGTGTACTCACTGGGACAACTTGTGGTATAACGTATGAGAATACTATAAACAGGAGGCTTGCTGTTTGCCTAAACGAATCACACTGGTGTATTGGGTTCTGTTGGTGGGCCCATGGCCAGTCAGCCCAGAGGGATTAGCTCTGTACTGTACCATTCACATCTCCAGCTAAACCTCCCGAGACACATTAAATCTGCCAAGAGTAGAGGAGAGAATGCCAGGCCAGTGCACTCTGTGCCCCATTACAGCTGTTACTCTCCTCTCTAAGCCTCTCATGACATACTTTAAAATTAGGTTGGTAGATGGTATACCGACATCCCAAAATGATTTTTGTTAAAAAAATGGTCCTGGCCATCAAGAAGTGAAAGATTTCCAGGAGGTGAAACACCACTATATTGGATGTCAAAAAAATGTAGTAGTTGGCAAAAGCCAGAAATCACATTCCCGTCCAATAGTGGCACCAGATTAAAAGCTGAGCGGAGTTATATGTATCATCATTGTGGAGTACAGGCTAAATAGTCCCCTCTCCTGCCATGAGATTGGCAAAGTGGTTAATTTAGAGCAGGAAGCTGTGTTTTGGAAATCAAATAAACAATCTGCAGATTAGCGCATTAGCACTGAAACAGTACAAGTTTCCTGCAATAACAGTAAAGTCCCATATGGTCTGAAGTGGTAAAATGTGTTATGGGTAAAAGCTTAAAAAAAAAAAAAATCCTCATTGATACACCCCATACAAGCTTGTTCGATCCAAAAGGAGAATGCACACTTCCAATATGCATGAATTACTTAATTCACACAGTATGTTTAGGTAACATTACAAGGTGGAGCTTGTACAAGTTTAAATGATTTTGTTTAGATATGACATTACATTTTTCCCCCCAAAATAAATGCAATAGATCAATTACGAAATGATAATTGCATACGAACTAGACTGTTGGCTCTCACAAGCTTTGTTGTGGGCTACATGGAAAGATGGCCACTATTAACAGCCCTCTCAATTATAACCACACAAATAAGATGGTTACATAATGGTTTTCACACAGGACTAATAGTGAAAGGTTAGTGAGCCATGGGTAATTTGATTGGTAGTCCAGCCGAAAGCACTCACAGGATTTAACACAAGATCCAAATTTAGCTGATCTCAAAGTTTTTACAATATACCGCATCCAAGAAACCTCATGACTTGCTGGATACATATGACAAAGAGTAAACACTGTCTGCTACCTTTAAAAAAAAGCTTCTGTTTTATTAGATTACAGCAGACAACTGGTTTTTGAAAAGAGTACGCAGGACCTTGGAATAAATACAGTATTTATTGATACAGTATATGTCTTGACCATGACACTACGGCGGAAGCAGTACATAAAGAGTTTGTATTGGTTTGTTTCTACTGTCTGAATGGAACTAGCACTAATTCTATTAAGCCAACATGTATGTATAAAGGCTATTACACATGTGTATGTTCATCTGCAGAAACAAATAAATCAAATAGAGAAAGATATTAGAATATGATGCAGGCAGCATGATTCTGGATTTGTTTCAATGTGATTATTTCTTTCTGGATTTGCCACTGACCGTTCTTTTCCTCTAACGTAGGTCCACAACATCACATGGTCAAACAAGCATGTTCCTTACAAGAGTGCAGGTTGGCTTTGAGGCCAAAAATAGCACTTCAGAACAGTAAATAGTTTGATTTGATGTGAAGTAAGTCCACATGACAAGAGGGAACTGCAACGGAAGTTCAGCATTAGAAAACTGACTGAAGTATTGCCAACAATTGTAGTGGTTCATTGTGTTTCATTACAAAATGTAAGACAGACCACTAAGACCAACTGGAGCGGAAAAAAGGGACGAGTTGCTCCCATTATAAAATGTAACAAAATTCCCCCAAAATTTTACAAATCTGTAGCAATACAGAAAAAATATTTACAATAACCTTTTTTTAAAAGTGTAATAATGCAGCAAATCCAGCTTTGGCACTCTACGATCACCACCTGGTCAGTGCTTCAGGCACACATTCAGTGCTCTGTGTCTTCTACTTAATCCTAAATCACGCACAACATTACCACCATGTTTCTTTTTAAACGTTCTACGAAGTTAGCTCAACCTTGAGGAAATGTTGGGCACAAACTGGGATGGAACAAGCAAGAAATAATTTGTTCAGAAAATACAATATTCAATAATTAAACTCTTTCATTTTCTTCTCAGCTCCTGTGTGCAACTGAGTGGCAACTTTTCTCACCTGCAAGGAAGAAAAATTGTCCAGTCATTACACAGTTGGAATAACACTTTTACAAGAGCTCTGATAATTCCCAAAAGGGATTAAAAAGCTATTCTACTGCCAACAGTCAGGGCTTTCAATGCCTTGGTCCCATTGGTAACTAGGACATGTTGTGAAATGCAGCTACTATGGTAAAAAACATGCGCCATTCTATAAAACCTGTGACTACTCCCAGACATCTATTAGTAAGAGACTGATTTCTATGTTTTGGGAATGTTATTTAAATCAAGTTTGATACACTTTCTTACCCTTTATCCAGTCACCCTTCCAGAAGCATCCTCCATCACCCTGTCTTTGTCCGAGACCAGTTCCTTAGCACCCATGAGTGCATCCATCCCCTTGGTTTCATCCATCCAGCTCTCGAATCCCTCTCGAAAGCCTCCATTTTGGCCACCATCAGATGTGTTTTGTTTAAATTTTCCAGCAAACCATTCTTTGATCTCTTGGCTGCCAAGACTGGCATGCTCTGCTAGCCTCCCAATATCCTCCACCTTGGGTGCTTTTACTTCCTGGTAGTGCTTGATTATGCTGAAAGCATTCTCTGTGCTCAGGAGCACCCCCTCGCCATTTTCCCTACTGCTGTTCAGTTTATGGAAAAGCTCCATCCACTCCAAGGTCCCACTCTTCAGGGCTGACCTGCTGTCCTTGAACCAGCGGACGATTTCTGTGCGAGCCAGGCCTGTCTGGTCCTCAAGCTGATTGTATTCTTCAGGGGAAGGCCACTGAGTTTGTGCAAAAACATCCTTGAGAAGCCCCAAGGATTTGCTGTCTAGAGGCACTGAGCAAGTGGTGGTTGGGGCACTGATGGCAAGGGGAGAGCTTCTTGGATGGCCACCTTGTTTACACACACCATTCAGCGGTCCATGTTGTTGCTGCCGCTTATCAATGTACAGTCTCTTTGAGCCCATGGAGTTTAGAAGGGCTTGGTCAAGGTTGTCACGCAGCGCCCGGCGCTCTAAAAACCAACTGTCAATATCCTCCCGTGACAGTCGGGATGCATTTACCAGATTGTCAACATCATTGTATGTTGGAGAGCTGTTTCTCTGGAAGTTCTCTTCTAGAATCTTCAGCTGCTCAGAGGTCTTTCCTTTCATTCTCTCCAAGAGTGGAAATTGAGTGGGGACTGATTTTTGCTGCTCTGGCTTCGATGCTAGCTCATTGTCCAACTGTAGAATGCCGTTGTCTGCATGAGGCCCTTGGTCATGAACCCACTTTGCATCCCCTCGAGAGACACCATTGGCTTCCCCAAGAGGGGTGATCACTTTGTCCTCTGAGAGACGTCCTCTGATATATCCGGCTTTCAGCTCTGTTAGTTGCACTTTTGTTTCCTTGCTGTCGGGGCAAAGGCTAGGGAGCTGGAACGGGCCCTTGAGGGAAGTCCGTGCTGACTTGATTATGGTTGGCCTCCTCACTTGAGGGGCAATGAGAGGGTGTGAGATTGGTAACTTTAAGTCTAAAGCCAATAGAGAGTGGGTGATCGGAAGCTTGTCTTTAGAGACTAATGAAGGAGGCAGCATGTAACTCTTGAATTGAGGGGCGACAATAGGGGACACAATAGATCTCTTCATCTCGGGGAAGACTGGAGAAGGTGCCATTGGCAGCTTGTTTTTGGGGTTCAAAAGTGGAGGTGCCATGGACAGTTTTCCTTTAGATGCCATGAGAGATGCTGCCGAGGACCTCTTCATCTCAGAGGCAATTATAGGAAGTGCTACAGATCTCTTCAGTTCAGGTGGGACTGGGGGTGGGGCCATGTGAAGTTTCTCTTTTCGGGGAACTGGAGGAGGGGCCATTAGTATCTTCTCTTTTGGGTCTTCTGCAGGGGCCGCCATGGGGCGCTTTAAATCTGGGGCGAATGAAGGAGTTGTCAGGGGTCGCTTGAGAGGTTGCACATAACTGGCTACAGTCACTGCAACAGGAGCACAGGTCATGGTCGATCCATTAGCAATACTTGTCAGTACTAGACTAGACTGCCCAAAGCTAGTCTGAATAAGGGGCTGGGTGGCTTTGGCAGGCTGAGAGATTGGGGTAGGCAGAACGGTGAAAGTCTGATGCTTGGGTGGGATGGAGCCATTGAACATTTTCTTCCTGGCTTCCTCAACTTCCTCTGGTGACCAGGTGATGCCTTGCTTTAGCCGTTGGGTAGTGAACCACACCTTTATTTGCTCTTCTGGGTGCTTGGATGCAGCAGTGAGCCAGGACAGCTCAGCATGGGTTGGGTAAGGGAATTTGTTAAACGATGTCATTAGGGTTGTATTATTGTCCAATGAAGTATTATATTGGGTGGAGTTCAAAGGAACAGCAATTGTTGGTACAGAACAGAAGTTGGGTGGTCGTTGGAGTAATGGCATTACATATGAGAGCCCTTGAATGATCGTTGGTTCAGGGATGATCATCGTGCCGTTTATGTTCACAGCTGTGATTTGATCTTTTGGGATAAGGTTTTCCAATGGGTTCTCCAAATCATTCCCTTGGTAGAGGGACTGTATGTTGTCCATTTTTGGCTTGCTGTTCTTCACCGTAGTTGGTTTTCTCTGTGGAAAAGTGACAAAGCCGTTAATACCTTGTCCGTCTGCAGTATCGCAGACAGCTAAATTGGTCTTGCCTTCGATTGTCTGTTCCAAGATGGTCTGGTTACTTACTTTTACCCTCTTGAACTTGAAGTTGGTCTCTCCAGGGTGTTGGGTCTCATTGTGGTCTGTTAGAGAGTCAAACTTTTTGGTGCTGAAGTTGCACACGGCACACAGGTAGAGGGGGTTGAGTATAACATTGGGGTGACTGGAGTCTACGTGCTCTTTAAAGTCATTCAGGTTCTGGGTGGAGAAGGTACAGTATTTGCACTCATAACCTCCATGCTGCCTCCGCCGGGGCATAGGATCAGCTTCCGCCACAACCTTTGCTTCTATAGTGTCTTGTAATGTCTGGTCTTGATTTTCAACAGACTCTGAAGACCCATTTTTAGTCACAATGTCAGTGGACACTTCCATTTCTTCCGAGTCATCCTGCTCCATCATGTCACTTACCCGGATCATGCAGGGGGTGGAGGATTTCCTGCGTCTGGACATTGCTGGTGACTGCTATGGGATGTTATTTGGGTCAAGGGGAGGGTAAGACTCCAGTGTTTGAGGAAGACCCTGCTCCACTACTGTCCTGGGTTTGCAGTGGTGTCTCCTGCTGACTGTGGCCGTCAGCTCCCGTGTGCAGCTTCATTAGAGTTCATCACAGATGGCATTCACCTGGAATAAAAGTAGAAAAAATGAAATGTTAAAAGGGGCAATCCGCAGTTGAAAAAAGCTGACATCAAAATTATAGTTTTAGACATGTTTTGAGGCTATACAGTGTTTGTTTCAATTTACTTTGTATACAGACATTGGAGTTAACAAACTTATATTTTGGGTTCTGTTGGGGTACGACAGTAAAAGTTAGTTACACTAAGTTCATGAAGTATTTATAAGTTATATTCTTCATGAATCAAATGAGTACATATCATTCATTGATAAGTCCCAAAATTTATATAGCAATGCAGATTGACCCTGACATCACCTTCTAATCTCACTCTTGTAAAACTAGTTCAAAACTACAGCTATACAATAGCTCTATAAATTCTACATATCATTAAATATCTACAGAGAGTGGGCCTAAACTGCAGTGCTGAGGTGTGACTTTCAATACAAAGTGTAACTTCAAAGAATATCCTTGTCATTTTATGGTAGACTCTTCTGACATTCACACAAAATCAAACGTTTTTGAGTGCCGAAAGAGTCATATTCAGGCATTCTGAAGCGTAACATGTGCGCCAATGTTAGCACAAAGCAGAAAAACTAGGCCAGGGCCTGAGTGAGACTTGTGATGGGGGGGGGGGGGGGGGGGGGGAGAGAAGTAAAATCTAAGACAACTTACTTATTTAATAATGACAGTATCCGAAACCTCAGTGTATTATCCATTTTAAGTTATTGAACTTGTAGCTTTATCATTTTAATAAAATTTGTAGGCTACATGCAATGGTTCTACCCAAGCTAGCCTACAGTAACTAAATAACATTAATTAGGCCTATAGTATAAGTATATTTTATTACCAACAAATTTAATTGCCCCTAGCAAAACCAAACGTCTTTTGTTCAGGTTAATAGACAAAAGGTATCATTATGCCACAGCGTGGTTTTATCAATTACATACCTAAGTCTGTCTTGACAAACTTTACATCTAGTTTAAAATACTCAACTTAAAAGACGCCTAAAACTTTCAACACCAGTCTGAAAATAGCATGACTATGCTCTGTAGGAAAACAACCATGTTAAATATTCATTAGCACCATGAGACGCGTGTCTAAAAAGCATTCATTAATCAATCATTCATTCATTATCCACACAGGGCCTGAAACAGTAAATAGGCTACATAGTGTCAATGTGCCTAAAGGCACATGACACACCAAGAAATTGACCATATGACTTCCTTCCTGAAGTTTGCATACAGTATTGACTATTCATGTGACGCAGAAAAACACAGCATGTTTTTAAAGCAAAACTGACAGCTCTAGGCCAATATTCTGTAATCAAAGTAATATTGTATAAAAAAGTTTAGCAACAGTGTCCTCCACTCTATGTCTGTCAACATGCTGGGCTGCAGGGATCATGTTTACTTGCAGTTTAAGAATGCAACATGCCATGCATCTCGTCACTTCTACCTGAACAACAGTCTATGGCATGATCACAAAAGATTCTCCTTAAAATATGGAAGATTATTCAAACACACTTGCCTCAAACATTATTCAGCCTCATCAAGGCAGGCTGAATTCTACTCAAACTTTATTTTTCATGCCCATATTGCACAGAACTGAATAATAAACTCAAAGATTAATAAATGATTCTTATATTCGTATTTTATGGGCACATCCTCCTTCCTAAATGAAATAGATTCAGTGGCTCCTTATAAAACGTACAAAATTAAGACTGCCTTAATTTCCATGGTGTCACTATGGCAACAGCAGAGACAGCGAGGTGCCCTTCTGCTACCTCACCGCTGCATATTAACGATTTCTTCTCACAGGTGCTAATTAGGCGAGGAGGGCTTGCTGTCGAGCAGAGCTCGGGCCAGCCACAGTGAACAGCGTGTGGCGAAGGGTCCTCTGCAAACCCCGTCGGGA